>NC_057846.1:23332500-24532500 GCF_910594005.1 Cervus elaphus | reverse complement strand
TGATTATAGGAAAGACTGAAGGCAGGAGGAGAAGAGGACAACAGAGAATGAGATGGTTGGATGGCATCACTGACTCGATGGACATGAGTTTGAGCAAGCTCCAGGAGCTGGTGAAGGACAGGGAAGCCTGGCAGGCTGCAGTCCATGGGGTCGCAAAGAGTCAGACACAACCGAGTGTTGAACTGAACTGAACATACAAAAAATGCATTTCTCAAATATATACAAGGTCACATGATTCTTCAGAGAAAATGTAATCTGAATTGAATGAGTGTAATATAAATAAAAAGAAGGAAAAATAACTCCCAAATAATCCTTACATACTAGTACATAGTACTAGTACATAGTACATTTGTACTAGTACAAAAATTATATATGGCACATGATAATCCATCTCCCTTGTCCTGATATGCAGTCCTTACAAAACCAATTTGTAAAAAGTTTAAAAATAAAAAGTTTCTTCTAACTACAACCAATTACAATGCAATTAGCTACAGTGAATGGTCTATTCCTGACTGCCCAAAAGCAGGTTATTCAGTTTATGGATTAACCATACTCATTGTTCTACCATTTTCTCATTTTATGCTTCCCTGCTTCTCTTTTTTAGCTTTGTACCTGTTCATTAACATGTGAAGATAAGAGGCTCAAAGAAGAGTTTGGAGGTAGAACACAATGAAGCACTTGGATCCCTCATTAGTATCTCTCATGGGGGTTTAATGAGAGAAGAGAGACAGTACAATGAGCTCATATCAAAGTAAAATATCCTCCTTTCAATAGTTCGATATCTTTACCTAGAAACGTTCTCCAGTTCAGTTCAGTTGCTCAGTTGTGTCCGACTCTTTGTGGGCGCATGGACTGAAGCACTCTAGGCCTCCCTGTCCATCACCAACTCCTGGAGTTTACTCAAAACCCTGTCCATTGAGTCAGTGATGTGATCCAACCATCTCACCCTCTGTCGTCCCCTTCTCCTCCAACCTTCAATCTTTCCCAGCATCAGGGTCTTTTCCAATGAATCAGCTCTTCGCATGAGGTGGCCAAAGGATTGGAGTTTCAGTTTCAGCATCAGTCCTTCCAATGAACACCCAGGACTGATCTCCTTTAGGATGGACTGTTTGGATCTCCTTGCAGTCCAAGGGACTCAAGAGTCTTCTCCAACACGACAGTCCAAAAGCATCAATTCTTCGGCCTCAACTTTCTTTGAGATCAAGAACTCCTACCTCCAAATTTAACAAGTGATATCATAACTAGAGCTAAGAGAAGGTAGGTGACCTGCTCCAGGCCACCCAGTTAGACAACATCATAGTCAAGATGAGAAACTAGGATTTGTCAATGCCTCAACCTTCTCAATCCTCTCTTCTAATTTTCATCCAAACTCATGTTTTCCCAGTACATTATTCTTCTTCAGCATTTCATAGTAGTAAGGAATTGAGTGAATTCAACTAAAAAAATTCCATTAATACTTACAATAAAATTAGCTTATTTGAGAACAGTTTCTCAAATTCTTTCTTTCCTGTTGGTGGGATAAACCAGTGTTTATCCATCTGTTGTACATCAGGTCCTTCCAAATCATTTAAACAAAGAATATAGATTGAACAGAATGGATGCCAAAAGTTCACTTTCCTCAAGAGCATTTAGTTTAGAGGTAAACACTTGAATGTTTTTGAAATGGCATATGAAATAGAAAAAGGAATACAGGAAAGAAAAAAGGGAAAAAGAGGAGATGGAGATGCTAATGTTTTTACTTCAAGGATATGACAGTTTAATAGTATCATTGAGGGCCTTCTGTGGTAGCTCAGAGGTGAAGAATCCACCTGCCAATGCAGGAGACATGGGTTCCTTCCCTGATCCAGAAAGATCCCATATGCCTCAGAGCAACTAGCCTGTGCGCCATAACTATTGAGCCTGTGCCCTAGAGCCCAGGAGCCAGAAATATGACTGAGTCCATGTGCAGCAACTCCTGAACCCCACATGCCCTAAAGCCCTTCCTCCACAACAAGAGGAGCCACCACTAGGAGAAGCCCAGGCACCACAACTAGAGAGCAGCCCCCAGTCCACACCGAAAAGCCCGAGCTACAGTGAAGACCCAGCACAGCAGAAATAAATAGACAATTCTCAAAAATAACAGTGTCATTGAAAATGATTTTTGTTGTAGACTCTTAGTGATTGTTAGAATATCTTATGATAGATACCTATGGCCTCTGCTTGTAATTATCTAAAATATATTTTTAATAGATTGCAAGAGCAAATACCCTAAATTTGATACATTAAACAATCAGCTCCAAAACGAAATTTCTTTCCCAGAGGTTGCCAACTGATGGATTTCTGCTTTAAGGAATACAGTGTAAATAATTCAGTATTTTAAAAATTGTGTGCAAAATTCAAGGAAGATAAACGATTATTATAATTTAATGTAATTAGTGCTTGGAACTATACATAAAATACATACTATATTCATGTATTATCTAAGATTTTGATGGTAATACTTTCCTAGACATTTTGCTCCTTTCATCCTCAAACTGCATTTGTTTGTTCATTTTAAATTGGATTATTCAATTAACTAAATTTTTACTTATAAAATCTCTAAACTTGTCTGCAGTTGTCGATTTAATTGACAAACGTTTCTTCAAACATTGCACCACTAAGAATTAAAAGCAACTCTTTTTATATATCTTAAAAATACGAATAAGAAATGGAACAAAAGATATGCTTCATTTCATATGGATAATGCTAAATTAATTGTATTTTTCTAAAATTAAATTTTAATATCTCATAAGAAGCCAATGACATTTAGTGTACTTTTTAAATTTTTCTTCTTTTAAATATTTTTGTAGCCTTGCTTTTAAAGATGCACCATTCAGTTTGTTAAGTACGTTTGTTTTTCTTTATTTATTAAGCTATCTGAAAACATGCATATAAGCTAGCTAGTCATTTTCAATAAAAGAAAAATAAGTGGAGAAATGATTATAATAACACTATAAGTGTTATAATTTTTTTAAGTAAAGTAAGTGTCTAAATATTTGAATTTTAGTCTCAGACAAAATTTCAAAGACTAATATTTACATAGTTTATTAAGTTATATTTCTGGGGACATTCATGTTGTTATTATTATTATTATTGCATTTTGACTATGGCATGCCTTTACAGGGAGCAACAACAACCAAGAAAAGTTAAAATAAGTACTTAACCAATTCCCAACCACTCTACTGAGGGCTTTTTACTTGTTTATTTTCACAGTTCTATGAGGTAGCTGTTTTTATTATCCTCATGTTACAGAAGAATAAAAGGTTTACAAGTTAAACAACTTGCCCCACAGCTCATATTTAATAAGTGGCTGAGCTGATATTTGAAGCAAGTTCTGGCTCTGAGCTCCTTCCGCAGATAACAGGCACTTTGTCACTTGGCAACACAATATATAAGTTTACTTACAGAATAACTTTATAAAATCTATGTAAAGGTCAAAATTCTTCAGACTTGTGTACCCATGCAAGAAAACAGAAAAGGTCATTCTCTGGATAACTGAAGAAAAAGCTTCTTTTAACCTAAATTGACTAGCTTACTTGATACGAATTTCCATATTATTAATTCAGTTGCCCTCTTTGCAACATAATCTTTGAAATGAAGAAATGGGTTGGGGAATAGGATTTTCTGTGCATGAGGCTAAGAAAAACGGATTGAATTGATTGAGTCAATGAAATAATTTTTTAGTTAATTACATTGAATATTTGGAGTTTAAGTGGTCAAAAATAAATTTATAATCAGTATTTTTCTGATTCTAATAAATAGCCTTCAACCCCACACACATAGTAATTCCAGGTATCTTTCACAATCTTCATCTTTACCAAACATCAAAAATCTCTCCCTCTCTCTCAAAATCTCCAATCTTCTTTTGCATTTCTCTATATTTATTTATAATCACTGTAAGTTAGGGGAAACAACCAATTCTCTATCAATGCTTTACATGTTAGATAACCCAACTGTTCTGCACTACAATAATTAGAAGTCAGAGATGTAAGAAGGAGAGAGGAAGGTCACACATGATGCAGACACAGACCAGATAAAATCAACTTGGCGTTTAAGACCAACAAAGACCTTCCAGGCAAATGTGTACCACAGAATTTTTACTGCTCCATTGCTATGGCAGGATTCCCAAACCTCAGTAGATGTATGAAATCAGAGATGATACAAAAATGGAAATCCAGAGGAAATCTACAAAATCTGAGGAATAGCCTTGCCCTTTCTATTTCCTCTGGAAACAAAGAACACAGTAAAGAAACTTTATCTAGATGCTAAGGGGCGAGATGCTCCCAAGAGCACACTGGAGCTACCATTGGTTTCGAGAATAATCCATCCTAAAATAAATTACTGAGTCTTTAGAAAAAGGCAAAATAAAACACTAAGAGCTTCATGCTTTGAGAAGCAAAGACGGTCAATTAATAACAAAAAGGCAAAAACAGTTATTCTAAATGTATAAGTGTCACTGGCAAAGCTCATTAACAATTTCTGGGAAATAAAAATTGAACCTGAGTAATAAAATAAAGTCTAAACTTTTTTGTCCTCTATGTTTAGTGTCAGTTACTCACAGGGGGATGTGTGAAGAGGTCTCACACCCAGCCATTCAGATGAGCATTCCTGGTGTGAAACAGTGGCACCAGTACCTCAGGGAGTGGGCCGTGTACTTGCTCTGAGAATGGATCCTCCATTCAAGATGGTATTGGCGACTGGCTCGTGGAGTCAGGATGAAGTTAGCGTCCACATGCCCAGCAGACACCATACCATGTGCAGAGATGCTGTGCCTCCCACTGCAATCTGGAGCGTAAGAAGTGCACCTGCAGTGGCGGGGGGCAGGTGGGAAGTACTCCAGCCCCCTCACCCATCCTCCAGGCTGACTGCAGACAATTGGATAAAGAATTCACCTGTCCACGTATGCTCTCGAGTAGGTGCCCCCAATCTCTGGGCCACAGGTCAATACCTCCTGTCAGATTAGCAGCAGCGTTGGATTCGAAACAAAGTGCGCAATAAATGTAATCCGCTTGAATCATCCCCAAACCATCCTCCCTACTCCTGGTTCTTGGAAAAACGGTCTTCCATGAAACTGGTTCCTGTGCCATAAAGGCTGGGGACCACTGCTCTAGAGTGAGCAAACACCTCTCCATTCTCTGATCAGACAGAGAACAGAACTTTTCTGAGCCAGACTCCCTCTTGTTCTATTGGCTCCAATGACACACGAGCGGAAGGACCTTTGTATGCTGTGTCACACTGGACCCTTAACAAGAAAAACAAAATAATTACTAAGAGCATTACTGCTTTAGAAAACTGCTTCAGGCTATGTCTTCCTGCTAACTGTTTGGACAAACATTTTTTTCTTTTTTATTTAATACATTTCCAAGTAAAGATGGTTCATCGTGAAATGGAGCAGGAGGCTATGGTCCTTGCCCCTCCATGTCCTCTGCCTGCCCTTTGTCTGTGGAAAACTTCAGTCAAAGGATAAATGTACTCAGAGAAATGAGAACATGCAAAAACAAAGGAAAACAGCCCCAAGGAGACCAAATAATAATAATGTAGTCATTAAGTATAGTCAAGGACCTTTAGTTCCTTCTCAAGGGCTGTAGATAATATTCTGAGCCATCTCCTGTGAGCTGTCTCATAGATACTGAAACCCCTGCCAAGTGGAAGAAATTAACTACGTGATGACCAGACTATAGCCGTGACTTAAGCTGCCACAATTCTGAGAATTGGCTTCAAAGAAATGGAAACACACTGACCCTGGAACTGAAGATTCAGTTCAGTTCAGTCGCTCAATCGTGTCCAACTCTTTGCAACCCCACGGAATGCAGAGGCCTCCCTGTCCATCACCAACTCCCAGAGTTTACTCAAATTCATGTCCATTGAGGAGGTGATGCCATGCAACCATCTCATCCTCTGTTGTCCCCTTCTCCTCCTGCCCTCAATCTTTCATCAGGGTCTTTTCCAATGAGTCAACTCTTCGCATGAGGTGACCAAAGTATTGGAGTTTCAGCTTCAGCATCAGTCCTTCCAATGAATATTCAGGACTGATTTCCTTTCGGATGGAATGGTTGGATCTCCTTGCAGTTCAAGGGACTCTCAAGAGTCTTCTCCAACACCACAGTTCAAAAGCATCAATTCTTCGGCACTCAGCTTTCTTTATAGTCCAACTCGCACATCCATACAGAAGATGAACTGAACCTAAAACAACCAGGATGATGCTGGTCAGACCATCGATGACCAATCTGAAGATGACTGTCAGAGATGACTATGTTGTTTCTGCATGTGGCCCCCTTAGCCTATAAAAGCTCTCGCACCATGATTGTCAGTGGGGGGAGTCAGTCTTTGGACAGACACCCATCCTCCCCACTACCCCCCACCACCAGTACCAGCATCTGAAATAAAGAAAACTTTCTTTTCCACAACCTGGCCTCTTTAATGGCTTTTGAGCAGTGAGCAACCAGACCTCCACCTTTTGGTAACAATAGAACCTGGTTTAAATTTTGAGTTTTTCATGTAAGTCAGGAAACTTGATGCTTGGTGGGGAATATTCTCTTTGCTTTATCTTCACAGCCATTTATGGGCTATCCTCCTATCACAAACACACATATCTGTTCATTTTTCATCACAAACTACTTCAGAGCGCAAAGTGTGGCTGAGACCAGGAGCTGTTAGATTCTCTCTGCACGAAGCCAGTTGCTGTGCTAATGAGTCAAGTGACCTATGGGCCAAGAGGATGTGAAGTGGGGCACAAGAAGGGTCAATACAACCCACTCCCTGCGTCACTCAGACCCACTCAGACTTTCCATTGAAACAGGCCTGTCAAAGAACAGTTAAGGTGTGACCTGACCACATTCCCTCCCACAGACCTAGCACAGTAAAGACACGGGAGGAGAGGGAAGCACGTTTCAGTCGCCACTACTCCACACCTGACCCCTCCTCCAGCACTCATCCCAAATTGCCATCACTTTTGGCTACCCCTTTGGTAGCTCTCGATCTTGCCTGGTGGAGCAGCTCTTCATCCCTAAAAGGACCTTCATCCCTAAAAGAATCTAGTACCTAGTTGCCTCATCCTTGTTGGGTATTTATAATTATTGCTGGTCATGCAGGCATCCAGACATCTCACTGAGTTTCCTGGGCTCTAGGCACATTTCCTCCTGCCTCTACTGAGGAGCAGCAACTGTAACTCCTCATGGTAATGAATATGTAACTGCTTTCTTTGCCTTATGAAATATCCAAAATGACCAGGCAGTGGCCACAGTTTCAAATTCTGGGCCGTGCTTGTTGTCCCATCCAGGATAAGTGCTCCTGGGAACCAAGACCTCTGATCCAATAGAGCCACAAATTGGCAAGGACAGGAAACAGTAATTCTGCAGATGGGTCACTGGGAAGGATTCCTGAACCTGTGTATTCTGTTGGAGATGAAAAAACACATACCTCAACCCAAGGACAGCACCCGACCCTGTAAAATGTTCTCAAGTTGGTATCTTAGATGATTCTTCGGTGAGTCATTTTTTCCCTCTGTTAGGCCGACTGCTCCCAAGTCATGTTTGTACACGATGCAGGGGGTCCCAAGTTCATTTACCCAGTGTTGCATTTCCTTGCCAAAAACAAAAGGGGGTTCTTTGATCTGAAGCACTGTTGTGAAAAACCAGTGCTGGCGAGTTAAGCAATCTGAAAGCCCTCAGATGGTGGATCTGGATGAGGCACTGCAGGCAAGGAAGGCAAGCCCAAGTCCAGCATTGACATCAGTTCTAGTAAAGAAGAAACATTGCCCCTGCCAAAGTGGAGGGCTCAAAGTCATCAAAGTGCAACCAAGTGGCCAGCTGGCCTCTTCACAGCAGTTCCGCCTCAGTCTCTGCTGTTGACAGGCTGGACCGTGAAAGGCTGGGCACTGAGTAACTAGCTCAGCCTGGGCCCATGAATAGCCCCCACACCAGCCACAAGGGCCCTGCTATCCATAGGCCTCTTGAATGAGAACTCTGTAGCCAAGGACAGAGGCCACTTAACCTACACTTGCTGAGTCTTCATATCCAACTGGTTATTCAAGACTCTTAGTGTTGATGCTCTCTGAGGGCATTACCTTAACTCGCAAAGATTATCCAGCAATGTGCTTTTCCCCCAGATGTCCTCATCTCCAATGTTCCACTTTTTCCCCTCTCAGATCCCTGACCAACTAGCCAAGCTATTCATCACAGCGCAAGAGTACACATATATCCTATAGTTCCATAAAATGTGAATAATCTAGGGCCTGCATTTCTGTCCACTGGGAGGAGTTCCCTCCCTTACTGCCCTTTGAGGCTACCCTGAAGTGGTTCTACAGAACCGCTTTCAAGAGGTTCTCTTGTCCTCTTACAAGAGGACAGATGGTCCATGGTTAGCACCGAGATAATGAGCCAGGAGACTCAGCTCAAGGTCACCTGTGTTCCTCATCACCGTGCTCCCTCCACACCAACCAGCAGGAAAACATGGAATCCTTCTCAGACATGAGATTTCACCAGCTGCTTCTTCTGCCACATCTCTCCCGATTTCAGGCAGAGAAAATTCTCCTCTTTTAAGCGCTCATGTGATTAGAATGAGCCCACCTGGGTGGTCCAGCATAATCCTCCTGTTTGAAGGTCTGTAGCCTGAATTCCATCTGTAAAATCACTTTTTGCCATGTAACATAACATAGTCACAGGTTCTGGGGAATAGATATCTCGGGCGGGGGCCTACAGTACCTACCGCAGGGACGACCCTAGCAGGTCTGGATAAGGAGCAGAGTAGGATACGGGTGTACTTAGAGATGGCAGGTGGAGCCACAGAAGCTGGAAGCTCTGAAGTTTCCTGTGATGACCCCTGTTTGCCCAGCAGCTGGGAAACAAGGACAGGAAGTAAGGGTAGAGCTTAGAGTTGGAGGTCCTGGAGGTTTGAGCAGAAAGGAGGCATGAAGTAAGAGTGGGGAAATGACTGCACTTCAGGTGTCATTTCCAGGCAAAATGAAGGATTCAGCTGATGCTCATGGCCAAGAATTGAAAGAGAGACTATTCAGCCCTGGAGTTGTTGAGCCTGAGAGCAGTAGAATTGAAAAGAGAGAACAAAAGAAAAAGAGATGATAAACTTTATGACTTAATGAAAACGTAGGAAAAGGAAGAAACCCTATTTAGGCAGTAGGTAGCATTTGATTAAAAAAATAAGACACATTTCAGAGAAATAAGGACATCAGAGGTTCAGGAGAACTAATTTGGTGGGGATAAGGAGGGTTGGGCTTCCTGGGTGGAAGGTAGTGGTAAAGAACCTGCCTCCCAATGTTAAGAGACACAGGTTTGATCTCTGGGTGGGGAAGATCCCCTGGAGAAGGAAATGGCAACCCACTCAAGTATTCTTGCCTGGAGAATCCCACAGACAGAGGAGACTGGCAGGCTTACAGTCCATAGGATCACAAAGAGTCGGACAGGACTGAATTGACTTAGCACGTACGTGAGGGGAGCTTAATAAATTCTATATCTGATAGTTTGTGTTTGATGGAGCAGTGAGGGCACCTGTCAGCCAAGAAGAAATGTAGACTTGCAGACTGAGAGAGTGGTCAGCTCAGATACACAAAGTGGGGAATCTTTGACGAGCTGAAAGCTGGAGCTGTGAGAAGAGCTACATTTTCTAATCATCTCATCATAGGATTGCTATAATGATTATAGATAATGTTCTATAGATAATAGATAATGATAATGGATAATGCTCTATCCATAGCATCTTGCATACAGTAAGTATTCAGTAAGCATTAACTCAATGTTATTTTCATTATTGTTACAAAATGGTAGTGCTAGAATGAAAACCCAGTTCTTTCTGACTCCAAATGCTATTTCTCACCTAAATGCTACATTTACGTTAAGGATAAACAAGCTACAGAACTCTTTTCACATGGATTACCCCTCTTTTATTCGTCTTTTATTTTACTTTTAACAAGATCTTTGTTTGAAGGGCGATAGACATGTTACTGATAATACCAAAGGGACTAATTAAAATTCTGTAAACCCAATCAATATTTATTTATGGATATATAGATGTATATACATATAGATGTATGTAATGATGTATGCTAACAAGTTGAAATAATCAAATATCATTTCTAACCCCAGGGTATTTTGTGCTTTCATGGCAGTCTTTGTTTGGCATGAAAATATTAGTGATGTCAATTTGACATATTCAAGAGTCTCAGATCTCTGTTCCAGAAGCCATTTGAATTTTTACTCAGAAACCACATGAAGTACATTCGTAGGCAATGCATCGACTGGAGGATTCATACAAACTGTGCTTTCTATGGTCTTCTTATGAAATGTCATGAGCAGCAAAACATTTTTATTTTGAATGTCTCTGGCTAGGTACTAACCACTGGGCCATTATTCATAAAAGGCATGGAACTGCAAATTTGTGATGCCCAAGCCAGCTGTCACATCACAATTCAAAGCACCCTGAGTTGGCGTAGCTTTGGCTCCTTCCCCATGGGGTTTAACAGCTGCCTCCCATCAAGACAGCCAGCACCCTTTTTCAGGGCCTGCTGCCATTCTACTTGCTGGCTTTTCTCTGCTTCTGCGAAGATGCCCATCAGTCCAGGACTTTCTAAACCCATCAGCTTCTGTGCTCATGTGTCTTTCCCCACCTCTTGCTGGAGGCAGATGCTTGCCTGATTTCCCTGATCATACATCTTTTGGTTTAACACAGAGGTATTTTTTCAAATTTGCTAGTGTGTGTGAAACAAACGGAGTTCCACACGCTTGCCAAACATTACGAATTGCTTCATCCTAGTAAACTTAAAGCAAGGCCTCTGAGGCAACTCCCTTCTTAAGTGAGTTCTAGAAGATGCTGTCATTCCTTTCTGCACACTCTAGAAACTTCATTCAACCAGGTCAAGAATTTATACCATTAACAAGGGAGTCCAGGGACTTCTCTGGCGGACCAGGGGTTAAGACTTTGCCTTCCAGGGTAGGGGACGCAGTTTTCATCTCTGAGAGGTTAAGATCCCATGTGCCTCAGGGCCAAAAAAAACCAGAAGCAATGTTGTAACAAATTCAATAAAGACTTTCAAAAAATGGTCCACATTCAAAAAAAAATCTTTTTTAAAAAAGGGAGTCTTTTTCATTGTTTTTAATCTATAAAGGATGATGAGGATATGATGATGAGAGTGAATAGAGAAAAGTGTCTAAATGAGCAGCCCCATCACATCAACATTTTAAAATCCCACAATACTATTAGTTTTTTCTTTCCTAAGAAGTAATGTTTTCATTTCCCTGGTGAGTGTGTGGTGTATATGGGTGTGTTTGTGTGAGTGTGCTGGGTGTGTATATGTGTGAGTGTGGTGTGTGTGTGTATAGGTGTGATCATGACCTAAACTCTTCCAATACTCTAATATTTCTTTATTTCTCCATCCAAAAAAAAACCTAATTTCCAGAAAAAAAGCTAAGGTCATAGGGATTAAAGTGAAAATGCAAGTTAAAATCCATAATATTTACAACATACATTTATAATGCTTTATGGTTTAAAAGACAATAAAATATAATATCTGGTTTATGCCTGACCACCATTCTGAGTAGGGCACTATCTTCATTTTTCAGCTGATAAAACCAGCTCGTGAGGATAAGAAGCTTGCCCACTGTCACCTACACAGGATTAGGTAGAACAGTAAGCAATTGACAATATTTAACCACTTTTGACCAAAAATTACAATTTTACTTGGTTCAAACTAATAGGTAATAAGTAGGACTCTCATCCAAAGCTTTTCCTCACATATCCCAATGCCTGGACTCTTAGTCTATGTGATTTTTTAAATACTATAACATTGGAAATGGTTAGATCATTTCTGTAAAGCACTTGAAAATTGTATTGCTGGCCACTTGTTATGCCTTGGCCTTAAGATGAACTTGATTATGCGGTCATAAGTTAAGAAGCTTTACACACTCACCAGAATAAGCAGTAAGGAAAAAGGAGGTAAAATATCATACATGTTCATAGGTTTCATTTGGAAACAGAAATTTCATGACTTACTGTTTCATAGGAATAACAACTAAATAAATAATGATATTTAAGCCATTAGATCAATGAGTGGAATATATATAATGGTTAGGAGAGACAGTTGCTGGGTTTCTAAAAATTGGGTTTATTAATTCCTGTTATGTGGATCTTCCAATATCTACCATTTACACCTTTAGTAGTAAACACTAGGGGAAAAAAAGTTATTTTTACTTAAATTCCTAAGGTAGTCCATTGTTCTATAGCAATATTACTAAAGTCCTTGTTTATTCATGTGTCAACTGGGAAAACGGGTACATACACAAACTGGAAAAAGGAAATAAAAATTTGTAAATGAGGAGCATAAATATGTTAAGGCACATATTTAGCCAATATAGCCTGGGTTACAGTGATAATGGTTCAATTTCAGCTCAAATTACACCACCACCATTTCTGGAAGACAAGAACAATATATTTATATAGATGCTGCAAGGTAACGTGTCTATGTAAGTTGCTTCAGTCACGTCTGACTCTTTGTGACCCCATGGACTGTAGCCCGCCAAGCTCCTCTGTCCACGGAATTCTCTACGTAAGAATACTGGAGTGGGTTGCCATGCCTTCTTCCAGGAGATCTTCCCAACCCAGGGATGGCACCCTGGTCTCCTGCACTGCAGACGAATTCTTTACCTTCTGAGCAACCAGGGAAGCACTGCAAGGTAATAGCTTTAGGTAAAACGCTGCATCACAGTAGCATTATTATTATTTCACATAAAAAAGGAGCATTTCTAACTCTTTTAAAGTATTAACAATTAAATAATTAGTTCTAACAATGAAAAAAGAGATAGAACTCAGTGGAATTCTAAGATTACTTTTACCCAATGGAATGCTAAAATCTCACACCCCTGATGTTAAACATTGGTAACAAAGTTAGCAACTAGCTAAGCTATCCTCACTCTCATTTTGCAAAGGGCATGGCTGACCACTAGAATGCAAACCAAGGGATTTTTTTTATCAGTTTAAAATTTTACCGCATTCTCTGCACTCAGTTCCTACCTCCAGCTTCCTTCATTATCAACTTCTATCACCATTAAATCTTGCATCAGTTAAATAGATACAATAATAATGATGAAAACTGAGTGTTTTGGGCTCGTTTTCTCATTTTTTCCTCCTTAGCCTAAAGATGTAAGGAAAAAGAAAAGACTTTATCTCGCCATATCTTAGCAAGAGTTCTAAAGCATTCCATTAGAAAATACACAGGATCGCTGGATGAAATACTAACAATACCCTTACAAATAAATGGTTGGGCTTGGAGGGAAAAAAAAAAAAAAATGAAGAAATTCCTGGGGGACTAGAAATGAAGTTAAAACAACAGCCCTAAGAAGTAAATAATCAATTAACCCAACCATTGACCTGGGTGCATCTACCAGTTTCAGATGACCTTCAATTTTGGTTTGATTTCTACAGAGTCGGAGACCTCTGCTGAAAATGAGGACCCAGGAACGCATCAACGATACAGTGAACAGGGTAAAAACCACTGTGAGAGGCAGACAAAATTGATGCATAAAACAAACTGCAAAGAGACAATACAAACTATGCATTCCAACTATAACTCAATACAGATAGAGACCAGCAACGGTGACAAAAAAGGGTTGAAAAATCCCAGGCATTTGGAAATTGAGGACTGATACAGTTTCATCTGAATGACTGCTCCCACTTCTTGAGAATAAAGTTTGCTAAATGCCTCACCTAAAATTTGATTGCACTAATTAGCCTGTAAATCTGTTATGAAGTTATTGTGTGGCATAAGCATAATACTGGCTCTGTATGTTCTAATAATTCTCTATGTGAGGACTCATTTTTTTAAACCATATGAAAAATTTTCAAAGCAAAATGCAAATTAGTATTTTCAGCCAGGAGTCTTGATGTTTTCCGAAAAGAGAGCAGGAACAACCATCTAACATTAAATCAAGGTGGTTCTTCCATTTGATTCACTCATACACCTCACTCTTCCTTTTATTATAAGTAATTTTCTCTAAGTTATTCATAGAAGTTTCTCTGATGTTCTCTATAAATTGTGTTATCACCACAGACCTTCTTGAAAGATTACACTGCATGCTCTACTCAACAGACAAGACCTGCCACCTTTAAGCACTGTAAAAATGAAGTTATTATTTCCTGAAAACCGAGTCACCTTTTTTCATTGCAACAGTTATTCAGTCACTTCACTCACTGGGGTCATTTATATTCATTCATTCATTTACTGCACAAATATTTCATGATATAAACTATGTGTTTTGTATCTCGAGCCATGAAGGATACAGTGATGAAGAGATACATATAGCTCTAGCTATTATAGAGCTTGAGTGAAAAGTGCTCAGTCATGCCTGACTCTTAGCAACCCAATGGACTATACAGTCCATGGAATTCTCCAAGTCAGAATACTGGAGTGGGTAGCCATTCCCTTCTCCAGGGGATCTTCCCAACCCAGGAATCAAACCAGGGTCTCCTGCACTGCAGGCAGATTCTTTACCAGCTGAGCTACCATTGTAGTGAAGACACACTATACATAATATGCATGAATTATTTAGTTAACTAATTAAACATGATAAATCTGTTCTTAAAATTGATTTAAATTACAGTATAGAAAAATAGCATGTGCAGTTTATCAAAGTTGGCCCCTAAAAATCTGTATTTACAGAGAACTAACAAGTTGCCTTTGTATAGAAATAACAGATATCCTTTTGATTTCATAATATGTAATCACAGGATAAAGCAGGAAACTGTTGCTTGCTTTGCACAAATGTAGAAGAAGTCTTCCTTGAAAGAACATACAATAGCCTTTTGAAGTATGATGAGCTAACTTTAAAGATGAAGTGCCCAGAGGAACAAATGACCCATTCTATTCAAAGACATATTGTGCCCTTGGACAGTTGTTATAAGAGCGTGTAATCCCCCCTAGAGAAAACTGTGAGGATTTTCCTTCACCTCCACCAAGAAAAAAGTCAGTTTGTCTGTACTGGGTATTCGACCATGACCTATTGGTATAGCATCATTCCCAAGATAATGCAACTCACAAATGTGCCCATTTGTTGGACCTGTGGGTTGGAGCCAATCTTTTAAAACTTGAAGTGGTGAGGGAAGTCCTCTGGGGATTTACATAGTTGGGAGACAGAATCTAATCCTTCACAGTACACTGCCTGCCTACCAAAGTTCTCCAGGGCAATTCAGCAGTGCAGACCAGGGACCGCTGCAGCATCTGGGCAGGCTGACCGATGACAGGACATCCTGGGAGCTGGCACTTCAGCGCCATCCGCGGCTCCCAGTCACTTCTTGAGAGACGTAGAGGTACATCAAGAGAGACAGATAGAAATTCTGTATCTAACTGCAGTGCATCCCTCCCATCCAAGAAGGAGGGAGATGAAAAATGGTTTGGCTTTTCCACAGCAATCTATGCAAATGATTTATCTTAATTATTTTTAGATTGCAATATGTTGCTTCATATGTCAAACGTACATTAAAGA
The DNA here is from genome assembly GCF_910594005.1 of Cervus elaphus. Lineage (NCBI taxonomy): Eukaryota > Metazoa > Chordata > Mammalia > Artiodactyla > Cervidae > Cervus > Cervus elaphus. The sequence continues at coordinate 24,516,997 of NC_057846.1, read as the reverse complement.
GCAATTAGCTTAAATGTCAGCATTAAACGATTCACTACTTAGCATTTCAGGCACAGAAGCAAAAATAATGAATCCAAGTGTCAGTGTACACCAATTTGAGAAGTTTCAACAGCAGTATCCTTTTCTTTCAGCTTTGAAACTGAAATAAGGCTTGCTGTCTTAAGTCCCACCGAGGAGACAGTCATGAGGAAGTAAAAACAAAACAAAATCCAAAAGACAGTCACAGGAGTTAATTAACAGAGGGCCATAAGCCAATTCAGGCCTGCCACATGCTTTTGTATATAAAGTTTTATCGGAACACAGTCTTGCCCATGGTTTACATGCTGTAAATGCTCTCAGGCTGTAATGGCAGAGTTGAATAGTTGCAGCAGAAACCATATGGCCTGCCAACCTAAAATATTTACCATCTGGCCCTTAACAGGAAACGTTTGCCAACCCCATGTTTATGAAGTGCGCATCATTCAATAAGGTGTATCCTTGGCATTGATGCCCAGGTACTGCACAGAGGGGACCATGCAGGTGGGCATGGAGCCTCCTTGAGCATTAAGCAGAGTACTGAACAGTACCATACCACCCAAGATGAGGGTAAAAATCTTTAAAAGGTTTATAATGAGCAGTGCCAGGCCATCACACAGAGACAGAAAATAGTTCCTGTTCCTATCAGCCATACTGGAAAACATCATAATCCCAAGGCATTGAGTGGAATACTCAAAAGGATGTTGCCTTAACAGGAAAAGACATTTTTTTTTTTAATATACGCAGAATGAAATTAACCACAGACTATCCATTGCAGAAGAAAATGCAGAAAAATTTACTGAAAATCAATCCCAAGAAAAAAAGATAATTAAGTGAAAAAACACCAGTGAATCAATGGCACAAAATCAAAAAACCTCATGCATGTTTCACTGGAGTCCTTGAGAAACAGGAAAGGAGGAAACCAAAAATATTTGAAGAAACAATGACCAAATATTTCCAAATTTGATTAAAACTATAAAACCACAGATTCAAGGAGCTCAACAAATAACAAACTCAAAAAACACAAAGGAAGCTAAACCAAGGTTGTCTATTTTCACTATTTCTATTCAAGATTGAACTAGCAGTTCTACTCAGTATGATAATGCAAGACACAGAAATAAAATGCAATAGGATTGGAAAGGAAGAAGCAAAACTGTCCATATTCACAATTGACAAAATTGTCTATGCAGTAAATTCAGTGAAATCTACAAAAAAGCTCCTAGCGCTAATAATTGATTTCAGTAAGTTTGCAGCATGCAAGATCAATATAGAAAATCAACTTCACTTTTATACACTAGTGAGAGACAATTAGAAACTGAAATTTAATAAGCAATGCCATTAATAATAGCATCAAAACATGAAATACACAGGGACAAATACCTGTACACTGAAAACTACAAAACACTGCAGAGAGAAATTAAAGAAAACCAAAATAACAAGAGAAATGTATTGTTTTATGGGAATAAAAGACTCAATATTGTTAAGATTCCAAGTACCCCCAAAAGAATTACAGATTTTATATAATCTAAAAAAAAAAAAAAAACCCTCCTGGTAGGCCCTTTTTGTAGAAACCTAAAAGCCAATGCAAAATTTTGTATAGAATTCAAAGGATCTAGAATAATCAAAACCATTTAAAAAAAAAGAAAATTGGAACAATGGAACAGAATGGAATAGTGGCTCCTCCCATTGCCAACATGAACCAATGCCCTGTAGCTGTGTGGCAGCATTGCGATTTTAAACTCGAAAGCCAAGGGTGCTGCTCTCTCAATACACTCTGCCTCACCAACAACCCTCTTGTTTGTATTTTTTTTTAATTTTTAAAATTTTTTAAATTTATTTTTTGGGCTGCACAAGTTCTTTGTTGCTGCAGACTTTTCTCTAGTTGCAATAAGCAGGGGTTACTCTCCAGTTGCAGGGCTTGGACCTCTCATTGCAGTGGCTTCTCTTATTGCAGAGCATGGACTCTAGGCATGCAGGCTTCTGTAGTTGCGGCTCCTGGGCTCTAAAGCACAGGCTCAATAGTTGTGACTCATGGACTTAGTTGCTCAGCGGCATGGGCATGTGGATCTTTCCAGACTGTGGATCAAAACCATGTCTCCTGCATTGGCAGATGGATTCTTTACCACTGAGCCACCAGGGAAGCTCCAACAGTTCCCTCTTAATAAAGAATTACTAAATATTAATTCACCACACATCCTGATTCTCTGAAGATTCTCTAGTGGCTCAGATAGTAGAGTCTGCCTGCAATGCAAAAGATCAGAGTTCGATCCTTGAGTTGGGAAGATCCCTTGGAGAGGGAAATGGCAACCCACTCCAGTATTCTTGCCTGGAAGAGCCCTTGGCTGGAGGAGCCTGGCGGGCTACAGGCCATAGGGTCTCAAAGAGTTGGACACGATTGAGGGACTTCAATTTCAGTTTTCATACATCCTGAGATGTTCTACAGTCTCAACTGATGGAAAACAAGTTCTAATTTCAATATTTATAACTCAAGCATACTACTTCAAAGTTTATCATGACATAAAATCTTACATGTAGCAGCATATTAGAAAGAAATTTCATTAAAAAAAGAAATAGCTATTTAGGAAAGGATTGGCTTTCTTATGAGGCAAGAGGAGGAGCCTCATAAGGCTCCAGAAGGAGCCTGGAGGGCTACAGTCCATAGATGGGCAAAGAGTCGGACATGTCTGAAGTGATTTAGCACACTCTTAGATACAACATAAACTGAAGCCTACTTCACAGAAACGTTTATCACTATCTAAAGGTCCTATACTGGAGAAGGAAACGGCAACCCACTCCAGTATTCTTGCCTGGGAAATTCATGGACAGAGGAGCCTGGCAGGCTAAGTCCATTGGATCACAAAAAGTCAGACATGACTTAGTGACTAAACAAAACAAAGGTCCTACATGTAGAAAGGTGCTAAAAAGAAATTTGCTGATGTTTATAGCTATTTGATAAAGAAGCAGTTCTCTTATGAAGTACAAAACTTTGTTTTTCTTTCCCTATAATATACTTCTCCTATAAGAAATTAGTAAAGCAACTTTTGAGTCACTGAGGGTTTCACGACTTTTAGTCACTGAAGGTTTCAAACTGGAAGATTAATACCATCCCCTTCTACGTCTTTCTTCATTCCAATCTGCCACATCAGTTCAGAAAAACAAACTATTGAAATTTTGAGCCAAGTAAGTCATTGTTTTCAATTATAGGAAGTTTGCAAACCACCCCATGTGTTTGCTCAGTTTATTTAAATAAATGAAATTTTCTAAAAACTCAATTAGCCTTGCCATATTGTCTCTCCTTATGGATCTCCAAACATTTCATTAGTTGAGAATTTTACAAAGGCACAAAGATTGTTTTGTTTTTCTATTTCACAAGGAAAAAGAAAGAGAGTGAAAACGAAATCTCTAATTACCACTCTTTAGATTTCTTAAATAGATACAAGATCTCTTGAAAGACAGCTTCTTTCTCATCCAATTCTATGGTTACAACCTCTGTCCAGACCCAGCGGGATTTTACTTACATTATCAAAACCTGCTGGAAAACAAGACCTCTGGCTGCTTTAGATAGAGATGTAAACCCTAGAAAATATTCCATGAGGATGTCTTAGCGACTCACAGATTAAATCAAAGATGTCTAATAGAATCTTCAATCTCTTTCACTTTTAGTTTATTCCAAAACTCCTCTAACCCTGAACAGCTTTACTTATTCCTGGCAACTGGCCTATTATTAAAGCCTCAGTGACACCTAAAATACTGCATTGCTCCTAATAAACACTGGATTCATTTATATTAGATAAATATATAACAGCACAAATAAGTTTATATGTTTCATGACACACACAGACAGAGATAAACACAGAGCCAGAACAGAATATGGTTCTGGAAGTGGAGATGCATTAGGTGTAGACATGAATAGAGTTACCGCTACAGATGCTAAATTTACAGATGCTACAGATACAGATTGCAATTTATATTTTTTTCCTAAATTGGAAGGGAATTTAGAGATCTCAAATTTCCATAGAATGTAGGAATTCCTTCTTCCATATCTCTAATTTTGCCTGGAGCACGTCCAGTGACAGAGAGTGCATCATTTAAAACCACTGTTCCTTTGTGGGACAACTGAAATTTATAGAAAGTTAATCATTATAGTTAGGCTGAAAGCCGTTTCATGTTTTCTATCCATTAGCCTTAGATCAATCATCTGAAGCTAGAATGTCTGTTCTTTTATGGATGGAGGAAGGAAAAGGCAGTCTAGTAGAAAGAAAAGTGTGAAGAAAAAAAAAAAAGAACATGTTGTGCAGTGAAATAACCACTGGGTAAACTAATGATTAATAGGTTATGAACTAATTTGAGAAGGCGCTGTCTGAGAATAATAAGAAGGATGTTTCATTAAGCTGGATGTGCCACTGTCTGGGCTCAGAATCTCATTTATAAAAATGATTTAACTCATCAAGGGTTTTGAGCTCAAACACTATCAAGAGGCAGAGAGGAAACATCAATGAACATAAGATCATAGAACTATTTGGGGACTGTGTTGAACTGAAAAACACTGCCCCTCTAATGACATTCATATTCAATTTAAAAACCACCCTCCTGAGATCCCGAATAGACACATCTACACCATCTGGCTCTCAGGCTGCTCGTTCTCTCTCTTGAACTAGAGGGCTTTTCAACCGACATATCTGGTTCCTTCCACCTACAGTGTCCACAGATTTACCGTTAACTGACCCCTCACCACTCTGGTCTTCTCTGAGCATCCTGCTGTTTGCAGCCTCCCTGCACTTGTTCAGAGACATGGGGAAATTTGTATGTTACCTGCTCTTTCTGCTTTTGTGCATTTCACCACTCTGACTCACTTCTTCCAACATGTTATTCCCATCCCCTGGAAATTCATTCCCACTATCATTTTAAAAACATTCCTGCTTTTCCAAGAATATCTGTGTTTTGACAAGGAGTCTCAGGAAGACTCCATTTAACCCAAAGGTACAGAGGTAGAATGATGACAATCCAGGCATGATTCAGGACAACAAGGCAGGATGAATATTTGAGGAGGGGGTCAGGGTTGTAGTTCTCAGTGTCCTGTAAACCCCAGTGTGTATGTGGCTTTCCTGGTTTTTAAAACTGATATCAAATTTTAAAACAAGACATAAAAGTTTCCTGCTGGTGTTAAGCCTCTGATTAAATTGGAAGCATCTGCCAAAATGTTTGTGACTATTTTTGAACTTTTTAGTTAAAACTAGCTGTGGTGAGCAGAAAATAACACTGAGTATAGGAAATGAAAAAGACACAAGGTCCTTCTCTGCCCCTTGGCATACTGGTCTTTTGCAAGAGACTTCATTTACCGGACACTAGTTTCCTAATCCACAAAATAGAAATATTGATGCACACGTTGCTTAATTCACAGAATTGCTGTGAGAATACAAATGAAGATATCATATTTAATTTGTAAACTATGGAGAATTATTTAATGCAACATATAATTAAAATGAATTTACTTGACCTCTGCTTCCATGATGTAGAAGCCAATGCTCCTACAACAAAAGCAGAAAAAGAGAGAGAGAGATGTTTTTAATGTTCATAACAACATCAGAGTAATGTTCATAACAACATCAGAGAGCTGTGAAAACAACAGTAGACCAACTACCATTCAGGAAAGGTGGAAATATTATAAGTATACCTTGCGAAAAGTCAGGCCTTCACTGTTCTAGGTTCAGGCTAAGTGTAGGATAGGCTAGGTCCCAACCAGAGATCATTATCATGGAAAATAGGAACCAGAAAAGCATTCAGCAGTTGGGCAATGCCAGATGACAAATTGGAAACTTGAGGAGACCCAGAAATGCTGTTATTTTACCTCGGGAGACACTTGTTGAGCTCTGAGGCTACACAGATGGTTGTGGAGCAAGGCCTGAGCTCCTAAGAGGCAGATGAGATTTCCTGCCGTTTCTTAGAGCTTAGGAAGCACATGTACCAGGGGAGAGAACTTCCTAAAGCACGTGATCAGTCTTTCCCTTAAGACTTTGCCGTTTCTTGAAGTTGCCTGGGAGAGGTGGCTTGGGAACTGCACTGGGAACTTTCAAAGCAGAGAGCTGAGTCTCATGCAGGCTTTTAGTTCTGACTGAAGAGAGAAATCATTGATAGGCTTTCAATCCAAATACCATAGAGCCACATTCAAAGAATGGGAGCAAGCAAGACATTGAATTTTACAAACACTGAACTCACCTAGCCACCACACAATCCAACCTCTGATTGATTAAAGAGATGCTCCCCTTACTATAGTCCATGGAATCACAAAGAGTCAGACACACCTGAGTGATTCTCACTTTCATCTTCCCCTTGCTCTACATCTATTTGCCTACACTTGGTGGAAGACAAAGTCAGCTAGAGCTTCTCTGGTTCTTTTAAATATAATGTACAGCATAAAATAAAAAATTACTAGATATATAAGAGCCAAGGAAATATGACCAGTCATCAACAGGAGAAAATAAAACAATGGATGCAGACTATTACAGATTATTTCAATATAAGAGTTGGCAAATACTTTTAAACAACTGTGATAAACTTGGTTTTTAGGGCAACGATATACACAACAGAAATGCCTAGATATATTGACCAAAAAGCATGTACATTGATGTTTATAGCCCTGCTGTTCACAATCATTAAAACTGGGACCACCCAAGAAAGAGTAGAATGGATAAATAAATCATGATGTATTCACACAAGAAAACACACATAGCAATGAAAATGAACAATCTGAAACTACTCATGATAATGTAGATGAATCAATGTCAAGCAAAATAAGCCCAACCCAAAAGAATACATTCTCTATGATACAAGTTATATAAAGTTTAAAAATCAAAAATTATCTATAATTGAGAAGTAAAGAGATAGCGGTTACCTCGGGAGTGGGAAAAGTGTTTGGAAAGAAACGCAAGCAAATATCCTCAGATACTAGTAATGTTACATTTCTTGATGTGAAGGCTGGTTGCCTGCAAGCATGCTCAGTCACTTTAGTCAGGCCTAACTCTTTGTGACCAACTGGACTGTAGCCCACCAGGTTTCTCCAGGCAATAATATTAGAGTGGGTAGCCGTTTCCTCCTCCAGGGGATCTTCCTGACTCAGGGACTGAACCCGCGTCTCTTAAGTGTCCTGCATCGGCAGGCAGATTCTTTACCACCAGCACTGCCTGAGAAGCCCCTGAGGCCTGGATACTACAGTGAAAATTCTGAAAACCCATCAAGCTGTGTAGACTCAGAATATGTGCACCATTCTGTATGCACTACCGGGATGAATATTTTAAGACTGAAAAAATATATAAATAAATGTACTTATTAACTTCAACAAAAGTTCCCAAACTGAATATGTAGACACAGCCTCAGTACTCAGAGAATTTACTTACAACCCATTTTGTGTAAAACAAATTCGCCAGAGACAACTGTCCAAAGGCAATATTAAATGTCTTACCTGCCAAAGCCAATCATTTCTACAAAGCACATTGTCATAGTTTCCCCTTACTTCTTTATTATTTGATTAAAAAAAAAAAAACCTCTCAATACATTCTTTCGTAGAAATGTTTTCTCATACCAGGGCATTTGTGTGTATAGTAAAACGTTCCTCTAAATCTCTTACAATTTTTTTGACTGTATAAAAAAGAGGTATATTTTATTTTTTTAATTAAATGTTTTATTTTATATTGGAGTATAGCTGATTAGTAATGTTGTGTTAGTTTCAGGTAAACAGCGAAGGGACTCAGCCATACATATAAATGTATCCATTCTCCCCCAAACTCCCCTCCCATCCAGGCTACCACATAACCTTGAGCAGAGTTCCCTGTGCTATACAGTAGGGCCTTGCTGGTTATCCATTTTAAACATAACAGTGTATACAAGTCCATCCCAAACTCTTTGACTATCCCTTCCCCTCACCCTTACCCCTCTCTGTAACCATAAGTTTGTTCTCTAAGTCTGTGAGTCTGTTTCTGTAAAACTCTTAAAATTTCAAAAGACAGTCCAGCCCATGACCATTTAGAAGGCAAATGACAACATGGAGATGAATTTTTCTCCTAGGTATTTTAACTTGGTCATTTTGCCTGGCATTGTAATCCTTGACTAAAAGCCTCTAACTGAACATCATCCATTCATAACATCATGAAAGGCCTCTGTTATCCCACTTGTAGTTGGCTTGATCTGGATCTGCCAGAACTAGTTGCCACTATGTCAGAAATTCCTTGTATCAGGGATATAGAATCCTTTACAGGTTCAAAACTTACTCATTCAATTGTATATAACAATATAGTTAAACCTGAAATAGTTGCAAACTGCAGCAATTTAAAATCAATTTTATTATATATATAATCTGCTAAAAAGAAAATTAGCAAAAAATTGTATTAGAGTAACAGCTGTCCTATAGATATTACCATGTACTTGTTTTTCAGAAAAAACAAAAACAAAAAACATTTTATACATTTCAGAAAGCTGTACTGTATCTTTCAATGGAAAACATGTGTGCTTCCACAAAAATAGATACCCCGAGAATCTTCTCAGACTTAATGAGTATAGGAGCCATTTTTAATTACTCTGCTCTAAAAGCCATATTTTTAAAGTTGATAACATTCTAGGGTAGAACAAAATGTAAATAAATAGAGAGAGCTGACCAGAATGCATCATGTATTGTGGAATCTGTATTCTATTAGCAGGGTCACTGCCAGGATTTTTGTAATTAAAACTCTATTGACCCATCTCTTTTTCTTCCAAAGCTGAGAAAGATTATTTACTAGGTCATAAATTTAAAGGTCATCAGATCTAAGACTGTACAAATGGGCAGAGAGCAGCCAGAAATTCTCTCAAAACAAGCATTTCTCTGATGGGATCAGAAGCACACAAGAACGAGTCTGGAGGACATGTTCCATATTTATAGTTTCATCACTAAATAAAAATACTTTTTTATATCTAAATTCAAGTTTGTGTTGAAAACCATCTCTGAAAGCATATAAATATATTTAGCAAACACACCATAGTGCATCACTGTGTAATTTGTGGCCCTTTTTTCTTTCCCCCCTGTCATTTAGGAACTGAATGACTAAATCGTAGGGCTTCACTGTAGCTACCACAGGGACAAATTTGTGGAAAATGCGTTCCTTAATCCGTTTCTTATTAGCAAGATCATTAGTAGATTCTATAAATAGCAGCGGTAGGCTTGTTTACCAATTCTTCTTTTTCCTCTGTATATAATAAGATTACTTATCTGCGTCCTCAGTATTAAAAGTTTTCAAATGTCAAGCATCATTTGAAAGGCACATATTATAAAATCTTTCCTCATGTTTCAAAAGTTTAATTTTCCCTTGAGCCAGAAAAAAAACAGCTATGGACTCCAGCAATCTTGAGTCCACTTGACACTTCATAAAACCCGGGAAAATGCAAATAGTAAGGGTTAGATCATTTGTTGACTGTTACAAATTAAATTTTTTCAACATTTGAGAAACAAGTTAGACCACCTTCCAGGAAATGTCCTTTGAAAACAAATCTAAGCTTAAAGATGTATTTTTGCTACCAGCAAAGAAAACTTACTTCACCCTAAAAGGGAAAGAAAGTTGCATATAGATCTCCAGGTTTCAGTTCGTCACAACTGATCACAACTGAAAATATTCTTTCCTTGTATGTCCACAATTGAGTTTGAGGAAGATGCAGATTTCTTTTGTTCCACACAGGACAATCCATTCTTATCCTTCGTTAATTCTAATAAACTCAGACAGGTGGCTGGCCTTCTCAAAGGACTTGCTTTAAAAATGTAACAAAACTTGTGTTGACATGTATCAAATGAAGCAAAGAATGAAGCTACCTTTTGCTGAACTCAATTAGTGTGGGCAGCCAACCTTGATTATGTAGAGGAAGAAGAAAAAAACAAACAAACGTATTTTCTTGAATAGGCAGTAAGATCTGACTGGAATTATCCAGATTAGGGGGTCAACAAACTGTGATTCACAGGCAAAATAAGGCCCACCTCTTGCTCTTATAAATAAAGTTTTATTGAAACATGGGTGTGTTCATTCATTCACATACTATCCAGATATGCTTTCCTGGCACAGTAGCATAACTGAGTAGTTGTGACAGAAACCAAATGACTCACAAAACCTAAAATATTTACTATTTGGACTTCTACAGAGAAAAATGTGCCAACTCCTGATTCAGACAAATCTCTCTTTTACTTCATTTTTACCTCCATTGTTATTGTTGTTTAATCACTAAGTCCTGTCCAATTCTCTTTGATCCTATGGACCATTGCCCACCAGGCTCCTCTGTCTGTGGGATTCTCTAGGCAATAATAATGGAGTGCATTGCCATTCCCTTCTCCAGGAGATCTTCCCAACCCAGGGACTGAGCCTGCAAGGCCTGCCACCTCTCCTGCATTGCAGGCAGATTTTTTTTTTTTTTTACGGCCGAGCCACCAGGGCAGCCAATTTTACTTCCATAGGAGTAGTCAAAAATGTGAGAAAATAGGCCTTTGGGCAGCTCAGATTAACACGGTTTCTGTTGAATTTCTGTGACTCTTTATTTTAAAGAAGATGCAAATACAAAGCATTTCAATCAGGACTTATTTTCATATGCAGATGTATCTATTGGACTCCAGTTTTGCTAAAGCCTCAAAGAGCATATGATAGCACCCTCCCTGTAAATTGCATCTTCCTCAGTTAAAGGCACTTACTGGTTTGATATGTGTGGGTTTTCTCTTTAATTGCTGCAGGGATTTGAATTGCAGGTGAATTAAAATTTAAAATTCTGATCATTTTGCAAACTTGTCATTATGCATGCTATAGGCAAGTTAGTAGATTTAGTTATGCCAATGATTGAGAAAAGATACATTATTGCTGCATTATAATGCATAAACAGGTTTTATGTTCCTCTGCATAATATTAGAAACTCAAATTTATGGAGTCACCGAGCTGTGATGATCATCCAGTTTTTAAATAAGGAAGCAATTGGTGATTTATATCACACATAAAGAAGTTTCCTTGTCAAGGCACTTGCTGATCCATGGCATATAATTTGGATAAACGATACAAACCTTTGATAGGGTCATTAGGAATTATTTGCATTCAGGGGTTTTTCTTAAGTGGTTTTTGTTGTGGTTAATCTCAGGTGGCACTTACCTACTCTCTCTCAACCAATTTTGCTTCCTCAGAAAATCCATTTCAATAGGTTTTATACCAGAACTTTTGAAATTAAAGTATGTGTATGAAAATTTAGGCATTGTGCAGCAACAGCTGTTATGTTATAATAAGAGGACACGCCAGAAGTTTTGGGTCTCCTAATGAAAAAACACTTCATCTCTGAAGAAGTCTTGTCAAAAAAAAAAAAAGAATTAACTTCATCTATGAAGTTACCAATTTATAGGAGATACACAGAGGAAAGAAGTGAAGATGTTGAATCACATTCTGAGGCTTTAGCTCCCAAAATTTAGACTGAGGGAACTCTATCAGATAATGACCCAGTGTCTTAACCAAATAAATTGCAAGGAAAAAGAGTGAAATCAAGTGAAAACTAGAGACTAATAAAGACTTAAACATATCAGGCAACTGCAATGTATTTACCTTATTTGGGTCCAGACTCAAACAAACAATTAAAAATCTATTTTTGGCATTGAGGAGATAATTACAAACTTGAGCCTTGGCTAAATATGTAATGAAAGAATTACTGTCAATTTGTAAGCATTATAACAATATTGGGGGTATGTTTTTTCCCAAAGAATCCTCATTTTTAGAGACACATGCTGAAATTTAGAGGATGAAATAACAATGTTGGGGATTTGCTTCAAAATAATAATAAATAATAGCATGGGGAGAAAATTAAACTTTTAAATTTAGAAAATAATAAGAAAAAGGGTAAGATGAAACAAGATTGTGATGAGATAATAAGTGTTGACATTGGATGATGAGTACATTGGGGTTTATTATGCTGAGTCTACTTTTGTGTATATTTAAAATTCCCACACTAAGAAGTTAAAAATATATGTAGGATAAAATATAAAATAAGATGCCTCTTTATAACTAATTTTACTAATTCTTGGTGATAAATAAAAGACACAAGTAATTTATTTAAGGATAGAATTACTTCTGGTACCAGCTTACACCTTGGAAGAAAAGCTATGACCAACCTAGAAGGCATATTGAAAAGCAGAAACATGACTTTGCTGACAAAGGTCCGTCTAGACAAAGCTATGGTATTTCCAGTAGTCATGTATGGACATGAGAGTTGGACTGTGAAGAAAGCTGAGTGCCAAAGAATTGATGCTTTTGAACTATGGTGTTGCAAAAGACTCTTGAGTGTCCCTTGGACTGCAAGGAAATCCAACCAGTCGATCGTAAAGGAAATCAGTCCTGAATATTCATTGGAAGGACTGATGCTGAAGCTGAAACTCCAACTGACTCATTGGAAAAGATCCTGATGCTGGGAAAGATTGAAGGCAGGAGGAGAAGGGGACGACAGAGGATGAAATGGTTGGATGGCATCACCGACTCAATGGACGAGTTTGAGCAAGCTCTGGGAGTTGGTGATGGACAGGGAGGCCTGGAGTGCTGCAGTCCATGGGGTCTCAAAGAGTTGAACACGACTGAGTGACTGAACTGATGAACTTACACAGAATATGATTCACTGTCTGGTTAATGGTAATAAACAGAGATTTTTTTTTTTTAGGGAAAAAAACAAACAAACAAACCTAAATAGCTTTGTTTAATGAAGTTTGAGAAGTATAGAATTTGTATCTGTGTTTATCTATCTGTTCAGTATGACTTATATTTTGTTCTTAAAACTCAAAATCCTCCACACACTTCTACATAAACCTTAGAACACTTAGCACGAGTCTCCCATGTGTTAGGCAGTTTAGCTTAAGTTCAGTGGGGCCGAGTTTCGTGTCTTCCTTCTCCATTTCCTCCTGGGAGGAGGAAGGATTTCTCTGCCAGAGATTAATTCAGAAAATGCCCTCAGAGAACCCTCACATACTTCCATACTTCATATCTCACACTTCCATTATATTCTCAACCTACCAAACTAGTATCCCCCTCTTGTCTCAGGCTGCTTGTTAAATCTCACCTATTATGTGACGCTTGCTGCCCTTCCCCCGGTAAAAGTTCTGTGGGATGTGACTGCATACACCTGGAGACTCAACCAAATCAATAAGGACACACACACACACACACGTGCATTAGGCTTCCCACGTGGCACTAGTGATAAAGAATCTGCCTGCCAATGCAGGAGACGTGGGTTCAATCTCTGGATCAGGAAGATCCCCTGGAGGAGGGCATGGCAAGCCACTCCAGTATTCTTACCGGGAAAATCCTGGCGGGTTACAGTCCATGGGGTTGCGGAGTCAGACAGGATTGAGTGACAGATACACACACACACACATAAGAAATATGTTGGCATTGATCGCTCACAGATCTAATAAAGTCAACTAGACGGAAGAGGTAGATTTTTTAATTCTTTCAGAACATTTGTGTTATGACGAATTTGACACCCTTAAGAGTGAACAGAAGCCTTTTCCCCATGTTCTAAAACCTAATTAGCAAGGTTCTTGTGCCTTTTTAATTCCAATATTTTTTTTTCCTTCTATGAGCATAACTTCTGGACTTTTCTACTAATCTTCTTGGCTATAACTTTTATTGTTTAAGTTTTAAATGCCTTTCTAGAAAATAAAACCATGTGAGTTAATAGAGGCGAAAGCCTGAATTTCTGTGTGAGAGCAGTGAGCAGCTGGGTAGCCATCTGCTGCCCTCCATCACCCCTGACACCAGCAGAGGCTCAGCCCTTCTTAATTCTTGCCTAGACGCTCACAGCAGCTACTGAAGGCGGTCTTCCTCTGCTGTGTGTGCTTAGTCATTCAGTCATTCCTGACTCTTTGTGACCCGATGGACGGTAGTCCCCCAGGTTCCTCTGTCCATGGGATTCTCCAGGCAAGAATACTGGAGTGGTTTGCCATGCCTCCTCTAGGGGATCTTCCCCACCCAGGGATTGAACCTGCATCTCCAGTGTCTCCTACATTGCAGGTGGATTTTTTACCCACTGAACCATCCTACCTGTGGTAATTCTTGACCCTAAACTGTCCTCTCCAGTGCTACTGGAATGACTGGTATTTTCCCAGTTTCGAATCTGTTATTGTCCCTCCATCACTTACAGTGGTATCAATAACAAATAGTAAAAGTTTCATTAAAAAACATGAACATTATTCAAGTACTGTTGAACAATTAATTTGATTAAATCCTTGCCATCTCGCTAAAGAGTCTGTGCCTCTTGGCCATTCCTCCACTAATATGCACAAAAACGTGCTTACATTTTTTCATGGGACCTGTGGGGTTTTGGGCTTTCTGTTTCAAATTCAGTGACAAGCATACATCTTCTGTCTCAGAGCACAGGGGCTTGACTCTACCTGGTTCAGTTTTGTAATCTGCAAAGTGCAGGGCAGTTATCTTACACAAAGTGCCAAACATTTATCAAACAACTGACTGAATGATCACAGAAGATATTAGCCAGGAATTTGCCAGATAGACCAAGCATTCAGAGGCTTCCCAGGTGGCACTAGTGGTAAACAACTTGCCTGCCAATGCAGGAGACGTAGGAGATGTGGGTTCGATCCCTGGGTTGGGATCTCCTGGAGGAAGGCATGGCAACCCATTCCAGGATTCTTGCCTGGAGAATCCCATGGACAGAGGAGTCTGGAGGGCTACAGTTCATAAGTCACAAAGAATTGGACGTGACTGAAGCAACTTAGCATGCCTGCACGCCACATCATTCAAATTATTTGTTTATTCATTCAACAAACACTTGATGAAGGTTTACTGTGTACCACACGGTGGAATGAGAGCCTGAGATATAAAAGGAAATGTAGTTGCTAGAATTAAAGGAGCTTATAAAATAGCAGACTGACATTTAGCAAATAAATTACCATGTAGCGTGATATATCAACAAGGTAGGAAGTGATGGCGTGTGGCCGATAGTAAAGATTTCCTGGACTAGAGGATGTTATTTCTGAGCTAGGAATTAAAGGATCACTATGTGTTTATGAAGCTGACCCTGTGTGCTTGTGTGTGTGTGTGTGTGTGTGTGTGTGTGTGTGTGTGTGTGTGTGTGTTGTATTCCAGGGAGAGAGAGTGATCTGGGCCCTCTGGGAGGAGAAACAGCAAGGCTTCCTTGAGGCAGGCTTAGTGGGAGAGAGGATACTAGCAGGAGGGCCTCTAGGAGGCATGATGAGAGATGAGGCTGAGAAGTTGTGGGCAGAGGCATCAATACTACCCTTTTAGTTAATGTTCAAAAACAAGTTCTTATAGCTTAGAAATAAAAAGCTGAAAAAATGATAAAGATGTTGTAGCCTTACTGCCTATTTTATAAAGGAAAAATAAAAGCAAAGCTAGATCTTGGGGCCTCTTTCTTCCATTCTGCAACTCTTCCCACAATGATGAACTGTCTTGAATTTTAAAAGTCAGCTCTATATATTTTGCTATTTGATTGTATAGACTCCAAAATATGGATAGAAAAAAAAAAAAACTTAAAAACTAAGTTTTCCAGGTGTGTATGAGTATAGAGACTTATTTTAAGTTCGTTTCAAAATTTGCTTCTCTATTGCTATCTTTTTGATTTTGGTCATACCTGAATGGCCTAGTGGTTTCCCCCACTTTCTTCAATTTAAGTCTGAATTTGGCAATAAGGAGATCATGATCTGAGCCATAGTCAGCTCCCGGTCTTGTTTTTGCTGCCTGTATAGAGCTTCTCCATCTTTGGATGCAAAGAATATAATCAATCTGATTTTGGTGTTGACCATCTGGTGATGTCCATGTGTAGAGTCTTCTCTTGTGTTGTTGGAAGAGGGTGTTTGCTATGACCAGTGCGTTCTCTTGTCAGAACTCTATTAGCCTTTGCCCTGCTTCATTTCTGTACTCCAAGGCCAAATTTGCCTGTTACTCCAGATGTTTCTTGACTTCCTACTTTTGCATTCCAGTCCCCTATAATGAAAAAGACATCTTTTTTGGGTGTTAGTTCTAAAAGGTCTTGTAGGTCTTCAGAGAACCGTTCAACTTCAGCTTCTTCAGCGTTACTGGTTGGGGCATAGACTTGGATTACCATGATATTGAATGGTTTGCCTTGGAAACGAACAGAGATCATTCTGTCATTTTTGAGAGTGCATTCAAGTACTGCATTTCTTTTGCTGGACTCTTTGCTGACTATGAGGGCTCCTCCATTTCTTCTAAGGGATTCCTGCCCACAGTAGTAGTCATAATGGTCATGTGAGTTAAATGCACCCATTCCAGTCCACTTTAGTTCGCTGATTCCTAGAATGTCAGCGTTCACTCTTGCCATCTCCTGTTTGACCACTTCCAATATGTTTGATTCATGGACCTAACATTCCAGGTTCCTATGCAAAACTGCTCTTTACAGCATCAGACCTTGCTTCTATCACCATTCACATCCACAACTGGGTGGTGTTTTTGCTTTGGCTCCATCCCTTCATTCTTTCTGGAGTTACTTCTCCACTCTTCTCCAGTAGCATATTGGGCACCTACCAACCTGGGGAGTTCATCTTTCAGTATCCTATCTTTTTGCCTTTTCATACTGTTTTAATTCTGATAGACACAGTGCCTGATGAACTATGGACGGAAGTTCATGTCACTGTACAGGAGACAGGGAACAAGACCATCCCCAAGAAAAAGAAATGCAAAAAAGCAAAATGGCTGTCAGAGGAGGCCTTACAAATAGCTGTGAAAAGAAGAGAAGCAAAAATCAAAGGAGAAAAGGAAAGATACTACCATTTGAATGCAGAGTTCCAAAGAATAGCAGGGAGAGATAAGAAAGCCTTCCTCAGTGATCAGTGTAAAGAAATAGAGGAAAATAATACAATGGGAAAGACTAGAGATCTCTTCAAGAAAATCAGAGATACCAAGGGAACATTTCATGCAAAGATGGGCACAATAAAGGACAGAAATGGTATGGATCTAACAGAAGCAGAGGATATTATAAGAGGTGGCAAGAATACACAGAAGAACTGTACAAAAAAAGATCTTCATGACCCAGTTAATCACGATGGTGTGATCACCAACCTAGAGCCAGACATCCTGGAATGTGAAGTCAAGTGGGCCTTAGGAAGCATCGCTACAAACAAAGCTAGTGTAGGTGATGGAATTCCAGTTGAGCTATTTCAAATCCTAAAAGATGATGCTGTAAAAGTGCTGCACTCAACATGCCGGCAAATTTGGAAAACTCAGCAGTGGCCACGTGACTGGAAAATGTCAGTTTTCATTCCAATCCCTAAGAAAGGCAATGCCAAAGAATGCTCAAACTATTGCATAATTGGGCTCATCTCACAGGCTAGCAAAGTAGTGCTCAAAATTCTCCAAGCCAGGCTTCAGCAATACGTGTACTGTGAACTTCCAGATGTTCAAGTTGGTTTTAGGAAAGGCAGAGGAACCAGAGATCAAACTGCCAACATCCGCTGGATCACTGAAAAAGCAAGAGAGTTCCAGAAGAACATCTATTTCTGCTTTATTGACTATGCCAAAGCCTTTGACTGTTAGATCACAATCAACTGTGGAAAATTCTGAAAGAGATGTGAATACCAGACCACCTGACCTGCCTCTTGAGAAATCTATATGCAGGTCAGGAAGCAACATTTAGAACTGGACATGGGACAACAGACTGGTTCCAAATAGGAAAAGGAGTACGTCAAGGCTGTATATTGTCACCCTGCTTATTTAACTTATATGCAGAGTACATCATGAGAAACGCTGGGCTGGATGAAGCACAAGCTGGAATCAAGATTGCTGGAAGAAATATCAATAACCTCAGATATGCAGATGGCACCACCCTTATGGCAGAAAGTGAAGAAGAACTAAAGAGCCTCTTGATGAAAGTGAAAGAGGAAAGTGAAAAAGTTGGCTTAAAGCTCAACATTCAGAAAACTAAGATCATGGCATCCAGTCCCATCACTTCATGGCAAATAGATGGGGAAACAGTGGAAACAGTGGCTGACTTTATTTTTTGGAGCTCCAAAATCACTGCAGATGGTGACTACAACCATGAAATTAAAAGACACTTACTCTCTGGAAGGAAAGTTATGATCAACCTAGATAGCATATTAAAAAGCAGAGACATTACTTTGCCAACAAAGGTCCATCTAGTCATGGCTATGGTTTTTCCAGTGGTCATGTATGGATGTGAGAGTTGGACTATAAAGAAAGCTGAGCACTGAAGAATTGATGCTTTTGAACTATGGTGTTGGAGAAGACTCTTGGGAGTCCCTAGGACTGCAAGGAGATCCAACCAGTCCATCCTAAAGGAGATCAGTCCTGGGTATTCATTGGAAGGACTGATGCTGAAGCTGAAACTCCAATACTTTGACCACCTGATGCAAAGAGCTGACTCATTGGAAAAGACCCTGATGCTGGGAGAGATTGAGGACAGGCAGAGAAGCAGACGACAGAGGATGAGATGGTTGATGGCATCACTGACTCAGTGGACACGAGTTTGGGTGGACTCTGGGAGTTGGTGATGGACAGGGAGGCCTGGCGTGCTGTATTCCACAGGGTCACAAAGAGTCGGAAATGACTGAGCAACTAAACTGAACTGAACTGATTGCTATCTTTTAAGTATTTTATACTTAATATATTAAGTATTATATACAGATAAAAATGAAGATGAATACCAGATTATATATGACTGAACTCCTATAATAAACTAAAGTTATTTGAAGTATGGATAATACGTAACATTTTGCTTCTTTATGGACTTTTAAATGTTTGCCAAATTACAGACTCATACTGACAGAAAACTGTATGATTTTATACAATACATACTTGTATAGTTTGTATTGGTAAATATAACTGATACAAACTGATACAGATAAAACCGATGACATCTTTGAGTTCTGTGATCCAAACATATTATTTAGTGTCTTTCATGTTTCAGGCATAGTAGTATATAAACAAAATAATCTTTTTTACCTTTTAATACCTAGGCAAAAATTGAAATTAGATAGCCTCCTTCTGCCTGTCCTCTTTAGGAGTTACATTTTATATCTGAAAACAACATTCTGTACCCAGACTTTATAAATTCATTCTATTTTGTTCATATCAGAGTCTTCTTTTGTAACTAGCATTTGGCAAAACTCTGCATTGTATCTGTTTTATCGTGCATTACACTAAACAGCTAGGTGGAGAAAAGATATAACAACACCCTAATGGAACATCTGGGACCGTATAAAAATCACCATTTATATTTCTGCAGATGATTAGATTTACCAAGGGATCTTCTTCTGATGAAAACAGTAGAGAAATATACAGCCTCAATTCATCACAAACTACAACTCAAAACTAAAACTTGTGATGTAATCCTTCAACTCCCAATTCAGATAATTATTTAAAAATTGGAAGAAGGTGTTAAAAACATCTCTTAAATTTGTGGCCTGAGTCACATTCAGGCTCAAGCAATAGCATTTGTAAATCACACCTTGAGATGAGTTGAGGTGAGAACCACAAGACAGACCAATCTGATGAGCATCATCCCTTGGAGTTTGACCCACACGGTGATTTTCTGGGGGATGAATATGGAAGTCCTAAAGCCATGATGCATGACCAGGTGTGTAGAGGGCAGATGCTGGATAAAAGATAATGGCCAATTAGAAACTTGACAAGTGATGCCTTATCACCTATTTGATGTGAAAAATCATCTGTCATATTCTTGAAAGCATTTATAATCTCTGTTGCCAAGTGCGTTCCCTTTCAGAGAAATCTGGAAGGACGGAAATAGGTTTTACGTACAGTTGTGCCTGCCAGACTTTGAATTTCATAGATCAATAAAATTTCAAATATGAATTTAGGGATTAATGTAGAGCTACTGACCATTAAAAGCTTTTGTCAGGTAAGAACATTTTTTAAAATAAAAAAAAAAATCATTATAATGGCAATCATATCTCAAAAAAAAGTTCTAGCCAAAATGGTAGGAAGGGCACAATATCAGATTAAGGAAAAATCTTTCAAGATAAAAAAGAACAACTTGGTTTAAAATCCACCATGTTATACCAATTTTCCTCACTTCAGAAAATATCAATTTTCCTCACTTCCTCGTCTTCAATTCACTGGAGAAGATTAAGAACAAATATTCTTCAACTTACAAAGGCGTTACATCCTAAAAGACCCACCGTAAGGTAAAAATAAAAGGCAGGTTTTCTTTTAAAATTCAAAGAGTGTTTTTGCCTGTATATCAATCAGAAAATAAATACTTTAGAAAAAGGTGGTCATAGCTAAGAGAAGGAAAAAAGAAAATATTGTAAGTCAAAATTGCATTTAACATATTTAACCTACAGAACATCATGGCTTACTTGGGCCTACGTTGAATGTGCTCAGAAGACTTCCATTACCCTACTGTTCAGCAAAACACAAAGTCTGTTTTATAATAAAGTACAAAACATCTCATGTGCTTTATTGAATGCTGTACTGAAAGTGAACCAGACTGGCAGTCTGTACAGAATGGTTGTGTCAGTAGCTTCCTCACATGAATGAATGTCGGCCTGGGCTCTGCGGCTGCTGCAGTTACTGAGCATCACGACCGAGGAGGGGACAGAGTGTCGCTAGTCGGGGGGATGATCAAAATTCAAAATTTGAAGTACCGCTTCTACGGCATGTACTACTTTCACACCATCACAAAGTCAAAAAATTTTAAGATGAACCATCATAACTCAGAGTAATTAGGAACCACTGAAGGAAGGGAGGAAAGACCAAGAGGATTCAAGGAATTTAACAGAGTACAAAAGTGGGCCAATAATATCTTATTTTTGAAAGCACTTGTTTTCTAGAATTAAGAGCTAGTTTTTTTATTCACAGGTTTCCTACTGGTACAGAGCTAAGCAGGTAGTATAGCCAGCTCAGCGGACTCTCATGAAACCCCCACACTTCAAGTCTTAAAGGAACCGTAGATATTCCTGGGCGTATTGTAGCATTTATGCTAAAGCACTGCTTATTTTCTTGGCAAATAGTAAAATAGGACCTAAGATATTTGGGGCTTAATAATGCTATAGCTTTCTTTGAAAGGCTCCTAGGAAAGACTTTTTAGACGGTCTTCCTAAGATATATATTCAAGAAGAAAACTGCTGACTTTATGTACCACTTGACTACAGAGCATCAGCGGTCTTGTTCTCCCAGGCCTACCCAGCTGACGTTCTTGCAGCACCTACAATATCACCTGAGAGGCAAGTGCCAGGCATTGCTGATACCGAGACAAGTCCTGGTCTATAGGTGACTTAAAGCCAGATATGCACATATCTCAGATACTCAGAATGATAAAAATAAATAAATAAATAAAGCATAATTATTCCTTAACAACACTGCAAAATGGCACAGAAACTTATCCTTAGGATTTTAGTCCCCAAACTGTTTCAATGTTGGTTGTTGCTGCAGGGTCCCTAAACCATCTTATTAGTTGACAATAAGAACAATGACGATTGTTATCCTGTGTGAAAAACAATACGCCCAAGCAAAAAACTGCTGATGTAATAGGATGATTCAAAAATCTTTGGAATATATATATAATACTCCTCTTACCCTGTGTTTTCCTAAAATTTGAAAGTTTCCCTCTCTTATTATACTAGTTTTTAGCAATGTACAGTTTATGGCAGTAGTATGATCTGTATGGAGCCACCAAGATGTCAAAATAAGGATCATGAACACATCCAAACAGCCTCAAAGAATAATATGACCAAAGTACAACTAAAAATTTACAGGTCATATCACATAGGGCTTCCCAGGTGGCACAGTGGTAAAGAACCCGCCTGTCAATGCAGGAGACACAAGAAATGCATGTTTGATCTCTGGGTTGGGACAATCTCCTGGAAGGAACTGGCAACCCACTCCAGTGTTCTTGCCTGGAGAATCCCATGGACAGAGGAGCCTGGTGGGTTATAGTCCATGGGGTGGCAAAAGAGTCAGACACGACTGAGCACACACATGCACATATCATACACATGTAGTAAAATATTGCAGATGAAAGAGCAAATCCTATACACTATTGTTAGGAAATTATTGAGAGCTAATTCTTGAATTTTGGAGAAGCATGGTGCATACATGTTAAGTATGTGTCAGTAAGGGATCTGCCTTTACATCAAAACACTTCTGAGTTAATGGTGGTGGCTTTCACATGCCATATATAATGTGACTGTCTCGAGAACACTTCGGCAGAAATAGTACCACTTAACTTAGCACACTTTTTGTCCTTCACATATCCTCTGTTAAGAAATAAATTACTGTACTAAAGAAAGGAGTCTGAAATATTAAATTAACAGATATAAGCTAAGCACTTCGGTTGGAAATGCCATCTTTGGAGTTATATCCTTTATAAATTGTTATTGGAAGTTCAGAAAAATCAATTTTAACCTTGTACAGGAAATAAAAGCAAAATAATTGTGAAGTGTATGGAGACAGAAAGGGACCATCAGCCAAAAAAGAGAAAAATGTGGACTTTAGAGAGGGAAAACAATAAATCTTAGATACACTGGTCCAATTTCAATAGTAAATGAGCTTTTGATTATTTATACTCTGTGTGCTTTTCTACCATTATTAAAACAATAAATAACATCCAAGAAGAGAAGCAAAACTTTTCATCTAAAAAAATCTTTTTTTTTTAAGAGAAAAAAACGTAATTAATATTTTGGAAATGCAGGCCACTGTTTGGCCCAAATGAATGTACAGTGTTTGATGCTTGTAATTCACTTAGTCTTCAAAGAAGAATTCAGTTATTTTATGAGAAATTAATGTCCCGTTGTGCATGCCTGTGTGCAATTCACTTCAGTCATATCTGACTCTTTGCAACCCTGTGGACTATGGCCCACTTCATGGAGTCAGTCTGAAGATTAAATGAGAATATATTTGAATGCTATCACACAATAAGCATTCAAAAGGACCAATAGGAGAAGTAATGAGGGAGGAAAGGAACAAGCCGAGCTGACTGCATCTTGAAGAAGAAGGAAACTCCATCTTGCACTTTCAGCGAGCTTTGGACTATGTGCCTGGTAGCAATGGGGATAACATACCTACGGCCAAACTGGCCTCCCGGACTGATAAGCACCAGATTCCATACCAAGATTTCCCATCGCCAAAAAGAATGGAATAATCCCCTGTGTAGTCAGTCACCTTTGTAATCTTTATGGCACCCATCGGTGTAGGCTACAACATATAACTAGCTGACCCTTCTGATTATGAATCATGGCTGTAACCTGATTGTAGCTCCCTTTAACACTTTCCAGACTAGGTTTAAGGAATTTGGGGATGTGGGCTTGAGCAGTGCCCTTAAGGTATGTAAGGTTTTCACAAAAGTCTGTCGGGGTCCTTGGCTAAGAGGAGACTCTGCCTTGGGCCTGCCGATGCAATAAACTGCACTCCACTATCTGCACTGTCCTTCTGAGTGAGTTTGTTTCCCGGAATGCGTGGCTACAACAGTAAAAGTAGGAAGAATTGTAAGGTCAAGGTACGTGAATCAGAATGAGGGAAAGGAACTGAACTAAATATTTATGGCATGAGACATGATCATCTGATTCATCATTCTCACAAGTGGATGGTGTTGCCAATGGGATTCAAACAGTCTATGCAGAAAGACATTCTGCAACCCATCCTATTAGGGATGCCCTTTCCAATTGGATAGGAATAGCTGAAGACTCTTCTCCCTTTGAGAGTGATTGGCTGGCTTGGCCATCATTTGCTTCTTTTACTTCCATTTTCTAGGCCTCTACTATTACCTGGCCTCTCTTTTGATAGAAATCCTTGCTACTCTTCCCTTAAACATGCTAACACCCAAAATAGAGTTATAGTCTCTCAGACCCAAAAGTCATTCTCCTTTCTCCCTATATGAGAATATCAATTAAGGAATCAGTCTTACAATTTGACTTCCTAGAGGGTAGTCTTTACCTCCGTTTCAAGTTGAAAAAGTGACACCCCCAAGAATAGTCAACAGGAGTATCTCTAAAAATATGATTATTTTCACTTTTCACGTTTTTATATAAGTGTAGTATGAAACCCAGTTTAAATCTAAGTTAGGATAAACCTAGGATTGACATGTCTGGACCTGTCTGGAAGACTAGTCAGGTCAACCTAGCAGGGATCTATTTAAATGACAGGTAAGAAGTTTCTTTGAAACAGATAAACTCAGTGGACATGAGTTTGAGAAAACTCCAGGAGATAGTGAAGGACAGTAAAGCCTGGCATGCTGCAGTCCATGGGGTCACAAAAGTCTAACGCGACTGAGCGACTGAACAACATCTTATGTTGAATTGCTTCATTGCTTTTCAAGTCTGCTCTATCCTTCTACTTTTCTGCCTATTCATCCTATTAATTTTGAGAATTTGATATTGAAACGTCAACTAAAAATCTTAATTTATCTACTTAAAAAAATAATTGTAATATATAGTAGAACTGTATGCAACTTTGTTCTGTATTTTCCAAGTCTCCTATAAATAGGTTATCATAGTTTCACAATTTAAAAAAGAAAGAAGAAAAAAAGGAGATTAAAAATGATAAGAAAAGGATAATGGCTGAGAACTCTGACAATAGGAATGATTCTCAAGACTGAAGAAAAACTCTGCCACACTTGAGAAGTGCTAACTTTGCAAATGTATGGCAACCTGTAAGACATGAGGTAAAAGGAGATGAAAGAAATGGGCAGCTTTTGAACATGCAGCTTGTCAGCATGAACTCTGGATGCACCTTAGACTAATGTAATTAGAAGTAGAGTTCAGTTCAGTTCAGTCGCTCAGTCGTGTCCCACTCTTTGTGACCCCATGAATCCCAGCATGTCGGGCCTCCCTGCCCATCACCAACTCCCGGAGTTTACTCAAACTCATGCCCATCGAATCAGTGATGCCATCCAGCCATCTCATCCTCTGTCATTCCCTTCTCCTCCTGCCCCCAATCCCTCCCAGCATCAGGGTCTTTTTCAATGAGTCAACTCTTCACATGAGGTGGCCAAAGTATTGGAGTTTCAGCTTCAACATCAGTCCTTCCAATGAACACCCAGGACTGATCTCTTTTAGGTTGGACTGGTGGATCTCCTTGTAGTCCAAGGGACCCTCAAGAATCTTCTTCAACACCACAATTCAAAAGCATCAGTTTTTTGGTGCTCAGCTTTCTTCACAGTCCAACTCTCACATCCATACATGACCACTGGAAAAACCATAGCCTTGACATGACACACCTTTGTTGGCAAAGTAATGTCTCTGCTTTTTAATATGCTATCTAGGTTGGTCATAACTTTCCTTCCAAGGAGTAAGCATCTTTTAATTTCATGGCTGCAATCACCATCTGCAGTGATTTTGTGGCCCAAAAAAATAAAGTCTGACACTATTTCCACTGTTGCCCCATCTATTTCCCATGAAGTGATGGGACCAGATGCCATGATCTTAGTTTTCTGAATGTGAGCTTTAAGCCAACTTTTTCACTCTCCTCTTTCACTTTTATCAAGAGGCTTTTTAGTTCCTCTTCACTTTCTGCCATAAGGGTGGTGTCATCTGCATATCTGAGGTTATTGATATTTCTCCCAGCAATCTTGACTCCAGCTTATAGAGTAGGAGTTACTTATTCAGTCTGCCCCATAAATATTTGTTGGGCATCTACGATGTGCCAAAAACTCTTCTATATACTGGGGATAGAGCAGTGAACAAAACTAAATCCCTGCCCTCATGGAGCTTTTTGTCAATAGGAGAAATGAATGACAAACATATTTATTGAGTGCTGTTAAGTACTCTGGAGAAAAATAACAGGGCAACTGAATCAGGGTGTCACAGGGTGGGTAGAGTATAGGTATTTATCTTCAGTGGTTGGGAAGACCTCTCAGACAAGGTAGCTTTGATCACAGACCTAAAGGAAGTGAAGACCTACAAGTTTAAACACAATGAACATGCTCCCAATAAAGCTTATTGAAATTTTAAAAATAAATACTAATAAATACGTACATAAATAAAACTGTTAAAAAAAGAAATATACTCGTTTATTAGTTGCTCAGTCGTGTCCAGCTCTTTGCGATCCCATAGACTGTAGCCAACCAGGGCTCCTCTGTCCATGGAATTCTCCAGGCAAGAATGCTGGAGTGGGTAGCTATTCCCTTCTCCAGGGGATCTTCCCGACCTAGGATTCGAACCCGGGTCTCCTGCACTGCAGGCAAATTCTTCCCCAAGTGAGCCACTAGGGAACCCCCATCTTAAGGGACGACTTATTCAAAATATGCACGTTTACTGAAAGAACAGCAGAGTGGGTTGTACAGGTAATTCTGAGCACAAGTAGCTCCTGTCACTTACATGGTCTTCGGTACAAGTTCACCTGTACTAAAGCTCTAGGAAAAGGAGCTGCAGTAAAGCAGTGAGTAAAACCCAAAAGACCCATTTATTACAATCCCATTAAGGATAAAAGCACTACTAGACCGTACTGTTTTATCGTTTTCTGCAAGAGTGTAACTCAGTTTGGAGTGTCAGAATTATGAACTCAGGGACTGGAAGCAGGTGGCTGGGCAACCACTGTCCAAAATGTGGACAAAATTTATTATTATTACTAATAATCAAGAAATAATGCTCTGAGCCATGAATAACCCTATTAAGATAATTTTCAGTGTCTTATTCAGTGCCCACCAAGAGCTTAGATTGCGGAACACTGTACATTCATGGCTAGAAAATCGATAGTATCAAATCACGCAGTAATAGTCACTTGAGAATTATTTCCCACTTGGAGTAGTTATCACCTCATGTTCTCAAACTTTTATAGGACAATTTTGATAAGTATAGCTGTAATTAAAAGTATATCTATTTACAGTCACATATAAAAAATATTCATGTGAGGACAATTTCAGCTTGCAACTCTGCAGTGTAATATGGATTAAAGATCTAAATGCAAGACCAGAAACTATAAAACTCTTAGAGGAAAACATAGGCAGAACACTCTCTGACATAAATCAGCAAGATCTTCCATGACCCCACCTTCCAGAGTAATGGAAATAAAAACAAAAATAAACAAATGGGACCTAATTAAACTTAAAAGCTTTTGCACAAGGAAGGAAACAATAAGCAAAGTGAAAAGGCAGCCTTCGGAAGGGAGAAAATAACAGCAAACCAAATAACTGACAAAGAATTAATCTCCAAAATATACAAGCAGCTCATGCAGCTCAATACCAGAAAAACGAACAACCCAATCAAAAAGTGGGCAAAAGGACTAAACAGACATTTTTCCAAACAAGACATACAGATGGCTAACTCTGTAAAGTCATCATCCATTGTTTTATCTGATGTCCCTGACTTTCGTGCCAGCAAGTGTGCTCTCCAGAAGAACTTCTGTGCTTCCATTTGGGGAGGACAATGGAAACAGCAGAATCTTTGTGTTTCCTTGGTTATGAACTCAGAACTAAATTTAGGACTTGGCTGCTATAATATACAAACCCTATACCTGATGTATGTACTTCCTCATTCTGTTTAACTAGAGTTCTTTTGTTTACTTTTTAATTGTCCTGCTTGTTACATTTTTGCATATTCAAAGCAGAATCAAATCTATGTCAGAAGAAATTGAGCTTAGACATCATACAAAAACAGATTATATTAAAACCAATTAAGGGGCTTCCCAGCTGGTGCTAGTGGTAAAGAACCTGTCTGCCAATGCAGGAGGCCAAAGACACAGGAGTTCAATCCCTGCATCAGGGAGAAGCCCTGGAGTAGCATGCCACTCCACTAGATACCAGATTCCACTCCAGTATTCTTGCCTGGAAAACTCCATGGACAGAGGAGCCAGGCTGGCTACAGTCCATGGGGCGGCAAAGAGTCAGACATGATAGAGCACACACAAAACCTATTAAAATTCTTGTCCCAATTCATAAATCATTGGCGGGTATTTCAGCATCATTCTCAGCTGCACCATGGTCCATGTTCAACTAAACATGGCATGAGAAGGGGTCCAAGAACAATTTACTACCAAGTACTATATAGAAAAATGGTAACCTGGCTTCAGTGAGCAACTACACAGCACAAAATACTAGGGTGAAGTATTAATCTCTGTATATGGGTAAACTCCGGCAGTTGGTGATGGACAGGAAGGCCTGGCGTGCTGTGGTTCATGGGGTTGCAAAGACTTGGACGCGACTGAGTGACTGAATTGGAAGTGGATGGGTATAATTTGAATTCAAGAACCACTGTCCAAAAGAGATAGTTCATTCTTTAAACCAGTGATTGTTTCCACTGAACTGGTAACTTAAAAAGAAAAGTAATACCCTGTGTTCAGTCAGTTCAGTTCAGTTGCTTATTCATACCTGACTCTTTGCGACCCCATGGACTGCAGCATACCAGGCCTCCCTGTCCATCACCAGCTTCAGGAGTTTACTCAAACTCATGTCCATCGAGTCAGTGATGCCATTCAACCGTCTCATCCTCTGTCGTCCCCTTCTCCTCCTGCCTTCAATCTTTCCCAGCATCAGGGTCTTTTCGAATGAGTCAGCTCTTCGCATCAGGTGGCCAAAGTATTGGAGTTTCAGCTTCAGCATCAATCCCTCCAATGAATATTCAGGACTGATTTCCTTTAGGGTAGACTAGTTGGATCTCCTTTCTGTCCAAGGGACTCTCCAGAGTCTTCTCCAACACCACAGTTCAAAAGCATCAATTTTTCGATGCTAAGCATTCTTTATAGTCCAACTCTCACATCCATACATGACTACTGGAAAAACCATAGCTTTGACTAGACGGACCTTTGTTGGTAAAGTAATGTCTCTGCTTCTTAATATTCTGTCTGGGTTGGTCATAACTTTTTTTCCAAGGAGCAAGTGTGTTTTAATTTCATGGGTGCAGTTACCATCTGCAGTGATTTTGGAGCTAAAAAAAAAAATCTCTCACTGTTTCCCCATTTATTTGCCATGAAGTGATGGGACTGGATGCCATGATCTTAGTTTTCTGAATGCTGAGCTTTAAGCCAACTTTTTCACTCTCCTCTTTCACTTTCATCAAGAGGCTCTAGTTCCTCTTTGCTTTCTGCCATAAGGGTGGCACCATCTGCATATCTGAGGTTACTGATATTTCTCTCAGCAATCTTGATTCCAGCTTGCGCTTCATCCAGCCAAACATTTTGCATGATGTATCTGCATATAAGTTAAATAAGCAAGGTGACAGTATACAACCTTGACGTACTCCTTTCCTGATTTGGAACCAGTCTGTCGTTCCATGTCCAGTTCTAACTGTTGCTTCTTGACCTGCATTCAGATTTCTCCGGAGGCAGATAAGCTGGTCTGTGGGTTGGTTAGGGTGCAGGAATTCTCATATACTTCTGATGACAGTGTTAACTGGTACAACTTTTCAAAGGCAGCATGCTGAGTGGCTAGCAATGAGTGCAGTGTCAGGTGGATGGGAGGGGAGTTTGGGGGAGAAGGGATACATGTGCCTGTGTAGTTGAGTACCTTTGCTGTCCACCGGAAACTATCACAACACTTAATCGGCTATGAAAGTGAAACTGTTAGTAAGCTGTGTCCTACTCTTTGCAACCCCGTGGACTGTAGCCTGCCAGGCTCCTCTGTCCATGGAATTCTCCCGGCAAGAATACTGGAGATTCCCTTCTCCAGCGGATCTTCTTGACCCAGGGATCAAACCCCAATCAACAGCATTGCAGACAGATTCTTTACCGTCTGACCTAAATCCCACTTCTGCTTTTTTTACTTACTGGTTGTATGATCTTATGTCCTTTAACCCTCATTTTTTACCAACTTTAAAATGGATATACTGATAAAATTAAATTAGTCATGTTGTAGTGAAGATTGAGATGCACTTACCTAGCACACTGTAAGCATTTATGTGTTCAATTTCCTTATGTATTAATATTACTTCTCAGTTTTTAGGTTTGGCAATACAAACAAAGCCTTTAGATTAAACATTAGCTTCTGACCCTGAAATTCCACTTTTCAGAATTTAGTCTAAGGAAATAAGGCCACCCACAATGTTTTAGTTGCCAGGATATCTCAGAATTCCAGTCATTAATCTGAACATCAGCTGTAGATGTGTGTTGAGTCTTAAAACTAGACTGAGAAGGTACAAGCTGAATCTTACTTGCTGATAATTAACCTTTTAGTGGTTCTAAGTGAAATAAAGAATTAAAATATTTGATTATTGTATGAGAATAATGTTATCTGGAAAAGCAGTCTTGAAATTTAGAGGAAAAATTTTAGAAAACAATCTGCTATTTTAAGGTTTTGCTGAAGTTTTGAGTTTGAGGGTTTTTTTCATTCTCATCTCCAGTGAAGAAAGGCTTTTAGCTGACAATAGCTAATTAATAACAAGATTAGCCCCAGGGCAGTGTTTACTTGGCGTGATTCCCTAAACCCCCTGCATTAAAATCCACTGGTTTGTTTGTTAAACACGCAGATTTCTGTGTCCATTCTGGTCTGCTAAACAGAGTCGTGGCAGAGGCTTGGAAATCTGCACATTTTAAAAGCACCCAGAGGTTAAACAGGCTAAAGCTTTGGTTCCAGTTCCCCTGGAGATGAAGAGCACCAGTCTACCTAGGAGAGGAGTTACAGATCTTCTCCGGTTAAAAGATTCAAGGTTGTGGCCTTATTATTTTGGAAAAACAAGCATCAAAATAAAAGCCTTTTTAAAGGGAAATGGAAGAATGCAGTCTTTATTGCACTTTTCTGACTTTAGATCATTTTAAATATCACCCTTTTTGTTCACATATGTTTCTGTATGTGTACATTTACAGGATTCTGTCGATGGGTTTTTCTTTAAAAGTAAAGAATGCCATATAAGTACTCCATCCTTTGAGGAGCACTTTCTTATAAACTCTTATATCCCTAACAAAGAATAACAGCTGTCCAGCCAAGCTCTGGCAAAAGGTTTCATCTTTCTCTTCTCTCTTCGTTGGTGTAAGCATTAAATTTATTGTCACAGATGAGTGCAGTTGAAAGACTGGCTTTCAAAAGGCAAGTAGGGTCCACTCCACGGCAAGCATTCTGTAGAGGAGGAGGAATTCTGCATTCTTTCTACGTTGTAAATTGTTTCTCACTTAGGTTGTGTGAGATGACAGTAAGGAATTCCATGATTCAGTTTTAACTTCTATACTACCATTTCAAGCAATTCAATTAAAAAAAAAAATAAAAGAGCAACATCTTACCCACACACTACAGTTACGAACCTACTAACATGAGGCAGTCATACTGCGTCAGAGGCTCCCATATATAATGTCACGGGAACCAGGTGTTTAAGGATGACAATGGTCAAAGAAAATGACTGATGGATGAAAGAGAAGGAGGTAGCAGTTCCAGCTGATATGAAATTTCTTAGTTGGCCAGAAGGGTACAATGTGTGTGGGTATTCCATTCATATGTGTTAAATATGTGTGCCTATCTTTGTACAGTAGAATATGCATACATCTCATACTAATTATTAGACATACATGTTAAGAGAGATTTGCATTAATGACAAAAATGAAAATTTACTTTAATGCAAATCAGAGTTTTACAGATTGTTTTTCCGTATTCCAGTATCCAAACTCTGAGTCTAATATGTAAAGTCTGAAACCATGTACTTTTTGGGATCTCGGTCTGTCTGGCACCAGCCTCAGCACCCTGACGCTAGGAAAAATTGAAGGCAAGAGGAGAAGGAGAAGAGGGCAGAAGAGGAGGAGATTGTGAGACATCTCCTATCTGAAGGACATGAATTTGAGCAAGCTCTGGGAGGTAGTGAAGGACAGGGAAGCCTGGCATGCTGCAGTCCATGGGGTCACAGAGAGTTGGACACGACTGAATGGCTAAACAATGGGCACCAACCAGTCCCACCCGTGCCAACCTAGCTCCCATTCTTCCCTTTCACACACAAATTCTCCACAAATAAAAAGGCAAAGACTTCTGATAAAATTTCTCAGCAACTGAGATTTCCTCTCTCCACTCTAAGCTGTCAAATCTAGATGCCCCAATGCTGAGACTCCCTGTGGTTCGTAAAGCATTGTAAGCTACTACCCAGAGTCTACCTGTCTGTCACATAACAGAAGCATCCTTGGAGCATGGAAGAGTGAGAAATCCTGGCAAGGGGTCAAGGGGCTAGAAAGAAGAGAAGGACACCAGGAGAATGTTCTCCTGGCATTTGGGGATCTTGAGACAAAGAGATGGGGGTGGGAGAGCCAGATTGGAGAAGCAAGGAAGGGACAGTCTATAGAGACATCTTAAAAATAATAGCTAAAGCTGCAGATATGTATAGAACCCTTAGCACTAAACTCCCAGCACCTATATTCAGAAACCATCCTTTAGATAAGTGGGGAGGCTGCAGAGAGGCATTTATCACATGTTCTCATCCAGTCTTCCCAGCGTTATTTGAAAAGTTGTTCTCAACGTTTTCACTGCCTTAATAACCTGCAGTTCTTATTTACAAATTTAAAATTAAATGAATCTATTGTACAATTTCAAATTTAAAGTTCTTTCAAAGACTTTGGCAAAATCACATTTTTTTTTAAACAAAGAGCCAAATAACTATAGTTAGAGTTTGTCTTATTTTTAATTGAGAGAATTTTCTGTAGCTAGACATAAAACAGGAGCTGAAAAGTAAGGAAATAGAAGGGATAGGCCAAAGGCATCTGACACAACCTCCACCGGGCTACTTCTTAGCTTTCTCACGGACCCGCCTCTCTCTCTGTTGATGGAAGATATGTAGATGCACTTTCGGTATCTAATATTCAACCTGGGTGTGCTGGCCTGCACTCTGCCCAGCTTTGCCCAGGCGTGGCAGATGCCTCTACCCAGCTAGGTCAGTACTGCCTAACAACTCAAGAAAGCTCCTGTGACATTCGCATGTCTGCACACAGAACAAGACACGACTATGTCATTCATTTGGAAACTCAATCTCACATCTCTAGTCTCCCTTTGAAGTTGCCTTTTCAATTTATCTTTATTCCTCCAGCCACCAACTTTACTACTTCCTCAGTCCCCAAACAGGAGTTCTGTCTTGGGCTTCTCACTCTGCCCACTCTTCTGGAACCTTCTCATCCCTTCCCATGGCTTCCATTATGATCTTCCTACCCAAAGCATCTTCACCTGTGTCGTTGTCTTAGAGTTCCCTCCTGAGTTTTAGACCCTAATGTCAAACTGTACACTAGTCAACCCCTCTGAAAATCCAGCAGACATCTCCAACACCAATGTCAAGGATGGAACTCAATATTGTTTCCCATCCCCATGCCCCCAAAGGCTGCATTCCCCATCTCAGCACACAACACCATTAACATTTTCCTGGATCAACAACCTGGGTGCCACTCTGGGCTTTTCATGCTCATTCACACAAGTATCCTCTCTCTCCCATAGATCACATCAATATAATTACTTAATCCAACCATCCTAAAGAATTCCACCACTCTTCACTCCCCTGCTTCCAGCCTAGTCCAAGCTAACATCACCTCTTTCGTCCATTACAGAAACATGAGGTTTCCATATTCCCTTGAATTCTCTTTAGTTCCCATTGGAAAAATCCAGAGTGTTCTAAAAAGGTAAAACTCATGAAGTCAATATACCATGAAAGTATGCTAATAATTTCCAGGGTTCATGGATTCAAATCTAAAAGTCTTAATATTGCATGAAAGTCTGCTTATCCTTCTTGACTTAATAAAGAGCTATCCTTCTCTCTTTCTGTCAGCATTAGTTTCAATTTATTCTCCTTTACATGCTTTAAAGTACCAAGTTCCAACTTATCTCAGAGATGACCTTCATTCCAGGTGTGTGTGTGTATGTTTTTTTTCCCTCAGCTTGAACTCTTGCTTTGGCCTGGCCACTTCTTAGTATTAGTAATAATATTACTTTGTAAGATTGGCCTGGAACCATATTCAATATCTTATAATAACCTGTAATAGAAAAGAACCTGAAAAAGAATATATACATAACTAATCACTTTGGTGTATACTTGAAACTAACACAAAATTGTAAATTAACCATACTTCATCTTTTTATGATTTAAAAAGAAGATTGACCTTCCTCTGCTTTCAAACTAGTTAGATCCCTGTGGCAAGCATGGCTATTTCCCTATAACAATTTCACTCAAATCATCTTTCACAATAACACAACCTAGATTGTGTTCTGTGTGGTAATGTGACCAGCTATTGCTTCTGTTTAGAAGTGGTCATGTGACCCAGTCCTGACCATTCAGAGTTCATCAGAAGTCTCCTAGGGAGACTTACAATTTGTTTAAGAGAAACTTGGTTGACATGTGTCTTTGCCTTTTGCACTTTGCCTTGGTCTTTCTTCTTTCTGCTTGAATTCATAGATGATGTCGGGATACGAGCTAAAACCCAACATTTTAGGACCATGAGGACAAAACTCATATTATGATGGTGGGACAGGAAAAGAAATGGAGCTTGAGTACTTTGTGGTTTCTCTGGACTCTGATATATCAGGGTGGAAAACCTCTTATATTTTTAAGCTTACTGTTTTGTTCATTACTATCTGCCTCGAATAATGCCAGACGCAATGTAGAAACAAAAGCTGTGGAGTGAATAGAGATGAAGAAGAAAAATCAAATGCAGCAGTTTCTGAGGGTAGTGGATATGAACTCCTCCTAGACTCCATCTCTTCAGTCCTTTTAAACGCTTAAAGTGTTCAAGATTCTATGGAACCTTAACTAGAAATGCTTGGACATGAATATCTAATGTTCTCTCACTGATCATTTATCTGATTTGAAACTCAAAAGATTGGTTAAAATGCAGACATTTTATGGGTAGGGAAAGAGGTCATTCATATCAATGCTCAAATTAGTTTATCAAGTCATCTATTTACAGCACTCTCTTATACCCGGGAAGACTAGGACCAGGACCCTACATAAATGTTCACGGGGAAAAGGAAGAAAATTGGAGATAATGAGAAGGGGGTGTCAAAATACAGTCTGAGATATTGTGAAGTGCTCCTGTACCAATATCTGTGTTGGCCAAAAATATGGACGTTTTCTAATTTCACACAGGAGAGCTCTCCAAGGATCACCGGGTATAATCTGATATCTCCTTTACATGTGAAGCATTGGCTCCACTGACACAGCCGCCAAAGGAGTGATACCATTTTTACTAACTGAGATCCAGTTAAAAACAGCTTCAGGGACTTCTCTGGTGGTCCAGCAGTCCATACATTGGGCTACCACTGCAGGGGGCCCGGGTTCAACCCCTGGTCAGGGAACTAAGATGACTCATGCTATGCAGCATGCAGCGTGTCCCCTGCACCCCCCGACTCAAAAAATGGCTACAGGAGATCCAGGATAGTGATTCAGAGTTGTAGTTGTGGTTGGAAGTGTTGATGGGAATGAAAATACTTTTTCTTCCAGTTGCCAATCTAGGGTATCATCCAAGGAAATAATGACAGACTGCCATATAGAACTTAATTTATACCTGCTTAATAAGCGAAAAGGGCTTCCCACATGGTGCTAGTGGTAAAGAATCCTCCGGCCAATGCGACATAAGAGATGCGAGTTCCATCCCTTGGTGGAGTTCTTCCCTAGGTCGGGAAGATCCCCCAGAGCAGTAAGTGGTAACCCACTCCAGTATTCCTGCCTGGAAAATTACATGGACAGTGCAGCCTGGCGGGCCACGGTCCATGGGGGTCACAAAGAGTCAGACACGACTGAGCACAATATGCATAGTAGTAAGTATAGGACGGAAAAGGTAAAAACATTAAAATAGTGTCTTCTGAAGGATCTTACTTAGCATGTGACTTTAAGAAAGAAACAAATGAAACTAATTGTCACAAAGTTAATTCTTAGTGTCTAAGAAAAGAAATTGAATGCTTATTGAACTTCCTTGAAAACAGTCACTGAAAAGGTAGACAAGTAACAAGGAGACAGAATACAGAGAGAAAAGAAACAGGTGGAGAGTCTTCTAGCTCTTGTATGTTAAGTCTACTTTTAAAAAAATTCTAACTATGTAAGAAATAAAGCATTTTTTTTTTGCCAGTGGCGAAAAAGTACAATATAATGAAAAGTAAATCAGAAATGCTGACAGCTGACACATTATCACTTTAGGTGTTATACATGAGCCAAAGTGAAGTGAAGAATCTCTGAATTCAGACAATTAAATTCAAATGATAGGCTTTTTCTTTTTTATTTGTTCTTTATAATGAAAGACATTTCACTAATGGTCTTCATTTCCTGAAGAGCTACAGCGGTTATCTTCCCAGGTTAAGCACTGTGGTCTGTGAGTTTAAAAAAAAAAAAAAGACATGTGGAAACGTCAACCTCTCTTAACAATCGAAGTACTGTTAGCAGCAAAGAGACAAGCCTCAACAAGACAAGCTAGGTATGGCATTTATCTTCCTTTTGGAGGAAAATAAACAATTTGGATTGATTAAAGAAAGAGATTGAAAATGTATTGAAAAACAAATGGAAGACCAAATAAAAATGTGATAAACACTTGTCCTTTGTTTGGGAAGGTAAACTTTATATCTTCCATCGGAAAAAATGTGGCTCAGAATCTAGCCCCAGCAAGCCACGGTAGGTGTTAAGGATCGCTGAAAGGCCAGTTCCAGGGGAAATCTGCCATGCTTCGCTCCTGAAAATGCTTGCAAAGAGTAAAAAGCCCTGAGGCCTGGCTAGCAGGTGTGTGACCACCTTCTCATCACAAGAAAGACAAGAGAGGAAAGAGTCTCTCTCAAATTTGTTTGCAAAATGATATTTCTATCCTACCACCCTAAATATGCATGGCTGATGATGACTTCAAAGTGGAGTCTCTACCGGCAAAGACGATACTGATTGATTGAGTCATTCACGATTTAGCGGCTGATAAATTGCCTTTACGTGCATTGCGATGTCTGAGGCCCAATGTAAGATTTATCTGCATGGGCACAATATTTTGAAAAGACTAATTCAGGAAAATTTGCAGCCTAAAAAATGCATTTTTTTTTTTTAACAGAAGTTCCAATGAAAGATTGATGAGGCAAGTAGGACAAGCGTCTGACTCTAGCAGAGAGCACAGGCTTCCCTGCAGTCACTCTGAGTCAGTCACCTTGGGCAGGCATTGTGCACATCATCCAAGCACTGAATGGAATAAAGAAAAAAAAAAAGGTCGACCAGATGAACATTGCTTTCTCCACCTCCTCAAACTTTCCCCCAGGTCTATACTGGGCACGAAGTCAGGGATCCAAGATCCCCTTCTTGGGTGCTAAGCCTGACTGCCAACAGCCACCTCAGGCATACACTTTCTCTTTGACCATAACGTGGTCAGAAGGGTAACGAAATAAAGATGTGGTTGCAGTCCTGGGAGAGAAGGGTGGCCGAAGTCCTTTCTCCTTCCTGGCCTGCATCATCTTCCCCCAGGAGAGTCACAGGCAAGTGAAACAATGACGTCATGGGGTTTTAGGTTGGGCATCAACTCTAAACAATGATGCCAAGTACAGCAGAAGCATCATAATTATTAGGCTAGTCTATGAGGCATTTCCTGCTTCCTTGAGCCACAGTTGATCATTCCCTGATAATTACAGCCTCAGGACTTTATATCTACTTTTACTGCAACACTTAATGAGTTGAAGTTAAATGATTTATTTATATGCCCATCTCTTCACCGCCCTATGACGTATTAAATTATGAGTCCTCCACAGCACTGACTTATAGGTCCTGTCTCTTCTCTCCGGCCCATCCCTCTCCCCCTCTGTCCCCAAACCAGCAAGTGTCTAGCACTTATGTGGCACTTACTAGACAGTCGTAAAACATTCACTTGTTGAACAAAGAAATGGACAACTCACAAATCTGAGCCAACACAGTAAATGGAGAAAAGTTTCTAAAGAGAACATCAAAAATGACCCTGTCACCTTTTCATCCTCAAGTATTGAAATATATTAACTTCAAAGTCCAAAAATAAAGGAACTTGTATGAAAAAATATGGAACATTTCACGGGCATGTGGTTACATAGGTAGGCATTTTCCTGGAGGTATAATGTTATTTTGAGTCTAACAATGCCAATAGCATTCTTCTGAGTGAAATGAAATATTACACTTCTGTTTGTGAAACTGTTTCCCACTGGATATTTGAGCAGATGAGTACACTGCAAAAGGTGTATGTAACAGCGGTCCAAACCAGGAGCAAACATTGCACCTGAGATCCAGGGTGCAGTAAGTGCAGCTAGGAAGGAAACAAAAAGCCAGCAAAAGAGGGAAGGCCCTCAAGTCTAATAAATGAAAGAAGGGTGACTCACAGGTGGTTTAAAGCGAAATCATGCTCCTCCAGGGAAGTGGGTACCTGAGTGTGTCCTCTGTCATTTTGCTTGGAACTTGGGAGGATAACTCTCAGTCCTGCTTAACTAAACTGCTGCTCCTCACCTAGCCCTTCCAAAATCAGGTATACCCTCACATCTGGGGACTAGCCGCTTAGAGGAACATGATAGAAAGGTGGTGTT
Source organism: Cervus elaphus (assembly GCF_910594005.1). Classification (NCBI taxonomy): domain Eukaryota; kingdom Metazoa; phylum Chordata; class Mammalia; order Artiodactyla; family Cervidae; genus Cervus; species Cervus elaphus. Next base: position 24,478,618 of record NC_057846.1, on the reverse strand, counting down.
GCTCAGAGGAGAAGCCAGAATCCAGCATCAGGGGGATAAGCCTGAGCTGGGCTGGGGGAGAGGTGGGGAGAGTGAGCTTGAGAAGGGGTGGGCTCCCAGGACCCAGGGAAGGGTGGGTGTGATGTTCGCCCACGGCGGTCCCTGCATATACAAAGGCAAGACCCCCACACTCCCTTCTAAGTGGATTGCAGAACCACATTCATATTGCTTCCTCTCACCTCCTCTCCTGTTAATTTTAACAACTGATATGTCAACAGGCAACATTTTACCTTTAAAACTTGTTGCAGAGGCACCTCTTGTGGAAGCACTAGAGAAGAAAAGCAAACATCCACCTTTCCTTCCCTCCTGTGTGTTTTGGTGCTGCCAATCTGAAGGAGAGGTTAGAGACTAGCAGAGGCAAGTAATGCAGAGGCCTTCCTAATAGCAATTCACAGAGGAGATTCTAGAGAATTCCAAGCCTGGTAGAGAAAACTAAAAGAACACTTGTGGAGTAGAGGTGGTCCCAAATATGGGATTTTTTTTTTTAAAGATTTTTTTTTTATGTGGACCATTTTTAAAGTCTTTATTGAATTTGTTACAATATCGCTTCTGCTTTATGTTTTGGGTTTTTTATGCCAGGAGGCACGTAGAATCTTAGCTCCCCGACCAGGGATCAAATCCACATCCTCTGCATTGGAAGATGAAGACTTAACCACTAGATCACCAGTAAGTCCCCCAAAGAGGGGATTTTTATAAGCAACAGTCTGAATGAGTACATGAAAGACAACCTATGGATGTCTCCTTTAATTGCCTTTGCATATGTCAGGGAAGAAAGACTGAGATGAGGTAGAGGGTGAACAAGGGGTGTTGGCAATTCCTGTTCCCATGTCATTGGAGAGACTTAACAGTCATTCATCAGTTTCAAATGTTAAATATAGCTCATTTTGTTAGAAAAAAATAGTCAAAATTCTAAGTTTCTTATAATCAAATGTGTCCATTTGGACAAAAATACATCTTTTTCTCATTTTAGCATAAATGAATTTATAGATTGTTTCATTGGAAATAAGCCTATTAGAGAAAAAAATTATAGATAAAGCACTCAGTCTTTGGTTGTGGCATTTAATTTTGAAGCCTCTTAGCAGAGATCAGATGCCTTGTTTCTTCCAGTTTGTCTAACTCTTATTCATCCCTAGAGAATGTTAATGACTATATTTTTATATGCCAATTTGCCTCCTGCTGAAAATTGTCTTCTAATCCTCTTTAAAAATTCTCTTATTCTAATCAACCTCTGGAGGAATTTATTGTCTGAACAGAGGTGTTCTTCCTTTGATTTACACAAATCACTGTGCAATGTCAACAAATGCTTGGCTGATGACTTGGCTTGCACAAATTTGCCTGGAAATTATAAATATCAGGACGTTCCAAAGGAATTGATATGTCCTGTTGTGGCATTTCCTCCTGCATTTCATCTTGGTTTTTTAAAAAATGAAATGAAACGAATAAAAATTATTTCATTCAAAGTGTGTACCTAAAGTATTTTAGGTATTTTAATATTTAAATGATAGCACACTTGTGTCCACTTTGTTCTCCCTTATTCTAAAGATTAATGTGTAGTGATTTTGAATCTTAAGCAGTATAAATAACATGAACTATCAAACAAAAATGGGCTTCCCCGGTGGCTCAGCAGTAAAGAATCTTCCTGCAAAGCAGGAGACACAGATTCAATCCCTGAATCAGGAAGATCTCTTGGAGGAGGGCACAGCAACACACTCCAGAGCCTGGAATGGGAAATAAACCTCTACTAGTAAAACAATCTATAAATTGATATATCCTAAAATAAGAAAAAGATGTATTTTGTCCAAATGGGCATGTATGATTCTTGCCTGGAGAATCCCATGGACAGAGGAGCCTGGCAGGCTATAGTCCACAGGGTTGCAAAGAGTCAGACATGATTGAAGTGACTGAGCATGCACACACATATGCATCGAACAAAAATAAAGGTTCTTAAAACTGTTTCTTTACAATCAGTTGTCCAGTGTTAGACCATCTGAATGTGTTACCTGAACTTTCAGTTATCATTTTAATTCTAGGGTTTTTGTTGTTGTTGTTGAATAAATACTTATTAAGCAAGTTCTATACTCATTTGCAATGGTAATTATTTCAGAAGAGAAGGAAAAAACCTTAACACATCATTCCTATTTCTAAAAAGCTTAAAAAAACATTTGGAGCCATCTTGAACACGTGCTGTCAGGGTCTCTCTGAGCATCACCAGTGGCCCAGAGACAAAAAGTGGCTCTTGAGGAAGTTGGGTGGAACTAAAGACCTCACTTCCATACACACTGCTTTGATGTGTCCCGGGGACACACACTTCCTTGCTGGGGGCTTGGAAAAAGTAATCCCTCGCTGGACAGTTACAGCCCAGCTACAGTTCTCTTTCTAAGGAAGAAGATGAGAACAGATGTTGGTGATGAACTAAACATTTTGGCCACAAGCGTCTTTAAAAAGAAACTCTTAATTGTGGTTTGTGCTCTAGCACACATTCTTCTAAACAAGATTATAGAAAGGCTTTTCTCTTGAGGAAATCTCTCCCAGTTGTAAAGAAATAAGCCTAGAGAAGAGAAATAAATGATAAGTTCATTTCTCATTGGCTGAACTCTAGATAACTCCCCACCCCCACCCCCAATTTGGACGGACAGATAAAAGTCCAATAGATTATATATGCCTATTAATTATTTACATAAGCAACACTTACTACCCCTCATTTATGTGATCTGAAAATTCTCTGGGTGCAATTAATTAAAAATGAGATCAAAGTTACATATTCCCTTTGATGTCCTATTTATATAATTTATTTCTGTCAGTAGAAAGTAATCACAATGTCATGTGTGTCGTGTGAATACAGACGAGCCCTTTCTGACACTGTTGTTTTTAATTTCTTAGCTTTTCCTCCTGAAGGGTATGTTCTGTGATGTGACATCTTGTCTATGCTCACTGCTTCCTTTTCTACATACAGACTTGGTGGTCTTTCTAACTGTTTAAGTGTTCTGGCTTATTTTTACTTTATTGACATAACTTCTCCAGACTTCACATTGTTCCCTTGAAGCCCCGAGATCTGGAGTCTATTCCTAGGTAAATAGCACAGTCAAGAATACAGTGGTAATATTTGTAGATGTGCTTAAATTGCAATCCTAATGCTTATTACCTATATTCACTCCCTATATCACGTCTTGGCCTTTTCACAGGATAAAGTTGCACATTTAAAAAGCTAATTAGACATATTATTGAGTATTTGGAAACTAGTTATTTCTAATTCAAGCAGTTGCCTGCCAAAAAGTTAATAACCTATCAAATGTTCTGAAAATAACCAACTGTGGGTTATCAGCAAAACTCTGCTCTTTTAGTGCATCTGCATAAAATTGATTTCAGGTTCGGCCCTGCCATGAGATAGTTCTATTATTTGAATACCTGTTACATCCCAGCAAATGGAAATAGTGCCTTTCCACCCTGACTCATCAGGTGGTTAGAAATTTTTTAAATCAAGGTTATTTCAGAGGCAGAATCATAAGCATCGTCATTCCTCAAAATGATTTCAATTTATTGACATATCTAAAAGAGTAGCAAGAATTAACAGAAGAGTTAACACCAAGAGATCACACCAATAATTGCTGGTAAAAATTCTGATTTCAATCTAAGGATTAGGAAAATCATATTAAGACATTTTTTCCTCTAAGGCAGAGAAACCAGAACATCTCAATATCAGTAAGACACAGGACTCAGAATGAAAAAAATAAATTTTTCTAAAACTATCACTCATTTTAATTTGACCTTTTTTCATTAAAAATCAGGTAAGATTTAAAATCATTTAAAAATCAATTAAAATTGATTTTGAAATGGGAATCTACACTAACAGAATATAAGGACAACATTAGTTATTTATTAGTTAGGTACAGGCTGTGTTGCTGTAACAGAGACCCTGGATACAATAGTTTAAATAAGATAGCTTATTTCTTACACAGTAATAGTCCAGAGATGGGCAGACAGTTCAGCCTGGCAAGACAGATGAGCTTATATACTCATTCAGGGATTCATGGTTCTTCCGTCTTATCCTCTGACTTCCTTTATGGCAGCAGTTCTCAAACTTTTTGGTCTCAGAATTGCTTTACATTTTTGAAAATTACTCAGGACTCCAAAGAACTTTTGTCTGCAAATATTATAAGTATTTCTTGTATTCAAAATGAAAACAAGTTTAATTAACTCATTGATTTCTCATTAACTAAGAAATAATTCTTATAAAAATAAGACTATATTAGTTTCAGTTTCTACTATAATAAATCACCACAAATGTAGGGACTTAATACAGCATTATTTTTCTATGGTTCTGGAAGTTAAAAGTCTAAAGTCAAGGTCGTGGCAGGGCAGCTTACTTCTGGAGGCTTCAGAAAAGAATCCATCTTCTTATCTTTTGCAGCTTCCGAAAGTTGCCTACATTATGTGGATACTGGCCTCTTCCTCAATTTTCAAAGTATATAACTCCAGACTCCAGTTCTTTCATTACATCTCCTTTTTCTGCTTCTGACACTTCTGCCTCCCTCTTGTAAGGATCCTAGTGACGGCATTGTGCCCACCTATTTAATCCACAACATCTCCCCACCTTCTCAATATCTGCACAGTCTCTTTTACCAAATAAAGGAACATATTTACAGATTCTGCCCACTGGGATGTGGTTATCTTTTGGGGGGTGGGAGTTGTCATTATTCAGCCTACCCCCACCCCCCCCACACACAAGCCATTAATTTTAACACAAATAACTGTATCTTCCAAAACTAAAACTGAAGTTTAGCCAGAAGAGTGACATTGTTTTACATTTTGCAGATCGCTTCATTGACTTGATAACTAAGTCAATGAAGACAGCTGGATTCTCATATCTGCTTCTGCACTCAATCTGTTCTGATGTGTTAATTTGGTTGAAGTATAAGAAAACTAAAAGGGCTTTGCAGGCGGCACTAGTGGTAGAGAATCCACCTGCCAATGTAGGAGACACAAGAGACATGGGTTTGATCCCTGGGTCAGGAAGATCCCCTGGAGGAGGGCATGGCAGCCCACTCTAGTATTCTTGCCTGGAGAACTCCATGGACAGAGGAGCCTGGTGGGCTACAGTCCACGGGGTTGCAGTCTGATGTGACTGAAGCAACTTAGCACGCACCCACAAGAAGAAAATTCATCTTCACACAGTCACATATTTGTAAAAAGGAGGGATATTTTAAATGACCTCTCAGATAATTGTGGATATGTTTATTTCACACTCCACCACAACTTGACAAGCGGCAGTTTTTTAAAGGTTGGCTGCAATAGAGAATCTGAAACTTTTAATGAAGTTTTCATATTCTGCCATGTGAAAATTCATGTGACACTTTGAACTCTCTTGCGACATCATATCGTCATTATTTGGAAAATCCTGATTCACTAGATTGTGCCTATCTTTTGATTATTAGAACATTTTATCATACAATATTTAAAAACATTTAGTATATCACCACTAATCTCATTAGAAAAGTCTTTAAACCTTGGGAAGCTATTAAGCTCCCTAGGGAAGACACAAGCTTTCCAATTCTAGGTTTTTTTTTTTTTTCTTTAAATCTTGAATCTTATCTGTGGCAACACGTACTGCCACTGGTTTTCCTTGAAGCACTAGGCTTCCTTCGTTCATTTTCAAGAAAATGTCTGCCAAGGATCCACGTCTGAATAACCGTGGTTTGTCTGTGAGCTGTTTCTTCAAGTGAAAAATGGTGTGACATTTTAAAAAATACTAAGTGAACAGTCCAGTCCTCAACTCAAACAGTTGCATGAGGGCTTCTCTTCAGGACAAGCATCACCCCTCCTTGGGCACAAGAGTTATGTGCATATTTCTTGGTTCTTTATACCTGCTATTGAAAAGTCATTTAACAATAATGATCATTCTTGGTGCTTCATCAAGGATATTTTTAAATGAGTCTGCCATTTTTTTCTTCTGTGAGAGTATGGCAGGAGGCATGCCAGGACCACTTGTTTTACTACCCCTTCGGTTCACACAAAGGCGCTGGCCTTTCTATCAGTCATTGCTTTAGTATCATCAGCGCCAATGTCAACTCACTGAGTAAGGTGAAAAACATCCCAGTGTTATTACTGAAATCAGTTTTGACAATGCAGACTCACTGAAAGTGTCCCCGGGACCCCTAGAGGTCTGGGGATAGCAGATTCAGAGCAACTGCCTTAGGGTATTACCTTTGCCTGCCTCTAAATCAACGCCACCTCCACAATCCAGCTTTTTAGGAAGGAAGAGCAGAAGTGGAGAGCAAGTGATTTCTTCTCAGAGAAGTGACAGAGCAGTGATGCACACTCCATTAGTGGAGACTTAGTCACATGACCGCACCGTACTGCTAGGGATGATGGGAAATGTAGCCTCCAGCTAAGCAACCCTGGGTTTAGAAATCACTATCAAGGGAAGAACACTATTAAGGAGACAAGGAATTTTCTGCTATGTGAATCCCATCAAATTGTATTTTTCAAGTTGCCATATAATTAGCTTTCTACATATTCATTTTAGCTCATGTGTATCTTAAAAAAAATATAAGTTTTCTAAGTAATTCTTCTTAGGAATTAGGTTTTCCTGACAAACATCCATAAAAATGGTGCAAATCTGAGATTAAAAATAGTAATATTAATCCAATTGAGGCATTCTTAGAACTAGGACAAGTCCTTAACAGTTATTCTGAGGTAGAAATAAGAAGATAATAGTGGTAGTGAAGCATAATTTTCTGTAGATGGAACAGGACTGAAATAAATATCAGGATACTTAAATTTCTTTATTTTTTAAAGAAAAAAAGAAATGTCTATATAGTTCTTTCTTATCCCATACCCTTTTCAAGACAAGAGCATTTATAGTAATGAAAGAAACATGGGCTTTATGTATATTCAGTTCAGTTCAGTTCACTCACTCAGTCGTGTCTGACTGTTTGCGACCCCATGGACTGCAACATGCCAGGCTCCCCTGTCCATCACCAACTCCTGGAGCTTACTTAAACTACTGAAACTCATATCTATCAAGTCGGTAATGCCAAAAGCCATCTCATTCTTTGTCATCCCATTCTCCTCCTGCCTTCCATCTTTCCCAGCATCAGTGTCTTTTCCAAGGAGTCAGTTCTTCACATCAGGTGGCCAAAGTATTGGAGTTTCAGCTTCAGCATCAGTCCTTCCAATGAACACCCAGGACTGATCTCCTTTAGGACGGACTGGTTGGATCTCCTTGCAGTCCAAGGGACTCTCAAGAGTCTTCTCCAATACCACAGTTCGAGACCATCAGTTCTTGGGTGCTCAGTTTTCTTTATAGTCCAACTCTCACATCCATACATGACTACTAGAAAAACCATACATTTGACTAGATAGACCTTCGGTGACCAAGTAATGTCTCTGCTTTTTAGTAAGCTGCCTAGGTTGGTCATAGCTTTTTTACAAGGAGCAAGCATCTTTTAATTTCATGGCTGCAGTCACCATCTGCAGTGATTTTGGGGCCCCCAAAAATAAAGTCTCTGTTTCCCCATCTATTTGCTATGAAGTGATGGGACCAAATGCCATGGCCATAGTTTTCTGAATGTTGAGTTTTAAGCCAACTTTTTCACCCTCCTTTTCACCTTCATCAAGAGGCTCTTTATTTCTTCTTCGCTTTCTGACATAAGGGTGGTGTCATCTGCATATCTGAGGTTATTGATATTTCTTCTAGCAATCTTGATTCCAGCTTGTGCTTCATCCAGCCCAGCATTTCCCATGATGTACTTTGCATATAAGTTAAATAAGCAGGGTGACAATATATAGCCTTGATGTACTACTTTCCCGATTTGGAACCAGTCTGTTGTTCCATGTCCAGTTCTAACGGTTGCTTCTTGACCTGGATACAGATTTCTCAGGAGGCAGGTCAGGTGGTATGGTACTTCCATCTCTTTAAGAATTTTCCACAGTTTGTTGTGATCCACACAGTCAAAGGCTTTGGCGTAGCCAATAAAACAGAAGTAGATGTTTTTCTGGTACTCTCTTGCTTTTTTCAATGTTGGCAATTTAATCTCTGGCTCCTCTGCCTTTTCTAAATCCAGCTTGAAAATCTGGAAGTTCACAGTTCATGTATTGTTGAAGACAGCCCTGCCACATCCATTAGCAGAATATTGGATAAAAGATTTACTGAGCATAGCCCTGCCCAACAGAAAAAGACCCAGTTTCCCACTCAGTCTCTCCCATCAGGAAGTTTCCATAAGCCTCTTATTCTTATCCATCAGAGGGCAGACAGAATGAAAACCACAATCACAGAAAACTAATCAAACTGATCACATGGACCACAGTCTTGTCTAACTCAATGAAACTATAAGCCATGCCGTGTGGGGCCACCCAAGACAGACGGGTCATGGTGGAGTGTTCTGACAAAATGTGGTCCACTGGAGAATGGAATGGCAAACCACTTCAGTATTCTTGCCTTGAGAACCCCATGAACAGTATGAAAAGGCAAAAAGATAGGCCACTGAAAGATGTACTCCCCAGGCCGGTAAGTGCCCAGTATGCTACTGGAGAAGAGTGGAGAAATAACTCCAGAAAGAATGAAGAGACAGATCCAAAGCAAAAACAACACCCAGTTGTGGATGTGACTGGTGATGGAAGTAAAGTCTGATGCTGTAAAGAACAATATTGCATAGGAACATGGAATGTTAGGTCTATGAATCAAGCATATTGGAAGTGGTCAAACAGGAGATAGCAACAGTGAACATTGACATTTTAGGAATCAGTGAACTAAAATGGTGGAATGGGTGAATTTAACTCAGATTACCATTATATCTACTACTGTGGGCAGGAATCCCTTAGAAGAAATGGAGGAGCCCGCATAGTCAGCAAAAGAATCCAGCAAAAGAAATGCAGTACTTGGATGCAGTCTCAAAAACAACAGAATGATCTCTGTTAATTTTCAAGGCAAACCATTCAATATCATAGTAATCCAAGTCTGTGCGCCAATCAGTAATGCTGAAGAATCTAAGTTGAAAGGCTCTATGAAGACCTACAAGACCTTCTAGAACTAATACCCAGAAAAGATACCCTTTTCATTGTAGGGGGCTGGAATACACAAGTGTGAAGTCAAGAGACATCTGAAGTAACAGGCAAATTTGGCCTTGGAGTACAAAACAAAGCAGGGCAAAGGTTAACAGAGCTTTGTCAAGAGAATGCACTGGTCACTGCAAACACCCTACTCTGACAACACAACAGAAAACTCTACACATGGACATCACTAGATGGTCAATACTGAAAACAGATTGATCACATTCTTTGCAGCCAAAGATGGAGAAACTCTTTATGGTCAGCAAAAACAAGACCAGAAGCTGACTGTGGCTCAGATCATGAACTCCTTATTGCCAAATTCAGACTTAAATTGAAGAAAGTAGGGAAAACCACTAGACCATTCAGGTATGACCTAAATTAAATCCCTTATGATTATACTGTGGAAGTAACAAATAGATTCAAGGGACTAGATCTGATAGACAGAGTGCCTAATGAACTATGGGTGGAGGTTCGTAACATTGTACAGGAGGCAGTGATCAAGACCATCTCCAAGAAAAAGAAATGCAAAAAGGAAAATGGTTGTCTGAGGAGACCTTACAAATAGCTGTGAAAAGAAGAGAAACGAAAGGCAAAGGAGAAAAGGCAAGATATACCCATTTGAATGCAGAGTTCCAAAGAATAGCAAGAAGTAAGAAAGCCTTCCTCAGTGATCAATGCAAAGAAACAGAGGAAAACAATAGAACAGGAAAGACTAGAGATCTCTTCAAGAAAATTAGAGATACCAAGGGAACATTTCATGCAAAGATGGGCTCAATAAGGGACAGAAATGGTATGGACCTAACAGAAGCAGAAGATATTAAGAAGAGGTGGCAAGAATACACAGAAGAACTCTACAAAAAAGATCTTCATGACCCAGATAACCATGATGGTGTGACCACTCACCTAGAGCCAGACATCCTGGAATGCGAAGTCAAGTGGGCCTTAGGAAGCATCACTAGGGACAAAGGTGGAGGTGATGGAATTCCAGTTGAGCTATTTCAAATCCTAAAAGACGATGCTATGAAAGTGCTGCACTCAGCATGCCAGCAAATCTGGAAAACTCAGCAGTGGCCATGGGACTGGCAAAGGTCAGTTTTCATTCCAATCCCAAAGAAAGGCAATGCCAAAGAATTCTCAAACTACCGCACAATTGCACTCATCTCACATGCTAGCAAAGGAATGCTCAAAATTCTCCAAGCCAGGCTTCAACAGTACATCAACTGTGAACTTCAAGATGTTTATTTACACAGAGAAAGAAAAGAAAGTTCTTTTCTCAGGTTCCACATTTGAAAAGGGTGATAAATAATACCTATCTCATACTGATATTGTGATGGATTAAATGAGAAGCTGTGTCAACAAAACTATGATGCAAATCACTAGGCAAGTAAGTAATTTTCCTGGTGGAGCCAAAGCTGAGGATACTGAATTATCTGGGGTTTTCTAGTTCTGGCACTGCCCTTCAACGATTGAAGTCAATGTGCAACAGGAGTTAGCATCTCAAATATCCCCAGATAATTAGGTTACAGAGACACTTTCCAAGGTCGAAATGTCCTGGACCAGAGGGCAGACTACATCCCTGATTGGTTTGAATCCAGTGCTTCTATAAATGTGCTTTAATAGCCTCTGCACATATAAGGAAATGGATCTTTCAGATCATATCCGTTAATCCACCCAGCACTCTCTCTGTAGGGATGAGAAATCAAGAGAGTGGCCAAAGCCAGAAAACAACCTGTAAGAAGGGATCTTGCCAAGTCCTCAGGAACACAGTCTCTCTGTGGAAGTAAATGCTAGTCATTTACTTATCAGGGGGGTGTGTTTCTCCCCAACAGCTAGGGAGCTGGCGTGGGGGCGGGGTGGGGGGGGGTTGTGCTTACTTAACAGATCCTTATCAATCCCTCAGGCCCAAACTCTGCCTTTTGTTAATGTAAACTGAGAAAATATCTACCACATATCTATCTATCTGCTCAATAATTTCCAAACAATGTGAACCTTTGGGGACAAAGATGAATTTCTTTTCAATTGCTTGGGGAGTCTGTGAATTGATCAATGAAAGACTGAATGCTTCGATTGTGTAAGAGAAATAGGGGTTTCTAATGAACTTGGAGGCGGGGTTTGAGGCCATTTCCCTTTAGGACTGCGGCAGGGCAGGGGCAGAGGCAAAGGGAGACCTGTCATTCCCTGGGGGATCCTGAGGATCTGGGAAGGCGAGGCCATCCTGGAGCCCCACGGCTACTACTACCGCAAGTGCACTGAGCACGTCAAAAGAAGTCGGAATTTGAGAGAGACAAAGCACTAACCAGACCGTGATACTGCTGAAAACAAACGCGATTAGTTCAGTTTAGCCCTGACAGCCTTCAGGATGAATAAACAAAACAGGGAGTTCGGGTAGCCATTCATACTAATCGTGAAGAACAGGATACAGTGACTACATCTTGTGTGCTGCATTTTTTAAAAAGTCTGCACCAGCAACATGAAGGCTCAAAAAGATTTTCTCTTTCTAAAAGGAACAAAGCAAGCTTACAAGAGACAGGAAAACGGCTATTCCTCTTGACTTATATGTGATGACATGAAATGGAGCATAGAGCATAGACACACATAAATACAGGGGCAACCCCAGTTCATCTTTGCAGCGCCCGCATTCATAGAGGCAGCAACCACCACTGCTCAGAGCCCCCGGGGAATCCACATGTACTGGTGGTTGGCATACTCAGGATGGTTGGAGGACTGGGTAATAAGAGGACCTTGGCAAACCATTCACTATGAGTTTCTTAAAAATCTTGAAGAATTCCACAACGGCCAAAGGATAGTGGTATTGTCTTAAGTCGCTGTTGCAATAATGATACTACTCATTATTCCATAATTCAGTAAATAAAAATCAACAGGTTGTAAAATCAGAGTTTATGGAAGCACAAATAGGGAACCAGAGCGTATTAGGAAAGCATAAATAATTCAGAAGTGGTTACTACTTAAATTTTTTTTTGCAAAGTTTTAAGGGATGGTCATATTTCATAATAATTACAGATCTCAATGTCGATTTACTTTTTCTACTGCCATCCTGTCTCCTTATACTCTATTTGGAGAATACATGTAGACTATTTTAAAACATTACAACTGAATGGAAGATACTTCCCCTCTGCCCAGGTTGAATATTGTCAAGCATTTCCCCTCATTGTTTGCTTTAAAAAACACTCTCATTCAGATAGAAAACTAAAGATTAAGATTCAAAAACAATTCTAAACCTTCCAGACATGCATCGATTTGTAGTAACTGTCTTGCTTCTTTCTTTTTCCTAAACAGTTAAAATTTCCTAAACAGTTATATTCTCTGGACATGTGAATCCTACAGTTTCTTTCCATTCTTCTCACAGGTGTTCATTTCTCAGATTAGAGATCAGAATGCTTATTTCATTCAGCCCAGTGATGTCAAATTATTGGTACTCAGGAGATTATTATTCCCAAGTCAGGCAGAGAGAGTACTTCCTTTTCTCCATACCTGAAATGGAAATCACATAGTTTAAATGAAATTTTCATCAAGATTAGTGATTAAGTCAACATGTAATTATTTGGGATTTCAAAACTTTTTTCTGTTTTTTGTAAATAGAAAATCTACAAATGAAAACTTGTTAAGAAGTTAAAATCAGCCAGACATCTCACTTCCTCATGCCGGCCAAAGGAGTCCATTCTATTTCTGGGTCTCCTGGACTCCTTGTAGGAAAGTTCCACCATGTTTAGGTCTGTAGACTGTCCCACTGCTATATCCCCACTTGGAATATAGTAAGCACCCAATTAATGTTGGCGGTTACTATTATAATGATTAGGATCAAAGTCTAGAATCTATCCCATTTCTTCAAGGACCAAACCTAGGAAGCTTACTGTCTTAGCCATCTTGGGCTTTCACAACAAAATCTTGTAGACTGAAAGGTTTAAACAACAGACATTTATTTCTCCTAATCCTGGAGGCTGGGAATTCCAAGATCAAAGAGCTGGCAGATTCACTTCCTGCTGAGGATCCTCTCCCTGGCTTGCAGATGGTCACCTTCTCACTGTGTCCTCATGAAGTGGGGAGAGAGAGCAAGAGGATGGAAGTTCTCTGATGTCTCTTATTATAAAAGCACTATTCCCATCTTTAAGTCTGCCTGTGGCTTATATAGTAAAGAATCCACCTGTGATATAGGAGATGCAGGTTTGATCCCTGGGTCAGGAAGATCCCCTGGAGAAGGGCATGGCAACCCACTCCAGTATGCTTGATTGGAGAATTCCATGGACAGAGGAGGTTGGCGGACTGCAGTGCATGGGGTCTCAAAGAGTCAGACACGACTGAGTGATTGGGCATGCACATTCCCATCATGAAGGCCCCACCTCAAGACCTCAGCTAAACCTAATTACCTTCCAAATGGTCCATTTCCAGACACTGTCACACTGGGGTTAGGGTTTTACATGTGAACGGTAGGGGGGTAGGGAGCCATAATTCAGTTAACAACATTCAACTTCTGCTGCTGCTGCTGCTGCTGCTAAGTTGCTTCAGTTGTGTCTGACTCTGTGCGACCCCCATAGACGGCAGCCCACCAGGCTCCGCTGTCCCTGGGATTCTCCAGGCAAGAACACTGGAGTGGGTTGCCATTTCCTCCTCCAGTGCATGAAAGTGAAAAGTGAAAGTGAAGTCGCTCAGTCGTGTCCGACTCTTCAAGACCACAGGGACTGTAGCCTACCAGGCTCCTCCGTCCATGGGATTTTCCAGGCAACAGTACTGGAGTGGGGTGCCATTGCCTTCTCCTTCAGCTCCTGACCGCCCCCCCAATTCATATATTTCTTATATGCAGAATACATTTATTCTATCTCAATAGCCCTAAAAGCCTTAACCGCATCAAGTCTAAAGCCTAAGGTCCATAATCTCACATAAGTATCATCTGAATCACCTATGGGTAAGACTTGAAATATGACTGATCCTAAGACAAAATTCCTCTCCAGCTGTGAACCTGTAAAACCAGATGTACTTCCCAAATTCAGTGATGGGCTGGGCATAGGAGAGAAGTCCTCATTCCCAAAGGAGGAAATAGAAACTAAGGGTGACGAATCCCTAGTAAACCCAGAAGGTAGCAAAGCAGATTCCGTTCTCTCTCAAGGCTCAAGAATCCTCTTTGGTTCCAGCTTTATCCTCTGAGTCCCCTGGAGAGGCAGTGTCACCCCCACCTCTGACGCTGAGGAAGCTTGAACGAGGCGCCCTCTCCCCAGAGCTCCACGGGGCCTGCTCCCATGTGTCTCTGACAGGGGTCCCTCCCCTGAGGCATGGGGCAGGGGCAAGCCGACCACTACTCTGATGGTCAAAAACCAGGCTGACATTTTGTACCACATTCTTATTCTCTTTAAAGTAGGCTCTGTTGTATCTATAATGTCCTAAACTTAAGCAGTGGGAATTTCAAGTTCACCAGTAAGTAGAAGCTACCCTTTGGCAAAGCTTCCCAATGCAAGGGAATAATCAGAAAGGACAAAGGTTAGTGATCCATTGTGATTTTTACGTTTCCTGAAGCATTTCGTAGCCCTCTGTTAGATTAAGATGTGCAAATGTCTGTCTCAAAGCACTGCTCAGTCCTAAGAGATAAGACTCGCCTCCTTTTGCTTTTCATGGCCTGGAATATCTGACTGCTCATGCTTTAAATTCTTCACCTGACAATGAATATACCCTGGGATAACATTCATCTCTCAGGCAGCACACATCAAACATTTTTAATCCCTGTCTTTGACATGCACCATACACCTCATGAATAATTAAGTAATGACTCACAATTGGCCCGTTTTTCTTCCCCTTCTTACTTTGCAGACTTCAAAGGACTTTTCTACAGGTAGAAGGTGAGGCTGGTGGTAAAAATCAACCTAAATTATCTTCTCCCTCAGTATACGTTTTTTGCTAAGGAGAACTTCATTCTTCAGTCATGATGAGAGAAAGCCAAATCTTCAGCTTCAGAGCTTTCAAGTCTTGAACAAATCCCTACTCGCTTCAAACCATCATTCTGAATTCCACCTGCAACTACTCACTCATCTGGGCCAGTCTGTGTGCAGTTACTTAAACCGTCACTAACCAAAGTGGGATCCTCCTACTGAGCAAAGCTGTGCAAGTGGAGACCAGATTTTCCAAGGTCAAAACACATGCTTTCACAGCAGCAGGGCAGTGTAGGAGCGCATGGGGAGATGGAGTCAGCGCAGTGTATGATAAAATCTGCAGTGCAGACTCTCCATTAAATATTTTAATGGCTTGGTTTTCATGGCAAAAAAGCTAACTGAAAGTAATCCTTAGAACAAATCCTCAGCGAATCAATTCCCTTTGAAAAAAAGAAAAAGTCAAGTGACTCACTGCTCTGTGGTGATCTAGATGGGAGAGAAATTCAGAAGGGAAGGAATATGTGCAGACATAGGGCTGAGTCACATTGCTGTGCAACAGAAACTAGCACAACCTTGTCAAGCAACTATGCCCCAATAAATAAATTAAAAAAAAAATGTCATGAGATACTGCTGCTGTTGCTGCTAAGTCGCATCAGTCATGTCCGACTCTGTGCGATCCCATAGATGGCAGCCTACCAGGTTCTGCTGTCCCTGGGATTCTCCAGACAAGAACACTGGAGTGGGTTGCCATTTCCTTCCCCACATGAGATGCTGAATTGAATCCAATTACAGAGAAAATTAAAACAAAGCATACTTCAGAAACGTGCTGCAGACATTCATTTAGTGTTGATGATGGCATATTTGCCCTTCAGTGGGTCATGTTCAAGGGCTTCCCAGGAGGCACTAGTGGTAAAGAATCCACCTGCCAATGCAGGAGACACAAGAGATGTGGGTTCGATCCCTGGGTAGGGAAGATCCTCTAGAGGAGGGAATGGCAACCCAATCCAGTATTCTTCCTGAAAAATTCCATGGACAGAGGAGCCTGGCAGGCTACAGTCCATGGGGCTGCAAAGAGTTGGACATGACTGGGCACAGCAACATGTTAGGTATTTACTTATTTTATGAGACTTTTGGATCTAACTTCTCTTATTTAGTTATTTTAATCCACTGTTCTTAATAAGGGGGAAAAATGTGTTCAATGCCCATGAATAGGATTAAATTAGCTTTCCTGCAAATCCATGTTGGCCGCTGGGTCTCACCTTGGGAGGGATCCCCATAGGGACTGACGTTGGCACTTACTTGGTTGTTCTTGTATTCCACCAAAGGC
The DNA here is from genome assembly GCF_910594005.1 of Cervus elaphus. Classification (NCBI taxonomy): domain Eukaryota; kingdom Metazoa; phylum Chordata; class Mammalia; order Artiodactyla; family Cervidae; genus Cervus; species Cervus elaphus. The sequence goes on along the minus strand of NC_057846.1, from coordinate 24,462,328 downwards.
ACAGCACATAATCTGGCACCTTCCTAGACAAGTTCAAGATGAACATGGGCCTGGTGCACATCCCTTATGAGTAAACAATTAGTACCTTCCCTGTAGGATTGTCTTGCCCATTAAATGTCATGCAGATTAAATGAGTTCATTCATAGAGAGTGTTCAGAACAGTGCCTGGCACCAGGGAAGCATTCAGCGAATAATCATCATTATTTGGTTAATACCATTGCTCTTCCTGTTTTTGCGTCAACCCATGAAAGGACAATTAGGGCAGCAAATCTTTATATATCTTTGGTCCTTGCTGAAACAGGTGACGTCCTGTATGGTGTGGGCACATCCAAGGGGAAGACACTTCAATAGAACACTTGATATTTTTACAATCAATTTCATGTGGAGATCTCAGAGAAAACCTTTCATAACACACAATATATGATTGAATAAAGGTAGCACAGAGAGAGGTCACTGTGTCAAAATCAAAAACAAACTTCTATTGCAGGTTCTCAAGTTCTGAATGAGTGTGTGGCCAAAGCAGATAAAAAAAGCTGTAGAGAAGGAAAGACTGGAAGAAAGAGAACAGAGTATAAATTGAGGGAAGGAGGAATTTAGGGAAGTATCCTTTTTAATAGGACAGAACTGGGCATATCACATTCCATTCATTCACCATTCATTCTGAATTTTCCAAGAAAATCAAATCTGAATTCTCAACTGAATTCCACTATCCTCCCAAAATAATTCAGTCCGTCAAAGCACACCTTCCAGGGTTTACTAAATCTATATGCAGTCATTTCATTAGTCAAGGAATCCCATTTTCCCACTTATTCTTTCCCAACACCCGAATATGAAATACTTTACCATACCAGCCAATGAATGAAACCTGGACTTCACAATCAGGCTTTATGCATGATGTTTGAGTATCTCTGATTCCCTTTGACTTTAAAATTCAAATTAACTTTTATGTTGCTCAGTTCAGAGTGTTTCCAGGAAGCACACTTTATTTTTATTTTTTAATTTTTGGCTGCACCCCACAGCAGGTCGGACCTTAGTTCCCTGACTAGGGGTTGAACACCCCCTGTCCCCTGCAGTGGAGGCAGAGTCTTAAAATCACTGCATCACCAGGGAAGTCTCTGGAACCACATTTTGGTAGTAGCAGAGAACAGAGAGGCTAGGCTTAAGTGGCGATGGGGTGGGAAGAGTGAGGGGGTAACAGGTGAATAAAAAGTCACAGTAAAGGCTCAGGACCCACAGACAAGTTAGTAGTCTTTCAAGATATTCAAACGTTATACCTAGACAGGCGTGTTGGTTGAATAAGAATGACAAGGTGCCGAGGTATAAAACCAAGATTAAATGAAGGCTCCATATAATATCAGGGCTTCCCTGATAACTCAGCTGGTAAAGAATCCACTTGCAATGCAGGAGACCCCGGTTCAATTCCCCAGTTCCATTCCTGGGTCGGGAAGATCCACTGGAGAAGGGATAAGCTACCCACTCCAGTATTCTATGGCTTCCCTTGTGGTTCAGCTGGTAAAGAATCTGCCTGCAATGCGGGAGATCTGGGTTCAATCCCTGGATTGGGAAGATCCCCTGGAGAAGGGAATGGCTACCCACTCCAGTATTCTGGCCTGGAGAATTCAGGGGTTCAGGACTATACAGTCCATGGGGTTGCAAAGAGTCCGACACAACTGGGCGACTTTCACTTCACTGTGTAATATGAATATTCTCTAGGGACATAAAATGGGTAGCAGAGGCACCAGTTCCATTAAATCCTCAGGGAGAGGGCAGTTGTGTCCAGAGAGCACTTTGCTGGTGATCAGTCCACAGAGCTAACAGAAATAAGGGCTTCTGAGTACTTTTCCTTAAACTAAGCCCCATGAGCCAACTGCACAGTCCCCCTGGGGTGACTAATCGTAAGAGAGGAAGAGATTCTCTCTCTGTCTTGGTGGAGTATAAACCCGGACTTGGAAAGGACAAGTGGCATTGTTTTTCTAGAATCCATTTTTTTAAAAATAAAGGATTTACCTAGATGTCTTTTCCAGATAAATCCTTTGTCTCTTCACTGCACTAAACCCCTCATTAACTAAAGCAATTGCATTTAGTTCCCCACAAATGTTGGAGCCACTTGGCAGATGGTCTAGGATCAGTACATGTGTCATGAGGAAGTCTGTCATGTCGATACCTTTTAGAGACCCAAGTAACATCCATGCAACGTTCAATTAATATTTCAGTACTAATCCCAAGAGGCTTCCCTGGTTGCTCAGCAGTAAAGAATCTGCCTGCCAGTGCAGGAGATGCAGGAGACTTGGGTTCAATCCCTGCCAGGAAGATTGCCTGGAGGAGGAAATGGCAACCCACTCCAGTATTCTTGCCTGGAGAATCCCATGGACAGAGAAACCTAGAGGGCTACAGTCCATGGGGTCACAAAGAGTCGGACGTGACTAAGTGACTAAACTGAAACTGGACGAATAATCTCAAGCAAATCTTTCATTTCTAATACCTTTGGACTTTGATCATCTATAAAAATTCATCCCCTTAAAAATTTAATTTAATATCAGTGGGTTGGAGAAGGACATTTATTTACATATAAATAAGTGAAATTCAAGTCCTAGGTATTTGTATGTTAACTTCCTTCAAAGCAGAAAATAAAAATAAGTTGGGAAGTGGTGTGGTAGAGAAGTCCAAAAAGGAGGGGATATATATATACAAAAATAGTAATAATAAAATTTTAAATTAAAAAAATAAAATAAATAAGTGATACACATATGAAACACCCACATAGTGAAGAATAGCCTACCCCAACCTACAGAATCAGGGATGATCCAGAACAGGAGGGTGACTGCCACTTCTGATCTGGTCCCACAAAAAAGAAGATGTGGAACAAGAGGCCTGGAAACTTCTGAGGGCAGAGTGTAGGGTCTTTGAAAGACAGACTGTGAATCTTTGATGAATGGATTGAATCTACCCTAGGAAGCTGTTGGTGTTTAGTTCCTAAATCGTGTCTGACTTATTTGCAACCCCATGGACTGTAGCCTGCCAGGTTCTAAATGAGCATTCTAAATGAACTTAAACTCAATTTCTAACCTCAATGAGATCCAACTGTCAAGTGGTTATTCTATCTTCAGTTTAATACGCGAATAAACTGGGGGTCCGGAGGTAGACTGATTCACTTAAAGTCACACAGTAAGTACAGGAAATGAGATCTGAGCTTAGGCCTGACTGTCTGAAAAGTCATGTTCTTTCCAACCTACTATGTCACCAAATGTAAGATGTGGCCTTTCTGATGATTAGATTAAGCTTCGTTTAGGTTGCAGACATTCCATTCGTATGTTCTTCATCCCATATTTTATGATATTCAGTAAATTTAGTAAACTTGCACATGAATCATGAGCGAATTTTTTTTTTATGGGTTGCTGTAAATAAAAAATAAGCACCACTGTCTGTAGTGCTTGTTTGTTGACCAACTATAAATAGTTCCTCATTTTTTTGCAAATTGAATGCCATTATGAAAAGATGATTATTTTTTATTTCTCCACCTTGTGGTCTTTATCCCGAGTCCTAAGTATTCTTCCAGAACAGAACTAGCATTAGGATCATGATGGTAAGTCAACCACAGGAATATCTTCGATGACATGGTTAACTGAGTTGGTATGTCTTCTGAACAGCTTTCGCTCTGCAGCTCCAAGTGTGTCGCTGGACTGAGACCAGGAGGACATCAGAGGACCAAGGTTCTTCAGATGAGGGAGCAGCCAGCCTCCTTTTCAAGCAGTGAGCTTTCAGAGCCTCACTGAGGGGATTAGAGAATTTGAACCTTAGCAATGCAGCTTTTTTTTTTTTTTTAAACACTATCCCATCTGTTGGCCTCATGCACGGACAGCTGCATGAGGGCCCGTGTATCAACATTCTAATGTCAAGGGGCTGTGAAATTTTACTATTATGACAAGAAGTCTTCAGGGCCATAATTAACAGAGGAGGGAATTTCAACCCAAATATTATAACTTCTTTAAAACTATGCCCATCTGCTAGCCTTATGTCCTCAGTTGAGCTTAAGTCATGAAAGCAGCAGGAAAAAAAAAAAATCACAAAACATAATGTTTTTCAAAAAGGTTTTTTTCTAGGGTGTCAGGGTAGTGAGGAAGGAGGGACTGGGTGTTGTTCACAATGAACAAAGGAAGTCAGCAGAACTATGATCATTGGATTTCTAGTCTGCACTTTCTATTCCAGCACTGATTTAATGGGGTACAGTCAGCAAAGCTTAAGTTTTTGTTACTGCTATTGCCTCCTCTTGCCTTTCTCCCCCTTACCCCATTCCTTTCCAGGCTTCCCCAAAATTTGCAAACCACCTTTAGTTTCCTTCTGTGATATAGTCATATGGATAAGTGTTATAGCAATACTTCCTGTGGCCTAGGTGACAGTTCCAATAATATGCCAAGGGTATAGAATCTAGCTGTGTTACATGGCTATCTTTCTTATCTTCTTTTTCTCTAGATCTGTACATCTAGGTTTTCATGTTTTTTCCCTCAGAATTGAGATCATAATGAAAGCATTTATTAAGCACCTATGCAAGGAACAGAAGATATAAAGATGAATAAGACATACTCTCAGGACTTCCCTGGTGGTCTAGTAGTTAAGACTCCATTCTTCCAATGGAGAAGGAAATGCCAACCCACTCCAGTATTCTTGCCTGAAAAATCCCAGGGACAGAGGAGCCTAGCAGGCTACAGTCTATAGGGTTGCAAAGAGTTGGATATGACTGAGCATGCATGCACTTCCAAAGCAAGGAACAGATTCCTGGTCGGGGAACTAAGATCCCACATGCTACTCGATGAGGCCAAAAAAATTAAGATTAAAAAAGAAAAAACAGATCATCACATAATGATTTTAAAAAAAGATGCAGTCTCAGTCCCAGTGATGGGACACATAAGAGTTAAATAGATCATTTCAGCCCAGAGTGACAAGGCTACAGTTAAGGAGGGTCCAGAAAATAAGAGAAGTGGAAAGCAAAGGAGAAAAGATAAACCCATCTGAACGCAGATTTCCAAAGAACAGCAAGGAGAGATAAGAAAGCCTTCCTAGTCATGTCAATGTATGACAAAAACCACTACAATATTGTAAAGTAATTAGCCTCCAACTAATAAAAATAAATGGAAAAAAAAAAAAAGAAAAGGAAAAGAAAGCCTTCCTAAGTGAACAATGTAAAGAAATAGAGGAAAACAATAGAATGGGAAAGACTAGAGAAGACAAGGAGAAGGGACTGTCATCCAAACTATTCAGTGGTTAGGTTCAGTTCAGTTCAGTCGCTCAGTCACGTCCGGCTCTTTGTGACCCCATGGACTGCAGCATGCCAGGCCTCCCTGTTCATCACCAACGCCCAGAGTTTACTCAAACTCATGTCCATTGAGTCAGTGATGCCATCCAACCATCTCATCCACTGTCATCCCCTTCTCCTCCTGCCTTTAATCTTTCCCAGCATCAGGGTCTTTTCAAATGAGTGGTCAGGTTAAAACTGCATGTGATTGTTCCTTACTTGTAGGAATTACAAGAGAGTTATCTAGGTTACCACCGTGAATGAGACGATAATGACCTAATGAATTTAAGCAAACTGTGACAGACAAGGAGTCTGTCTGGATGCAGTGAGGACAGGTGAAAGCTGAGTTCAGTTTTCTATATTTCCTACTGAAGGTATAATATATGCAAGGCTGGTAGAAATACAGCTTAAGTTCAGAAAGAGCAATAGAGATGCAAATGTAGGATTTATCTGCATGTAAGTGAAAACCTTCAGCGTGGAGGAAAGGATCCATAAAGAGTATATGAAGTGAGAAGAGATGCAGTCAATGAACCCTAGAGGCCTCATGCCTCAGCAGCCCCCCCAGTGTCAAATCCTGTGGTCAACATGGTGAAGGGACTCACTGAACACCTGTTTAACCATAAATCAAGTTGTACCCACACTCAGAGGACGATAGATAACGTAGGCATCAACATTTCCTGAAGGGTGATTCCCCGTGTGTTGACTGAATGCATAAGTCATTCATCCATTTGTCAAATATTTGTTGAGCTCTCTAAGGCAGGTGACAGTTTAAGACCCTGGGGATGAGGGCATGAATGTAATGGTTGTTAGGATATTGAAATATTTCTGTGCTTCTCTGGTGGTACAGACAGTAAAGAACCTGCCTGCAATGGAGAAGACCTGGGTTTAACCCATGAATCGGGAAGAGTCCTCTGGAGAAGGGAATGGCTACCCACTTCAGTATTCTTGCCCAGAGAATTCTATGGACAGAGGAGCCTGATGGGCTACAGTCCTTGGGGTCGCAAAGAGTCAGAGACACAACTGAGCGACAAAAAGGCAGGTGACAGTTTTAGACCCTGTGGATGAGGGCATGAATGTAACAGTTGTTAGGATATTGAAATATTTTTGTGCCAGATGCTATAAAACCGTAGTCCTCAGCCTCCCAGGAGACATTTGACAATCTCTGGAGACATTCCTAGTTGTCACAACTAAGGGGGCAGTGATCACAGAACCCAGTGAGGAGAAACCAGATACACAGCTGAGTACCCTACAGTACAAAGGACAGGTTCCAATGACAAAGAATTACTGGTCCCAAAATGCCACTAGTGCCAAGGCTGAGACACCCTGGTATGTGTGTGTATATATATATATATAGTCACTAATATGAACCCCATTGCAAGCTTCCTCCTCTCTCTTCATCGCTCTTGCTTTATCCTCTCCGTCCCCCTTCTCAGGGTCCAGCAGTCAAAGGGTTAACATCTGCCCCCAAAGGGACCTGCAGGACTTTGTTCAGATTTATGGCTCCTGCCTGTTCTTATTGGCGAGTGCCCTAGCCTTATCAGTTGTCAAATATTTGGAATATTTTATAAATATTTATAAATTATGGTCTCTCTGGTCCATAAGTTTACCTGAATCATCTCAATGATGATTATTATTTTCTTTAAGAAAGATCATGCCTTTTATTGAATAATTTGTATCCCCTGAAAAATGAAGATTTGAGACATCAAGCTGTTTGTGAAGGGTGGCGAAAATGCAAATTAGTGATACATGATGGTACAACACAGCTAATAACATGCCTATTGGTAACACAAAGGAAAATCTGGACAAAGTCTGAGAATTTTAAAAGGAAACCACCTGGACTTAGTTTATCCCAAAGTATATGAAGGTATAAAGATTTAAATATAGCAGGTGATAATAGGAAAGAAACTTCCCTTAAACCATTGTTGAGCCAATAATTTTCCACCCTTAAACTTTTATTTAAATGTTATTAAAGGTGCAGTACAAATACTACTTGGCTAAGCTGTACAACATTGAAAAGCTTTAATATAAACATTTAAAAAATGAAATATCTCAAGAAAATTACATAGCAAAGAAAGTCTGCTTTGAACATGTTGCCGCTTTCAAAACATCTTCACATATTGACATGGTTACTGACTAAAGATAAACATAAAATATTAATCAGCCACCTACAGTGTTGCTTTCTGTTCAGTGCTCCTGGGAATTAAACAACTGAATTATGCTCATTAAAATGCACTATAAATTAGAAAAACAGTTTTGTAAAGACATAATCTTCATGGTCATACAATTTAAAACAGGGCAGCATGCCTTTTTATTTACCTGCCCTCAAAGTTCCCTTTAATTTCACCAGAATATTCAGACCTAAAGAGGCGGCATTAATATGAAAGTTTTCCCCAAAGGAAACAGTGTCAGTATTATAACTATAAACTGCCTAAATAATGTACAAATGTGTGCTGCCTCCAAAGTGCCCTTCTATTTCTTTCATTATATTATTTTTAGCAGGAAGACACTATCCCCCTACAAAACTGGGTTTGTCCATTTCCCACTTAAAATTCAAGCCAACGTTTACATGAATATGTCATCAAGAATTGATATTAAAAGTTAAGTGAGATATAATTAAAGTGCTTTGAAAAGCATAAAGTGAAAAACAAAAACAGGTATCTTTACTCTCATTGCAACTGTGGATGTCAAATCTTTAGAACAACACAGGTCTGGTTTTGCTTAAGAAAATCCACAAAGAACCAAGTATCTATTACCCTTAAAATAATAACCTGATTTATTGCCACCTGAAATCTCACCTGCTCAAATGGCCTTAACCTTGACTACTTTTTACCTTAACCTTGTCTACTTTTTACCTTAACCTTGTCCTCATGTTAGCTTTAATTCAATATTTACTTGCTGAGCACCTCAATTATACACAAGGTTCTGTTACGTAGCATAAGTAGTTTGGCATTTCGAGCTTTCTCAGAGAGGCCAGTATGTTGATTACAGAGACAGAATGCATTGGGTGTGGTCTAACAACGCTATGACCCTGGGAATCAGGTAGATAACAAGCTCCATCCTAGGACACCTGGACAGGAACTGATTCCTATCCTATCCAGGTGACTTTTGAACCACACTAATGATTCAAATTCATTTGGAACAAGGAGGTGCAGAGCCAATGCTTGTGTGTGCTCAGTCAGTTGTATCAGACTCATCCTGCCAGGCTCCTCTGCCCATGGGATTCTCCAGGCAAGAATAAGGGGATGGGTTGCCATTTCCCACTCTCCGGGGGGTCTTCCCGACCCAGAAATCAAACTTCATCTCCTAAGTCTCCTGCATTGGCAAGTGGATTCTTTGCCACTTACCTATCTGGGAAGGCAATGGCAAATGTTTACTAAATACTTGAGTGAGTGAGTGTGTGAAAGTCTCTCAATCATGTCAGACTCTTTGCGACCCCATGGACTATATAGTCCATGGAATTCTCCAGGCCAGAATACTGGGGTGGGTAGCCTTTCCCTTCTCCAGGGGATCTTCCCAACCAAGGGAGCAAACCCAGGTCTCCCACATTGCAGGCAGATTCTTTACCAGCTGAGCCACAAGGGAAGCTAAATGAATAAATAAATTTAAAGATATTTTGTTTATTTTACAATACATCTTAGACATACTATATACTATTGATTCATTTAAAGTCCTTGAAATTTTAGGAAACTTATTTTCACACATCAGTTCAGTTCAGTTCAGTTGCTCAGTCGTGTCCGACCCCATGAATTCTTTGTGACCCCATGAATCGCAGCATGCCAGGCCTCCCTGTCCATCACCAACTCCCGGAGTTTACTCAAACTCATGCCCATTGAGTCGGTGAACCATCCAGCCATCTCATCCTGTCGTCCCCTTCTCCTCCTGCCCCCAATCCCTCCCAGCATCAGGGTCTTTTCCAATGAGTCAACTCTTCACATGAGGTGGCCAAAGTATTGGAGTTTCAGCTCCAACATCAGTCCTTCCAATGAACACCCAGGACTGATCTCCTTCAGGATGGACTGGTTGGATCTCCTTGAGAGTCCAAGGGACTCTCAAGAGTCTTCTCCAACACCACAGTTCAAAAGCATTTTCACACATATATACACACAAATCCATCTAGAAAGGAACGTATTTTATAGAAATGCTCTTATTATATTTTTAAAATGATAGTTCATATTGAGATGCAAAATTTTTATGACTGTTAAGACAAATCAAACTTCTCTAATATTTCACAGTTTACAATGATTTCAAATGTCTAAGTGCATTGAGCCTCAGCAACTAATAGTAGACAACAGTACACACAGGAAAAATCAAGGACTGGATATTTCTGTAAGAATGAAAATCAGGTCACACCTAAACTTTCATTGTTCATTATTTACAGATTACTTACTGTCTCTATCCTCAGTTTCTACATCTGTCAGCTGTGAATAATAAAACTTCCAATGTCATAAGTCTGTTAGTAGGAATAAATGAAACTGTGTAGGCAAAGGAATGAGAACATTTTTTAAATTCATAGACAAATAGAATTTTATAGCTGGAAGGACCTCAGACATTTATTCTGTTTTCTGTTTTGAAAAGAAAAAAAAAAAAAATGAACCTCAGAGGGAGTAATTTGAAGAAAGTCACACGCCTTGCCAGTGAAAGATCCAAAATCAAAACCTGGTCTCAGGACATCCAGCTCAGTGCTATTTCCATAGCATCTTATGAGCTAAACTAACTTGGAAATAATTAATAGTAAATGTTGGTGTCATAAAACCATGAAGTTCTACCCTCAAGCTAGCCACTCATCAAAAAAACGTATCTTATTTTGGTTTGTAATGCAAGCCCTCAACAGTGACTAATTTGATTTATTTTCTGGATTAGTTACCATAGATGCTTTGCAAAATGCTTTTCCACAGGCTTTTCATGGAAATAGAAGCTAAATATTAATACCCATTAATCTTTTTCTCAGATCAGAGAAGGAATTCTATTAGAATTCTATTAAAAACTTCCAACTATAACATCACGCAAGTATTCCTGCATGCCGAGTTCTTCTGTATTGTCTGCCCATCATTAAAACTGAGAACCCTTGAGAGGAGAGTGACTGGGAAGTGTTTCAGGCATGGGGGGTGGGGGGAGATGGGGGGAGGGTAGCATTAGTTAATCACTCAGTCATGTCCGACTCTTCGTGACCCCATGGACTGTAACCCACCAGGCTCCTTCACCCAAGGAATTCTCCAGATAAAAATACTGGAGTGGGTAGCCATCGCCTTCTCCAGGAGATCTTTCCAACCCAGGGATGGAACCCAGGTCTCCTGCATTGCAGGCAGATTCACTGCTGTCTGAGCCACCAGAGGTAGTGGTAGGGGGAGGGGTTATTCCAGCCTCTCTACACTTGCCCCTACCATTATTCCAAGGTCCTCTCCACCTAAGTGATTCTCAATGCTGGCTTACTCTACAGGACCCATGTTGTACGTTTGTTCAAAAAAGAACTTGTTCACGTATTTTCATTTTTTTAACTTTTTTATGGATTTTTCAAACATACACAAAAGTAGTGATAACAAAATAATGAAAGCCACATATTTCCACCCAAGTTCCACAAGCCAGCAACATTTGTCCCTACTTTCTCCTCTATTCCTCCTTGCTTTTTTTTGCCCTCTTCTGGATCCCAATTATCATATGGTTTCCTCCACAAATACTTCAGAATATTTAACAGATGAAGACTTAAAAAAGATGTAATCACAATGACACTATCATACTGGACAAAATTAGCAGCAAGTCTTTACTATTGTCTAGGGCACAGGAAGGCCGAGAGGAGCTACTCCACGTTCAAGGTCAGGAGGGGCGGCTATGAGAAGATACCCCTCGTCCAAGGTAAGGAGCAGCGGCTGCAACTTGCTGGAGCAGCCGTGAAGAGATACCCCACGTCCAAGGTAAGAGAAACCCAAGTAAGATGGTAGGTGTTGCAAGAGGGCATCAGAGGGCAGACACACTAAAACCATAATCACAGAAAACTAGCCAATCTGATCACAGGACCACAGTCTTGTCTAACTCAACGAAACTAAGCCATGCCGTGTGGGGCCACCCAAGATGGTTGGGTCATGGTGGAGAGGTCTGACAGAATGTGGTCCACTGGAGAAGGGAATGGCAAACCACTTCAGTATTCTTGCCTTCAGAACCCCATGAACAGTATGAGAAGGCAAAATGATAGGATACTGAAAGAGGAACTCCCCAGGGAGGTAGGTGCCCTATATGCTACTGGAGATCAGTGGAGAAATAACTCCAGAAAGAATGAAGGGATGGAGCCAAAGCAAAAACAATACCCAGTTGTGGATGGGAATGGTGATAGAAGCAAAGTCCAATGCTGTAAAGAGCAATACTGCATAGGAACCTGGAATGTTAGGTTCATGAATCAAGGCAAATTGGAAGTGGTCAAACAGGAGATGGCAAGAGTGAATGTCAACATTCTAGGAATCAGCAAACTGGACTGGAATGGGTGAATTTAACTCAGATGACCATTTTATCTACTACTGTGGGCAGGAATCCCTTAGAAGAAATGGAGTAGCCATCATAGTCAACAAAAGAGTCTGAAATGCAGTACTTGGATGCAATCTCAAAAATGACAGAATGATCTCTGTTCGTTTCCAAGGCAAACCATTCAATATCACGGTAATCCAAGCCTATGCCTCAACCAGTAACGCTGAAGAAGCTGAAGTTGAATGGTTCTATGAAGACCTACAAGACCTTTTAGAACTAACACCCCAAAAAGGTGTCCTTTTCATTAGAGGGGACTGGAATGCAAAAGCTGGAAGTCAAGAAACACCTGGAGTAACAGGCAAATTTGGCCTTGGAGTACGGAATGAAGCAGGCCAAAGGCTAATAGAGTTTTGCCAAGAGAATGCACTGGTCATAGCAAACACCCTCTTCCAACAACACAAGAGAAGACTCTATACATGGACATCACCAGATGGCCATCACCGAAATCAGATTGATTATATTCTTTGCATCCAAAGATGGAGAAGCTCTATACAGTCAGCAAAAACAAGACCAGGAGCTGACTGTGGCTCAGATCATGATCTCCTTATTGCCAAATTCAGACTTAAACTGAAGAAAGTCGGGATAACCACTAGGCCATTCAGGTATGACCTAAATCAAATCCCTTATGACTATTCCATGGAAATGAGAAATAGATTAAGGGACTAGATCTGATAGACAGATAGCCTGATGAACTATGGATGGAGGTTCGTGACATTGTACAGGAGACAGGGATCAAGACCATCCCCATGGAAAAGAAATGCAAAAAGGCAAAATGGTTGTCTGAGGAGACCTTACAAATAGCTGTGAAATGAAGAGAAGTGAAAAGCAAAGGAAAAAAGGAAAGATATTCCCATTTGAATGTAGAGTTCCAAAGAATAGCCAGGAGAGATAAGAAAGCCTTCCTCAGCGATCAATGCAAAGAAACAGAGGAAAACAACAGAATGGGAAAGACTAGAGATCTCTTCAAGAAAATTAGAGATACCAAGGGAACATTTCATGCAAAAATGGGCTCAATAAAGGACAGAAATGGTATGGACCTAACAGAAGCAGAAGATATTAAGAAGAGGTGGCAAGAATACACAGAAGAACTATACAAAAAAGATTTTCACAACCCAGATAACCATGATGGTGTGATCACTCACCTAGAGGCAGATATCCTGGAATGTGAAGTCAAGTGGGCCTTAAAAAGCATCACTATGAACAAAGCTAGTGGATGTGATGGAATTCCAGTTGAGCTGTTTCAAATCCTGAAAGATGATGCTGTGAAAGTGCTGCACTCAATATGCCAGCAAATCTGGAAAACTCAGCAGTGGCCACAGGACTGGAAGAGGTCCATTTTCATTACAATCCCTAAGAAAGGCAATCCCAAAGAATGTTCAAACTACTGCACAATTGCACTCATCTCACACGCTAGTAAGGTAATGCTCAAAATTCTCCAAGCCAGGCTTCAGCAATACGTGCACTGAGAACTTCCAGATGTTCAAGCTGGTTTTAGAAAAGGCAGAGGAACCAGAGATCAAATTGCCAATATCCGCTGGATCATCAAAAAAGCAAGAGAGTTCCAGAAAAACATCTATTTCTGCTTTATTGACTAAGCCAAAGCCTTCGACTGTGTGGATCACAATAAACTGTGGAAAATTCTGAAGGAGATGGGAATACCAGACCACCTGACCTGCCTCTCGAGAAACCTGTATGCAGGTCAGGAAGCAACAGTTAGAACTGGACATGGAACAACAGACTGGTTCCAAATAGGAAAAGGAGTCACAAAAGGAGTACGTCAAGGCTGTATATTGTCACCCTGCTTATTTAACTTATATGCAGAGTACATCATGAGAAAAGCTGGGCTGGAAGAAGCACAAGCTGGAATCAAGATTGCCGGGAGAAGTATCAATAACCTCAGATATGCAGATGACACCACCCTTATGGCAGAAAGTGAAGAAGAATTAAAGATCCTCTTGATGAAAGTGAAAGAGGAAAGTGAAAAAGTTGGCTTAAAGCTTAACATTCAGAAAACTAAGATCATGGCATCTGGTCCCATCACCTGATGGGAAATAGATGGGGAGACAATGGAAACAGTATCAGACTTTATTTTTTTGGGCTCCAAAATCACTGCAGATGGTGATTGCAGCCATGAAATTAAAAGATGCTTACTCCTTGGAAGGGAAGTTATGACCAACCTAGATAGCATATTAAAAAGCAGAGACATTACTTTGCCAACAAAGGTGTGTCTGGTCAAGGCTATGGTTTATCCAGTGGTCATGTATGGATGTGAGAGTTGGACTGTGAAGAAAGCTGAGTGCCGAAAAATTGATGCTTTTGAACTATGGTGTTGGAGAAGACTCTTGAGAGTCCCTAGGACTGCAAGGAGATCCAACCAGTCCATCCTGAAGGAGATAAGTCCTGGGTGTTCATTGGAAGGACTAATGTTGAAGCTGAAACTCCAATACTTTGGCCACCTCATGCGAAGAGTTGACTTGTTGGAAAAGACCCTGATGCTGGGAGGGATTGGGGGCAGGAGGAGAAGGGGACGACAGAGGATGAGATGGCTGGATGGCATCACCGACTCGATGGGCATGAGTTTGAGTAAACTCCGGGAGTTGGTGATGGACAGGGAGGCCTGGTGTGCTGCGATTCATGGGGTCGCAAAGAGTCGGACACGACTGAGCGACTGAACTAAACTGAACTGAACACCCAGTTTATGTTCGATTTTAGCAGATTTTCTATAAAATGTATTTCAACATTGTTTCAGTTGAATCAAAATCTGAACAAGATCCTGAGACTGTATTTTGTTATGTTTTCAGAGCCTCTTTAAATATCTACTGTTTTTGTGCCTCACTCTTGAGCAACTGAATTGAACTGAACTGAACTTGTTTTTTCTATGCTGTTAATATTTGCTGAAAAATGGGTTCTTTGGTCTTTGGGGATTTCCCTTATTCTGAATTTGGTAGATTGCATCCTCAAGGTATCAGTTTATATATGCTTTTCTGTCCCTCACATTTCCTGTCAACTCCTAGATCAAGATGCTTAATTAGATTCAGGTTCAGTTTTTGAGACACAGATATTTCACAGCAGGTAGTTCATGTCTGGTTGCCTGCTCACTTTCAGTGGTAAGATTGATCAGTGGGTTCTGGTATCATCAGACTGCCCCATCCCTCATGAAGTTTACCCCTTAACCTTTGGTCTAATGGTTTGAAGAGCCTTCGTTTATCACTGCACCCCTTAACCTTTTATCTAATGATTTGAAGAGCCTTTGTTTATCACTGCCTAGACGCACTAGTTTATTAAAGTTTGCAAAATAAGCATTATCAAATTCTATCATTCCTTCTGCATTTTATTTATTTCCAGCTCTACTAGATATAACTGACATGCAACACCGGAAACGTTTAAAATGTACTGCATAATGACTTGACCTATACATATTGTGAAATAATTACCACAGTAAATTTAGTTAACATCCATTTCCTTATGTAGTTACCAAAAACTTGGGGGTACTTTCCTAGCAGTCCAGTGGTTAAGACTCAGTGCTTCCATTGCAGGGGCACAGGTTTGATCCCCGGTTGAAGAACTAAGATCCTGCATGCCAGTGGCACGGCCCCTCCAAATTTTTTTCCTTGTGATGAGAGCTTTTAGGATCCACTCTCTAAGCAGCTTTCAAATATACCACACAGTAGTATTAATTATAGTCACCATGCTGTAATGACATCCCCAGTCCTTATTTATCTTATAACTGGAAGTTTGTCCCTTTTGACTCTACCAAATTTCCCCAGCATCCACCCTTGCTTCTGGCAACCACAAGTAATTCTTTAGACCATTGCTATTAATTCATAAAATTTTCTTTATATATTTGTTGCACTGTCATCTGTTGCACTCTGTTTGCTCCTGAAATTATCATGCAATGTTTATGCACGCATGCTCAGTCCCTTGATTGTGTCCAGCTCTGAGACCCCATGGAATGTAGCCCTCCAAGCTCCTCTGTCCATAGAACTTTCCAGGCAAGAATATTGGAGTGGGTTGCCGTTTCCTCCTCCAGGGGATCTTCCTGACTCAGGGATCGAATCCATGTCCCCTACATCTCTTGCAATGGCAGGCAGATGTTTTACCTCTGGGCCATCTTGGTCAACAGGTGCTCTCAAATCGGCACTGGCGTCTACGTGACAAGACCCACATCTGGCAGCCTCCTTACTTTCTGGTACAAAAGGCCACAGAATCAGCCTCTCTGCTGCCTGTACTGCAGATTAGGTGCAGTGGTCCCAGGTCTGTGCCTCTCAGGGTTTCCTTGGTCATCGTGTTTGGTTAGCACTGTTGAAGACCATGCAAGAAGGCCCAGACTGGCACAAGAACAGCCACAGAGAAACTTCAGTTAAGAAAGTCTCATGGGGGCAGCGAGCTGGGGGAGGCTTAAGAGGAAGGGGATATATGTGCATAGCTGATTCACTGTGCTATACAGCAGAAACACACAACACTGCAAAGCAATAATCTTCCAATTAAAGAAATTTTTCAAAAGTCTCATTAAGCTTCATTACCACCTCGGGGTGGAGGCCAGTCACTGCAGCACCCTACCGCACTGGGCTCACTGCAGTTGCTTCCTGTCCTCTAAGTCAGGGGTCTCCAATCTCCAGAATCTAATGCCTGATGATCCGAGGTGGAGCTGATGTCATAATAATAGAAATAAGGTGCACAATACATTTAATGCACTTGAATTATCCCCAAACCATCCCTCCACTCCCCTGTGCCCCTGGTCTGTGGAAAAATTGTCTTCCATAAAACATACATACACATCACAAATACACACAAATACACATCAATAAAAGGTTAGCATTTAAGTTTTAATCATGAAATATATTCATATTTTCGTAAATGTCAGCAAAACATTAATTTTCAATTAACACACAAATGGGGACATCCGTGTTGTTCCAGTGGTTAAGAATCTGTCTTGCAATGCAGGGGACACAGGTTCAATCCCTGGTTGGGGAACTCAGATCCTACATGCCACAGAGTGACTAAGATTATGTGCCACAACTAAGACCCAACTCAGCCAAAAAAACAACAAAACAAGATAAAGAGGAAACACAGATATCCTTCATGGCCGGGCACAGCTGGTCAACCCGGCTGCCCAGCCCACGGAGGCCAAGTCGGGTAGGCGCACAAGAAAACCTATATAACAGGTTATCATTACAACAATTTCAGTTTCAAAGACACCAGTTTCCAAGTCAGTGTCCTCCCAAGCTCTGCATTTCCATACTCTACACCTTGAATGGAAGAGTTAAGATATTTTTAAAAGAAGGCTTACACACCCAGGGAACAAAGATACTCTAAGCATAGCTACAAGGAATTTTCTACATATGCCAACTTCTAAATGAGGTTCAGCATCTGGGGCTCAGTAGGGTAAAGTCTATAATTGGGTTGCTCTCCTTTTAACAGACCCACGTAATTTTATAACACTTGAGTAGATTGATTTATATTTAACATTCCTACTTTATTTATTGGTTTGCTTTGTTTTTAGCACTTGCTTACTGCTTTATAAGGTAGAAAAAAATGAATGATATGCAGCAGTGAGTGGTAAATCAGAAAAGAAATTCTCAACTGGTAGAAGTTAGGGAGATTTTGGTCCCGTGAAGGTAACAGCGAGTGTAGAAAGCTTTTAAATAAATGAATGAGTGAACGAATGAATAAATAAACAGATTCTCTGCCTCATATTTGGAAAATTCAGATTGACTAGGATGTGAGATGGGGCCTGGAAAACTGTGCCTTTCAAAAGCTCTCCAGATTATTTGGCTGCTCTCCATAGAGTTTTTAAAGCAACACTACCCTTTTGCCTTCCTCCTGAAGGGAAACGAAGGAAGTGTGTAAAGTTTTGAAACAGTCACACCCACCCAATTATCCTCCTTTGTTGTCTCCAGTAAACAAACAAACAAACAAACAAAAACGAGAGACAGAGAGAGAGAGAGAAAGAGAAAGGAAATTGGGCTCCATGTGTAACCTCTGAAAGCCTAGCCCAGCATTTTTAACGAATTAAAATCAGCATCAAATGTTCCAACCGAGTAAATAAATCAGCATTCAAGAAAAAGGAATAGCTGGTAAGCATGCTGACTGCCACTACGTGCCCAGGTTTAAGACCGATTCACGAATAGTTTGAACTGCTTATTTCTATTGTTTTGTTTTTATAACCTGGGAGAGTCTCAAAATTCCAGGCTTATTAGACTGCCACACACCTGGAGCTGCTAGACCCCATGGTTGCAAAACACATTACTAATGCAAGCTCCCTCCTCGACAAGATATACTTTATTGTGCTATGAAGAGCTCCAGTCATAAAAGAGCGTATACAGACCAGTACCTCCACATCCCCACCATCCATCTTTGCCCGATCTTGACATCTAGTCCTCATTCTATGAAGAAACAAAACTTTACAGTTACAGGTTCTTCACTCCTCTCTAATCTCATCCTTTTCACTCCCCTCTGACATGTAAATATTCTTCTGAATTTAGAATGTGTTACTTCATTCATATTTTAACCATTTCACTACATAATGCCCATAATACAGAGGAGTATTTGGCATTTTCTAAAATCTATGTAAATTACATTACACTACATGTAGCCTGCTACAATATTTTTACCCTCATGACTGTTTTTAAGATTTTTATGTTAACAAAGATGGTGTTTATTCACTCAGTTTAACTGCTATATTTTATACCGCTTTCTGAATAGTCCACGATTTATTTATGCATCTTTTTAAATGACTATTTAGATCACTTTCAAGTGTCACTATTCAAATAATGCAACAGTGGACTGACACAGTGCCCACTTTTTGATGGGATAACAACCAACCCCCAAACCTCAAAGGCTTACAACACAAAATGTTTTTCTATCAGTGGGACTATGGTTTGGCTACAGCTCCATTCTAAGACCATAAGCATGAAAGAGCAAAGAGAAAAAAGGAAGTAAATCAGACGGGGGAATCTCTATAGGGTCTCTGAGCATCATTCATTTCCTTTCCTGCTCTTCCAGTAGGGCAGCATCACATCACCTGGAGACTTGTTAGAAATGCCGATTCTTAGGCCTCAATCCAGGTCTACTGAATCTGACACTGAGGGTGGAGCCCAGCAATCTGTGTTTCAGTAAGTTCTTAGTGGTTCTGATGCCTGATAAAGTTTGCAACCCACCAGCACAGAAGTAGTAAGGGCTTACAGTAATTAACATTCTAAGATAAGTAAAGGGGGGCACGTGTACTCCTGAAGGTGGGTAACTGGATATTCATTAAACAATGGAATCCTTCTACATTGCAAAGGTACATTATAAAGTATTGCAAATTGTATAAACTGTGGAACATGAAGAGAAACCAAGAGATACTACACTATTTATTGACATATTTATAAATAATCCTGACTGATGTAGTAACTGAGTATATTGCTGCTGATTTATAGGAAGATTCTACTTTGATTTATGGTTTTGTTTTATTACCACTGACCTCTGTGTGATCCCATTTTGTGAGGAAGTTCTCTGGATCAGAGCACTACAACATTGGTCTCTAAATAAATACTTCTACTGGAGTTCATTTTCTGGCTAATTTGCATCCAAATGGCCCTATCTGAAATACCGATAATAGGGCTGAAGATAGTTTAAAGATCCAAATCTTTGGAAGAAAGCTTATTATTAATAGAGTTTGATTTGAAGAGTTATATTGTTCTAGGAGATCAAATTTCCTATATAAAAATTTTCTAATCTACGCCTTTTAAATATATAAAGTAGACTTTAAGATTATTGCTCAAATAAATAGAATTTGAATATGCTTTATATCAGTTAATAGATTTTTTTTTTTTTAAGGGAGAAAGCTGAAACCTATGCTATGTATCAGACTTTGTTAGGTACTAATATGTGCTATTTCAACAACCTATTGGGGAAATATTATTACACACATTTTTAGATAAGAAAACTAAGGCTCTGAGCTCTTAAGTAATTTGTCCCTCATCACAAATAGCAGCCTAATCTAGGTCTGTCTGGCTGCAAATGCTATGAGCTTTTCATTGTATCACTTGTATACTTCAGCAAAACCATCTTTCCATAAACTTTCAACACATGAATACTGGGTAGATGCACTGAAAAATAAGTCTTTCCACATGCAATCTGCAATATAAACTAGTCAAGCAAGAGGCAGATCTGAGCCTAAAATAAAGTCAATTGACAGGTAATTTCATAGAATGCAAAAAAACATTCACCATGTTTTAAAGTGGGTATTTCAAATCAGCTTTCCACATTTGACTATGTAATCTCATCCATAAACGAATTAGCGCCGCATGCCAAGATAATATGGGCTTCCCTGGTGGCTCAGATGATAAAAGAATCCTCGTGCAATGCAGGAGACCCGGGCACAGTCCCTGGGTCAGGAAGATCCCCTGGAGAAGGGAATGGCAACCCATTGCAGTATTCTTGTCTGGAGAATCCCATGGACAGAGGAGCTTGCAGGGCTATAGTCCATGGGTTCGCAGAGTTGGACACGACTGAGAAAGTAAGCATGCACACACTTCAGCAGGACATCTCAGAACTAGAACATTTCTAGGGAAATGGGTCTGTAACTATCTATTCTATTTATCAGACAAAATTTAGAGACCTATCTCCCTGTTGCCTCCCTGAGACAACTAGAGACAACCAATGTACAAGTTCAAAAGAGAAAAACTAAAACAATAAAGAGAGGTAAACCAGTTATTTAGGCTTATGTAGTCAAAGTATTCAGTTTATTTCTATAACCTTTCGTTTCACATCCAGGCAAATCTGATAGTAGAGAGTCAGCAGCAAATGAAATAATGTAAACACATTCAATGGCTGACTATTTAATCAAAATGCAGTTTACGTCAGAGTCATTAAGAGACTTAATAAAGGAGGGTGTCCCCCCCAAAAAAATTCAAAGAAATAGCAATTTTTTGTCAAACTGAAGATTAAGCAATGAGTTTCTGCTAGGTACTATGGTCTGTGTAGTAAACATTAAATATTGAAGCCTAAAAAGACCTTAAGTCCTGGGAGCTGACCAGGTAGGTGGTGGTGGTAACAATATTGAATATAATACTATAAATAACTTATGAGGTCATGACAAAACTGTAGTTTTTCACAGAATCATTTTCAGTCCTTATCTGAGATGTAGAAAACTTTAGAGAACTGTTCCACCTGATGTGAAGAGCTGAGTCATGGGAAAAGACCCTGATGCTGGGAAAGATTGAGGGCGGGAGAAGAAGGGGACGACAGAGGATGAGATGGTTGGATGGCCTCACTGACTCGATGGACATGAATCTGAGCAAACTCCAGGACAAAATGAAGGACAGGGAAGCCTGGGTGCTGCAGTCCATGGGGTCACAAAGAATCAGACACAGCTCATTGACTGAAAAACAACAATCCACAAAATTAACATCGTAAACCCTAGATCCCTAGTAAGCTACCAAGTTCTTTTCTAAACTCCAGCTACAAGACCCTGGTCTACTTTTGCCCTGACTCAAGTAATTAGCACATGCTGAAATTGTTTTGTTTATATGCTTTGCTTCTCACTACCAAATTTAGAAAGAGTATGGGCTGTAGAATTAGATGATTATCCAATCAGCACAAATCTCTTCAATAGGATCACTCAGTTCATTAATCTCCAATAAAGTCACCTATTTAGGGCATTAAAATAGCCTTGAGTCACTTAACATCATGATATAATGATCCCCTGAGACTTGCCCCACATTAAATTCATCAAGAGGAAAAATTTTCCCCTACTTTTAAAGCTTCCCTCCTAAGTTCTTTCACTTCTACAGTGTGGGAGAATTCCATAAAAATAGACACATAGGCCAACAGAACAGAATAGAAAGTCCAGAAATAAACCTCGGCATATAGGGTCAACTAATTTTCGACAAGAGCACCAGGAATACACAACAGACAAAAGAGAATTTCTCTTTTGAGAGACACAGTGAGTCAAAATGGTGCTGTGAAAACTGAATAACCACATACAAAAGGATTAAATTGAACCCTTACATTGTCCTATACACAAAAATCAACTCAACGTGGAGTGAGTCTTAAACATAAGTCTTGGTAAAACTCCTAGAAGAGAACATAGGGAAAAGCTCCTTGATATCGATCTTGGCAATGATTTTCTTGGCTATGACACTAAAAGCACAGGCAATGAAAGTGAAAATAAACAAGGACTGTATCAAACTAGAAAGCTTCTGCTCATCAAAGGCAATAATCAACAAAATGAAAAGACAACCTACAGAATGGGAAAAAATACTTGCAAGTTATCAGGTTAATATCAGGATATTAACCTGATGAGCGGTTAATATCCAAAATACATAAGGAACTCATACAACTCAAGAGCAAGATGACAATCCAATGGAAAAAATGGACTTAACATTTTTCCCAAAGAAGGCATACAGATGGCCAACAGATACATGAAAATATGCTTGGCACCACTAATTATCAGGGAAATGCAAATCAAAACTACAATGAGATATAACCTCACACTTGTTAGGAGGGCTACTGTCAAAAAAGACAAAAGATAACAAATGTTGGTGAGGATGTGGAGAAAAGGGAATCTTTGTACACTGTTGGTGGCAATATACAACCATTGTAAAAACAGCATGGAGGTTCATCAAAAACTTGAAAATAGATCCAGTTATCCTTCTTCTGTGTATACATTCAAAGGAAATGAAATCAGTATCTTACCCATGTTCACTGCAACATTATTGACCATAATCAAGATCTAAAACAACCTCAATGGATAAAGAAATTGTGGTACATTTAATGGAATACTACTCAGCCTCAAGGAAATCAGTTCTGAATATTCATTGGAAGGACTGATGCTGAAGCTGAAACTCCAATACTTTGGCCACCTGATGCAAAGAATTGATTCATTTGAAAAGACCCTGATGCTGGGAAAGATTGAAGGCAGGAGGAGAAGGGGACGACAGAGGATGAGATGGTTGGATGGGATCACCAACTCAATGGACATGAATTTGAGTAACCTCCGGGAGTTGGCAATGGATAGGGAGGCCTGGCATCTTGTGGTCCATGGGGTCACAAACAGCTGGACATGACTGAGCGACTGAACTGAACTCAGCCTTTAAAAGGAGATCCTGTCATTTGTAACAAATGGATGGACCCAGAGGACATTATGCTAAGCAAAGTAAGTCTGACACAGAAAGAAAAATACTATATGATCTCACTTATACATGGAAGCTAGACAAGTCAAAATTACGGAACCAGAGAGTATTGATAGAATGATGGCTTTCAGGAGTGGGGAGGTGGGAGGAATGGGGAGCTATTCATCAAATGAGAGAAGGGTCCAAGTTTCAGTTACATAGGATGAAGAAGTTCTCAAGAACTTATATACAGCGTGGTGTCTACCATGAATAGTTCTGTACTGTAGACTAGAAATTTGCTAAGAGCCTAGATCCTAGGATCTGGAGAAGGAAATGGCAACCCACTCCAGTACTCTTTCCTGGAAAATTCCATGGACAGAGGAGCCTGGTAAGTTACAGTCCATGGGGTTGCAAAGAGTTGGACATGACTGAGCGACTTCACTTAGATCCTCAGATGGGCTCTTACCAGACACATACAAAAGATAATTATTCTGTGAGGACATGGAGATGTTAATTAGCTTGACTGTAGTAATCATTTTACTATGTATATGCATACCAAAGCATCATGCTGTATATGGTAAGGAGCTACAATTTTTCTTTTGAACATAAAATATTGTCTTCGAGATGCTTCAGTGTCCATTGTGAATTCTTCATGCTAATGGGTCTCATGGTTTAACACATATAGAATCACCTACAAGGCTTCTTTTTTTTTAATTTTTGCTTTTTCTTTTTTACATATATACACTGCTTTATTTATTTTTGGCTGCTCTGGATCTTCATTGCTGAACACAGACTTTCTCGAGTTGCAGAGAGCTGGGGCTACTCTCTAGATGTGGTTCATGGGCTCCTCATTGTGGTGGCTTCTCTTGTTGGGGAGCACAGGATCTAGGGTGCACAGGTTTCAGCAGCCTCAGGGTACACAGGCTTCAGGGGCTCATTAGTTGTAGCCTGTGAACCCCAGAGCATGCAGGCTTCAGTAGCTGGGGCACACAGGCTTACTTGCTCCGGGTATGTGGAATCTTCCCAGACCAGGGATCAAACTTATGTCTCCTGCATTGAGAGGCAGATTCTTATCCACAGCGCCGAAAGGGCAGTCCCTGCAGGGCTGCCTGAAACAGGTTATTGTGCCCACCTCCAGGGTTTCAGACTCAGTAGGCCTTGGGCAGGACAATCTTTGCATTTCTAGCAAGTTCCCAGGTAATGCTGGTGAGGCTGCTCTGAGACAGCACTTTGAGGATCACAGCTCTATACTGACACCTTTGTTTACATGGAATACAGGCAAATAGTGAAGGGTAATAGCTGCCAGGAAACCACTCCTAGGACTGCCAACAGCTGGTTTGAGAGAGATAATTAATAGGCCTGCTTGTATCAGTTAGGGTCTCAACTGGAAACAGATGGCACGCTTCAAATAGGATAATTCCCGACAGCCAAGAAGTGAAAACCTTGTTAGGCCCTGGGGTTTTGCAATGAAGACCTAAGCATCCATGTACAAGATTGAACTCGACCCACCTTCACACACAGTCATTCAGAACAGCTGACACAACGCAGGTTGCGAGGTTACCTCCATATGCACGCTAGCCACAAGGCCCAAGGAGGTATCCTAGCTGTAGGCTCTGACACTTTTATTTCGTTTCTCTCAGAGTGCCTGGGGGCATTGCCCTCTTCAGCCCACTGTCGTCCTTCCCCAAAGCATGACTCAGGACTTCACCTGAGAAAGTCAAATATCTGGGAAAGCTTTACTGATGTATACGAATTTCATCTGAGTAGTCTTATCTCCTTTCCTCTGATCAATGGGCCATTTTTCTTCTTCCTGCTGTAACAACTATTCTCACTTCAACATATATGCAGGGGGTTATTTTATCTCTTTCCATTTCTATATGTGAAGTTATGGGCTTCCCTGGTGGCTCAGATGGTAAAGAATCTGCCTGCAATGCAGGAGACATGGGTTTGATCCCTGGGTTGGGAAGATCCGCTGGAGAAGGGCATGGCAACCCACTCCAGTATTCTCGCCTGGAGAATCCCATGGATACAGGGCTACAGACCATGGGGGTCGCAAAGAGTCGGACACGACTGAGTGACTAACATGGGAGGTTACATCCATTCTTCCGTCTCTCCAGGTACCTGTCAAAAGGATACTCAGCAGACACACTGGCAGCTTTAGATTATAGATGATCTCTGTGTAGCCCTTGTTATTATAGCATTCTTCTTTACTTTTTGATACTAAATACTTTTAATAATAATCTCTTTTAAAAAAACTTATGTAACATATTTTTGTTTTTTACGCACATTTTATGCATTTTTATGCACATTTTATGCATTTTTACACACAAAATGGATACAATTAGGGATCTATTCCCCTTCTCAGGACCAGAGTATTCCTGGACCAGCATATACCTCCTTTCCCATCACCAGTCTCCTCTCCCCCCAAGTAAACACCGTTTTTTTTAAAAAAAAAAACATATGCTACATCTTATCTAGACTTCCGTAAACAGCATACTGTTTAGTTTTGCTGGACTCTGAGCAAACTTTTGCAGCTTCTATTCCTTACTCCATATTATATTTCTAAAAATCGTTTATACTGTTACATGTAACAATTGTATATTCACTTTCCCTGTGTAAATTTATAATGTGAAGATGCTTCAAATTATTCATTTCCCTGTTGCTAGACATTTGTGTCTTTTCCAGTTTTTGCTTTTAAGAACAAAGTGGCAGTGAGTTTTCTTGTGGATGTCTCCTACATGTTTCGGGGTCCCTCTTGAGTGTACTGAACCTAGTCATAGAATTGCTGGATTATAGGATACACACAGATTCATTTTCACAGGGCATTATGCATTTGTTTTCCAAAGTAAATGCACCAATTTACAACCTACTGGTATGGCATAAGAGTTCTCATTGAGCCCTATCTTTACCACCTCTGATATGATCGGTCACCTTAATTTTTGCCAGTACAGTTTGTGTATAGGGTATTACCTGAGGTTTTAACTTCTGTTTGTCTAATCACTAGTGAAAGTATCTCTTCTTATGTATCATAGCAGCTTCTTAGGGCTGCTGTAACAAATTTCCATACACTGGGTGACTTGAAACAACAGAAATGTTTTCCCTCCCAGTTCTGGAAGCCAGAAGACCAACATCAAAGCACGGGTGGAGCTGCGCTCCTTCTGAAAGCTCTCCGGAAGAATCCTTGCATCTTCCTGTTTCTGGTAGTGTCAGGCCTTCCTTGGCTTGTGGCTGAATAAGTCCAATCAAATCTCTTTCTTTGCCGTCATATGGCCTTTTAGCTCTGCGTGTCTCTCACCTGAATGACCCTCATAAAGATGCTTGTCATTGGATTTAGGACCTACCTGGATAATTTGTTGTTTAGTCGCTAAGTCGTGTCTGACTCTTTGTGACCCCATGGACTATAGCCTGCCAGGCTCCTCTGTCCGTGGGATTTTCCAGGCAAGAATACTGGAGTGGGTTGCCATTTCCTTCTTCAGAAGATCTTCCTGACTTAGGGATCAAGCCTGTGTCTCCTGTGTTATCAGGCGGATTGTTTACCACTGAGCCACCTGAATAATTTAGGATGATCTTATCTTGAGATTCTTAATTATTCCTGCAAAACCCTTTTTTTCCCAAAAACGTCAAATTCACAGGTTTTAAGAATTAGGACATGGACATTTAAGGATCAGGACATGTAGTTGAGGCACAATTTAACTCACGACAAAAATAATTACCATTCATACTTTGTAAAACACAGGTTCATGTTTTTTTCTCCCAATTATCTATTGAATCTTTCTTATTTTCCTATTGAGCATTTTTCTTATTGATTTTTTTTTGTTTGCACCAGCTTACTTTATTTCTTATTGATTTGTAAAACTTCTTTACATTAAAGATATTAATTTTTTGTCTATTTGGCAAACAAGTATTCTCTCAATCTGGGACTTATATTTTCACTTTTTAATATGGTGTCTTGATAAACAGAGGTTCTTAGTTTTTATGTAACTGAATTTGCCAATCTTTTCTTTTATGGTTGGAACATTTTATGTCTTACGGAGTAAACTATTCCATAGCCACAAATAAATTTTCTTATATCTTCTCCTAAATATCTTGACCATTGTTCTTATACATTTACATCTTTCATTCATCAACAGAAAAATTTTGTGCACACTATATGAGATGAGGATCCAGTTTTACTTTTTTTCATGAATAATGGATAACCAATTCCCCCTCATCCTGTCTTGATCCATGTCTGGAGCCACAATAGTTATCTTAGGATAAAGTAACTACAAGCTTGAGGATGAAAGACATAATCTGACGTGATACAGGCACTTAGGATAGCACCAATATTTAAGTGACAGTTATATATCATTTAGAAAGAATAAGAAAATCCAGTTCAACATTCCTACTCAACCAACAGCATAATCTGCATGACATCCTACAAACCTTAACTGATACAATTTTATACACACTGAAGTCTATCTTTAGCCAGGTTTAACTATCATTGCAAGTAGCTTAGAGTAGCTGCTTTGCACTTGGGGTTACATATTTACCAAATGACATCACTGAATAAAGTGATGCCAAGAAACACCCAGGTTATTAACTCTCACTCACCCGCCAGGTGCATGAATCAGCCGTGCCCTGTACATTCTGGGTAACTGTGGGCACAGGTGGTTCACTGCATGCCTCTTCCATCAATCATGAAAATTAGTCAACTGTGTGGGACAGTCAATTGAATCCATAATTTCAAGTCTAATAAATTTCACATGTACACACAAAAGTACAGCTACCTGAGATCTCAGAAAACCCAGTTTCACTAAATGCATTCATTTCACCATTGCCCTTTTTCTACACAAGGAAGGAAACAATTGCTTAACTGAAGTCAATTCATCATCTCCAGACCTCATAAACGATACAAGTCCTCCTTTAGAAAAGTCATCGTTGGAGAAGAAAACACGGCCCTGATTTTTCTGTACTGTGTTCTGACTGTTTTGGAATAGTCATTTGTGGGTTTAGAAACCTGTCCACACTTGTTCTGGCCAAAACAGTACCATTAGCCACCTATGACTATTTCCATTTACATGAATTAAAATAAAACGTTCAGCTCCGCATTTTGCACTAGCCACTTGTTCAGCACTCCATAGCCCCCTTCAAGACAACAAAGACAGAACATTTCCATCTTCACATAAAGTTCCTCTGGAGAGTGCTTTTCTAGGCGCTTTCTTCCACCCTATTCACATTCACATCTAAATTCATGTCGTACTTTAAAGCTTACTAAGTGCTTTCCGGTTCACGCTTTGACTGAGTGCTCACTCTCTGATTGGTAGAAGGGCATCATTCAAAGTGTCTTTATCTACTGTTGAGTAACACATTCCCCCAAAACTTAGCAACTGAAAATAACAAACATTTATTACCTTGTGGAGTTTCTGGGGTCAGTAATCTGGGAGCAGCTTGGTTGGGTAATCTGGCTCAGGGTCCCTCATGAGGCTGCAATCAGATATGCACTGGAGCTGGGGCCAGGTGGCTGTTGGAAGAAGCCTTCAGTTTCTTTTTCCTGTGGCCTTTTGACTTGCTCCAGAGTAAATAATTAGGAAGAGAGAGAAGGAGGGGGCAGGGAAGGGAAGGAAGGGAGGGCACTGTCTTTTATAACCTGATCTCCAAGTTGACACACCATCACTTCTGGCTTATCCTACTGTTACACAGACCCCGGTTGGCAAGATACGGGAGGAGATCACACAGAGGAGTGACTGTCAGAAGCTGGTAATCATCTGGTCCATCTTAGAATTCAGCCAATCATGTTGCTCTTTAAGACGCTCGGGAACATGTCAAACTCACACAGCTGATAAACCTAAGAGAACATTAGAGGAGAACATGCATCTAAAATAATTCCCAGGTGGTGCAGTGATAAAGAACCCGCCTGCCAATGCAGGAGATACATGAGTTTCCTGGGTTAGCAAACTCCCCTGGAGTAGGAGATGGCATCCCACTCAGGTATTCTTGCCTGAAGAATCCCATGGACAGAGGAGCCTGGCGGACTGCAGTCCATGGCATTGCAGAGTTGGACATGACTGAACACGCGCGCACACACACACACCCTCTGACTTTTTACTCCTTTCTTCCACAGTACTCTGGCTTTACCCATCTAGGTGTTACTTCAACTTCCTTAAACAATTTGACTTTTTTTTTTTTTTAATAAACCAATAACACAGACTAATATCGTCAACCTGCAAATACTACAGCTGAGATTCAGGGGGTCATAGTAACAATTGCTCCTCTCCTTTGCTTTCTCAGGGAAAAAAAAAGAAAACAATAACAGGAGAGTAGAAAGAAGGAGCCTGTTCCTGACAAGCACTCTGTCCTGACCAAACTCTAGATTGGCTCCGCTTAGCCCCTTGACCTTGACCTTGACATCCATCTTTGTCAGTCCTGCATGGCCCAATTGTAGCAACAAGCCTGTGAAGTTGGTTTAGCCAGAATGCCCCACCCTCGATATCTGACAAATTTCCTTTTCTCTCACCAAGCTCCGTGCTGAGTCACTTCAGTCATGTTCTACTCTTTGCAACCCCATGGACTGTAGCCTACCAGGCTCCTCTGTCCATGGGGATTCTCCAGGCAAGAGTACTGGAGTGGGTTGCCATGCCCTCCTCCAGGGGATCTTCCCGACCCAGGGATTGAACCAGTGTCTCTTATGTCTTCTGCATTGGCCGGGGGTTTCTTTACCACTAGCACCACTTGGGAAGCCCTTTCTTTCAGCACTCCCCACTCCCCGTGTAATATCTGATCACCCTGGCCTGCCTTCAGCAAGAAGCCTGTCAGGTCGGTTTATCCAGAATTCCCCTTTGCCCCTGATAGTCTTCTGTTAGTAATTTTCCATCCACTGACCCCCACCTTGCTCCTTGTATAAAAATTCCCACTTTTCCTTGCTGCATTTGAAGTTGTTTCTCTTTCCTGTTGCAAAAATGCCATCTGGTGACCCCACACCCATCATAATGGTCCTGATTAAAGTCCGTCTTAGTGTCTAACAAGTGTCATGAGAACTTTTTTTTCAGTGCCTCTGCAGACAGCAAGTGGAGAGGAGGAAGTAAGAGGAAGATTCCTTTGTTCTCTGTCTCTACCACACCTAACCAAACAGAAGAGACTTTCTACAGATTATTGCTCAGGAAAGGGTCAGAGGCAAAGTGCCTCCCTTCCTAAATATACAAAACAAACAAAACTGACTTAGTTTACACAGCACCTTACCTCCAACCATAGCACATCTTAATTTAAAAATTTTTTAATAATTCTATTTCAAATCAAGGGCAAAGTGAAGAAAAAGTGGGCTATGGTGAATCTAAACTGATTTCACTTTTTGGCTTGGCATTCAATATTGGCAGTCAGGGCTACAAGTGGATTCAAATTCCAATGCCATGGATTTACTGGCTGGGGGTATTCCAGCTAACTGCTTTATCCTTTGATAATTATTTGAAATCAAAGTTTGGTTAACATTCACTGTCAATTCTAAGAAATTATTTCTGGAGTTCCTTAAACTAGACACTGGAAAATATGCTAGAAATATTTTTGGATACTTGAGAGGAAAGAACAGTAGGAATAAAGAAAAATCTTCTGGTCAAACAAATAAATTTTCAAATTTTTGTCTTTATTATGGTAGAAACATGGGCAGTTTGCAAGACTGAATCATGCTGCTTCTAAAAACTTTTTTCATCATTAAGGACTCCAAGGGTCCTTCCACTTGTCATTAGAGTCAGTCTCAATTCCTACTGACCAATGAGTTAAGGAGGTCCATCCATTTATCTTTTCTTTCAAAATAAGGCCTAGTGCTTTTAAAGGCTAGCTGCAGGAGATGATGTCAGGTAAAAGTAAGCCAAATCCTGACACAATCCAGCTTAAGTAAGATGAAAATGTATGCTCTCTCACACAAAGAAGTGTTGAGTCGGGATGGCTTTTGGAGATAGTTTAGGCTTCATCCTCAGCAAGTAATATGACAGTCGTGGTCCCAGGATGACATCCTGATCTGACAACATCCATAGGATGCATGATGTGTCTTGTGGCTCTCTCTTAGGAGGGAGGAATTTTTTTTCCCCCAGTGGCCTCCAATAAACATCCTGGATGCTTCCGGATATCTCATTGGCTACAATTGGTCTATTACTCATGACAAAGAGTACAGAACCACTACAATGGGCTTAAATAGATCATCTGTTAGAGAAAGGATGTTGGTGAACCATCACAATTCTTGTTTCCCAAATGGGACCCTCTTAGACTCTATATCGGGTTAGTTTTTATCACCAAAATATACTACCAGAAAAAGGATTTTGGTAGTAAAAAAAAAAAAAAGTATAGATATGGAAAAGCATAAATTAAAGATGGAAAGGAGAATTGGAGAAAGAAACCCTAGTGGTTCCAGACCAGGAAAACGAAAGGCAGAATATAAATTGAAATGCTGATCATGAAAATCCTATGAGATAAACCTTGTCAGAATTTAGTGAGAATCATTAGTACATATTTTTTTTGCTGCTCAGACCAAACAAGTTAAAGTCTGACAATGATTTCAAATCGCAAAGAAATGTGATCCAGAATTGGCATATCTACCTAGGAAAATAGGTAAGCCAAACAAATAATGGATGTATTACATATCTATTGTGAGACCAAATCAGTGGTACACTCCCTCAGTGATTAAAGGACGCTCTTTTAAACAATTTTTTGGTCCATATTTGGTACAGCTGGTACAAAGGAACATCTCTCTTCAATCATCATGTGAGTTTTTTGTTCTCCTCTTAGGTTGCTTCTTAAACAACAATATTGCTGACAAAGTCCTTGGTTCATAAAGAGTACAAACGCGGTGTAGGGTGTAAGGAGCTGGGGATGTTATGTTGACAAGTGTGTTAGCTATGAAGATAGTCAGCCTTGAGTTTCAGTCCAAAACATGACCCAGCATGAATTATCCAATCTACCTCAACCTCACTATTTCATCTGGAATGAGGAGATAGGTTATTAATTGCTAATACCCTACAGAATTTTGTAAGAACTACATGAAATGATACATATATACAAGCTGGAACAGAGTTCAGGCTATAATTGGCATTAAGTCGATGTTACTTATTACTATTGGTTCTATAAAGCCTTGAAGCAGAGAGGGAGTGGTAGGGGGAGAAAGAGTGGGTAAATTTGAGAATAATGTGATTGTAGTTGTTATCGTCATTCTTTACTGTGTCTCTCACATCAGGTGAGGCAGGTTTTTGGTTTTTGGTTTTTTGGTTTTTTTTTTTAAGATCACTTCAGAAATGTATGTTTATGAAGGAAAGCAAGACTCCCAAAATTCAGTAATGAAAAGTACATTAGATTTCATGTGGCAAAGACAAGACTCAAACCAGACTTATTGACTTTGGATCTAATGTTCTTTTTACTGCCTCTATTGAGAAAGTATTTCAACAGTTTCTGCATGATTCATTGCTTACTGTTCAAAAAGGTAGACTTGGAATCTTTCAGTCACTGAGCTGGGAAAGCGTCACAAGCTTTGGATGATACATATCCAGCAGAATCTGTTCCCAAACTACATGGGGAGGTTGATCTCATATCTGGAGGGACAGAAGGTCCAAACAAGCCTTTTCTACTATACTATTTATGCCTGACATGAAGGTAAACGTTTTTGTTTGTTTTTAGTAGTTAGCCATCCAGTGTAATACTCCCAAATGTCCCCCGGCACCTGAATATTGGCGCTGGCATCTGGAATTTCACCATTAGAATACAATTTTACGACTAAGGTTTAGCTTTAAGAAAGCCCTTGTTATAACAGACTTGGAAGGGACCAGGAAAATGAACATAGACATACTCTAGTTAACCACTACTAATCCTTATCGGTTGGACTAGTTGTCTGTTCCAATGGCTCCCTTGGAAAGTGCAGTGGTTCTGTCTCTCTCCTGAGGGAGAGCTGTATTTGAATGCAAAGGATAAAATATGCCTCACCTTCAGGAAGTGTAGGGGGGAAGAGGGTGTAGATGAGAAAGCAGTAAAAAGGAGCAGAGAGGGTGGGAGGACAGAAATCAGTCAGCCTACCTACAATTATGTCACCCTAGGACTATTTTTAAAACGTCTTAGAATCCTTTCCTACTTTAAATTGAGTGACTCCCCCTGGTTTTGCTACTCAGCAATAGTCGGAGACAATGAAGAGGCCATTTAAGCCATGTTAATATTTCTTAATACCAAACACACCTAAGTCATTAAAGTTTGAATCCTTTATGATTTCACTTAGCATACTGTTAGTAACATGATAAAATCTGGGACATGAGTGAATCTTTCTGTGATAGCTGTTTTTTTTTTTTTTTTAAGGATTTGGAAGTGACTCAGTGTTGAATGTATCAAAACTGTAATGCTTGATGTAGCCTTCCAAAAACAATAGCAAAGTCTGTAACAACATTGTCCAACAAAACCCTGTCCTGATAAAAAATGTTCTTTCATTAGCCCTAAAGAACACAGCTGCCATTAGCCACAAGTGGATATTGAGTACTTGAAGTGTGGCTAGTGACACCAAGGAATTGGACTTTAATTTACTCAGCCACTTGTGGCTAGTGGTATTGGACTGTGTAAGCCCAGAGGTGGTCTTTATTTTTATTTATTTATTTTTTGGTTGCACTGCCCCGCCTATGGGATCTTAGTTCCCTGCCCAGGAATGGAACCCATGCCCACTGCAGTGGAAGCACGGAGTCTTAACCACTGGACCGGTAGGGAAGCCCAGTGTAGTTTTGTTAAAAGTTTTCTGCTCTCCTCACTTTGTTTGTTTTTAAAAGGACTGATTTCGATTAATGCCATCAATTATTATATATAAATTCCATTTGTATTTTTTTTCCTGTTGGAAAACGTTTCTTTACCTATGATAACTCCAAGGTGAGCAGAGCAAACCAAATTGCCTTGCACAGCAGCACCTGGGGCAACTTTATGTGTATCACTCATAAAATACTTGTAATGTGCAGTCAATTTCTAATGCCAACTATTGACATAAAGGGAGCGAGCCTGTGTAGATGAAACAGTGAAGCAGGAGAGGCCTGTCCTCTGCACTGATGGGCTGGCCTTTCAAGTCAATTGTCCTTTGATTTCCTCCTCCCTCCTCGGAAATCTGGCACCTTCTGGGTGCCCCTGGGTCTGCAGACTCATGGTGCCCTTCCCTCCCTCCCACATCGAAATCATTTAAAATCTCCTTGTAACTCATCCTAATTGTATAGAGGAGAAACCCGAGTCATTGCAAAGAACCACGGAGGGAAAGAAGACGACTACTGATGAACTTCTAAGTGCTTGTGCTTAGTCGCTCAGTTAAGTCTGAGTATTTGCGACCCCACAAACTGTAGCCCTTCAGGCTCCTCTGTCCATGATTCCATGGACAAGGCATTCTCCAGGCAAGAATACTGGAGTGGTTGCCATGCCCTCCTCTTGGGGATCTTCCCGACCCAGGGATGGAACCCAGGTCTCCTGCATTTCAAGCGGATTCTTTACCAGTTGAGCTACCAGGGAAACCCCTACTATGTGCTTACTAGACACTTTATATGGTGTTGGGGGAAAGGGTTGCCTGCTTGAATGCTGCTTCCCTGGCAAATAAATGACATTCAATAAACATTTTTTTTAAAATTTATTTATTATTTTTTCAGTGGGTTTTGTCATACATTGACATGAATCAGCAATAGATTTACACGTATTCCCCATCCCGATCCCCCCTCCCACCTCCCTCTCCACCCGATTCCTCTGGGTCTTCCCAGTGCACCAGGCCCGAGCATTTGTCTCATGCATCCCACCTGGGCTGGTGACCTGTTTCACCATAGATAATATACATGCTGTTCTTTCACAACATCCCACCCTCACCTTCTCCCACAGAGTTCAAAAGTCTGTTCTGTACTTCTGTGTCTCTTTTTCTGTTTTGCATAAAGGGTTGTCGTTACCATCTTTCTAAATTCCATATATATGTGTTAGTATGCTGTAATGTTCTTTATCTTTCTGGCTTACTTCACTCTGTATAATGGGCTCCAGTTCATCCATCTCATTAGAACTGATTCAAATGAATTCTTTTTAACGGCTGAGTAATATTCCATGGTGTATATGTACCACAGCTTCCTTATCCATTCATCTGCTGATGGGCAACTAGGTTGCTTCCATGTCCTGGCTATTATAAACAGTGCTGCGATGAACATTGGGGTGCACGTGTCTCTTTCAGATCTGGTTTCCTCAGTGTGTATGCCCAGAAGTGGGATTGCTGGGTCATATGGCAGTTCTATTTCCAGTTTTTTAAGAAATCTCCACACTGTTCTCCATAGCGGCTGTACTAGTTTGCATTCCCACCAACAGTGTAAGAGGGTTCCCTTTTCTCCACACCCTCTCCAGCATTTATTGCTTGTAGACTTTTGGATAGCAGCCATCCTGACTGGCGTGTAATGGTACCTCATTGTGGTTTTGATTTGCATTTCTCTGATAATGAGTGATGTTGAGCATCTTTTCATGTGTTTGTTAGCCATCTGTATGTCTTCTTTGGAGAAATGTCTGTTTAGTTCTTTGGCCCATTTTTTGATTGGGTCATTTATTTTTCTGGAATTGAGCTTCAAGAGTTGCTTGTATATTTTTGAGATTAATCCTTTGTCTTTTTCTTCATTTGCTATTATTTTCTCCCAATCTGAGGGCTGTCTTTTCACCTTACTTATAGTTTCCTTTGTTGTGCAAAAGCTTTTAAGTTTCATTAGGTCCCATTTGTTTAGTTTTGCTTTTATTTCCAATATTCTGGGAGGTGGGTCATAGAGGATCTTGCTGTGGTTTATGTCCGAGAGTGTTTTGCCTATGTTCTCCTCTAGGAGTTTTATAGTTTCTGGTCTTACATTTAGATCTTTAATCCATTTTTTAAATGGAAAAACACAAGAATGCAGTTTTACAATGTGAAACAGGTATCATGCCCTTATCAAGATGAGGGAACTGAAATGTAGAGAAGTTATATGACTTCCTTAAGGCTAAGTTCACCCAACGCGCCAACATTTAATCGTCTCTCCTCTAAACTACTTAAGTCTTCGCCTTGCTTCCTGTATCCTAGGGGTGTTGCTCTTTGCCTTTCAAAGATAACACAAGCTAAATTGACCACTAGATATACACCAATGGCTGCAAAGGTATTAACAGAACCCGTTCCCAACCGCCAGCCCTTTTCCAGGGGTCTTTGAATTTTAATGCCAACCTTCTGGGGACAGTGTAAACTCACAGAAATGGCTCCCTGGAAATTTCATGCTGTTGAGGAGAGATTTTTTATTTTGGTACTTCAGCGGCATTAAAAATATATATATTCCACAGCAGATATTTTCCTGGAGTGGATGTTTCCATAAAGGAGTCTGGATGCTTCCATAGAAAGACGCATTTCACTTACAAATTCAACTTCAACAGCGTTTGCCTTTATCTGATCCTATATTATGAGTAGACGATTGATTCATTCGTGTATTAGCCCTTATTATGATAGATGACTTGTAAGAAACAGAAATTGGCTCCTCCCTCATCCCCCCACCCCCCTGCCCCGCACCCCTCGGATCTCGGATGCTTCAGAGTACGGTCTAAAAACGGAAGCGCTTTTGGAAAGGATTTGCACGTTAAAATATGGCTCCGTGATTTTTAACGCACAGACCACAAACAGCGCTAGAGCCCGAGAAGTATTTAAAACAGATCACATCCTGAAGTTGGAGAGCTGCAAGAAAAGTACAAGTCGTCCAGGCCAGTCTGGAGAGGCTGTTCGGGCTTCCGCCCTACAAAAAAACAAAAACAAAAACCGGGCAGGCGACACGTCGCGACGAAATCTCAGCGGCAGAAGGGGAAGAGCATCACCTGCAGTTGGAGGCGTGGGAAACGCGGGCGGAGGAGGCCGGCGAGGAAGCCTGCCGAGAGGTGCGCGCCGCGGGGCCGCTCAGGTGCCGGGGCTCGGCGGCGCCCGGGGAGACGCGGCGTGGTGGAGAAGGGCGGACGCTCCGCCGTCTGGACCGCAAGACACCGCTGCAGCAGGGAGGCCGGCCCAGCCAGTCCGCTCGCCTCTGCTACTGTCCGGGAGGCGGACCCGCGGGAGCACCCCGGTCCCCGCCGCGGGGCGGGGGGCGAGGCGGGGCGCTGACGTCACCTCCCCTCCCCCGCGGCCTCCGGGAGGGACGGAGGGAGGGAGGGAGGAGCGCGGAGAGAGGCAGCGATCCGCCGCAGTTCCCGGCCGCAACTCCCAAACTCCGCGGCTCGGCTGCCCGGACAAGTCCTGACAAACTTGCTTTCTCTCCGGCCCTCGCGCACTCGCCTCCTTTTTCGCTGCTCAAGTTTTTTCCCCCCAGGACGGTAAGCCTCCCGAGATGCGGCCACCTGGGCGGCGCGGGCGGATCGCACCCTCGCTGGGGACATGGTGAAGATCGCAGGGAAGAAGCAAAGTTGGTACTTCAGACACGGCTTCTAACAAACATCCAGATAGCGCGGGGATTACGGAGCTGTCGGCACTTTAAAGCAGGGCCTCGAGGACTCGGCTGGAACGGGTGAGTTCCTTTCGTGCAAGCCTTTCTGTCTTTTTAAGTTTAAACAGAAATGAAATGATGTGAGGGTGCTTGACTAGTACGGGGAACCGTGTGCATCCTACCGGCTTTCCGCTTGGGGAACGGGCACGGCACCCTCCCACCCACCACCCCCAATGGCTGTGCTTAGCTCGGGCATCAAAGATCAGTATGCACAGGTTTTGGAATTCGTGAAATACTTGCAGAGCACTGTTCAAAAGAACTTGAAAAGCTACGCCGTTTGTGCATTATTTCGAATGTAACTTATTATAGAAATGGTGCCCGGGGAGGGCGCCTTGGTGCCGCGTGATCCGCAGTGGCGCAGCGCCCTCTAGTCCGGACACCCGGCGAAGCGCGCGCTCCCTGCGGGGTTCCGCGCGGACCGCGAACTTGGACCTGCCGGGTGCTTATGGGACGTGGGCGTGAGGTCCCAGGCCGTCACCCTCGTCTTCACTTACCACCCACTCCGGCCCATTCTGTGTCTAATTTACAAATACCAGCTCGGGTGAACTGGATTTAGAAGCGGTGCTGGCAGAAAGCGGGTTTTTTTTTTTTTTTTTTTTTTAATTTTTGGGAATCCACCCCCATCCCCCTAATGGCCCAGAACCTCTGGGTACTGGGTTAGGGAGGACTGACTATTTAGAGGACAAACGTGGAGCTTGAACTCCATCTTTCGTTCATGTGAAGGTAATTAGAGGGTAGCTAAAAGGCACCTCCTTTTCGTTCCTTTGGGGCTAAAGGATCAGTTAAAAACGTGGCAGCATCGGACTCTGAAATCTACATCTCTGGCTCTTGTCTGTTCCTGTGGCTACGAAGTGCGACTTCTTCCAGGCAATTAGGTTTCTTAGTGAACCTGGCCGGCAAATCGGGATTCCGCAACAGATGTTGTAGTTCAAGTAAGCGTTATTATTTATTAATGAATGGTAATTTTTCTCCAGGAATTCTTTTGCGCCATTTCAAAATCTTGTGATTGTATGTTATGGGATGGTGTCTTTTTAGCCTTTTTACCCACCCCCACCTATCCCCCAACCCCACATACTGCCCCTACCAACTGTTGGCGTTCGCGTGTGGCTGTGTTTCGTTTCGAGTTAGAATTCGGCCCGGGGCACCAACGAATTGAGCTTGGAGATCAGGGCACCTACTTCTTAGGTGTTTCATGTATGAAACTGACCTGTAACCCAGGGAGCGCTTTGCGCAGTTATGGCCGTAGCCAAGTGTTTGGATGATGTTTGTTGGATGTGTGAATTGTGTGTATTCTAAATAATACGCCGGGAATACACTACATGCTCTTGGTGCCGCGAATCAGCATACTCATTCTGCAGGCGTGATTTCTCCTTCCCAGCCACGACCTGGTAGACACTTTTTTCCCTCTAATCACCGTCTTTGAGATGGCCTAAGAGTAGGCTGCATTAACTTTGAACTAAGGCAGTTCCCTCTTTAACCCTAGACTCCCTCGCCCCCATTGGCCTGGTAGTTCCTCCAGCAGCCCCCTCCACCGGTTCTGGGGAAATGATCTCTCTTTGTCCTCACAGTGTTAACGTATTCTAGCTCCACAAACTTTCCGAGGTCACGTCCGCCCTCTTCCCCAGGCTGTTTCCCTACGCCCGGGAGCATTCCGGGCTGCGCTGAGCCGGCGCCTGGAGCTTTGCCCGCGCCGAGGATGGGCTCACAGCCCCGGGATACCCGGACTGCGCGCTCGGGCTCGCGGCGGGGCGGGGAGTGGGGGGAGTTCCCGGAGGTTTCCCCTTCTCCCTAAAGAACCTGGAGTTTCACGTTATACTGCGTTCACTTTTTGCGGGGTGTACTCACCGGGTGGGAAAGAGCACGAGGCGGCACAAGCTGCCTTTTGTCCCCGCAGCCCTGGGGATCCGGGGGCGTGCGCCGGGGGAGGCCGGCCTTGGGGTTCGTCACCCGGGCCTGGGAGGTTCCGCGGTCTAACCTCTGCACAAAGAGGTTGCGGAGGAAGCGTTTTCACTTTCCCGGGGTTTCAGTGTAGATTGAAGAAGGAAGTAGATTCCCATCAAACTGCATTCCTTTTCAGACCTTTTGTAAGACTTGATTCCGCCGAGCAAGGGCAGACCTGCAACCGCGGCATTCAAATGCAGATTGAGGAATTCCCTCAAGGTACTCGGAAATCTAAAGGGGGGGGGAGGCGTGGGAAGCTTTTTCTTTAAACCCATAGCTGACTTTTTTTTTTTTGGAGCTAAGCTAATGTTTCCCCTCTCCTAGCAGGGAACATTCCATATTAATTCCTTGCACAAATCTGTGCTGGCCATAACTAACCTCGGCGCTAGAGCGATTTGTTTTCTCCTCGCGGTGTCGCTAGATCTTCCTGGGCATTCACTGATCTCCTGGCAAGGAGCCGGTCGCTGTAGCGGCCGGGAGCTGCCTGATCCCTTGGCCGGGCTTCGCGGCCCCGCGGCCCGGCGGGCTGGGGGCCGTCCGGCCGCCCCGGGGAAAGTAGGGTCGAGAGTTTCTGCGCGGGAGAAACGAGCGCCGGCGCGAGCGGGCGTGGCCGGGAGCGGAGGGATATCCCCCGCGCCGGGTGCGTGAGCCGCGCGGGGTCTGCGCCGGACGGCCTGTGAGAGCCGGGCGCGCGCGCGGGCGGCCGGGTGCTGCCTCGGAGCAGGGGCGCACCGAGAGCGCGGGCGTGCTGCTCGCGGGGACACGATGCGGCGTGGCGGCCCCAGCCAGGGGCCCGGCCGACCCGGACCCCGCCCGGGGGCGCGCTGAGGCGGCCAGGCGCGCGCCCCCGAGAACTCTGTGGCGGCCACTTGGGGCCAACTTTGCTGTAAGTTGGTAGGAGGCCAGAAGGGGCCCGGGGACTGTGGGCGAGGGGCGCGGCGGCGCTCGCGGTGCCATCGCCGGCCGATCGGT
Organism: Cervus elaphus; assembly: GCF_910594005.1. NCBI lineage: Eukaryota > Metazoa > Chordata > Mammalia > Artiodactyla > Cervidae > Cervus > Cervus elaphus. The sequence goes on along the minus strand of NC_057846.1, from coordinate 24,422,051 downwards.
CGGGCACCTTGCTGCTGCGGGGTTGGAGGGCTTCCACCCGGCTCGGCGGGGGTGGGTCGGGGGGACTCCCGCCCCGGAGTGTCCAGCCCAGGATCGTGCCCCGCCGGCGCCTGGGAACGAAATGGAGAGAAAGAGACCCCCTGGATGGGTGGTAGGTGCCTGCTCGTTGGGAAAGTTCAGGGCAGGCCCCGGGGGGTTCGAGCGGGTGGCGCGGGGGAGGCGGAGAGGCGGGAGCGGGTAATTCGCGACGTGACCGGCCTGGTAATCACCGATTCAAGCGCTTGGATCGGGCGGGCGGGTGGCCGCCCCGGGCCGCCCCGGCTCTGGCGTCCAGAGCCATTGCTGGAAATCCGAGCGGCGGCCGCGGCGCGGGGCTCTGGGCGCCCGCGGGGCCGAGAACCTGCGCGCCGGCGCCCGGGAGCTGGGAAACTTCACGCGCGCGCTCCGCGCTCTCTCCTCTCGGGTAACAAGCGTATCTGCTGAGAACCTAGGCGATCTCGCTCCGCGGCTGCTGCTTCCGATCTGCGAGAGATTTCACGGCGTAGGTGTGATGGGAGGAGAGCCCAGCTGCTGAGGGATGGGGTTTTTGAAATGGAGTCGCCGGTTTCCTTGGATGTTGTGTGCCCTGGCGGGTTGGGGGGAGTGCTGCCCAGAGGTTTGAGTGGTAGCTGGTTGAAGGTAGTTAGAATAGGTGCGGCTGAGAAATCTCCGAACTAAACATTTGCAACTGTGTTGTCAGGGTGTTTCTAGCTTTTTTTGGAAGTGAAACTTTAAGGTCTTTTTTTTTTTTTTTTAAAGGAAGAGATTCTGGTTCTTTCGTGCATTTTCTTCCAGTAACTGCTTTCCTCCAGGAAGCTAACTTTCTCTAGTCTCTGAAGATATTTTTGTTCCCACGGATGTGAACTGCGGAGCTTTGAAGACAAGGACGCAATTGTATGCATTAGGAAAGTAAACTCATAAATATTTTCTATGCAATTAGAGGGGGTTTTTTGTTTTCTTTCTTTCCGCATGTGTCTGAACTGTGGTTTCATTAAATAGCTTTTGTTAAGCAACTCCCTGGTGCCTAGTAGAGGAGGGTTTTTTTTTTTTAAAGCTTAGAAAAATTGGAAAAGATCTAGAACGCAAGTGATCTTCAGTTTTTTATGTATTTTTCACCAAAGCCGATTCTTAAGGCTTCATACATACGTTCAGAGTTAGGTTTCAATAGTTTTAAGAAGATAGCTGCACGTGTTAAAACTGGATGATGGCGCTGTTTTTTCAGTTTACTGTTAGTTGTGCTTCTCCAACATATCCAGTACTGCAGTTACTCATAAAATCCAAGTACATAGGTGTTTCTCCAGCTGTGTAGGTTAATTCTGATGTTGGGCTTTGCCTTCAGTGTTTCAGGACAGCTCTAATTCCAAAAGTGGAATTACCGTCTCCCTTTCTTTTCTACAGGGCTGCCCTGGTGGCTCAGACAGTGAAGAATCTGCCTGCAATGCAGGAGACCCGGGTTCGATCCTAGGCTAGGAAGAGCCCCTGGAAAAGGGAATGGCTACCCACTCCAGTATTATTGCTGGAGAATCCCATGGACAGAGGAGCCTGGCAGGGCTATAGTCCATGGGGTCACAAAGAGTCGGACATAGCTGAGTTACTAACACTTTTCTTTGCTGTTTATTTAAGCTTTAAGATGGGTGAAAAGTGCTTAAAACATTCCATAATTTTTAAAAATAGCAATGGATATAACTTAGATTTATGTCAAACATGGTGTTTAACACATTCATTGTAAGGTTTGATCTGGGTGAAGTGTGTGATTGTGTACCTGTTTCTTGAAAAATGAATGCCTTAAATGAGCCAAATTCTTTGGCATTCTGAAAGGAAGTAAGATTATTAGAGGACTTCATAAAATATTTCAGGCCTCCTGTATATGTATCCATTTGTGTCTTAATTAGTCACTAAAAGTACTTCTGGTTGCTCAGCGGTAAAGAATCTGCCTGTTAAGGCAGGAGACTGCCAGTTTGATTCCTGGGTGAGGGAGATACCCCAGAGGAGGAAATGGCAACCCACTCCAGTATTCTTTCCTGGGAGATCCCATGGACAGAGGAATTTGGCTGGCTGCAGTCCATGAGGTTTCCAAGAGTTGGACATGACTTACTGACTGAGCGCGCGCATACACACGTACTCCTAGTGGGTTCCCACCACACACACACACACACACACACACACGTACTCCTAGTGCGTTCCCACCACACACACACACACACACACACACACACACGTACTCCTAGTGGGTTCCCACCATGTTAATAGACCATTTAAATCCATGTTATGGACAGGTGCCAAAAGAGGGATCTAAAAGTGATAGGCGAAGTAATATGTTTTCCTTGCCCGGGTCCCATCACTTGCTCTAGTGTATGTGTTTGGACTTAGCTCCTAAGTCATCTCTGAAGTAGTCATTTGTTGAATGCCAGAAGTGAAAGAGATGTTACAGATTTTTTTAACTCTCTTATCCCTGTTTTCCCACCCAAGTTTGGCTGATTTTACATGGAATCAGTAAACGGAATCAAATTAGTGCATTATTGTTGCATTAAATGTCTCCGTGGCCTAATTTGTGGCCTAAAGGACCAGATTTAATAGCAGGAAGCTGAAAGGCTGGGTGTCTATTTAATCTTTATGACTAGGAAACTGTAATAGGTAAGCTTTCTTTTGGACCAAATTATATAGTTGATGAAGCCAAGGTTTGTCTTTTTGTCTCAACTAATTGTTCAATTTGCAAGTGTTAGTTTGTCCCTAGGCGCTGGTAAGGAGTGTTTGAAGTAAGCGATGCAGATGATTCATTTAACTAACATCAGTAAGTTGCTGTTTTTTTCCTCTTCTCATGTCTGAAAGCAACTTTTTATTTGAAAAATCTACTGAATTAAATGAGGAATCTTATTTTGCAACATAAAAGTTTAAAAAAGCATCTTTAAGTCCGAGATTTAATTATATTGCCCAAATTCTGGCTTACCTTGAAAGGTTTATTATATATGTGGAGATAAGTCTATAATTAAATGTCTTCTACAGACCACTTAGGAAAATCAGTAATTATTTAATTCTTATCTTCATAGAATGTTCAAGCATAATACTTTATAATAAGCTCACTAATCTGGCGTCGCCCGTAGCCACTTTGGAAGCATTTTGAGGTAGATGGTGACCCCTTTCTGAGCTGCTGGAAATTAGAGCCTTCTTCAGGGCATCTGTCTGCAATACTGTTACTGGCCTGGGTTTTCTGTTAGGTTTACAATGATGAATGTGTTAATTTCCCATGTTATTCCTCCTTATCCCCCTCCCAGCAGCCTCACTTCGGTCCTGCCTTCTGTTTTCCATCCCCGATCATCATCCGTCTGTCCATTGATGAATCTGAACAACTGTGGATCTCCTCTGTGCCAAACACTGAGCCAGATACAGTAGACAGTGGTGTCCTGCTCTCAAGGAGCTTACAGTCCAGCAGGCGAGAAGGCCAAATGAACAGTGATCTCCAGCATGATAAGAGAGATCCATCCGGGTCAGGGTAGTCCTTCATAGCACCTCAGTGAGCTAGGGGTCTGGGATTGGGTGGGTATTAGGCTAGGGTGAGGTCTGTGGGAAGAGGGAATCCAGGGGGGAATGGTTCAGAGAGAGGACGTAGGTGCAAAGCAAGTTGTAGAAATCTTAGCTGTGAACTTGATTTGTGGTTTGATGAATGGCGAGAAAAAAAGACCAAAGTATACCAGTTCTGGGTTGATAGTGCCACCCCCCGCCCCCATTTTTACTGAAAAAAAGTATTAAGATGGCTTAAAAGGATTTAGTATGCACCCAGAAATAAACAAGACTTGCCCATTCATTTTTCACTGTTGAGAATGAAAGCTTTTAAAACTACTGTCTGTGGCTATTATAATTTATTAGAAAAATGCAGGGTTTTTTCCTGTTGTGAATGTCATCTGGAAGCTGTGAATTGGTTATAGCTGAGTAACAAGCAGGCTTTGTAAGACAGACAGTACTCTTTATTGACTCCTGTTAAGTGATTTTAGAGATCATTAAACATTTATTTAATATACAGTATCTTTAAAAAGCTAGAGTCGTTTACATTCCTTATTGTCTTTTGACAACTTCATGACAGTTCTCTTTGAAAACATAGTTATCTTCCTCATTATTTAGACATCTCTAGAAGATGCTTTTAAAATGTGACCCTATTCAAATCAAACAGGAAACTCTAAATTTCAGTAATAAGTTGAGTTCTAGTGATGTTCTCACTGAGGTAGATAGAAGATAGGAGTATGATGAGGGAAAACACAAAATTCTGGAATATTTCTGTGTAACTTTATTAATAGTATATGGGATGGAGAGTGTGATCCTGCTTCCCTCTTAGATAGAGGGCTGGAATGGCTAATGATGTGCCTGAGAGTTGTGACTTTGAATAATAAATATGCAACGTATAATGGAATGTATGAATTGCATCGTGCCGGGTCCCACCTAGCACTTCTGAATCTTCATTCAGAAGATTCAGATCTAAATACTAGATCTGGATACTTGATCTAAAACTTGCTCAGTATGTTCTCAGCATGGGGCTGTGTTCTGTTGTGTGAAACTTGTGTGGTCACAGGAATTGACTGAAACACTTTACATGGAAGTCTTGCTAATGAGGAAACATGAACGTGTTAATACCTGACTTCTATCAGAAAAATGATCTTTCTTATTTATGGATTTTCAGAAATCTGTGCTAAAGATACTTAAGCTTTCGACCTGAGGCCCTTTTCCCTAAAGGCTGAACTAGGTAAACATTCTTTGTTTTCACTTTGGAAAGTTCACAGAAGAAATCCTGGATTACTGTGTGTTCAAAGAGTGTGATCACCTGCTAAATATCAAGAGTGTAGCCTTTGGCTAAAATGGTTTTTGGAGTTTAATTTTCATAAGCATGAGCGCTAGATAATACTGTACTTTTTAGATGAAATGATATTGGTGTCTTTCTGAGATTTTTTGTGTGCATGTGTGTGTGTTTTCCAGCTTTGCTATTTGTTTTACCTGGAGTAGTAGCCACAGTTTCTTTGATCGTGGCATTTTAAGGTGAAACCTGAGTTCTCAGTTCTCAGTTAAATTACTGTAAGGTTAGCAGTCATCTCTTAGGCTTCCCTGATGGCTCAGTGGTAAAGAATCTGCCTCCCAATGCTGGAGACACAGGGAAACGCGTTCCATTCTTCCTGAGTCAGGAAGATCCTCTGGAGAAGGAAACAGCAATCTGCTCCAGTATTCTTGCCTGGAAAATCCCATGGACAGAGGAGCCTGGCAGGCTACAGTCCATGGGATTGCAAAGAGTCAGACACAGCTTAGTGACCAAGCAACAACAACATAACAGTATCTCTTAGAAAGTGGATTTTTTTTTGTCCGATCAAAAGCCTTTCATTTAATAATTTATTATGATTACAGTGGCTTTCTATTAGCCAAGTTTGCAGAGTGAATTCAGGATTTTAAGAGGTCTCAGTTAGGAACATGGCCCAAAAAGTTGATTCCAGCTGTGGTGTGTTCCCTGAGAACTGCGGTGGGTGAGTTGTGAAGGGTGAGAGGTGATGGGAATCCAGCTGTGAGAGAAACGTGGGAGGCGGCAGAGGCTGCTGGGGCCGCTGGGCGTGGAGATGCTGTGGGGAAGAGCAGCTGCAGTGGTTTGACAATCTGGAGCCTTCTCTTGTGCTGTGGGGGTGAAGGGCGTGTCCAGAGTACCCATGGTGTAGGGATCAGCAGGGCACCAGCCAGTATAGATGAGTCATTTTCAAGTTCTCATGTTAGGCTTCAGATCTTTAGAAAGATCCGTTTACTTACTGTTGTCATTGTCACACCACTGCTTCTTGCTTCTGCCCCAGTGGCTGGTTCCTCTTATCTTGTCTCCTACATCTTGGAGGATAGCAGGGCTCTGCCCTTGGTTTTCCTTTCTTGTCTGTCGGCGTCCTCTTTGTGGGTGATCTCATTTAGTTTTCTGCTTTTAAATATATCAATAGCATCTTCCACATTCTGACCACTGTCAGGCTTCTGTCTCCAGGGGTGGGCCTCTCCTGCATGTCTAACTGCCGACTGGAAATCATTACTTGGATAACAATTGGCATTTCTGTCCTAACGTGTCCAAAGCTGAACCCCCGATTGTGCTTCCTAAAATCTGTTCCTCCCTCAGCTCAGGCTTCCCTCTCTCAGAACCTGAAACCCACTTCGGCTCAGCACACAATCTCCAGGATCTTCTTGGATGTCTCCCCTTTTCTCTCCTCCCGCCTCTACCCTCCAGTTCATCAGCGGGTCCTGAAATGGATCCAGAATGTCGCCCTTCTCCCCATCCCCACCATGACCAAATTTGGGGCAGAGCCACCAGGGTCTCTAACCTGTACTGCTGCAGTGTCTTCTAATTGGTCTCCCTCCAGCTTTTACCCCGGCCACCCTCCCTTCTGTCATCCACCCTGGTACCTGAGCAGCCCTTTCAGTTCAGTTCAGTTCAGTCGCTCAGTCGTGTCCGACTCTTTGCAACACCATGGACTGCAGCACGCCAGGTCTCCCTGTCCATCACCAATTCCCGGAGTTTACTCAGACTCATGTCCATTGAGTCGGTGATGCCATCCAACCATCTCATCCCCTGCTATCCCCTTCTCCTCCTGCCCTCAATCTTTCCCAGCATCAGGGTCTTTTCGAATGAGTCAGCTCTTCGCATCAGGTGGCCAAAGTATTGGAGTTTCATCTTCAGCATCAGTCCTTCCAATGAACACCCAGGACTGATCTCCTTTAGGATGGACTGGTTGGATCTCCTTGCAGTCCAAGGGACTCTCAAGAGTCTTCTCCAACACCACAGTTCAAAAGCATCAATTCTTTGGCGTTCAGCTTTCTTTATAGTCCAACTCTCACATCCATACATGACCACTGGAAAAACCATAGCCTTTGACTAAGACGGACCTTTGTTGGCAAAGTCATGTCTCTGCTTTTCAATATGCTGTCTAGGTTGGTCATAACTTTTCACTTTAGATTCCAGCATGTCACTCCCCTGTTCTCATTTTATTTGTAGTATTGATAGCATCCAAAGTCCTACAAGTCATCTTTTATCCATGAAGCCACATTGATCAAAAGAAATGATAAGGACATAATTAGGAGAGGATAGCAGGTCTTCCTCGCGGAAGAACTCTAAATGGTTTATGTTGCAGAACTCTCCACCCTACTGGTGGACTGGGTAGTGACTTCCTTCCAAAGGGTATAGTAGGGAAAGCAGGGAGCGAGTCTCCCACTGCAGAGAAAGCAGGCAAGCCCTGCTTCAGCCCGGTGACCAGGGTCAGCATCAGTATGGAGGCGATGTGATGAACATGGCACTTCAGCCCCCGCTCAACCTCCCCTCAACGCATAGCGCCAGGCTAATCATGCGAAAAACATCCGGCAAATTCCAGTCCGGGGACAGTCTGCAAAATACCTGACCAGTACGTCTCAAAACCGTCAAGGTCATGAAACACGAGGCAGTCCAGAGGAGTCTGAGACGATATGGTGACTGAGTGTAACGTGGCTGTCTTGGCTGGGGTCCTGGGACAGACAGAGGGCATTGGGACCAGACAGTGACTAACAGTGTATTAATATTAGTTCATTAGTTGTGACAAATGTACCATCATCAGCTGAGATGTTAACATTGGGAAACGGTCTTTGTAGTTTTTCTGACGATCTAAAAGTATTGTAAAATGACGGGCATACTTAAAGAAAGAATTTCCCTTGCTACTGTCCCCTCACCCACTGTGCCAAGCCTCCAGCCTGTCTCTTTGTGGTTTCTCTAACGAGCACTTCTCTCCCGGACATGACTTTGAGCTTCAGGGGCCATTTGGCACTGTCTGCAGACATCTTTTTTGCTGGGGCTGCGGGAAGGAGAGGCTGTAGGCTTTTGGTTGGGTGGAGAGCAGGATGAATACTAAGGGATGCGTGGGACAGCTCTCTGCCCCACAGCCCCTCTTGCGCAGTCAAGAATTATCTGCCCCGAATGTCCATACGGCCGAGGTTGAGAAACTCACATCGTTTTTCTCTTTTCCTTCCGTGCTTCTGACTGCCGTCTCTATTTGTCTCTGCTGTATTTTTCTCCTTAGCACTCATCATCAGCATCTGTTTCCATGTTTGGTTATCTCTCACCAGGAACTGTACCTTCCGTGAGGAGTTGATAGTTTGGTTCACTTATGTATCAGCAGCATGTAGAACCGATCCAGACACAGTGGTGCATGCATGCACAGTAGTATCTGACTCTCTGCAGCCCCATGACCTGAGCCCACCAGGCTCCTCTGTCCATGAGATTTTTCAGGCAAGAATACTGGAGTGAGCTGCTATTTCCTACTCCAGGGGATCGAACCCAAGTCTCCTGTGTCTCCTACATTGCAGGCAGATTCTTTACCTGCTCAGCCTTTGGGCAAAATGGGTATGGTAGGTGCTCATTAAACAGGTGTTGAATGAATCAAATAACGAAAGACAAGTGAATTCATGATTGTGTGTGTGTGTATATGTATATATATATGCTAAAAATTCATATAGTAGAGAAAAGTGAAGGTGTAAACATTCCCCCAGCTGCCTATTCTCCAGAAGTTACTACTGTTAACAGTTTACTTCTTATCCATTCAGAATTTCTCAGTCATTTTTAAGCACATCCATGAACTATGCATGTATTTATCTCCCCTTCCTTTTTGCAAATGTAAATGGGTTTGGTTTAGTTTTCACTTTACTATATCTGCACATCTTTACATGTCAGTATATAGAGTGCTCTCTTACTCTTTTTGATGACTCCATAATATTTTATTTGTAGAATTAAGCAAAAATATTTTACAGTAGAATCCTGGATTAATATTTTGTTGTAAAGTGGGTACTGTTGATAGTAACACTGTGTTCTAAAATAAAGGTGCTTGTGCAAACATCATCTTTTTAATGGTTCTTTAAAGCATTTTCTTTACATTTTATCCCTGGTTTGTAAGTTCCTCAGAACCAGGATCTTTGCCTTTTAAAATCATTCTATGAGTTGTTGAATTCCATGTACCTGGCACAGTCTGGGGCTTCCCTGGTAGCTCAGCTGGTAAAGAATCTGCCTGCAATGTAGGAGATGCCAGTTTGATTCCTGGGTCGGGAAGATCCCCTGGAGGAGGGCGTGGCATCCCACTCCAGTATTCTTGCCTAGAGAATCCCATGGACAGAGGAGCCTGGCGGGCTACAGTCCACGGGGTCGCAAAGAGTCAGACACAACTGAGGGGCTAAGCATAGCACACTGTCAGATTCTCAATACCTGTAGGTTGAATTCAGTCATGAATCAATGTTGTCACTTGTTTTGATAAAATCACCAGATTGTTGCATACTCCTCAAATTTCCCTTGAGTATTAGATCTGTGGACCAAATTAAGAGAGTTTTGGGGAAAGATCGTCTTATTTTGTTTAAATATCAGTTGTTCTAGAAGCCAAATATCTGTCTGCTTTCCTGACTTGATATGCTGAGAAGACATGGTCACTAAAGAACAAGTTAGGCTGCCCTACTTCAGCGTCATTCAGTATTAGTTAGGCTTCTAATGCTTTCAGCATATCAGCTTTTTTCTTTTTTTTCCCTAATGAAATGACTCATGGGGCAAAGTTGGCGGTCGCTGAGTTAAGCTCCTCTGAATTTAAGTTGCCATGCTAATTTCCCCTGGCTGTTTGGCCAGCCTTCCAGCCTGCTGTTTCTCTCAGCTCAGGGAGCTGTCCCATTTCCCAGTTTTTCATTGGAGAGGTCCTTTTCAGGGCTGCAATGCTGTCCTCTTGTGAAGCTGCCTTGATTTACCAAGTGAATGATGTTGGCCCCTAGGGAAACAGTTGGTCTGAAGGTAGTCATCCTGCTCCCCAGCCAGGCTGCAGCCCAGTGGACTTGGCTGCCTTCCCGCTGGTTCAGGGCACCCCTTTCTCAAATGTCCTCTTTCCTCCCGCTTAACCCTTGGACCCCCTGCAGTGCCTGCCACCTTGCTGATCGGGCCCCCCTACATGTGATCGCTTGGATGATTTAGTTTTGCATGTGTTTGTGTTTTGTGTTCAGCGGGCAGGTTATTCAGAGCCCCAAAGACAGTGGACCCTCTCAGCACTGGTTGTGGGCAGCAGTCCTCACACCCCAGTGCTGGTGCCAAGATCCGCGTCCCTGGTTGAAGGCGGGCAGGTCCTGTTGGACATCAAGCTCTTGGTCTTCTTTTTCTAAACAGACTTTTTTTGGCTCAGTTTGTTGGTTCAGAAATGACCTCAGTATTAAACTTGATGATATAATTATTGTAATACCTTTAAATAGTTATATAGTGCCAAATGAGATGCCAAACCCTTGTATTATGTAGGGAGTGAACTTAATCATTCTTATAAAGAAATATAATTTCAGGATAAAGTTTGAAATGAGATTGTAAGCTGTCATTATGGGAGGTTATATAAAACCACCATTGAGAGTTTTTTTGGTTGTTCTGATTTAGTTGTCCGAAGCTTCTCATGCTCAGGATACTGTAGTAGTGTTAAGTTCATGAGCTTTTGAGCACTTAATTTACTGTGAGAGTCCCTTGCACTGCAAGGAGATCCAACCAGTCCATCCTGAAGGAGATAAGTCCTGGGTGTCCATTGGAAGGACTGATGCTGAAGCTGAAACTCCAATACTTTCGCCACCTCATGTGAAGAGTTGACTCGTTGGAAAAGACCCTGATGCTGGGAGGGTTTGGGGGCAGGAGGAGAAGGGGACGACAGGGATTAGATGGCTGGATGGCATCACCGACTCGATGGGAATAAGTTTGAATAAACTCCAGGAGTTGGTGATGGACAGGGAGGCCTGGCATGCTGCGATTCATGGGGTCGCAAAGAGTCGGACACGATTGAGCGACTGAACTGAACTGAGCTGATACAAGGAAATGTGGGCTTCCCTGGGGGCTCAGATGGTAAAGAATATTCCTGCAGTGTGGGAGACTCTGGTTCAATCCCTGGGTCGAGAAGATCCCCTAGAGAAGGGAATGACAACCCACTCCAGTATTCTTGCCTGGGAAATACCATGGACAGAGGAGCCTGGTGGGCTACAGTACATGGAGTCACAAAGAGTCATACATAACTGAGCAACTAACGCTTTCACTTTCACTTCATGTAAGTAAATGTAAACAAAGGCTTCTCACATAGTGTAGTGGTGAAGAATTCTCCCTGCTAGTGCAGGAGATACAAGAGATGTATGGGTGGGGAAGATCCCTTGGGGAAGGAAATCGCAAACCACTCCAGTATCCTTGCCTGGGAAATCCCATGGACAGAGAAGCTTGGTGGGCCCCAGTTCACGGGGTCACGAGTTGGACACGACTGAGCATGCACACACCTGCACCGCACCAAATGTAAGCAGTCTTCACTGTGTACCTTTTTCAGTTCAGCTCAGTCATGTCTGACTCTTTGCAACCCCATGGACTGCAGCACGCCAAGCCTCCCTGTCCATCACCAACTCCAGGAGTTTACTCAGACTCATATCCATTGAGTCGGTAATGCCATCCAACCATCTCATTCTCTGTCGTCCCCTTCTCCTCCCACTTGCAATCTTTCCCAGCATCCGGGTCTTTTCAAATGAGTCAGTTCTTCACATCATGTGGCCAAAGTACTGGAGTTTCAGCTTCAGCATCAGTCCTTCCAATGAATATACAGGACTGATTTCCTTTAGGATGGACTGGTTAGATCTCCTTGCAGTCCAAGGGACTCTCAAGAGTCTTCTCCAACACCACAGTTCAAAAGTATCAATTCTTCAGCGCTTAGCTTTCTTTTTATGGTCCAACTCTTCACATTCATACATGACCACTGGAAAAACCACAGCTTTGACTAGACAAACCTTTGTGTACCTTGTTAGCAGTCAGTTATAGTTGCCTTCTGGAGAAGGAAATGGCAACCCATTCTAGTGTTCTTGCCTGGAGAATCCTGTGGACAGAGGAGCTTGGTGGGCTGCCGTCTATGGAGTCGCCCAGAGTCGGACACGACTGAAGTGACTTAGCATGCATGCGTGCATTGGAGAAGGAGATGGCAACCCACTCTAATATTCTTGCTTGGAGAATCCCAGGGACAGGGGAGCCTCTTAGACTGCTGTCTGTGGGGTTGTACAGAGTTGGACACGACTAAAGTGACTTAGCAGCAGCAACAGCAGTATACTTGCCTTCAAGATTGAAATGCAGGAATAAATTTTGTTGTTACAGCTAGTAGATGGTCATTAAGATTGTTGGAGTCAATAAACTGAAAATTGTTCTTGACCTTAGTAATTCTAGAAATATTAGCAGTGTTGATACTCCTACTGGAAAACCACTGCAGTTACTCATCCTCTGTGTACATGGCGAATGCTATATTAAAATGTGAGGTCTGAAACAAGCCTCAAGAAAAAAATGTACACTTTTTGTTTATTTCCCTGAAGTAATGTTTCTTATTTGCTTGGCTCCTAGGTGCCTGACAGTTAAGCGATGGGGAGGCACTTGGCCTCGCTTCTGCTTCTGCTGCGCCTCCTCCAGCATTTCGGAGATGGTGATGGAAGCGGAACGCTGGAACAGACGCCCTTGCAGTTCACACATTTCCAGTACAACGTCACAGTGCACGAAAACTCGGCAGCGAAAACCTACGTGGGGCATCCCGTAAAGATGGGTATTTACATGACAAATCCACTGTGGGAGCTAAGGTACAAAATCATCTCAGGAGACAATGAAAACCTGTTCAAAGCCGAAGAATACGTTCTTGGAGACTTTTGCTTTCTAAGAATAAGGACCAAAGGAGGAAATACAGCTATTCTCAACAGAGAAGTGAAGGACCATTACACGTTGATTGTCAAAGCAGTAGAAAAAAATACGAACGCTGAAGCACGGACCAAGGTCAGGGTGCAAGTGCTGGATACAAATGACCTGAGACCCCTGTTCTCCCCCACCTCTTACAGTGTATCTCTGCCTGAAAACACAGCCATAAGGACCAGTATTGCCAGAGTCAGCGCTACGGATGCAGACATAGGCACCAATGGGGAGTTTTACTACAGTTTCAAAGACCGAACAGACATGTTTGCCATCCACCCCACCAGTGGCACGGTCGTTTTAACCGGCAGACTTGACTACTCAGAGACCAGTGTCTACGAGATGGAGATTCTGGCCGTGGACCGCGGCATGAAGTTGTACGGTAGCAGCGGCATCAGCAGCATGGCCAAACTCACGGTTCACGTGGAGCAGGCCAACGCGTGTGCCCCCGTGATCACAGCCGTGACCTCGTCACCGTCCGAACTGGACAGGGACCCCACGTACGCCATCGTGACCGTGGAGGACTGCGATCAGGGCGCCAACGGGGAGGTGGCTTCTTTAAGCATCGTGGCGGGAGACCTCCTTCAGCAGTTCAGGACAGTGAGGGCCTCTCCAGGGAGCAGAGAATACAAGCTCAAAGCCGCTGCTGGCACCATCGACTGGGAGAGTCATCCTTTCGGTTACAACCTGACGCTCCAGGCGAAAGACAAAGGAACTCCTCCCCAGTTCTCTTCTGTGAAAGTGATCCATGTGATTTCGCCCCGGTTCAGAGCGGGGCCGGTCAGGTTCGAGAAGGAGGTTTACAGAGCAGAAATCAGCGAATTCGCTCCTCCCCACACCCCCGTGGTCATGGTAAAAGCCACGCCTAGCTATCCTCATTTGAAGTATGTTTTTAAAAGCACGCCTGGCAAAGCTAAATTCAGCCTGAATCACAACACTGGTCTCATTTCCATCTTAGAACCCCTGAAAAGACAGCAGGCATCCCATTTTGAACTCGAAGTCACCACAAGTGACAGAAAAGCCTCGACCAGAGTCCTGGTTAAAGTCTTGAGTGCCAACAGTCACCCTCCAGAATTTACCCAGACAGCCTACAAAGCATCTTTTGATGAGAACGTGCCCATTGGTACTACGGTCATGAGTGTGAGCGCTGTAGACCCTGATGAGGGTGAGAACGGGTACGTCACTTACAGCATTGCGAACTTGAATCACGTGCCGTTCGTCATTAACCATTTCACAGGCGCTGTGAGTACTTCAGAAAACTTGGACTATGAGCTGATGCCACGGGTTTACACTCTGAGGGTTCGGGCGTCAGACTGGGGCTCACCCTACCGCCGGGAGGTTGAGATCCTTGCCACCCTTACTCTCAATAACTTGAATGACAACACACCCCTGTTCGAGAAGATAAATTGTGAAGGAACGATTCCCAGGGATCTGGGCGTCGGGGAGCAGATCACTACCGTCTCTGCTATCGATGCGGATGAACTTCAGTTGGTGCGATACCAGATCGAGGCTGGAAATGAACTGGACTTGTTCAGCTTGAACCCCAACTCCGGGGTACTGTCATTGAAGCAGTCGCTGATGGATGGCTTAGGGGCCAAGGCGTCATTTCACAGCTTGAGAATCACGGCTACAGATGGAGAGAATTTTGCCACCCCGTTATACATCAACATGACCGTGGCTGCCCTTCGCAAGCCAGTCAGCCTGCAGTGCGAGGAGACGGGTGTGGCCAAAATGCTAGCGGAGAAACTCCTGCAGGCGAACAAGCTGAACAACCAGGGAGAGGTCGAGGATGTCTTCTTTGATTCCCACTCTGTCAATGCTCATGCGCCCCAGTTCAGAAGTACTCTTCCAGCTGGGATCCAGGTCAAGGAAAACCAGCCTGTGGGGTCCAGCCTGCTTTTCATGAATGCTACTGATCTCGACACGGGCTTCAACGGGAAGCTGGTCTACGCCGTTTCCGGAGGAAATGAGGATAGCTGCTTCATTATGGACGTGGAAACGGGGATGCTCAAAATCCTGTCTCCCCTCGACCGTGAGACAACAGACAGGTACACCCTGAACATCACAGTGTCTGACCTGGGCCTGCCACAGAGGGCTGCGTGGCATCTGCTAGAGATCCGAGTCCTGGACGCCAACGATAATCCACCTGAATTTTTACAGGAGAGCTACTTTGTCGAAGTAAGTGAAGACAAAGAGATAAATAGTGAAATCATCCAGGTGGAAGCCACAGATAAAGACCTGGGGCCAAATGGACATGTGAGGTACTCTGTTCTCACGGACACGGACAAGTTCTCAATCGACAGCGTGACTGGAGTAGTTAAAATCCTGAACCCCTTGGACCGTGAGGAGCAGCACGTGCATTACTTAAAGATTGAAGCCAGGGATCAAGCCAGGGAAGAGCCCCAGCTGGTCTCCACCGTGATTCTCAAAGTCTCCTTAGAGGATGTGAATGACAACCCGCCCAAGTTTATTCCCCCTAACTACCGCGTGAAGGTTCGAGAGGACCTTCCAGAAGGGACCATAATCATGTGGTTAGAGGCCCACGACCCTGATTTGGGTCAGTCTAGTCAAGTGAGGTACAGTCTCCTGGACCACGGAGAAGGAAACTTTGATGTGGATAAGCTCAGTGGAGCCGTGAGAATCATCCAGCAGCTGGACTTCGAGAAGAAGCAGGTATATAATCTCACGGTGAGGGCCAAAGACAAAGGGAAACCCATTTCTCTGTCTTCCACTTGCTACATTGAAGTTGAGGTCATCGACGTGAATGAGAACCTCCACCCACCGGTGTTTCCCAGCTTTGTGGAAAAGGGTGCGGTGAAGGAAAACGCCCCTATTGGTTCTTCAGTCATGAAGGTGTCTGCTCGTGATGAGGACATGGGAAGAGATGGGGAGGTCCACTACTCCATCCGAGATGGCTCTGGTGTTGGCGTTTTCAGAATAGATGAAGAAACAGGTGAGTGTGTTGTCTTTATGCTGACTTGCTCTAACCTGTCATTTCTCTCTAAACTAAATGCACCCCGTGTTGACTCCTTCACAGTTCCCCTTTGGCCCCTGGTAGGGCTCAATGCACATCCATGCTTTTTGTCTTGTTCCATGTGTCTTTGTGTAGTATGGAACCAGCGGAACCTGAATTGAAATCATGACCACTGATCCTGATCTCCAGGTTTGTTCTGTATTTTATCAAAAGCATCCCTGTGATTTTTCTGTAACTCTTGAGAGGACCTTCCGAAGTTTTTCCAGCTGGTGCAGATGCAGACACAGGTGACCACTCCGCTTCCTAGCATGCTCTTCAGACATTATTGCACACTTGCAAATAAGGGCGCCTACAGAGAGAAGACTGCGTGTACGTTCTCTAGGTTTCGTTTAAAGGTCAGATGTAGGCTCTGGAATGTGGAGTTGAAGGGACCTGGCTTTGAATCGTGGCTCTTTCAGCTGTTAATTTGATGGTCTTGGACAAATTGATTATCCTCTTAAAGTTGACTTCCTGTACCTATAAGATGGGAGCACTCCAATTTATTGAAAAATTTATGTGGGGATAAAGTGAAATAACATATTAGAGTCTGTTATTTAGTGTCTTTTGGAAGTGGTGGCAATGCTCTGTTATGATATCCTTCCTCCTAGAATGAGGCCCTAAAAACAACATCTGGGGCAGCTGATTTATGCTAGAGTATATATTTATTATTTTGCATTTTGTACATACCTCTAATTTAACTGCTTTTCATGGATTTTATAGTTATATGTCAGTCTCCCCTGCTGGCGTGTGAACCATGTTATTAGTTTGCTGGGGCAGCCATAACAAAGGTCTGCCACAGACGGGGTGCTTAAACAACAGAAATTTATTTTTTCACAATTGCGGAGGCTGCAAGTCAAAGATCAAGGCGTTGGCAGAGTAGGTTTCTCCCGAGTCCTCTCTCCTTGGCTTGGAGTTGACCATCTTCCCCTGTGATATCACATGATCCTCTCTGTTTATGTCTGTGTCCTCATCTCTTTGTATGAGGGACCACTCCTTCATTTTAACTCGTTTATCTCATTTGGGGCCCTGTCTCTAAGGACAGTCATGTTTCGAGGTACTGGGGATTTAGGACTTGGACACATACATTTTGGGAGACACAATTCATCGCAAAACTACCTTTAAGGACAGGCTTTTAGCGCATGTATTTTCTATCCTCAGCACCCACCAGATATTGCCTGATAGAAGCTGCTTATTACATGGGAAAAGATTGACTGAGTAAATTAAAGATTGTTTTTGTTTTGAATGTCCTGCCTTCTGAAACTGTTGGGGAAATAGAAGGAAACTGGGTAACCCCAGCAGTCATTGGCCATAGACGGGATTCGGCTTATTAATCTCACTGCTATTTCCTTTACGAATATGTCCATTCTAAAAGGCATATTTTTTTCTTATTGTTTTAAACCTTCAAGTTTTTATTCAGTAACACCTCAAATAAGTTCTTAAGTCGGTACCCACCCCGGTATGCAGTTCCACGTCTCATAGGTGTACAGCTCAGGAAAAAATGTAATAAGTGATTTCAGAGGTTACACAATTTTTAACGTGTTTTTGTTTACTCAGAGGATTCTTTCTCTAGTGAATTATATACCTCTAGTATGTGGTATAGATCTGCAGACTACATGCCACTCATCTAAAATACCTGTAATGGTTTAATTCAAGAGAAAATAGCATTGCCAACAGCAGTTAGTAATCACCCACCTGAAGAGTAGAATGGATCTTTTCCCTTATCGTACTCTCTGATATGAATTAGTTTTCAGGTACAATGGTAACAGAGAAAAATACCCAGAATTTAGTAACTGAAGCTGAAAGTATGAAGTGTTTTTATGAATTTCATAAGGACAATTTTTCCTACTTATTTTTTTCTTTTCTAAGGTGGGCTTTGAAAGCCTTGAAAGAGAACTGTCATAGTTGAAAGATGGAAAATAGAAACAAAATCTTAATTTACATTTCCTTTATGTCTTAAATTATGTGAGCACTTCCTTTTGGGTTTTTTTGTTTCAAGTTGAGAAGAGTATTTCTATTGTTGCTTTTTAAAGACCTATTTAGAAACTAGCATTTTTGGTCTATAAAGTGAAGAGACTGGAATATTCTTACTCTCGGGGGTGGGCAGATAGGGGAGAGGGTGTGCAGCCAACCAGCTCAACAGGGCAGCATCCTGAAATAATTTTAGTCTTTTTCAAGCTGAATGGCAGTGCCAGGCTTCCCAGGTGGTAATTTAGTGAGAGGCTGGGCATGGGTTGGGATTATGGGCACTGGGTTAGGAAAGTGTATGATCAGCTGTTAGGCATTGGTGGTACAAAGATTGAGATTTAAAGGTGAGAGAAAAATTGGATATTTCTAGGTCATCTTTTTCTACAGTCCTTCTGTTACAGAGGAAAATACAGCAGATTTATGTTTATATGCTTTTTGAAGTTGCGTAAAGGTGATGTAATAGTTCTTATGCATTTCTCTGGTATATGTTGCAAGAAATTTTCTTTTTGACAGTAGGATTATCAGCCCAAGTTTTTTTTACAGAGATCTCCAGCAAGACATCTGGTATCATGGTGTCAAATTCCTTCATGATAAGTCAATATGTTTGTGCTATAGAAATCCTAAAATTAGATATGCCACTTTTTTGTTTGGGTTTTGTCTCACTGATTTTGAGGGCAGGTTGGGAGTGTGGGGAGGTGCCTGGCAGATGAGGAAAAGTAGGGGTAGTTCTGAAACAGCAGTGGGTACCCCCTCGGACAAGGCAGGCAAACTCCAGCATGAGTTGGGGTTGGCCTGGCCCAAGTCGAGTCATTAGCATCTTTCTAGAAGGTCAGTATGGGCTTCCCTGGTGACTAAAGAATCTGCCTGCAGTGTAGGAGACCCAGTTCAGTCCCTGGCTTGGGATGATCCCCTGAAGAAGGAAATGGCAACCCACTCCAGTATTCTTGCCTGAAGAATCCCATGGATCGAGGAGCCTGGCGGGCTTCCGTCCATGGGGTCCTGAAGAATCAGACAAAGAGAACATAAGTCTCTGCTCCTTGCACACTTCTGCTGAGCTCGCACCTTCTTCTCTAGTGATGCCTCTCACACGGGGCTGATGGCCGTGGGCCTGTTCAGAGCTGCTGTGACTGTGAAGACCACGAACCTGCCCGCCTCATTGTCTCTTTGCTTCTTGCCTTTGACTTAACTTTAAACTACATTGTTGGCTGAATACGATAAAACCGAGTTTTTGTGGTGTTTTACCTATTTCAGTATTGTTACATAGGGATATCATTTGTATGCTTCTCATAGAATAGAGGACATATTCAGCTGTCTGAATTTAGTTCTTACTATTTTTAAGATCCTCCCTTTTCCCTTAAACAAAAAATCTGCTTAAATTTGAAACATCCCCTGACAAGTTTTTTGTGTTTTTGAAATGGAAATTCTGTGGACTACCTAAAATATGTAGTTGAGTGAACAGCCCTGTCTGCTCTGGGTGTTGTGCATATTTTGCTAATTGGCTTTGCAGGGAGGTAACACATACTTGCAGTGGAGGGGTGACAGTCATTTGACTCATCAGTTAATCTCCCACTGTGTCATATGCTTTTTCCTGGAGAGGCTTCTGGGTGTTAGTGAACCATTCTGACAAATCCAAGCCCACATGATTGAGGTTTGGAAGTGTTGAGTGTTGGGCGAAACATTTGGAAAGTCTGCCGTTAGAGTCAATCTCCAGTACTCTATAAAGATTCTCCTCTTTTTGTCTCCTTAAAATCTGCAGTGAGGACTGTAAAGTAGGTTTAACAGAAATGTTAGAGGAGTAGGTATCTTGGAAACCTGTAATTTCACATTTCGGTTTTTATTTGCCCGACTTTATATGTCTTAGCATTCACCCCATTCTCACTTCTAGTACGTTCCTGGTTGCTCTGTCAGCAGCTTCCAAGTTGAGCAGAGTAGAATCTTAGGGCTTCCTCCTGGAGATTTGTGGAATTAATTCAGCTTAGTATTCTTGGCTGGTGAGGACCAAACCGAGTTAATTATTACTTGAGCACCAATAAAACGTTGCGAGTCTGCTCATTTTTAAAATAGGGTATGATTTTTAAAACTAGCAAAATGCTTGGCCAAAAGGTTTACTTTTAAGATTGTTAATAGGACCTCATATTGAAGCAGTGTTTAGTTGAGCCCTGTTCCACCCGTGTCTGTATTGTCATGAATGTCTTTTATGTGTGTTTTCCCTTCTGTCTGGAGCGCTTCAGTTGGGCTGTTACTGTAATGCAACCCAGTAAGAGTGTTTCCCCCTTCTGACTCTACGTATTTGGGGAGACCGTGTTTTTCACTAAGATAAAAGCAAATTTCTGAACTTCTTAGTGCTGTTAGAATACCAATTGTGGTTTCAGGATTGAAATTTACATTCCAGTGAAAAGACTTGGAATGAATTAACATGGAAGTACAGCTGTCTGCAAGGGGATAAATCATCATTCATGAATTACGGGAGGGAGAGTAAGGACTACGTCTTTCTCAAGAGAACCCAGCTACAGTGTCATTCCAGGGGAGCGTTACTGCACCATTCTTAGGTCTGGAGACTGGCTTAGGGGACGAAGGAGCAACATGTTAGCCCGGTGGAAACAGAAGGCAATTCCAGTCCAGGCTCACCTTATAGTTGACTTCAGTGAGGAGGAGAATGCCTCTGGGGATTCGGTCTGGTTTAGCAGAGCTCTTGAGTGCTTTCATTATGATTTTAATTTATTCACTCAAGTTTAAAAAAGACCTTTTCCCAACTTAAAAGTAGGATATTCTGCATACAGCCAGGGACCCATGATTTTTCCTATGGCCACTTCTCTCGGGACAGTAAGTAGCATGTAGAGGAGGAAGGAAGGCTATCAGTGGGCTCAACCATGGGGACTGAAAAGCCTGGAAGAGTGGCTGAGGGCTGGGCGGTTCCTCAAAGTGTGATCTCCTGGGGTGGGACCAGTTACGCCGCTTGGAGCTGGTCTAGAATTGCTGGCCGCAGGAACTAAAATAGGGACTGGTGGGAGGCCCCAAGGGAGTGAAGAAATGTGCTGGTGAAAGGCCTTTTGTGTCGCCATCTCCTCCCTTGAGTGGCCGCAGCTGCTTTCAGTCCTGTTGTTTCTTTTTGTTCTCCTCCTCAGAAAGTTGAAGAGAAAGGAAACTGGTTTCAGAGCCCCAGTGAGACCGAAAGGGGGGCTCTGTGACTCTTGAGTCAAAGGATGGAGGGCATGGTAGTCATTTCTGCTGGGGTGGGGAATCCTCTGGTGAGCCAGGAGGGTTTTAAGGTGAAAACAGGATCTCATTAGAAATCCAAAGGGAACTCCATTTTGGTGTTTTTTTTTTTCACTTAAAAAAAAATTCAATTTATTTATTTTTAATTAAAGGATAATTGCTTTACAGTATTGTGTTGCTTTCTGCCGTACATCAGCCTGAATCAGCCACTGGCACACATGTGTCGCCTCCCTCTTGAACATCCCTCCCACCTCCCACCCCATCCCAGTCCTCTAGGTTGTTACGGAGCCCTGGTTTGAGGTCCCTGAGTCATATGGCACGTTCCCATTGGCTGTGTGTTTTACATATGGGAATGCGTCTTTCCCATGCTCGGGAACAGGGGCTCAGCTTTCCTTTAGTTATTTGTACATTTAACAGGTTGATGCTTTAGGTGCCCAGAGATGGTGGCTGGAGGAGGGGGCGGGATATAACCCTGAGCCCTGTGGTTCCGGGTGGTGTCCTGTTATTGAGCAGCACGTGGTGAAGGCGTGCCGTGCCCTGATTCAATCCTGCGTCGTGGTGTGTGATAGCCAGAACCCGCAGGGGACAGGCTGGAACCACTTGGAGGGTGCTCTCCAGCCTCAAGCCTTTGTTGAAAGTGACAGTAGTGACCGTGGACATTGTGGTAATAATGAACCACAGATACTTACTGAGGTCACAGCCAGTGCTGCTCTGAGTCCTCTATGTGTGTGAACTTGTTTAATCCTCACGACTGCAGCTCACACTTGTCTCACAACTGCGACGTCCCTGGTGCCTCAGACGGTGAAAGCATCTACCTACAACTGGGGAGACCCAGGTTCCATCCCTGGGTGGGGAAGATCCCCTGAGGAAGGAAATGGCACCCCACTCCAGTACTCTTGCCTGGAAAATCCCATGGACGGAGGAGCCTGGTAGGCTATAGTCCACGGGGTCACAAAGAGTCAGACATGACTTCACTTTTACTTTCACAACTACCAGATAGTTACTCTTATCCCTCTGTTACCTATGAGGAAACATTCAGAAGTTAAATAACTTGCCTAAAACCACCTGGGACTTCCTGGGTGACTCATTAGTAAAGCATCTGCCTGTGATATAGGAGACACGGGTTCAATCGCTGGGTCAGGAAGATCCCCTGGAGAAGGAAATGGCAACCCGATCCAGTACTCTTGCCTGGAGAATCCCGTGGACAGAGAAGCCTAGTGATCTACAGTCCATGGCGTCACAGAGTTGGACACAACTGAACACGCAAGACCACTTGAGTGCTAAGTGGCAGGGTTAGGGGGTGTGTGCACGGGAACCCTGCACTGAACTGCCGTCATCAAGAGTGGTCTCGCCACGCCGTCTGTGCTCGTCATGTCCAACTCTCTGCAACCCCCATGGGCTGTAGCCCACCAGCCTCCTCTGTCCATGGCATTCTCCGGAGGGAGCCCATATAAAAACCACCAGTTGAGTAGGATTCTGGGCTGAATGGGGCTGGGCTGGGCTGTTCGCTTCAATCCTAAATTTGAAGCGTGGTCTTGAAAGGAGTATTGACTCGGAGACTCTCCTTCCTTCATTTTTATTCTCAGAATGATGTACGGCTCTTTGGCACATTTAGTAGAACAGAGTTTCAGCGTTACGAGGTGGTGGCATTTAAACATTTTAAGAAGGTTGCACTGAAGTGATCAGTATCGGGGGACTCGTGCTGAATATAGACGGTAGTGAGCTTTGCCGGCTAGTGGCGGTGGACATGTATCTCACCTGTGTTTGCAGTTGTGACAGGATGACCTTCCCATGAATAAAAACGCCGCCTGCCTGCCTGAACTGTATTGAACGTTAATTGAAGCCTCTTCTCACGGAAACATTGTTTTAGCTGGCTGTTGGGGTCCTGACTAACCTTTAAAACCTTTAACCCACACAGCAGCTGGAGCTGGCTTAACCCACACTTCCTCTTTGAATGGAGCTCCTTGTGTCATTGTCGTCTTGCGTTGTCCTCCTCGGCGCCCTGGCCTCAGCTGGTATCCTCGCCACCATGAGCTGTGTGGCACGATGCCCTAATGAACCTGTTCTCCTCCCCAGCCCTCTTGGCAGGGAACCGCGTTTATGTTCTGAGTGTGTTGAAGAGCTGAGTGTTCGTACTTTGAGTTGCCTGTGTGTCTAAAGATTTAATACCCCATTCACATCCAGGCTGTTCTTTCCATGTTGCCTGCCTTGCCCAATTATTAAAGTTGAGTAGATCTTGAAACTCTAGTTGTTTGCTCATGTTGGATTTTTTTTTTCCCTTAACCATTTAGTTGCTGTTGTTTTGACTTTGTGGATTATTTTCATTCACAAGCCTGGGTTGGTCAAGTTTTGAATTATCTATTAGTTTGTATTTTGTGTGCTGCTTTGCTTCGCAGCTACCTTCATAGCATTTAGTTTTTTAAAAAACCAAACGTATTGGCGTATATAGTGCATGCTCCCCATGCAGGACCCAATGCCACGAAGCACAGCCTTTCATGTCTTTGTTACTGAGAATAAATGGGCTTGGAAAGATTGTTATTCAAGGGCACATGCGGAACTTGTTGAGTTGGCAGTTACCCAGTTTAACAGCCGTGATAAAAGTGGAGGAAAGTATTCACATATATACTTCAAGGGCCAGTCTTATCAATTAACTTGCCTTGGGAATTGAAGTATGCCATCTCCTCTCGGAATGTCTGCAATCGTATTTAACCTGTTTCATTGCTAGGCCTCCATGTAGCTGACTAAACTGATCTGTTGAAAGGGATTCTGTAGAGGTATCTATTTATTTTATACTGGGGAAAGTCTACCAAATGTGATCTTTTTAATTTTAGCCTAGTTGATTTTTGCTTTTCTTTCTTTTTTTATTTTTTGATAAAGTTACCCAGCTATTTTCTGTGATTTCTTAAGACTCCTTTCTAATTTGAGCCAGTTTAGCCATATTGTACTCTTATTTCCTTCATCTTTATCACCACTGACATGTAATTGTAGTTAATATTCATTGGGTTCTTTACCTGGTGGCCCAGATGGTAAAGAATCTGCCTGCCATGCAGGAGACCTGAGTTCGATCCCTGGGTCGGGAAGATCCCCTGGAGGGGGGCATGGCAGCGCACTCCAGTATTCTCGCCTGGAGAATCCCAAGGACAGAGGAGCGTGGCAGTCTCCAGGCCATGCGATTGCAAAGAGTCCAACATGACTGAGCTTAGAACTAACTTAACCGCACTGTGTACTAGCCCTGTTTTAAGCTCTTTATTTTATTGTCTCATTCAGTTCAGCTCAGTCGTGTCCGACTCTTTGCGACTCCATGGACTGCAGCATGCCAAGCCTTCCTGTCCATCACCAACTCCCAGAGTCTACCCAAACTCATGTCCATTGAGTCGTGGTGCCATCCAACCATCTCATCCTCTGTCGGCCCCTTCTCCTCCTGTCTTCAGTCTTTCCCAGCATCAGGGTATTTTCAAATGAGTCAGCTCTTCACATGAGGTGGCCGAAGTATTGGAGTTTCAGCTTCAACATCAGTCTTTCCAGTGAACACTCAGGACTGATCTCCTTTCGGGTGGACTGGCTGGATCTCCTTGCAGTCCAAGGGACTCTCAAGAGTCTTCTCCAACACCACAGTTCAAAAGCACCAATTCTTCAGCGTTCAGCTTTCTTTATAGTCCAGCTCTCACATCCATACATGACTACTGGAAAAACCGTAGCCTTGACTGAAAGGACCTTTGTTAAAGTAATGTCTCTGCTTTTTAATATGCTGTCTAGGTTGGTCATAACTTTCCTTCCAAGGAGTAAGCATCTTTTAATTTCATGGCTGCAGTCACCATCTGCAGTGATTTTGGAGCTCCCCAAAATAAAGTCAGCCACTGTTTCCAGAGTTTCCCCATCTATTTGCCACGAAGTGATGGGGCTGGATGCCATGATCTTAGTTTTCTGAATGTTGAGCTTTAAGCCAACTTCTTCACTCTCCTCTTTCACTTTCATCAAAGGGCTCTCTAGTTCTTCACTTTCTGCCATAAGGGTGGTGTCATCTGCATATCTGAGGTTATTGATATTTCTCTGGCAATCTTGATTCCAGCTTGTGCTTCCTCCAGCCCAGTGTTTTTCATGATGTACTCTGCATGTGAGTTAAATAAGCAGGGTGACAATATACAGCCTTGACGTACTCCTTATTGTCTCATTAGATCATAATCATAATTCATGAGTAGAAATAGATGGGAATGTACTGTGTTCATCGAATTTTGAACTATTTATACACATGTATTTTTTAAGCTAAGTGGTGTCATAGAAATTGGTGTGGTTTCGGTGTGACACAGGGCTTCCCAGGTGACTCCGTGGTAAAGAACCCACCTGCCAAAGCAGGAGACCCGGGGCTGATCCCTGGGTCAGGAAGATCCCCTGGAGAAGGAAGTGGCAACCCACCCCAGTATTCTTGCCTGGGAAATCCCATGGACAGAGCGGAGCCTGGCGGGTTATGTAGTCTGTGGGTTTAAAGAGTTGGATGTGACTTACCGACAAAGCAGTCACAAAGGTGTGCTACATTGAGGGTATTCTGGGTAATATAGAGATGGTTCTTGACCAGGGGCTTCCATCTCTCATGAAATTCCTCCTGAAAACCTTTCAAGTGCCTATTACATGAAGTCCAGGCTCTCCAGTGTAGCCAGTGATGCCCTAGTGAACTCGCCTCCCTCCTCCTGTATCCTTTGCTTGTCCTCCGTCATCAGCTCCCGCTCATCCTCTGCTGCTGATCTCCACGTGGGGCCCCTCCCTTCCCCGCCCGCTCACCTCTCTGCTGATCTCCTGTTCCGCCGATCTGCTGACTGATCTCCTGTTCGGCTCTTATTTTCTCACTCTGCTTAATAAATCTTTCTTGACAAGCTTTCTCCTTTATATAGAGCTGATTCTTTTTTTGCATGTGGCTCCCCCTCCCCCACAGTATTGTGAGTTTCACTCTAGTGTAATTGTTTATTTACAGTCCTTCTCAGTTGTCAGCTCCTTGTGAGGGTGGATGCTAAACCTTTTATACTGGGTTCATGTCATAGGCACTCAGGAAATATTTCTTAGGTTGGCCTAATAAGCCACTGTTGCCTCTCCTGAGTTTCCTGAGACAGGTCATTAGTCTGATTGTCTTTATTCCCCTTTCTGTACGTATCTGACTCAGGGTGTTTTGTTTTTTGCTCTGTTTCGTGTGTGTGTCCCAGAACTCAAGGACAGAGCACGGTCTTACTCATTTTTCTGCTGCTTTTAATCACAGAGGCTGACGGAGCGCACATAGCCTTTGTTCCACAAACAGGCTGATTGTACCAGATAATAATGGTATTCGTGAAAATGGTGTAAGACATTTCTTCTCCTACCCTCCTGGATACGTGAGCCCAGATCTTCAAAACAAGCTTGTTTTCAGAACCACAAAAACTTGTCAGAATCTGTTGAAAGATTCACCAGTTTGCTTACCGAACCAGGGCCTCATGAAAGGCTACCTGTATTCGAGACCCTCAGTGTCCTTGGACCCTGGGTTAAAGTCCCTCTGTCCTAGAGGTTCCAGGGCAGCCAGTCCTCAAAAGTTCTCATGAGGGAGGACCAGAGATGGGAGGAGCAGTGATAGCAAAGGTGACAGTAAGAGATGACAGCATTTGTATGATGCTCCACAGCCTGCGAGTGTCTCTACATAACAGTATATCACACTTAGTCTAATATGTGCTTCTGCAGTGGGTTTTATTTCTACTTTATAAATGAAGGAGGTAAACCTTTACAACGGACAAACAGAAATCACTTTTCTGTATGTTTGTGCATGTGCGTAAAATGATTCAAGAGAATCTGTTATCCAAGTCTGTTTCCAAGTGAAGTAATAACCTGTAGTTCGTTGCAGACCTGTTATCTTCAGATATTCCTGTCTCCCCATTAAGGTTGATGAGACAAACGATTGTAGTAAAATGATAAGCAATATGTCCATCTTTAAATAAGCAACCCTCTGGACCAGGATTTGATATTTAGTATTGCCAGCTTATTCTTGCCTGGAAAGTTCCATGGACAGAGGAGCCTGGCCGGCCACAGCCAATGGGGTCTCAAAGAGTTGGACACAGCTGAGCACACACAGACATGCAGACGTGTGTGCACACACATGTGTATACACAACAGCCAGCTTACTGTGGACATCCTCCGTAGCTCAAATTACTAGTATGCCTTTACTTATCAAAGTAAAACAGGGTGAGAAATGCGGACTTCTAATAACTGAACTTAACTTTCTTGACAGACTGGATTTTTATTTAAATGGCCTTAAAAATCAGAGCATTGGGGATTTAATAAACTATTTTAGCTTTGTAAGCTGTCTTTTATTAAAACATTTGGTGAATAATGCCCATTTCTAAGACTACTGTTCGTTGTAAAAGGAGCACTGAATAATTTTACAGTAAAAGATGAAATAAATGTTTGTGTGGCAACATTTTCTGTTCCGTGTATGGGGGTTCTCCAGACAAGAACACTGGAGTGGATTGCCATGCCCTCCTCCAGTGAATCTTCCCAAGCCAGGGATCAAACCCAGGTCTCCCACATAGCAGGCAGATTCTTCACTGTCTGAGACACCAGGGAAGCCTTGTGATTTACAGGTATTGATATTCCTATAACTTCCAGTCAATATGTTTTGTCAGTTTTTGTAAACAGTGATTTTTAGAATCATTCATGAAGTAATATGTTTTCTTTATCACAAATTGAAAGCATTTTGTTAGTTGAAAACAGCTTTTTGGAAAAGGACTTTAAATTTGAATTAGCTTCTAAAGTATTTTAAAGCAGTTCAACCATAAATTCTTGGTTAAAAGATTCTCTGAGATCCGTTTGCTTTTAGCTTTCTTTCTTTCTTTTTTAATCTTGGCCATACCTTGCAAGACTAGTTCCTTGACCAGGAATTGAACCCTGGGTCACTGCAGAGCAGTGAAAGCACTGAATCCTAACCACTAGGCCACCGGGGAACTCCCTGCTTTTGGCTTTTTATTAATAGTTTTACTTGCCTGTATAGCCTGACGGCTACGTGACATCAAGCTATCTCAAGCATCTTCGTTTATCTTGTCACAGTGCCTGGCACACAGTTAGTCATCAGTAAATACTTGTTTGGTGATGGTCATCTTTTGATAAAGCCAGTAAATGTTTGTTCCATGATGTTCTTCTTTGATTTGTTCCTCAGCTGAAGGTGCTCACATTTTTAGATGAAAAAAAAAAAAGATGAGTTTACCATGTGAAAAACAAGTTAGTTCACTGTTTGAGACATCTGAATGGAAATCCATTACTTTTAAAGGATAGAACTAAAGCAGTTTAAGGATTCTTTCCTAAGAGAGTGATGACTTCATGCAGAAGATGAAAACTGATTAGAAAAGAATGAACAGGAATAGGATCCATGTTTGGTTTTAATTAGCTCAGTGTTGTTGGTTTTAGAAAGAAAGGCTATCGCATCTACAGGATATAAGGTTTAAAGCCCATGAGTTTTCAAATAATGCGTTTTACATAAAGTGTATGTTAGAACTATTCTAGCATATTTTTGAGAAAATCTGCTTTTGTCATTTCACTTACCGTGATAGTAGCTGATGAGGGCAGGGACTTGGTGTTGTTCTTGCTATTGTTACTGGTGCCTGGAAGTGGGCCTGGCACGTAGTAGGCACACAGCGACACTTGGTGGATGAGGACAATTTGGACTTGAAATAGATTATAGCTAAATAATAAAAGGAGACACGTAGGCTAAGTAACTATGATCGGGAAGGACCTTTTAAATTTGTTCTACCTGGAATATTGAGAGAAACTTCTAATTGGGATAGAAAGGTATCATATGTGCTGTAGTTAAGACTGATCTTCCACTGAAAATACTGCTTTTTCCATATCTCTGAAATAATTTAAAGCAAAAGAATTAGATTTACAGCCACAGCAAAATTTGAATAGCGGTGCCGATTCCTTTTGTTATATTTTGCCTTCTCCAGAAGCAACTTCATTTGTCAGAGTTACCAACACCTAGAAGTAGAAATCCTCACTTTTGTGGCTTCCTAGGTGAGGACACCTGCATTAGGGATTGTTGTTTTCTTGGGCTGTAGCATAGCCTGTGTAATTCTCTGGGTTGAAGAATATTTCTTGTTTTAAGTACTAAGAGATGAATATCTGTTTCTATTGTCTGTTATTTGGCAAAATTTGAACACTTGAAAGACTTTTAGATTGATAGAGCCTTTTTTTATTTGCGAGTATCATTATTGATGGATTTCCTAAAGCTTGAAAGAAGCAATTACTTCTAGAGTGTTTTTGAAACTGTCAGCTTTCTGCAGTAGATTGAGCACATATAGACTGTACTCTTAAAAAGCCATTTGTTGTCTATTGTAAATCTCTTCGTTATTTCTGTTAAAGGGATACTGTTTACTTATAGCAAAACCTTTTTTTTAAAGCATAGTAAAATTAAGGAGAAATTCAATGCCCTGACTGTAAAGAGAGTAATATATGCAAAAACCAAAACATATTCTCATTTAAGTGACTGCATCTAAGTGAAAAAAGTTTTTTAACTAACATTTGCTCTTTGTCTGCTTTTCTTGCTTATTTAGGCATCTGATTCCAAACCTTTCATCTCTACGAACAGATGGTTAGCAGTGGCCGATTCAGTTAACTTTTTTTCCCCCTAACATAAAAGTAACTCCTTAGCATGATTCAAGGAAGAGCAGAAAACCTTTGTGGGAGTTCTTCTCTGTTTTTGGGTAGAGATGTGTTCAGAGGAGGCACATTTGGTGCCTGAGAACAGTTGAGAGTTACAAGAAATGGAGAGATGATGTCTAGGTTAAGTTTAATGAGGGAGATTAGAAGATTTAGTGGAGTAAATGCAGACAGATTCGAAGCTGAATTGAAACTTTCATCATCATTGGGCTGATTTGAAATACTGTGAGGGAAATCACGGAGAACTATGTACCTTTTATTGGGAAGTAAACCACCTTAAACTTAGTGGTTGCATACCACCAGTTTATTTAGGTTACATTTCGGTAGGTTGGCAGTTGGGGCTGGATTCAGCTGGGTGTTTCCTTGGCTAATTTCGGCTGAGCTCTCATGAGTTGGGTCATTTGCTGTCAGCATGATGGCTCAGCTTCTGGGAGTTGGCTAAATGGTGGTTGGGGGCCAGGGCTATAGGCCCTGTGTCTGTCATCACCCAGCAGACTAGCTTGAATTTGTCCTCATAATAGTCTCAGGGTTCCAAGAGCTTGAGAACAGAACCAGCAAGACTTCTTGAGGCCTGTGCTTGGAGGAATTCATCTGTTGCTACTTCTCCTACGTTCTATTGACTGAGCAAGGTGACTCAGTGGGTAGGAAAATAGACTCCACCTCTCGACAGGAGGAGTTGCAAAGTATTGTTCATTTTTCAGTCCATTACAGTCACTGTACCTGACTTTTTTCCCTTTAAGGAAACTCCTTTTGCATATTAAATGTAATAAGAATTTAAAGGCATTTTAAAATTGTGAAAATATCTATCTGTAGTGCCTTGAAAATTTTCTCCCTTACATATTCATGTATACATAAGGTTTTTAATGCTGTTAAGATATTTCATAGTTTTAAAATGCTTCAAGCTGTTTAAAAGAACATTTTCATGTAAGCTAGAACTTGAGCAAAGATACCAAGAGTCTAAAGACATCAAACCCTTAGTCTTTATTCCCATTTATTATCACAAAGATTTCTGAAGTTGCTTGCCCCCAGGGGAATTTGAGGATCCCAGCTTTTGAACAGCATTTTAATGCCAAAGGTAGAGATACTGAGTGTCTGGTAAAGGGAGCCAGGAGTCTTCACAATAGCTTTTGGCTTCCGGATGTCGTTTTGTACGCCACTTGTCTTGTTGATTAATTTGTCACAAATTATTTTGTCCATTTATTACTTTTTCTTAAAGGAAGACTTGGGGAAATGGGAAATAGAGGGATGATCTGGGGACTATCGAAAGAGGGAGGGAATATATAGGAGGGTTGCTTTGCTATCTCTTGGCTTCATGCATCTTCTTTATACCTCTGCACAGCTTAAGTGGAAATGTATTAAAAATAATTTAAAGATGTATTTTAATGCCACTTAGTATTATATTAAAGTTAACTTTTATTAGAGTTATGGGACAAATGCAACAGAATAAATTGGAAAATGCCCTCATGACATTTTAAATCTCAGGACTTGAAACCAACTTTTAAATGTACCGACTGGCAACAGACTCATAAATGTACTGATGACTAAGCATTGTGATGTTTCTGTCTGGAAATTTGGGAGATTAATGTCTTTGATCACATTGACTTATCCATGGAAAAGGAAATTTGTGGCTATCTTTTTTTTTTTTTAAGAAGATATAATTAAACCCTGGTTAGTTTTGTTTTCTGCAAAGAGATTAGAAAAACAAGCAAGGAAAAATAATCTTCCTTAGAGAAGAAAAGAGTAAGTGACCTCAGTAAAGCACAAATATTTGTTCCTTGTTTATCTCTGTACAGTCATAATTAAATATCAAAATGAGTGGTCTTGTTTCTAATAAAATTCTTTCATAGGAGGAAATTAAGGTTCTATAACAAGTTTAATTTAGGTTTCATTAGAAACCTGGTCTAGAGATGCTAACCTAAATTTTGGTATTTTAATAAATAGTGAATCTTAGAGTATATGGAAGATTGTTTTATCGAAGAGAATTTGCTGCTGTTTTGTTGCTGAGTCATGTCCAATTCTTTTGCAACCTCATCAACTGTGGCCCGACGGTTGCTCTGTCCATGGGATTTTCCAGGCAAGAATACTGGAATGGGTTGCTATTTCCTTCTCCAGGGGATCTTCCTAACCCAGGGATCGAACCTGCCTCTCCTTCATTGCAGGATTCTTTACCATTGAGCCACCTGGGAAGCCTCATCTAAGAGACTAGCACTCTTAAATTCTCTATTTTGGGATTAGAGATGAACCTTCAGTATAGTATTAATGACATCTAATCAGTACAGTCTGTGTAACTACAAACAAATTCATGTCCCAGAGTAGACAATACAACCGTTTATTAGAAATACCCTATTGTTTAAGCATTTTATTCCAATGCAAGTGCCTGTATGAAAAAAATGAGCCTGTTTTCACAGCTTATATTTGCACAATTGTATAAATTCTGCCAATGTTTGCTTTTATTTTTCAAATATTTAATGAAAAATTAGTATACCAGTTGAGGCAATATTACTCAATAGGGCTGTCCATGTATATAAGTTGGCGCTAGTGGTAAAGAAACTGCCTGCCAATGCAGAGGACATTAGAGACCAAGAGTTCCATCCCCGGGTCAAGAAGATCCCTGGGAGAAGGGAATGGCTACCCACTACAGTATTCTTGCCTGGGAAATCCCATAGAGAGAGGAGCCTGGCGGGCTGCAGTCCATGGGGTCCCAAAAGAATTGGACATGGCCGAGCGCCTGAGCACATGGATGCCACACACACACTTGAGATTAATTTTGCTAATACATTTTATTTAATCTAGCATATATTTCAGCATGTAATCAGCATAAGTGTTGAGACCTTGCATTTTATTCACCTGAAGTCTTGAATTGATGTGTATTTGCACTTATATCACATCCCCATGTGAACTTCCAGTGCCTCTTACCACAGTGCCGACAGAGAGATTTGTGTTCAGTTACTTTAAAGAATACTTGCTGCTTCAGAGCAAGGCCCAGTCACCCAGTGAGCTGATGGGCGCATGTCTGTTCCTCCGTGATTGGTGGGTGCACCTTTTGGGGAAGGGTGGGTGGGAAGAGTGGAGTATTTCTGTGTGATGAGTTGAACGTCTGGAATGGTATTTAGTGAGGATGTTAAAAACCCATTTTGCTGGTGTTGCAGAAAATTTCTTTGTCAAAGATGCTGATGGCCTCGATCCTGGCATATAAAAATATTACAGTGAAGCAATTCTTGTGATGTTAAGCCAGTGTCAGAGTAGATGGAAACTCATTTTGCAATCATTTGGCTTGGCCTCTCTCTCGCTTTGTGTTAATGGACATTGGAAAACAACCTAGCAGTTCATTTCAAATTAGAACTTTGCTTTCAATTAAAAACTGCCTAGTGATAGCTTTTGTAAAATTCTCAGTCAATTAAGTGTCCTTTTTTTTCCCCCCCAGGATAAACGTCTCTTATTAAACCAGTTCCATTTTGTCTTTTTGGTGCATACTTGGAGTTGGTAACATAATTCTAGTCCGATTTGACCTGTGGGGCCTAAATCTTCTTCATGTGAACATATATGATGTCTTAAGACAGTATTTTATAGAGTGATTTTCCAAAGGATGTAATTAGACCAGGTCTGCCATTTCCAAGTGAAGCAAAACCTGTGGTACTTCACAAAGAGTTCCTATGGACTTGTGAAATTTCTAACCTTTGTAACTTGTTCAGTCACTCAGTTGTGTCCAACTCTTTGCGATCCCATCTGCAGCACGTCAGGCTTCCTTGTCCTTCACCATCTCCCAGAGCTTGCTCAAACTCATGTCCATCGAGTCAGTGATGCCATTCAACCATCTCATCCCCTGTTGCCCCCTTCTCCTCCTGTCTTCAGTCTTTCCCAGCATCAGGGTCTTTTCCAGTGAGTCAGTTCTTCACATCAGGTGGCCAAAGGATTGGAGCTTCAGCACCAGTCCTTCCAATGAATATTCAGGGTTGATTTCCTTCAGGTTTGACTGGTTTGATCTTCTTGCAGTCCAGGGGACTCTCAAGAGTCTTCTCCAGTTACCACAGTTCAAAGGCATCAATTCTTTGGTGCTCAGCCTTCTTTGTGGTCCAGATCTCACATGCATACATGACTCTTGGAAAAACCATTGCTCTGACTATATGGACCTTTATCAGTAAAGTGATGTCTCTGCTTTTTAATACTGTCTAGGTTTGTCATAGCTTTTCTTCCAAGGATAAACATCTCTTATTAAACTAGTCCTATTCATGTTGTCTTTTGGGTGCATATTTGGGGTGGTAACATAATTCTAGTCTGATTTGACCTGTGGAGCCTAAATCATCTTCATGTGAACGTGTATGATGTCTTAAGACAGTATTTTACAGAGTGATTTTCGAAAAGATGTGATTAGACCAGGTCTGCCATTTCCAAGTGAAGCAAAACCTATGGTACTTAACAAAAAAGTTCCTAGGGGCTTGTGAAATTGCTAGCCTTTGTAGCTTAAAACCTGTACTTTTCATAATTCTCTCTGAGATGAAGGGCAATGATGATAAGCAGCCCTTCTGGAAATTTGCTCTTGTGTTACTTCAGTTTTAAATTCATCTCAGAGTTTAAAAGTTCACAGTTTCAGCTTTGGGGATTTTCTGTGTAAATTTTGGGATGTGTACCCTGGGATTTTTTTTTTTTTTTTTTTTTTGCCTTCTGTCATATCCTAGTAATGACCCTCTTCAGGGCATCTGAATGGACAGACCATTAAAACTTGCTATGTGGTATGTACCTCAACTGCTGGCCTGGTATCTCACAGATCTACCTGTTTTCCTTTGGGGCTTCAGCAGTTTCACATCAGAAGTTATGAATGAAGCTTAAGTAAATATGTTTATTTTGTGTTGGCTGCTGGCTGGGAATCTGCTGAAGCAGCTGGAGTTTCGCTGGTTTTTTTTTAACCCCTGCGGGGTGAGCCGTCACTGTGACAGGTAAATAGCATTCCTCTATAAAGCTTGAGCTCTCCTCCCGCCCCCCTCAGGACTGTAGATTGGAGGGATTGTCCTGCTCGGGCCCTATTGATTAGGTCACAGGAAAACAGCGTTGCCCTGGGGCCATCTCACTGCAGGAAATTTGCTAAAGCCCGTGTGAAAGGGCCACATGCAGGTCTCCAGATTACCTTATGAACAGGAATCCGTTCAGGGAGCCGAGTCCTTATTAAGGACCTATTAACTTCTTCAGGCATTGAAAAGCACTTGGGAGCAAAGGAATAATAAAAGGAAATTGTTCCCCAAGCCACTGAGGGTGCATCTCGTCCCATCTCTGGGGGTGCATCCGTTCAGTTGCAAATTTATTTCCTGCTTGAGGTTTCTGTTAGCTTTAGAAGTCCCCTTTAAAGGTCTTGAAGGGGGAGTTTGAAAATGATTACATAATATTGATTCTTTTCTTTGAAGAGTTGATTCTCCATAGCATTTGGGCAAAGTTGGCAGGGAACCACTTGCATTTTTAAAATGAGCTTCATTTTCCAATTAAAAGAAAGAAATACACAACCATTGTAGAGCTCTGGGAAAATGTAGGCTATTATAAAGAGAAAACACTTCTTAAAAGTTCTACTCTTTAGAGCATCACTGAAATGTTTTCCTAACTTGTATACACCCATGCCTCTACAACTCCAAGTGCTGGATTTTTTTAAAAAGTTAACGTAAACCGTACATATCCCTATGTTGACTTTCTTTCAATATTCATATCCTTTTATGATTTTTAAATATTCTTTAAAAATTTTTAAATATTCTAATCTGTGAATCTAGAGAACTTGATTCTTGGTAAAGTAGTATGCCATCACAGAGGTTAATGGTCATATGTATAACAATACCCAATTTTTGAATACTTTAAAATTACTTCCTTGTGTGTGTATTGTTTCTCTGTTGCCCTAGCATGAATTGCAGGAAGTGGAATTACTAGGTCAGAGGAAATAAAAATTTTAGAAACTTTTTGATACAGAACAAATTGCCACATATTAATCCAGAAATGAAAGCTTCATCAGCAGTTTGAGAGAGTTCCTCTCTCTGCATTTTCGCTGCCGCTGACAGTCTGTGTTTAAAAACAAAAACCCAAAAGATGCCAATATTGTTAGTCCAAAAAACTTACTTCATTCAAGGAACTATGATAATTGAAATGGTGATTGTTATTTTGTGGCTATATTTCTGGTGTGTTTGAAGATTCTGATTTTTACAAGCCAACTTTTTGAGACTATACTCTGATTTAATTCAGCTTTTTTTTTTTTTTAAAAGCTCTTTCTCCCCAGTGGCATCTTAATGCTTCTTTCTTTCTTTCTTTCTTTTTTTTTTAAATGTATGTCTGCTGTGTGCTAAAGTTCCTGGGGGGTGGAAAATAACTCTAAAATGAGACTTTACTTTTTATTTCACTTGATCTGCTTCCTCTATAAAAGCATATGTTTAGTATGAGTTTCTAATGTTAGCTGTTGTGAGGCTTTTCAAATAAAAACTGTGATTTTGCTGTTAAAACCAAGAATACAAGTTCTCTCTTCCTTCCCTGAGTGGTCCTTGTAAATTAATTCACTAACACACATCCATAGTTAATATATACTCAGCAGCATAGGGATCGAATTAAACAAATTAACTTATTCATGGGATGATATGAGAACAGATTATCCAAGCTCTGTTATCAGGCAACAAGCAATTCCTTGACAGCTATTAACTCAAATTAAATACCTGGGAACAGCTCTTGACGCTGATAAAAGACACAGGATTCTGTTCAAAGAGAATTGTGTGAAGAATAGGTTTTTAGAAAACCAAAGTTTTGAGATAATGACTTAGGCAGTCGATCTGAGAATAAAATATTAACATTTGATTTGTAATTGAGGCAGAGTACTGCATTTAAACAGATTAGACCTGGATGTTATGAGGTTACTACATTGATTTAAATATGCCAAGGTGATTTTATTGAGCCCTTGGAAAAAAGAACACTCATTTGGAAATCCACAAATGTCTATTTTTTGTTAGCTTCCTGTTGCATACCTATAACTGCAGTAAATCATAACGAGTCTATGACTCTACTTTTAGAGTCTAATTTACCAATGAAATGATAAAGATGGGAGGAAGTATGCAGAGAAGTCTTTACGTGGTTTCTTCAGAATTTAGGTGGAGGAGAAAATTCACCAATAGTTATGTGCACAATGCCTTATGCATTGTGGGGGAGTTGTTCTAAAGGCGACAGTACTGAATGGATGCATCTTTAATCATCTGGAAGTAAAAATTACATTATTTTTCTAAACCAGACAGTAGTTGTCTGTTTTAATGGAACAGTTGGTTGATTACAGCTCTTTGGGGCTCCATTTCCCAGTGCTTCCTTCCTGTATGTATTTGAATTCTAGCTTCAGGGATTGTCGTAAGTGAGTCAGAGAGTCAACGGAGGTAGAGTAGGGATCTGAGGTTGATTCATTTATTTTAGTAGGGTTTTTTTTGCGGGGGGGGGGGGGGGCGGGAGGTGGTACATTGCACTCTCTTTCATCAAGGGAAGTAGACTTCCTTACAGCAGATTCCCACAGCCTGGGTGTTTTGAAATGGATGTGTGTACATGCTAAGTTGTTACAGTGTTTCCAAGTGTTTGCAACCCTATGGACCATTGTCAGCCAGGCTCCTCTGTCCATGGGATTCTCTAGGCAAGGATACTGGAGCGAGTTGCCATGCCCTTCTTCAGGTGATCTTTCCAACCCAGGAATCGAACTCACGTCCCTTACGCCTCCTGCGTTGGCAGGCAGTTTCTTTTCCACTCTTGCCACCTGGGAAGCCTGCTTCAAAATGGACTTGGATAAGTTACCAAGCAACCTGCCAAGTGGATCAGAGAATTCCGAGTCTGCCAGTGTTTTTTTTATTCGAGAAAATAATGTTTCTTACCTAATTTGAAACAAATAAAATAGCCTATGGTAAAAGTTAACCCAAAGTCTTCACTGCATAAGTAACCAAGTGTGTGTTGGCTTTCTGGAAAGCAGATTTCTGTTATCGTCACAACATCCTATGTGTAGAAAGCGTTATACTGGCCAAATGTTACTGGTTGGAAAGTTACTAGCTAAATGCTTCAAAAAGGTCAAGAAGTTGTGTTCAAAAGAAAAGTTAACTGGATTTTTTTTTTTTAAATGTTGACTGTGTAATCCTCACGTAAGGAATAGCCGGAGGCACTGAAGCCAGGCCGTTATTTGCTGGTTGCAAAATCTGTGATTTTAAGGAAATCTTTTTGCAGATTTTTCCTTTGAAATACGAAATTGCAGGTCTTCGTGTATTTGACGTTCTTACTAAAAAACGTGGGTGTTTAACTTTGCGGTTAACTGCCTCTCTTACAGTGGTTAACGCTTTCCGTTGCAGTCCCATATTCTAGCAGCTCTTTGAAATTTTATGTAAGGACACAGACCAAAATGCTTCATTACAGCTTATTCATTCATGAAATGTCAGGCTTGTTCTTCCTTTCCCCTTGAGAAGAGCTCACATGTCTGCCTCTGCTGATTCAGAATGCTTTGTTTGATCTGAGGGGAATGCCCTTGGACTGCCCTTCCTGTGTTGAAAGCAAGGTGAGGTGAATCAAAGTCAAGCCAGATAAGACAGGAATGTGATTCTCGGTGACTCCTCCGTCATTTCTGGCTTTGAGACTCCGGCTCTATACTTACCTTTCTTGCCCAGGGGATTAGGGCACTGGTTGACTTTCATCCTCTTAGATACAGTATTTCATGCACAAGCGGAGCTTGCCTGCTGCATTCCTAAAATTCACGACTTGACTCTGGACATAAAAGAAGTTGCCAAAAATAATGAGATCAACATTTTCAGTTAGTCAAAACTCAGAATAGTAAACGGAAACCACGCCTCCTTTATTTAATACGGTACCCTATCCAAAAGGGTTTTTTTTTTTTAATTTGTTCAGTTTTTTTGTCATATACAGATGATTTGCCTGAAAGTGTTTCACTGTGCTGCCTCTACTATTAGTGGGGTAATGGGACCTGTAATTTTTGTTTTTTTTCCATTTACCCCTCTTCCCCCTTACCCCTAGTTACCCCTTCTCCCCTCAAAAGTTAATGATTAACATGTGATCGTTCACTTGTGAAAGGATGTTGATTGCTTGGGAAAACGCTTGGTAATTATTTGAAGTTTCCTGAAGAAGTTTCTTAGTGATTTCATTCTGCTGAAAGTGGGCCAAGTATCATTTCCACCTTCTGTGCCTGGAAATGTGCAGGTGTGGAATGCAGGTGCCTTCTGGGTGATAGGCACAGTAGCGGCTGAGTCTTGTCTGGGGGCCAGCAGGAAATTTACACAAGCACTCTTTTTCCGTCGCATAGCCGCAGGTCTGGCCTTCCTCAAACACCCATCACTCATTTCATGGTGCCAAGCAGAGAAGCCCTAAACACACCGTACAGTGGAACCTTAGTCTGGGACTGGATCTAGTTCATCTGCATGAAGGTTCAGTGTGTGCGTGTGTGTGTGTGTGTGCGCGCATGTGTGTGTGCGTGTGTGTGTGTGTGTGTGTGTGTTAGCTGATCAGTGTGTCTGGGACTGGATCTAGTTCATCTGCATGAAGGTTGTGTGTGTGCGTGTGTGTGCGTGTGTGTGTTAGCTGATCAGTGTGTCTGGGACTGGATCTAGTTCATCTGCATGAAGATTCAGTCTGTGCATGTGTGCGTGTGCATGTGTGCGCGTATGTGGGGCGTGTGTGTGTGTGTGTGTGTGTTAGCTGATCAGTGTGTCTGACTCCTTTGACCCCAGGTACTGTAGCCCCGCCAGGCTCCTCTCTGTCCATGGGATTCTCCAGGCAAGAATATTGGAGTGGCTGGCCATTTCCTTCTTCAAGGGATCTTCCCAGCCTAGGGATCGAATTTAGGTCTCCTTCATCGAAGGCAGCTACTTTACCATCTGAGAGGTTCCATTGAGACCTTTAAAAAAAAAAAGTTAATTTAAAAAGTCTTTCAAAAGTTTGTCTTTTCACAAAGAAGATAATGTGGCTGGAGGTGACTGGTGGGATGCACCTTCAGGCCAGAGAAGGGCGTGACCCTGCCTCCCCCAGCAGAGGTCCAGCTTGCCTGCCCTCCCCGTTTGCTTCTGAGGCTTCTTTTTTCCATACCACGTGCTGCTGTACCCTGCGGAAGTCCCACTGTGAATTCTTCTGCTCGTCCAAGCTTTATGCCTGGCTCCTTGAGGACCTCTGTGATAGCTGGTAATCACTGGTGTCAAGGAAGAAAAGAAGAAAAAGGCTCTTACACTGTTGGTGGGAATGCAAACTAGTACAGCCACAATAGAGAACAGTGTGGAGATTCCTTAAAAAACTGGAAATAGAACTGCCATATGACCCAGCAATCCCACTGCTGGGCGTACACACCAAGGAAGCCAGAATTGAAAGAGACACGTGTATCCAGTATTCATCGCAGCACTGTTTACAATAGCCAGGACATGGAAGCAACCTAGATGTCCATCAGCAGACGAATGGATAAGAAAGCTGTGGTACATATACACAATGGAATATTACTGAGCTATTAAAAAGAATGCATTTGAATCAGTTCTAGTGAGGTGGATGAAACTGGAGCCTATTATACAGAGTGAAGTAAGTCAGAAAGAAAAATACCAATACAGTATACTAACGCATATGTATGGAATTTAGAAAGATGGTAATGATGATCCTATATGCGAGACAGCAAAAGAGACACAGATGTAAAAAACAGACTTTTGCACTCTGTGGGAGAAGGCGAGGGTGGGATGATTTGGGAGAATAGCATTGGAACATGTATATTATCATATTTGAAATGAATCGCCAGTCCAGGTTGGATGCATGAGCCAGGGTGCTCAGGGCTGGTGCACTGGGATGACCCTGGGGGATGGGATGGGGAGGGAGGGGGGTTCAGGATGGGGAACACATGTACACCCATGGCTGATTCGTGTCAATGTATGGCAAAAACCACCACAATTTTGCAAAGTAATTAGCCTCCAATTAAAATAAATAAATAAAAAAGAAAAAGGCTCCTTTCGGTTTTGATGGTGTGCCAAACCTGTTTTCCTCTCTGGCAATAGACTTTTCTCTTGGATATAAACCCTTTAAATAAGATTGCTGTTTTAACAGCTTAAAAACTACCATTAAAAGGAAGCTGATTTCTTTCAGAAGCAAGTTTTTAATTTCAAAGGAGTTTTTCTTTGTGCTTATACATCATAAAAAGTCTGAATTAGAGATACTTTTGAGCTTCTCCTGGTGGCTCAGCAGTAGAGAATCCACCTTCCGATACAGGAGACACAGGTTCAATCCCTGGGTGGGGAAGATCCCTAGAGAAGGAAATGGCTATCCACGCTAGTATTCTTGCCTGGGAAATCCCATCAACAGAGGAGCCTGGTGGGCTATAGTCTGTGGGTTGCAGAAGAGTCAGATACAACTTAGCGACTAAACAACAGCAACAGTTTTTTGCAGTTTAGAAGTAAAATTAATGAACCTTTGAAAAGAATCTTGGGAGGGTTCTGCTTCATCTTCCTGTACTTAAGTCTTAACTTAGACAAAGAGATCCTCTAATGTCCCTTATCTGCATGTGATACTAACAGTTTTATACCTTTGATGACAAAGGGATTAACTATAATATATAGTTTATTTAGTCTTCAAATTCTTTTTAGTAATCATGTGTTCTAATTTGATTTTTCTCTAGTTTTGATAATCACATCATATTTGAAATGAGACTGTAGAGCATCTTCCAAAAGTAACTCTGTTCTTTACTGGGGCTCTGGTTTATGACAGGCCTCAGTGACCGCTTCTGCAGTCTCGATGCAAACATGTAACGGATTTTTTTGTACTGTTGATGTGCCTCTGTGTAAAGTGTGGACCCAGCAGTCTGCTGTAGTCCCCTGCTCTGCAGTATCCCATTCAGGACACTCAGAGTGGTTCAGTCACCTGGTCTTCAAGTGATTCTAATATTTTGCTTCAAGCACTACTTCAACATCATGTGGCTTCTGTTCGCTAGTTTGTCTCTGAAGTCATGGTAGCATCCTTGTAAAGTACAAAGTTAGGGATTAAGGTGTCATACCTGGCGAAGGGAACAGCTACTCACTCCAGTATTCTGGCCTGGAGAGTTCCATGGACTGTGTAGTCCATGGGGCCTCAAAGAATTGGACACGACTGAGCAACTTTGGGCTTCCCTGATAGCTCAGTTGGTAAAGAATCCGCCTGCAAAGCAGGAGACCCTGGTTCGATTCTGGGTTGGGAAGATCTGCTGGAGAAGGGATAGGCTACCCACTCCAGTATTCTTGGGCTTCCTTTGTGGCTCAGCTGGTAAAGAATCTGCCCGCAATGTGGGAAACCTGGGTTCGA
Source organism: Cervus elaphus (assembly GCF_910594005.1). Taxonomy (NCBI): domain Eukaryota; kingdom Metazoa; phylum Chordata; class Mammalia; order Artiodactyla; family Cervidae; genus Cervus; species Cervus elaphus. The sequence continues at coordinate 24,380,169 of NC_057846.1, read as the reverse complement.
TCCCTGGGTTGGGAAGATCCCCTGGAGAGGGGAAAGGCTACCCACTCTAGTATTTTGGGCTAGATAATTCAATGGATTGTATAGTCCATGGGGGTCACAAACATGACTGGGTGACTTTCACTTTCACTTTTCACCTCTGTAAGAATCTTCCTAAATCTTGGCTTGGCTGTAGCTTCTCAAGCATCAGTATGGACTTCGTAGTAGTCATTGCCTGTATTTTTTAATACTAATCAAGTCATCCTTGAAACACATCTATCCTCCCCGTTTTATATGTCAGGAAACTGAGGCATTGTGAAACATAACCATCAGTCACACATTTATTGAAGTGCAGAGTTGGGACCGTTAACAAGGACACTGTAAGAATGATTGATTATATTGCTTGAAGACTAGTATACTTTAGAGTGATGGATTTGAAGAGCAGAGCCTACATTGTCTGAAAATCCCGTCGCCCTCTCTGGTTCTGAAATGAATAATACCCTCCGTCAGTGCTTGGGAAGTGTGGTTAAGTCAGAGTCGTGGAGAGCGGGGTAAGGTTGGGCTAGGAGTATTTCAAGCTCTCTAGTGGTTAACCTCGGAGAAGGCAATGGCACCCCACTCCAGTACTCTTGCCTGGAAAATCCCAGGGACGGAGGAGCCTGGTAGGCTGCAGTCCATGGGGTCGCTAAGAGTCGGACACGACTGAGTGACTTCACTTTCACTTTTCACTTTGATGCATTGGAGAAGGAAATGGCAACCCACTCCATTGTTCTTGCCTGGAGAATCTCAGGGACGGGGGAGCCTTGTGGGCTGACGTCTATGGGGTCGCACAGAGTCGGACACGACTGAAGTTTCTTAGCAGCAGCAGCAGTAGCAGGGTTAACCTTGAGATTGTGTCACTGACGCTTGCTATTCCTGAACCAGTCTTCTCCCACAAACCAGAAGCCACATTTCACTCCCACTGGAATTTGGGTTAAGACAGCCCTTCATTTCTCTACTAGGTACTGCTCTTGAAGGTAGGTTGGGGTTTCAGGAGATGGGGGTCCACTTAGGGCTTTGATTCAAGCTCTGCAGCTTAATGACACGTCTTTAATCTCTCGATCATGGCTTCCTCATCTGTAAAGTTAGAGGGTTGAATTGGGTGATTTTTATCACTTGTTTTTTAATTCTTTATTTATCTACTTTGGTTTGATGGTTTAAAGTAACTAAGTACTATGAAAGTTTGTAAAATGCTGTTTACTTAGGAAGTCAACTGCCTCCCTGTGCCTTTGTAGAGGTATTTGGGATTATGGATCCCATTATGTTTTCTTCCAGAGAAGTGGGGGTTGAGGGCCCGGGGAAAAGTGGTAGATGAGGAGAGAATCACTGCAGAAATGACGGCTTCATGGAAGCATGTTAAATGATTTATGATGGTATCATCAATAGTCACAAATATAATTCAGATCTCATGGTTATGTTATTATGAGTTCTCTTCTTTGAATCTTTGAATTAGCTGTTTTTCCCTATTAGAAAACATCAGTTCTGCTAAAGGAATCTGTCTTTTATTTTCACCCCTTGCAATTTCTTTTGAACAGATTAGGTTAGTCTGTTGGGTTATATTTCTCTTTTAAAGACAATAATTAAAGGCATGGCTATGCCAGCATTATTTCAGAATATGCTAGTAAAGTGAACATCTTTAAAATTCCTTCAATAGTTAGTTGAGACTAAATTTACAAACACAATTATTTTGCTTTTCTGATTTGGTACTTAGATCATTTGGGAAATACATATGTATTATTTCCATTAATTGATATAGTTAGAAGTAAATGGGTTAGCTTACTGGATCTGTGAGTTAGGCTTGAGAAGTTACCAGATTATAAAGTGATCATTTATAAATTTTTTCAGATTTTAACAAATAGCTTGTTATAGAAAATCAACCAAAAAGTAAAATAACTGGAAAAGATATGATTGCTTTACTACCTCTTTCATAAATGGTTGGATGAAGAGACAGATCTATCCAGGAGTTGAAGATTGAATCTCTTTTTAAAAAATCATTTAAAAAATGACAGAGTTGATAAGAGAACATCTGGCCTCTTTCCTTTGAACTTATCTGATATTCTGTCATGTGCTAGGAATAGTTGAGGTTTTTTAGAAATGCCAGTAATGTTTATGTCTCATGCTCCCCCCCCTTGCATTTTGAATTTGTATTTAGTTTTGTGGGGGGAGGTGAAGAATTTTGGAAAGTAAAGATAATTTTCAAAACAAAATGTGAAAAACTTCCATTGTATTAGATTATGATTTACTTAACTATTAAGGGAGATGTGTTTTTAGTGTTGTGTACGTTTGGTCGGTTGTACCTTTAATCAAGAAGGTTTTATTTGTATTATTTTATGTTTTTATATCGTCTCTGAGACGTTTCAGTAACTGTTTTACTAGTTAATTATGAGTAGCATGCGATGGTTGAATGGCATCACCAACTCAATGGACTTGACTTTGAACAAATTCCAGGAGACTCTGAAAGGCAGGGAAACCTGGTGTGCTGCAGTCCATGGGGTTGCAAGGACATGGACACGACAGAGAGACTGAACAACAGAATGCTATAATTAATTATTGTGCACTTTTGACTGTATTTCTTCTAATTAGATTGTATATACTTTTCTAATATCTATGGCTACATGATGTCCCCGTACTTATTTTCATAGTATTTCATGTATCTTCTGTTGTCCCCCACTTTTTAGCAGTGGTTAGGAGAACTAGAGAAGAAAATGTTGCACTTGTTAATGAAATGTTCATTACTACTTTTTTAAAGAACAACTTTGATCTCAGATGAAGTTAAGAAAAAAAGTAATATGAGAACTACTGTGGTTATTTATTCTATACAGTTAATTGTTTTCCCAAATTCAGTTCTCTGCTTGAGTTTTTTTTTTTAGTGCAGACACATGATAGCTATTTGAGACCCCATCCATCTACTCTTGTATAGCCTCTCCCGTAAGAATTATGTCTCCATCATCTCTAAGGTAACGGATTACTGTTCCCAGTGTTTCAGAGCACTTCATGAAGTTTGTTTCCTATTTGCTTAGCATAGTGCAGACTATATAATTCCTCCCCTGTCTTTTGTGATTTAAAAAAAAAAATCAAATTAGGAATCTTCTGATCCACTGAAGTCCCTTCCTAATACCTTTTCTTCATTTAAAGAAATGTGAATTCAGAAAATAGGTGAAGTTAGGGAAGGGATTATGTATAATACAAATTGATATTTTGCCTTAGTATTCTTAGTAAGGTCTCATCAAATCTTGTAATGAGTTTAGGTCATTATTTATAGGTGTTTGATTTAATTTGTCAGTATAAAACACAGTTTACCCGCAGTTTATCCTAAGTTAGTGGCAGTGAGTGAGTTTGCAACTAGGTAAGCTTCACCTGCATCGTGAGTTCTTTTAGAGACTGGGGTTTGGCAGCAAATTGGGTATTAAAAGTAGCTGAATATTACCTCTAAAGTATAGCTTTTGAATTTGTACATTGCTTTGAATTTTTTAACTTGAAAACTGCTTTATTATTAAAATGGAATTTAATAGAGAAACAGGTTTGTTTCATTCACGGATCAAAAGTAAAGGAAAATGCTGCCTGGAGTAGCTAGGAAAGGGGGAGATTTATACAGTACAGGGGTTTTTATTTGCTTCAACTAGGATTCAGATCATGTAAAACACATGTACCCTTTGCATAGCTGAATGGCATGTGGGTCGCTGAACTGCATGTGGGTCTCAGGTTTTAAGAAAAATAGTTGCACTTTTCTGCGTTTAGAATCTGTTTTCTAGAAACCTAAACAGTCCTGAGGAAAAGGAACGCTTGCTCTTCTCCCGGCCTGGTGCCTTGCAGGACTCCGGAGACAACTGTCTGTTTTGGAAAGAGCTGTGTTTATACAGTGGCCACTGTAATACTTGACTGTAGCCGAGGAATCTCATTCCATTCCTTCTTTAGCAAGGGAGTGCGTTAAGGAGTTTGGCATGAGGCGTAGTCCTCTCAACTGACATTTGAATCCTTGAATAGTCCCTTGTCTTCTCCATGTTGGAGGACACTTTGCTGTACAAGTGTTTCAGGCAGTTGTTGCCCGGCTTAAGAAAACCTCGAAGTCACTCTTAACTTTTAAAGGTTGCTTTTACATTTCTGAAATTTCTCAAGTTCTAGTTGATACACTTTGGATTAATCCTTTATACATGTGGGCTAAAAGAAGGATTTTTATGCAACACATATGTAGTTCTTGTAGAAAAATTAGAAAATGTGAACACAAGAAAAATTTCACTTACCCTGTAATCTACCAGTCTTAATGTATATATACATCTTCTCCCTATCTTTTCTCAGAAATGGAATTAATGTCATAATTTATTTTTAAAAATCATATATTACATGTTGCATCCTAAAATTCAGTCAGGCACTGACAACCTAAAAATGGATTTGCATGACTTTTGTGCAAGAGATAAAATAATAGAAAATAAATGTTCCGATAACTAGTCATTAAAATACTATGTTGCTCTTCTCAAAAAGGCAGTTTGAAGAAATACGTTACTATTTTGTTTAACTGCCTTTCCCATAATAATTTGTTTTACTTTTCTTGGTTTCTTTAGTTACTTCTTTCTAGGCCTGGCCATTTTAGGAACCCTGTGTTTGTTGAATGAATGAAAGAAGGTATAAATCAGTAATACCAGGTTCCAGAGTAATTTCTAGCAAGATCCAGGCCACCTTAAAAGATAGTAAATCCTTTTTGATGAAACCAGTATTGTACAGTACAGTTTTTTTTTTTTTTTTTAATCTGTTACTGAAGTATTGGATATTGGTATAGGTTTTCTTAAGTATTGGAGTCTGGATTAAGATGTCACCAAGATTTCTTTTCCAAAGGAGAGTTTTATTAAAACAATCAGCTTTTATCTGACACAAAATGTTTACAACTTGCTTTTAAGATTTAGAACTCCATCTCTACCTCTCAATAGTTGAAGATTAATGACAGCACATTCACAGCTAACTCAGTTATGATATTCTTACAGTGATATTCAGTAATTACAATGCCTATAAGTTTATGCTTCATTTAGTGTAAAGTCTGCACTTCTGTGTAACAAGATGACATGATAAATATACTAATTTGATGGATACAGAACCGTGTGAATTCTTTTTTCTATCCTTTTCCCTTTTTTATCCTAAACTTAGTCACATGGGATCCTTGAACTTTGTGTGGGGATCCGTTTGGCCCACATTTAGTTGGGTTTATGGGAAGCCCGTGGTGGTCAGCTGGTAAAGAACCCGTCTGCCAATGCAGAAGACACAAGAGACACGGGTTCGATCCTTTATACTTTAATTCTTTTCATTCCTCCCACTGTGGGCAGGTGATGGTAAACTTTTGATGTGTCGACTTTTTATTTCCATCAATAGAGACAGATTTATGAAGATCACCTGGTTGCTGTTTAGTCGCTAAGTCCAACTCTTGGTGACCCCATGGACTGGAGCGTGCTAGGCTCCCCTGTTCATAGGATTCTCCAGGCAAGAATACTGGGGTGGGCTCCCATTTCCTTCTCCAGGGGCTCTTCCTGACCCAGGGATCAAACCTGCATCTCCTGCATTGGCAGGCAGATTCTGTTTACTACTGAGCCGCCAGGAAAGCCCATGAAGATCACCTTCCCAGGCTTTTGAGGAAAGAACTGCGGCTTGAAGAGTTGGCTGTGCCAGTTAAATCACATCTCTTCACCCGGTAAGAACAGGAAAAGCAGAAGGGAGCCCCCTGGTGGCTGTGAGTTTCAGCTGTGGACTAGTCAGCCAGGTGTTGGATTCTCACTGCTCTGCAACTGGTTGGGTAACTTAAGGAAACTTACTCAACTTTTGAGGCTTAGACAGGTTAGTGAATGTAAGTGCTTAGGTGACTAAGACTAAGGGAATTCTTTAATTCATTGATGAATCTGTACTGTGATGATGGCCTTGGTCCAGTGATTTTTCAGCTCTAACCCTCTGTCTGCATATGGAAGATGAGGAGAGGCTGTCGAGCTTGCAGAATAATTGTGAGGATTCAACAAAGTGGCACATATAAACCATATGCTGAGTGTGCATCCAGTAACCATAAGACGGAAAAAGTAATCCACATTGAAATTGAAAACTTTTGAAAATGTGAAACAAACCGCAAGAAGCAGAGCCGTTGGTGTGTGATATGCATCCTCTGGATCCTAATCCCCCCAAAGGCTGTCTGGTGTACATAGTTTTATCGCAGTAGTATGTCTTCAGATGATACGTTTGATACCCAAGGATGATCCTTTTTAAACGAGCTTATCCATGAAAGCCCTCATTAACAATATTAATGATTCTGACATGGAAATCAGAACTTGGAACCATTTTCCACAAAGCATAAAAACATGATTTAGCAGGGCTTGCCATGGGAATGACTCTTTGCAAAGCTAAAGCAATCCCTGGACTTGAAACATGATGCTTAAAATCTGATTATGAACTTTAATTAATATGTTTTAGTAAGTTGGCAAGTCAAAAAGCTTCCTCAGCTGATTTTAAAGTTACTGCAGCAGTTTTAATTGAAAGAGTTGATAGATATACAGTTTAATTAAAATGATTTAAATAGGCAATCTAAATAATGAAAAAACAGATTGACAGTTACGGCATAAGACGCTTTCCCTTTAATTGTTAACTTATGATCTAATTCAATGCAATATACTTATATAATTTCCTATATATAATAAAAAAGACTTTCAAGTAGTCTTGTTCGTTCGTTTGTTTTTTAGTTCTCATTGTAATGTAATTTGTTTCATAAAGTTGTACTTCCGTCTGGCACTGTTAAGTAGTTTCATATATATTAATAAATACTTTTGAATATTGAATCATTGAAGCTGTCAGTTGTTATCCATTGACTCAAATTAAATGAAAGAGATGAAAGTATATCTAAGCTATAAAGAGAAAGTGAAAGAAGGTTATACTAGCAAAACTTAAAGGACTGTTGGTACTTAAGTTTGACTTGGCTTTTGATTGTATGCATTTTAAATATGACTTAAAATTCATGGTTAGGGAAATTTACAGTTAAACATTTTTTTAATTCATTGATTTCCTTTATTGTCCCTCTGTCCCTTTGTTTATTCTGGACCTTCCCCCCTGCCCCCACACTGGGCATATACTTCTGTGTTTGTACTTCTGGTGTTTGAAATAGAACTAAACCAAAGCAAGGTTGTACTCTATATATACAGTTTTATAAAGATTTATAATTTTGCTCAATCTGTATATTGTTGACACTGTTCCTTGTGATTAATAGACATACCATTTTTTAAAGCTGTTTCATATGTACCATAATAAATTAGCCACATCCCCTTTTTGTGCCCTCATGAAACATGCTTAATGTTTTAATGACACAGAACAGCGAGGTTTTTGCAGCTTCAGATCTTTTTCCTAGATCCCCAAATGTTGGGAAAACAACAAAGCCAGTTTTTTCCATCTGGTCTCTCCATTTGTGCATTCTGATGAATACAGGACTTTCCCAGGAAATGGCAGGCTGTGTTCAGTGGCCTTCATGCGTTTCTCCAATCAGAGGACACAGCCAGAGACTCAGACATATCACAGAATGGCTGGAGCCAGACTCTTTGGGATTGAGCCCCAGTTCCACCAGTAATAAACTTAACTGTGTGACTTTGGGCAGGTGGCTGACATTGTTTCCTCATCTGAAATAGACATTGTTTCCTCATCTCTATTTAACTCTATTAAACTAACTAACTACCCACTTCTTAGAGTTTCTAACTCTATTACCCACTTTTTAGAGTTTCTGTAAAGATGAAAAGACTTGAGACATGCTTGAAATCGTAGCTGGTGTATCGTGAACTCTATATAATAGATGGATTTGCTGTTTTATAACAATACCACCATCATCATTACCATTTCACTTGACTTTGCTGTGTTCTTAGTCACAAATGGCTTCTCACAAAATAACACGGCGAGCTCCTGCTTTTGGAAGACTGGGTGATGGTAGCGGTCGGTACCATATCGTTCGCCTTTGCGACAGGACTTACTCTTTTTAGCCGTGAGGGGACAGTGGTACACATTGGCCTGTGCTGTATGCTGATGTGTGCCTAGGGGCTTGCTTGGCCTGTGGGGGTTGCTTCTTGGTGGACTCATCTTGACCTTTTTTAAATTTATCAAAAGCATGGGATATTTATCCTATTTGTGTGGTCTCGAGCATTTAAAATTTTAATTATGTATTACTTTCTTTTTATAAGTTTTTTTTTTTTTGCAGAGAATTTTTGTCTGCAAGACAAACTATTAAACATGACTCTGTCTATATTTTCCTTATATTTCATACTTACCAACACCAGTAAAAATACATGATAATATCTTATATACTTGAGGCGAAAGGAAGTATGAAACTTTTATTTGACTACCAAAAACATTTTTTCTGTGTCTTTCCCTAGGTGGACTGTATAGCCATTTTAGCATCTGAAATGCCTTTAACAGACTCTTATCTCATTTGTTCCTGTATTTTAGTCAGCAGTAACTATGCAATTTTGCCAACCAATGCAAAACAGGCAGAAACATTAAATATATACATATTATACATTTATATTATAATCTACTGTACTTAATGTTTCTAAAAGAACTAAAGGGTTTTCATTTGTTAGATACTATTGCGTGTCAGGTTGGTATAGTCATTTTAAAGAGTCTTTGAATTTCAGAAATAGAGCTTTTTATATCAAGAAACTCCGTTTTATCACCATTTCACATTAATGTTATCAAGGCAAAACTTAAGTGACAGCAAATCTTTCAATATTTACAGTAAATTTAGAAGTTACAATGTAAACAGATAAATAATTGGATTGCTGTTTAAATCTTTAGCCCAACATAACAAGGTTTTTTTCTGTGGACACTCTAGGATCTCTCAAGGTATGGTATTCATAACATTATCAGTCTCAATCTTGTGTTTAATGAAAATGAGATTAAAAACAAAATTCAGAAAAGTTTTATCACTTAAAGAAGAAACAAATTGCATATTAATTATCCCTGATGGACATCTTTTGAAAAACTTCGGTAGATTACAGAAAAGTTGAGCAGCTAGTGTCCCCTGTCCCGCACAGTTTCCCCTATTATTGTCTATTTGTTATAATTAACAAACTAATGTCAATATGTTCTTGTCAACTAAGGCCCAGTTTACTCAGTTTCTTTGATTTTTATCCAGTGTGCTTTTTCTGGTCCAGGATTCTCCGCAGAACCCCGCATGACCTTTAGCTGTCATATTTCCTTACGTTACTCTTGTTTGGGACTTGTTTTTCATCCTTACCTTGTTTTTCGATGAACATCTATTTTTCAACACATGCTTAATAAGCACCCCTTTACCAGGCCCTGAACAAAGCAGGCAACAAATCCATGCCCTCAAAAGGTTTAGTTTTTAGGGGAGAGTTTATCGTTGACTCTTTAAAGACTAATGCCTTGTAGCACATTACTATTTAATATGACAGTTGAGCGACTTCTGATTTTTCCATAATGAGCAGAAAAAAATGGAGTGGCCATTTGCAGATTAATTGCAGAAGCATAGCTGTTGTATCTCTAGTCTGTAGAAGATAGCTGTTCTTTTTAAGTGAGCGTTGTTTTTACATTTGAGAAATCATTTAGTTCCAAAAGAGTTACTCTGTTTATGGTAAGACTACAGAAATGGAGAAAAGAAAGGTCAACCCCTTGTTGCCTTCAGGGAAAATATCATCAAAAATTACATTTTACGTTGACATTTTTCTGGTGGTTGACTAAGAAGCTTTTCATACAATTGCTGCCATAAGCTTGGTTGCAGAGAAGTTAAAAAAAAAGGTGTGATAATATGGTATATCAGAGATGAGGATAGGGTTTGCAAGTTTATGTTGCCAGATTGTTGCTGATTATAGTATTTTTTAGTTGGAGTAGCTAAAGAAGCTGAAATAGCATGGTTTTGTTGAAAGCTTTGGCACTAGAACTTGATATGGGGCCAACACCTGTTAAACCAAGAAAATAGGAAAATTCCAGGAAGAAAAGGTACTCTCTGGCCATGGAAATTTGAATCAGTTAAATTATTTTGGGCATTATAGTGATTACATACTACTTTATTTTTGCCTGAAAGATTGCCGTGTTGAAAGCATCTTGCCGACCGGTGGCAACTGGGGAGACTGCTGGACGTTCCTGTCCAAGGCCAGTGTTCAAGTTAACGGGCCATTAGCCATCAGGGATGGGCAGCAGAAAGGAGTTCTTTTTGGAAACCTTTATTTACTTTGGGGCCATTTACTTGAGCAACTAATACTGTACCCTACAGCCTTTAAATAATTGGACTGTGTAAGGAAGACACCATCAGTACCTGTCTAATCATGGGCCTGTTTAAATATATGGACATGAATGAAACCTTTTTGAAAGAAATTTTGCTGTGAGCTGTATTTTCAGCCACATTGGTCAAGCTGTTTGAACAGTTACATTGTATTTTTTCCTTCAGCTCTATTTTTCCACTGTACGCACATTTAAAATCAGTTTCCATAGTGACATCTGGTGGTAGTTTTGAAATCCTAGAGAGTATGTTTGGAATGATAAATATTTTTATTTAATAGCTCCAGATTTCCGGCTTCTTTCAAATTTTTCAGCTTTTAACAAACTCCCCCTGAAAATGTCTTCATCATATTCTTGAGATTGGAAAAACTGGGCCATCTCTTGTTTCCGTCACGTTTCATTAAAGCTGAGAAATGATTCTTATAACATTGCTGGATGGTGCACACATACCAAGCTTGTCTGAACTTGTCTTCTGTGCTCAAAATGCACAGTGTCGAATCACACAGCGGCATCCTTACCTTGCCTGCTGCTTGTGCACTGTTAACCTTTTGACAAGAAAGGTGTCATTTCCACCACCGCCATCTCACTGGCTTCCTCTGGTACATCACCGATGATCTCGTCTGGCTGCAGGGAGCTCTGTGGCAGCCCTGGGCTATCACTTCTTTGTCTCTCCCAGCCCAGGCTTACAGATCATCTAGTTGGTTGCATGCCATTGTTGCTCTCCCAGACACTGAAAGAGGAACAAAAAATAGGCCCAGAGAGGGAGGTATTTGAAGACAAGAGGGAGATCATTGGAAGTCAGTGTATGGATGTATATATGTGCCAAATGGAGTATTACTGTGGGTGTGTGTTAAAAAAAAAAAAACAAAAAAACTCTTTAAAACCAGAGTTTAAGTATTTATAGTTTTTGTTGGTTGTTTCAGGAAAAGTGAATTTATAACCCAGTGTGCAGAAAAGTAGGAGTTATTGAAAGCTGGTTTGGTAGAAGATCATGGACTGAGAAAAATGGAACTGGTGTAGTTTTGAGAACTATAGTAGGTCTCTGAACACAGTAGGTCGGTTCACTTCCAGCAATACCTGGGAGTCTTCAGTAGTTATTTTCCTGTGTTAAAGTACTTCATGATGGAATTTTGAAAACTTATTTCTTTTGAATGAATTAAGATAACTAAGTTACAGAAGAGAGCCATCTATGCATGCTAGTTGTGGCTCTAGGAAGGATGGGGAAAAGAATGGTGACACGTGTATAAGGACTGAAATAATGACTGAAGGAATAAGGAATAAGTGAGTAAAGACTGAAAGAATAAAAACTGTTCTGGTCAGATTTCTTAGCAGTTGCTTTGTTGGTTGTCTCAGAAACGAGGACGCTTATAAAGAATAAATGAGATTCTGATGAGCCCCTGGTTAAGGAGGTACCTTACTCTGAACTCTTATAAAGAAAAGTGAAGTCACTCAGTCGTGTCTGACTCTTTGCAACCCCATGGACTTCTGTCCATGGAATTTTCTAGGCAAGAGTACTGGAGTGGGTTGCCATTTCCTTCTCCAGGGGATCTTCCTGACACAGGGATCGAACCCAGGTCTCCCTCATTGCAGGACTCTCATAAACACTCTGCAAAAATCTCTCTGCCGAAATATGGTCTGTTCCCATCTACACTCTGCTTTCAGAATAATGAAATTATTTGAATTTTGTTATATTCAATTATTCAAATTGAATAATTTGAATTAGAATCTGCAATTAAAATAGTGCTTAGGCACTGGACCCTGGACCTCTGTGACCAAGCGGAGCCCTGTAATCTTCTCTGCTTTATTGTCCTCTAAGTTTAGGAAAGACTCTGACCTCCACAATGGGAAACTGCCTGTGGGCTCTCATCGTGGCAGCCCCCACCCACACCCGTGATGCCCAGCACCCTTGCTGTGGTCGTGTGTGTGTGACGGTGAATCTGTGGCTAATGATAACTGTATAGCCTGATGGTGAAGAGCCACAGTTCTGGAATCAGACTGGCTCATTCACATCTCAGTTCTCCCTTTTTAACTGTTGACTGACTACTTAATCACTGTGCTTCTCAATCACTCTAAGGCTAGGGCCAGTTGCTTACTTTATCTAAACTTCTGCCGCCTCATTTGTGAAGCTTGGAAGAAAATCAAATGATTCCTGTGTTCTTTAAATGATTTAACACAGGTAAGCACCTAATGAAGTCCTTGACATGCAGTAAACCCTTATATTGTTAAATTATTATAAATATAGCAAATGTACTCATGTTATTATCTAAGCATTTTTTTTTTAAAGAAGAGATTATTCAATATGCCCTCCTTTCCCTTTGGAAGTTAAAAATTCACCTTATTTTTTAGTTACCTATCAGCTGTATTAAGTAATTTCGTTCTTTTACAAGGATATAATAAAATACATTAAAACATGAACATCTCAGAAGTCATGATATGAAATATACATAAAGATATACAGTCCAAGAATTCATGAAATATAAACACCTGAGTATCTCACTTAGGCATGTTTAATTGCTAATTCACCCAATTCTAGTTTCTCCCATATTTGAGTAGAGCAGCTTCGGTGTCTCACTTTGAACTGATGGTAATATCTGGCGATTCCCTGGGCCTTGACACCTTCCCTCCAGACCGTGGCTCGGCAGTCAGGCACAGGTGGGGTCCCCTCAGTTGCTAGGGTGATTGGGAGAGAGGGCAGTTCCCAGCGGAAGCATCCGTCTCACGCCTGTGCACTGCAGTCTGGACGCTTTCAGACCAGACTCCACTTGGGACTGGATGGAAAATCTAGAGCTGTTTTTGTCTGTGATTTAAATCTTATAATGTATTTGCGTTTTCTGTCTCTTTTTTTTCCTTCTACCCTGACACTAAAAAAAAAAAGCTATTGTATGTGAATGAACACTTAATTCACGCCTTCTGAATACTGATCTGCAAAAAAATGGACAGCATAGCACTGACTTGTCTTTTCAGGCTTTTCACAGTAAATTTGGTTGACTGCACCTTTGTCATACTAACGGTAAGACTGATGGGATTTTGTTGGTACCTAAAGTCAGAAATTCCTGGTGTTTGAACCCCAGCTCTGCCATTTCCTAGGACCCTGGGAAAGCCTCATCACTCTTAATCTAAGTTTTTCATTCACAAAATGAGGATAATAACCCTACATATATGGGAAGATTAGATATAAGGAGTGAATAAAATAAGGCATGTAAGATAGTTACAGTGCCTGATATAAAGATGGACAAAACTTTTCCTAATTATTGTTATTAAATGCCTACAAATGACATTGAGAGAGAGACACAGTTTTTAAAATGAAGTTGAGGATTAGAATTCAAAAGAGGTGAGTGCAAGTACCTTGTACCTGTCTTGAAATTTTCTAATAATACTTCACCTGCCAAGTGAATTGTGTTACATTTTCATGACATGGCAGAAACAAGAGAAGCATTTGTGCATTCATTTGTTTATGTAATCCTCTTAGGACATTCAGTTATTCCCTGATGTCCTTTGTATCAATTGATGGGAGTGATAAAAAAGAAAAACTGGAAAAGATTACTTTCCCTTGGTTACTTAGGGCACTCTTCTTTCAGGCTAAAAACAGATATAATTTTGCTAATTTAGTGAACGGATTCAGTATGCATAGACTCATGTTTGGACAAGAGAAAAAGGAACACATGTTTGACTTATCTGCTGTACAGAGACCAGCTAGCTCCTTTTTTATTTAAGAGTTCTGAGTCTTTGTTCCATAGTTTTAGGAGGAGATCCATTTTGAGGGTTTGCTGAGAATTAATGAAACAGTAGTCGGAATGCTTTTGAATAGCAGTACATATTCATTTTATGATAATCCAGTTCACATTTTAATATTTAGGTTTGGTCTTTATAAGTTGGACATCTTTTGGGGAGGGTTAGATATAATTATTTAGCATTTAAAATAAACGAGGTCTTTTTTTATATTAATAACCTCAGATAAGCACATATTTAATTTTATATCATGATAAAAAATAAGAAATACAGATGTGTATTCAGTCAATAAAAAATGCTTCATTTCTGAGCACAGATTAAATTGATATTTGTTACTTTTTCCATAATATTTTGTTTTGCATTCAATGGAAAACTTTAGGGATTCTAGAATTGTAGGATTTCCAAAGTTCAACCTGGACCATATTGAACACTAAGAGTAGCATTAATTCACAGTGATGCTCTTCCCTGGTGGCTTAGATAGTAAAGAATCCCCCTGCAACGCAGGAAACCCAGGTTCAATCCCCGAGACGGGAAGATCCCCTGGAGAAGGAAATGGCAACCCACTCCAGTATTCTTGCCCAGAGAGTCCTATTGACAGGAGCCTGGTGGGCTACAGTCTATGGGTCATAAAGAGTTGGACATGACTGAGTGACTAGTTCACACACACACACACACACACACACACACACACACAGAGTCCTATGGACAGAGGAACCTGGTGGGCTACAGTCTATGGGTCATAAAGAGTTGGACATGACTGAGTGACTAGTTCACACACACACACACACACACACACACACACACACACAGAGTCCTATGGACAGAGGAGCCTGGTGGGCTACAGTCTATGGGTCATAAAGAGTTGGACATGACTGAGTGACTAGTTCACACACACACACACACGGGTCATAAAGAGTTGGACATGACTGAGTGACTAGTTCACACACACACACACACACGCACGCATGCACACACACACACTCTGCACAAGAGAAAAAATGCAGTGATGTATTTTGGGAAAACCAAATGACAAGATTACACCATTGAATAAAAAGGTGGGGTTTGCCCAAGACAAGTGGACATTTCCGCTGTTAATCATCCTGAGATTAAGTATGCCTATGAGTGATTTCAGGGTCTGGGCCAAAATGTTAGACATTCTAACCGTCTTCTTTGTAATTTTATAGCTCTACCTCTCACTGGTTGACTTACTAAGAAATGTGTCCTAGTTTGGGTCCATTTGAGGACTATTCTATACCAAGTCCAGTTAACATATACATTCATTCTTGTTCATTCATTTAATAAATAGTTATATAAATAGTAAGTAGTAATGTGCTGGGTAAACTGGTATTTGACAAGGAGGCAGTCTCTGCCCCTATGGAGCTTGTAACGCGATGAGAGCATTGATGTTTTTAGCATCTTGCTTGTGTTGCCATTTGTTTAAGGCTATTAAAAGAAATGGAAGGATTTCAGGACATAAGAGACCATATTTGCCCATTCCTTTCTTTGGGCTGTTTTGAGACTTAAATCAGATAATTTCTGTAAAGCACTCCACGTGGTTCCTGGCACCTAATACCAGCGATGACAAAAACTTTTATAAGAGTGATATTATGTGCCAAGTGCTGTATTTTAATCATTGTAAGTGTATTAGCTCATTTTTTCAACATACTGTTATTCCATTTTATAAAAGAGGAAACCAAGACACAGGTTCGTTTGCTTAAGATGGCTTAGCTGTGAGCCTTGCATAAGTCAGAGTTGTCATGTAGGCTGACACTTTGACATAGTGACAAGTTGTTGTTGACATACTGCTTCATGCTTTTCTTCTTCCTTTGCTAGGTGTCATAGAGACTTCAGATCGACTGGACCGCGAGTCGACCTCTCATTACTGGCTGACAGTCTACGCATCTGATCAGGGCGTGGTGCCCCTGTCCTCCTTCGTAGAGGTCTACATAGAGGTGGAGGATGTGAATGACAACGCTCCGCAGACGTCGGAGCCTGTTTATTATCCAGAAATAATGGAAAACTCTCCCAAGGATGTATCTGTGGTCCAGATTGAGGCATTTGATCCAGACTCTAGCTCTGATGACAAGCTGACATACAAAATCACAAGTGGAAATCCACAGGGATTTTTTTCAATTAATTCTAAAACAGGTATGTGTTAATACTATTAGGTATGAAATATTCATGCATGTACTCGCTTGATTTGGGGAAATTTAAATTAAATTTCTTTATTTGCCACTTTTCTTTAGCTTTTGATAAGTCATCTTCCTTTAGAATTATTCAAGACAAGCTTTTATTCTCTGATGAAAATTTAGCCCCATTTTTTTTTCCTTTCAGTTTGCTTTTATAAAACTACTTTGCTTCTTAGTAGAGTTTCACTTGCAGGTGAAAAAGCAAATATTGTAGTTTCATTAATAGCTCCTAAATTTAGAAATGTATTTTAAACTTAACTGCAGATTCTACTGCTGCTGCATTTTCCAAACTCTGCATTTTATGAAAACTATCAAAAGAGTTTATTTCACAGTTCACAGTGCTTTTTTTTTTTTTAATGTTGTTTTGGAATTTTTCCATAGAGCAGTGCTGTGTGTCTGCAGGCAGTAAAGGATTAGAATTCAGTAATTTTCAAATTGGGAGCAAATTCTTGAACTCACACGTCAGATTTTCCTTCTGACCATTTTTTTTTCTTGAACGTCCAACATTCTGAGAAGGTACTTCCTTGACTCCAAAGTCCTTATAAACTTCGAATGTTGAACTTTTACATTTGACAGTGCATCAACTTTTTCCTTAAGTCTTGGTTCTCTTTATCCTATTGCACATACACATACACAGAGGTTCAGCATAGCTATCCTTTGTGTAGTAAAAAGTTAGCTACCATTTATGCATGAAAATTTGCAAGTGGAGTCTACAAGCTCTCTTGATCAGAGTTAAAACAGGACTGTCCACATGACACCAAGAGGACAGTTCCTTCGCAGGAAGATAAAGCTTCTCTTGGAGGAGGTCGTTGGCCTTTGAGTCTAGACTTTTCAGTGAGTCAGTATTTCCCATAGAATCTAGTTTCCATAATCTAGATTATGAAGAGGTAGATTTATAACTTACATACCTCTGTCATGCCTTTGCTTATTATGTCTTATTTAGGGGAACTGTCGTGTTCAGTTATTGAGTTGTCTATTTGATATATCAAGGAAATAACATATAAAAACCAAAATTAAGAAGGCATTCTCAGCTTCCTTGCAAGTCTTTGTTATTCCTTTTTTTTTTGTACTGTTCTTATTTTATAGTTTACTTTGTTGAACTTAAAAGGAAGCAGTTTTTAAGGTGGAGAGAAGCTTGAATTCAATATCCATGTACTGAAATGCCTGTAGAAAGATGCTTGATAAGGGAGCATGTGTGTATGTAATGTTTTATGTCTTAAAAAAGGATGTTAAAAAATTAGTTTTTAAGCCTCTTGTCACCATATTCCAACCTGTGCTATAGACTGTCTTTCTTGATTAGTACAAGTAAACAAGATTGATTTTTGACTATGCTTTTGCCTTGAGATTAATATGCTCTTGCTCTTTGGCTAAATTTTGATGTGTTCCTCTGATGGAGATTAAAAGTGAGGTTTGGATTGTTAGAAAACCAATAGCTGATTAAGAATGATTGAGCCCTGTAAGAATTTAATTATGTGGGAGAGAAACAGGACTTGAGGGTCTTTGCTTTTGGAAGTGTTAGGAATAGGATGCCAAGGGAGTTTCTTGAGCCTAAGAATAAGCGCTGGGACTAAGAGATTGTGTAAGAACACCCTGGTGGCTCAGACAGTAAAGAATCTACCTGCAGGGCAGGAGACCTGGGTTCAGTCTCTGGGTTGGGAAGATCCCCTGGAGAAGGGCATGGCAACCACTCCAGTATTCTGGCCTGGAGAACCCTATCGGTAGAGGAACCTGGCAGGCTCTAGTCCATGGGGTCGCAAAGAGTCGGACTCGACTGAGTGAGTAACAATTTCACTTTACTTTTTCATAAAGATTGGAGTCAGCAATACCTCTGGTTACTAAAGGCTTGTTTAAGCAGTGTCTTTTATACTGTTTCACAGCATTACTCATAACTCAGTTCAGCCTCATTTTTGGTGAAATGAAAGAACTAAGAGCTAAAAAATTTAGAACTCACTGTCAAATATAAAAAGAAGAAAGATGAGATATTTATAAAAATTTCAGAGGAGGATTTCATAGTCAAGAAACTATTTGCTTGAAACGGGGGCTGGTCACAGACCTTGAGAAATCTAGAAGCCACAGCCTCAAGGTAGTAATTCAGGAACATAACCACCCCTTTTAAACAGTTGCTTGTTTAGTTAGACTTTAAAATATTTTCACTTTTCTTATATCATCTCTCTTTTA
Source organism: Cervus elaphus (assembly GCF_910594005.1). Classification (NCBI taxonomy): domain Eukaryota; kingdom Metazoa; phylum Chordata; class Mammalia; order Artiodactyla; family Cervidae; genus Cervus; species Cervus elaphus. Next base: position 24,361,822 of record NC_057846.1, on the reverse strand, counting down.
GATTAGATTAAATCCTCTGTGAAGAGACAGGCAAGCAAGCTATACATATGCCCTTTGCAATATCTGAGCAGATACCATATGTCTGGACATAATGTGTATTTGAGGACAGGAGAAAGAAACAGAGAAATTATAGAAGTTAGAGCTACTGTGGGGAGCCTTAAAACCTTGGTTATCTGTCTCCGGCCTCTGAAATGATGAGGACACTGCTGTTGTGTTATGTCTTGAAGAAATGGGATAAATGTGGTATCGCCACTCCCTTTAAGTCTGTCTGTTCTGACAACTCTTTGGAAGGGATGTTTGCTGAAACCTCAAAACACTTCCTTTGGGGAGAAGAAATGCCATTTCGGAGTCCATAGCTAGCTCCCAGACCCTTGGGCGGCATATAGATCCTGCTAAGACAGTGGGGGAAAAATTCATGCAGATTCCCAAGAGGTTTTATTTATTTATGAGTTGAAGGCAGATAACAGTGGAGAATAACTATAGTTACCACTCAGAAATATTTGTTGCGAAGCATGTAGTAAACTGTGTTTTGTAAAAATGTCTGATCATTCCACAAGCCACCTAAGTCTCTAAAAGTCTAGAAATAACCATATATTAGCATGGGCACTGTAAAAGAAGATAGTAAATATATAGGTCCACCTCTGGATGCTTCTATTTCCTCAACTCAGCAGATAATTTGGGCATGACCTTCAGGGTCCAAATGTAATGCCTCGAAGGATATATGTGCCTCAGAACTTTTAAAGTAGACTGACTTTCAGTAGGCTGGTCAGTATCACTGGGGGCCTGATTGTGAAAGCTGGTGAAGACAGTCAGGTAGAAGAAAGTTTCCGTGATGCGCTGACCCATCACATCACCTGGGGTCCCAGAATCATGTTGCCTAATTATTAATGGCAGAGTGAGAAAATCACTGGGCAGGAAGGCATGAGATGTGGGCAGTAGTGAGGTTTACCTCTGGGATCTTGGAGAAAACTGGCGTTCCGGGTCCTGACGTTCTGCGATTAGTGATGAGCATCTTTGCAGCTGGGAGAGATGCCACGGCCTCTCCCATGTGCAGGGGTTAGTTACCTCTGTTCTGTTAACACTGCATGAGATATCCAGGGTCTCAGTAGCTTGATAAAGGCATGCCTGTCCTTTGGATGAACAGATCTGATGAAGTAAAATGGGTCTACTTGCTTCTTAGTGGTTAAGAGAAATTTAGGAACCTGGTGATTATCACAACATCTAACAGACTAAAGGAAATCTGAATTCATTGCCATTCAAATCATTTTTTAACCCATCAGGTGTTTACTGAGCCGCTGCTGTCTATTCAGCATGTTAAGAGATGCTCTGAGAGTTGGTAGTCTGCGTGCATGAAATAGCAGAGAGAAACAGGTGAATGTGAGATGTGTGCCCAGGTGCTAATAAACGCCTCTGGAGGAAGTGGGAAAGTGATGATGACGGATGTGGCGGTGCAGGAAGCAGGATGAGGCCCCTTGGAAAAGTTAGGGTGCTGATATAGCAAGTAGTCAAGTGGATGGAGAGAGACGGGGTTCGGGGGTGTTCACGTTGGGACAATTAGAAGGAGTGGTGAGGCCAAGAAATCCAGTTCAATGAGTGTATGAGAGAATGGCTGTGCTTGGTGGAAAGGCGTAAATACCAGAAGAGGTCAAGGATAATATTTATGTTATTTTTATAAATAATGACCTATTTTGGAGAGTCTCTGTGCAATCCCTTGGAATGTTCTGTATAAACTTAAATCAGATGGCCTCACTGAGTCCTCCTGGAGAGGAGGAAACATCCCCCCAGAAACTTTCTCTCTCCTATTGTCATGGTGGGACGCCTATTTTTTTAAAAACGGAACCAAAAAACCTTGTCTAGGACTGGGTTTGATCAGCTGAGTTGGGGATTCTCAGTGACAAGTTTGGATGAACGTTTTTAAATGTATTTGGTGCCTAGAACTGCCTTTCTGCATCTCAGATGGTTCCCGTTATGTTGTTTTTAACTGGGGTGGCAGGGTGTTTCCTTTTAACAGAAGGTGCAAGCAAAAGCCACTTGATCTTTTCTAATTGTTTCCTTTGCTAATACACACTTTGTTAACGCCAGAAGTTCTTAATAACATTTTTTGTTTGATTATGCTCAGTATCAGGGTAAATCTGCTTCTTTTAACAAAAATCATGCAGTTGCTCGAGGTGGGAGAGAGGCAAGAGCAGGGAGCATTAGATCGTCTGAGCCCGGGCAGCCTGGCTCCTGCATGCACATGCGTCACGGCTTCCTTGCAGAATGTCAAGGACAGAGAAGAAGGGGGCCGAACAATGGGGACCAGTGTGCACTCCCAGGCTCCGTTCTCCACAGGGAACCTCGGCAGACCGGAGCCGCCCCAGCAAAGTGTCTTTCTAGTCAATGCTATCAACGTGAACTTCTGAGGTCCGATAGGTGGCTTACAGTGGGCATGTAATTTCCAAGTGGTCATTTGGGGCCTGTGCATGCTTTAGAAATGACTACAGTTTTACTCCCTTATCTCTGTGTTGGTATTTTCCAAGTTTTGGACACAAAGCAAGTATTGCTCTTTGCTTTTAAAAAAGTTTTACTGGACTGTCGTTGACATACAGTGAATTGCATGTGGTTAAAGCCTGCGATTGGATGAGTTTTGACGTAGCTACCCAGCTGTGAAACCATCTCCGCAGTCAGGCAGCAAACCTACCCATCTCTCCCCCTAAGTCCCCCAAGCCTTTCACTTCTGTTGCTGCCTCCTCCCGCCCCCAGGCAGCCACTGATCTGCCTTCAATCACTGTATATTAGTTTGCCTTCCCTAAAGTTTTCTATAAATAGACTCACAGAGTGTATACTGGGTTATTTTTTTTGTAAAGGTTCTTACACTCAACATGTTTTCTTTTGAGAGTCACAGATGTTGTAGTGAGGACCGGAATCCACTGAAATAATTCATACCAGCCAGTTCTAAACCTCCTTGAGCTGCAGCACCTTGCCCTTTCCACGGAAACCACAGGGAAGGTTGCGACCCACTCTTTGTCCTGCTCTTTCTGCCTCCTGACTGGCCCCAGTGCAGACCCGCTTGGCTGCGGGGAATAATAAACTCTTTTCAGTGACAGTGGTCTCCTGATCTAGTGGCCTCAGCATTCTTGAATGATAGGAAAGCCTGCATTTCCAAGCACTTTGAGGCAACTGCTGTTTGTACTTTCTTTTACTCATGTACAAACAAGCATGCATTATTTTTTTTTTCTCGTCTTTTTCACAGGGGTGGTAGCATACTATACACAGTGGTAAACATCTCAGGTTTTTCCCTTATTAGCATTAGAGGCTGTACCTTAGGAAAATTACTTTATTGTAGTCGTTGATGGGCTTGCCACCTTATTATAAGAATATAGGTACATATCCATGTACCTTTCATACCCATTTCACTGGTCCACTTATTTTACACTGTCTAGTAAATGTTTGTCGGAGAAGGCAATGGCACCCCACTCCAGTGCTCTTGCCTAGAAAATCCCATGGACGGAGGAGCCTGGTAGGCTGCAGTCCATGGGGTCGCTACGAGTCAGACACCACTGAGCGACTTTACTTTCACTTTTCACTTTCACACATTGGAGAAGGAAATGGCAACCCACTCCAGTGTTGTTGCCTGGAGAATTCCAGGGACGGGGGAGCCTGGTGGGCTGCCGTCTATGGGGTCGCACAGAGTCGGACACGACTGAAGCGACTTAGCAGCAGCAGCAGTAAATGTTTGTGGGTTTTTTTTTGGTTTTTGTATCTTCCCATTCATTGGGGTACATCTTCCTGTTTGGGAACAAACACTGAAAAATAAATTTTTCATGGTTAAAAATAAATTCATCAGAAATGTGTATTAAGTAGAGGTGTCCTTTTTGAATATAGAGTATGTTTGTGGATGTGATTTCTGTGTGTCTGCAAGAACATCTTCAAAGGGTTTAGGCTCTTTGATGACTATTGGATCTGTTTCCATCTGCTTAAAATTTTAAATGGTTTAAAAACTTTCTTGAGGCTGTTTCAGCTTACTGTTTTCCTAGCTTTTCCTCTATCAATTCTGTAGAGTTAAAATTTCATGTGTTTTGGAGGCTGATCTCTACTCTAAATCTCTTATTATTAGATCTGGAGCACGTGGCCCCATTGAAATCACAGAAGCCACACGGGTCCCTCTCTTTGGGCTGATTTCTGTGAGACTGTCACATGCTTGTTACCTTTGAGAGTTGACCTTGAAGGAGACGGCCGAAGAGAAACCAGCAGCCCTTGGCTTTCCTTCCTTCGCTACTCTTCTGTGCTGTGTTCCGATCTTTCTTGTCCCACTCTTCCACCCCTGACCTCACTTTTAGATCAGGCTGAAATAAAACTTTCTCCGGGAGCCAGAAGGGCAGTGACAAGTACAGCTTATTAAGCATGAGGCACTTAATGTATTAAAGCAGCCTCATGTGGTTGATCTTTACAAGAAACCCTGTGAGACAGGCAGAGACTGCAAATGCCAGCAGTCTGCTGTCTTCTCCATTTGTGTTTTCCCCAATTTTCAAGTAAATTACATGACTTCAGTGGAGAAGGAAATGGCAACCCAGCCCAGTATTCCTGCCTGTGAAATCCCATGGATGGAGGAGCCTGGTGGGCTAACATCCTTGGTTGCAAGAGTTGGACACGACTGAGCAATTAAACCACCACTACGTAGGGCTTGAGAGAGAGGGAAAGGCCACCTGAGCTCAGAGCCAGGGAGACATGAGTTTCATGATTGCTGCTTCTGGTTGCAGGATCCCATGTTCACTTGATAGGCTTTTGGGTTTGGGATGTACATGTGGTTTCATATCTGTTTTTCCTGTACCTTCTCTGTTTTTTGCTGAATTATATGATGGTTGCTTTTTAGGCGAATCTTATTTCTAGTAATATTTTCAGACCAAAAAGCACAAAGCTTGTAAATAACACTAAGTGTTTAAACTTTGTTTTGTTAACCGTGTATGGTGAGGATCATTAAACCTTTGCTGTGAAGGGCCAAGTCTGAAATAATTTCAGCTTTGCAGGCCACAGAGTCACTTCACAGCCACTCAGATCGGTCACTGAAGAGTGAAAGCTGCCCTCGGCAGCAGGGGAATTAATGAGAATGGCTGTGGGTGCCAATAAAACTTTATTTATGAGCATTGAAATTTGAATTTCATATACTTTTCGTGTGTCACAGTATATCCTTTTATTTCTGATTAAGAATGTAAAAGCCATTCTTAGTTTGTAAGCTATACAAAATCAGTTCGGCAGTAGTTTTCTGACCTTTTATATGTTGATATATTTACTAGTTGGGCTGGTGGTACTGCTGATTTATTTTTGAGAGGGTAGACTACTTGATATTCCTGAAGTAAGAATTAAATTTATTTTCCATTACTCTAAGCAGTGAATATTTTAAAAAAGATCTGTATTTTGCTTCTCCAGGTTATTAAAATTGTTCTTTAAAGAATAGTAGTAGAATATTAGTTACCAAAGTTGAAATCTCAGAAGACATTTATCAAGTTGATGATAGACTATTATTCAGATCGCTTCTACTTTAAGAAGTAACTGTTTCTTGTTCGTTAGAAGATACAATATTTTCAAGTTTTGAGATTTTCACACTTCTTTGTGCTATTATGTCCTGTTAAAAATATTTCAGAGCTTGAAATTCCAGCTCTCATAGTTGGTTATGTGTATATTTATCAGATCTTTACCATTTTCTCCATTTTTGTTCATCCCTTATTCTGCATTGAGATGTGCATGCTCAAATTAACCAAGTTACAGCTTCATATACTTTGTAGAGGACAGCTTTATACAGGGACCTTTTATTCATTTGTTTATATGCAGAATAGAATAATGTAGGGTTATTTTATGTTCAATGTAAGAAATGTCCTTTAACTGCAGATAGAATAGTATATATGTGTGTATATATATATATACACATATATATATATAAAATATGTACACACATACATATATATATAGTGATGCCTAAAGCATGAGAAAGTCATAAAGTGCTATAATAGTGAATAGGTATGCTGGGTAACCATCCATGTTCTAGGCGAGTGTCGTATTACAACTGTTTTTTCTCAGTCAAAGTAAATGGCATTTTATTGTGGCTGAACAAAGTGCAATAGGAAACAGCTATAGCTGCAAACAACTTCCGAGGGTTTCCGGTAACATTTGATAGCTGCACAGGAAGGAAGTGAAGGGCCAGTCATTTTACAATGACAGGAATTCATTAAAAAAAAAAAAAAGTTTACTTATTTGTGGTCTTTTCCCAAATATTTGCAAATATTCAGGAAGACTCTATAGATCTTACCTGTTCTTCCTGCTTATTTTTTATTTTACCATGAAGTATGTTATCCTTAAAGTCTAATAAAAATCAGATTTTATGCACTGCTTTTTCTGCACATATTGGAATAGATAAACTTTTTTACCCCAAAATCTGTTAATCTTGAATCCTTAAGATAAATTGTTTCAAGGAGTATTCTGTTCTTTTCTATGTTGCTGAATATCATTTGCTAAAATTACTTTAAGTACCAGTATTTTAAGATTTTGCATTTAAGTGCCTGAGTGAGATTAGCCTCTTTTACATCAACATGATGTTAACTTATAAAATGGGTTGGGTTTCTCCCTTCTCTATCAGTGCTGTATCTGACATTTGTGGGAATGTCGAAGGCAATTCCCAGTAAATTGCATTTGGCTTTTGATCTTATGTTTATCTCATGTCTCAGCACCACCCATTTTTTCAGTGAGAAACAGCTAGTCAAGATAGACTTAAAGCCAGAAGAGAAGTCTGGTGAGTTCAGGGTGCAAATTCTTGCTCAACTCCTGCTTGTGTGACTTTAGGCTGGTCATTTGATTTCATTCTTTGAGGGTTTTCCACGGGACTCTCAAAGTTTGAACTAAATGAGTTCCGAGCGCCCCTCCAGCCTTGACAGCCTATGAATAGAGTTCCATTTTTGGCTCCAAGCCTAATCCCGTTGGCACCAGGACTGCGGAGACAAACAATAGCTGCTCAGATGGCGGCAGCTGCCAAGAGAGCTCCAGACAGGCTGTGGTTACATGCAGCCTTAGAGCACCACCTAAATAAAGGCAGCGCGGTGCTGCAGAGGATCGCGGAGCCCAAGGGCCAAAGCTCCAAGGGGACGGATGCTGAGTGATAACCGTAGAAAAACTGGAAGTTCGCTCTTGGCCTGTCAGGCAGTCTGTATTTTTAGATGCGAACTCCAGTAGCAATGCCCACCTCCTTGCCTGCCTTTGCAGGTCTGCTCTGCCTCTCCACTACGGGCGCTCGTCTCATCTTGCTTGTTTTGTGGTCACTCAGTCCTGGCTAAGGCCCTGGAGGGTCAGGGTGAGAATTAAGCGTGATATGGAGGATGTGGTTAGTGCTTAGTCCTTATTCTCCAGCTGACTTGTCTGAAAATTAGCAGAATTCATACGATTTCCGTTTCACCTGTTGGAAGAGGAGTCTTAGAAGTTTGAATAGGAAAACACTGTCCTTGGTCTGGTTTCTGTCCTCCCTCCTCCCGTGGTGTCCTCTGCCTACCCACACTCCAGACCTCAGGACTTTTAGCTGTGCTCTTTGTAAATTGCAGTTAATAGCCTTGTTTTGTGAACACTGTCACTTTATTAAAAAGCTGGTTGGGCACAAAGATCTGTAGACTAGAAAGTCCCTTGGAACCGTATTTGTCATGTGCTCCACATGGAATTCTGCAGTTAATGTCTCTTGCTTTCCTGTCTCACTGTTCTTTGCTTGCTTTAATACTTTATTTTAAAAATTAGAAATGGTGGTGACGTTCAGTCACTCAGTCGTGTCTGACTCTTTGGGACCCCATGGACCCACCACACCAGATTTCCCTGTCCTTCACTGTTTCCGGAGTTTGCTCAAACTCATGTCCATTGAGTTGGGGATGCCATCCAACCATCTCATCCTCTGTCACCCCCTTCTCCTCTTGTCCTCAATCTTTCCCAGCATCAGGGTCTTTTCCAAAAATTAGAGTAAAAAATTAGATTAACTGACATTTACTACTAATAATTACCAATGTAGTGCCTCCTTTATTTTCCATACATTTGATTAGTTCCTGTAGTTTTGTGATAGCTGAACAACTCAGAACAGGCACCATGGAAACTTAAAAAAAAAAACCAAAATTGAACAGTATTCAGCATCTCAAAATCTTGGCAAGTTTTGCTATTTTCACTATTTAGAGTTAAGACAGCTGCTTACAGAATTTGGATCTTAATATAACAGTATGTTTGCTATTGAAGTACTGCTTCAAATTTTAACCACAGAAGAAGATTCTGACTATTGTGGATGTTAAAATTGGGTTTTGACATATATAATTTGAAATGGGAAACTCTCCAAAGGAATAGAGATGAGTTACATCATTTAAATTAATTTAAAAAGTCAGTGTTTTGTTCACACCAGCTACATTTCCAGTGCTCGGTGACCACGTATGCTGGGGCGGCTGCGTATGATGGACAAGGTGGAACTTGTCCATCATCGCCAGGAGTTCCGTGACCACAGCGCCTTTCCAGAATGTGTGTTGCTTTAGTTCATGCGTTTCTGTAAAATAAGCAAAAGGATGAAGAGTGGCTGCAGAAGTAATCAGAATAGTGGGAAATGTTAATTAGGTGAGCAGGCTTTTGTTCTCTTCCTTGATCTTTCTCCTTCCTCTGCTTATTTTCAAGTAGAATAACTGGAAAATAACTCAAAGCAAATTTCCTGCCAAGCAAGGTGAACGCATGACCACACAGCTTTTTTTTTTTTTTTTAGAGTCAGGACTTTTTCTTTCATAGTTTTGGTTCTTTAAAAACTCCTTCTGCAGATCGCAAGTTATTTTCTCTCTCCAGGCAGTTGGACCTTAATCCTATTCAGAAATTCTGTTTTTTTGGTTGCTTTTTCTTCTCAGCTGCCATCTCATTGCATCCCTGGTGCTGATATTTCAAACCCTTCCTTCCAGAACCTAAGCCTTCCATTGTCCCTTCTTGGCTTCTTTCATTCTTAATGTGGCTTCAGGCTCTGATGCTCTGTGTTTACTCAACTCCCCTCACCCCTTTGCTCGATGGTGTTGAGTAAGCAACTTAATTTCTGAGCCTGTAAAAATATTTATTTATTATGGTACAGGTATCGCCATATGTATATATATGGATCGAGTGAGATAATACATTTAAAGCTCATAGCACAATACTTGGGCATTTACTGAGCCAGAAAACAATTAGAGATGAGTGCATTTGATGCATTAGTTAGCTTTTGTTTTGGAGCAAGGGCTTCCCTGGTAGCTCAAACGGTAAAAGGAATCTGCCTGCAATGCAGGAGACCTGGGTTGCATCCCTGGGTTGGGAAGATCTCCTGGAGGAGGGCATGGCAACCCATTCCAGTATTCTTGCCTGGAGAATCCCATGGACAGAGAAGCCTGGTGGGCTACTACAGTCCATGGGGTTGCAAAGAGCCAGACATAACTTATCAAATAAGCAAACTGTATTTGCTCTCTCAGTCCGTTTCTGTTTACAATGGCATTGGTCTACAAATGGGATGTTTTGTAGGGCAAGGAAATTTTTTGTCTTTTCATTTCTGTTCTTAACTTAACAGAGTTCAGGAGAAAAGAAGGATAAAGACACAAGATCACAAGAGGCAGCACTTGCCTATGCTTTTTTTTTGCCTTCTCCCACTCTTATTTTATTCTCTAAAGTGCTTTTTTGGACCTGTTAAATAACGAATGATTAACTGTTACTGGTTTTTTTTTTCTTAAACTTCACGTAAGTGACAGTTGAGAATTTCAGAGAGTTGAAATACCAAAGTGCAGTAAATTATACAGTGTGATGTGATGGGGAGGGAGGATTAAAAACCCCAAACCTCTCACCTGGGCTCCAGGAAAACTAAATTCTAATCCTGGCTTTGATGCTGATTTACTGGTGAGTTGGAACAATTTAATTTGTCTCCGGCTCAGGTAGCTGAGTTTGATCATCTTAAAGGCTTCTCTCTATTTCTGAAGTAGCGCACTATTTCATGAAGTACAGCTGCTTCTGGGATTTAGTGGTAAACATGACAGATGAGCACCAGTGTTTAAAGAGAAAGAAATGGATACACTTATTAGATATTTCATCCCAACAGGGTTAATAGCATGTATGTAGAAATGGTATACTCTGGATTCGTTTTTGAAAATAGATGTTTGTCAGGCAGGCAGGCAAGGTGGAGGATTAGCAGGCTTGAGATGTGGAAAATTACAGAGGTGAAGATGGAAGTGAACTGCATCATGAATTTCGAAGCTAGATGGCTCCTTGGATACCATTTCCGTCGTGTTCTGCTCCCAGTGTGGTGGCCTGCCGTGAGGTCAAGCGCCCCTCTGGAGAGCATCCCGGTCTTCCTCGATGTTCCTGCTTCATTAGAGCATTTCGTTTTCTCTCAGAGTTCATTCTGTGTGGAAATCCACAGGAAGCACTCATTTTCTCTGAGGGGCGGCCCCACCTCCCACCTCCCCATGGACAGGCTTGCCCTGCCCTCCCTGATGTGGTGTTAGGGGCCAGGAAGCTGTGACCCTCGGGATAGGCGTCCTTGGGGTGCAGGTGTGCAAACGTGGGAAGGAAGGGCTGGAACACCTTACATGTAGTTAGTTGGCCCGCACCTCCTGCATTGGTTCGTCCACATCTGGATCTTTGTCTTTCTTCCTTTGTGGTTATAATCACTCATCGCATACACTCTGTTAGCCTGCCCGACCGTCCCCTCCTCATTAGAGAAATCCCTTTCCTCATCTTCCTGCCTCCCTGGCTCTCGCTTGATCTTCTTTTCCAAGCTTCCCTGAAGTTACTTGGCAGAGGGAGACTTCCTCCTTTGCTTCTGAGGCTTCTTCATGGTGTCCTAGACACTTCAATAAGGTTGGCCAACCCTCCTCTTTATTTTTCGGTAGGAGAAGGAAATGGCAACCCACTCCTGTATCCTTGCCTGGAGAATCCCGTGGACAGAGGATCCTGGCAGGCCATGGTCCATAGGGTCGCAGAGAGTCGGACACGACTAAAGCAACGCAGCACGCATGCATGCACTGTTCACCATTCCTCACTCTCCTTTCTGTACGTGGGGTGTAATTAAGTCTGTCTCCGCCTCTGGCACCTTCTCTGCGCTTCACATCTGTGCCTCTAATTGTCTTCTGCTGGACACCACCATCACCTAGACCTCCTGCCTCAAGGCCTGACGCCTTTTACCTGTAAATACATGTTAAACGGTCCTCTCGTATAAGCTATAAATTTGTACCATTTCCAAGTTCAGTGTAGTCTATGTGCCTCTTACTCCAATACATATGTTAAAAATCTACTCTTATGTTTTTAAGAAATTCATATGTTCACACATTTAAGTGTTTTTTTTAAGATAATAGAGATAACAACAGTATAAGCAAGTACACGGGAAAGGCAGAGTCTTGTGGGACTTAAATGAGTGACTGGAGTGCCCATGTGGTGATGTTATGACAGAGCAAATAAGAGAGCCTGGAAAACCTAGGAGCAGAACCCCAGGCTAGGCTTGTCACGGGAGACCTTGGAAGTGAGGTTTAAACTGAGAGGCCGAGGAATGGATAGGAGTAGCTGGGATGATTAAAAAAAGGAACAGTAGAATTCATTGTGTTTAAATGGAATTAATATTCCATTTGAGTTAAGGGAGAATTAGTTTTAAGTATATAGAACATTCAGTTAATTCCAAACCTAGGTGATAGGTTTGCTTTTTGTCTTTCTGTGTTTTAGTCGCTCAGTCATGTCCCACTTTTTGCGACCCCGTGGACTGTAGCCCACCAGGCTCCTCTGTCCATGGGGATTCTCCAGGCAAGAGTACTAGAGTGGGTTGCCATGCCTTCCTCCAGGGGACCTTCCCAACCCAGGGATCGAACCCAGGTCTCCTTCATTGCAGGCAGATTTCTTACCATCTGAGCTACCAGAGAAGCCCGAGAATACTGGAGTGGGTAGCCTAACCCTTCTCCAGGGGAACTTCCTGACCCAGGAATCTAAGCAGGGTCTCCTGCATTGCAGGCGGATTCTTTGCCAGCTGAGCTATCTGGGGAACTCTTTTGTCTTTATACTGAACTGGTGATATGGACATAAGATCATCCTCATTAGCAGTCTGGCATGCTGTAAGGAAACTGTAAAGTGAGGAATCATATTTGCTAAGATACTTACTTGTTGGTCACAGAAAGTTATTTGCTAAGATTTCCTGTAATAAATCATTATGTTCTACAGAGCAGAATCCTGTTTTGCTATGAACATGACAAGCTGTGGCCTCTTGCGATGTCAGCATTAACAGCAAGTTTCTGATGGGTACATGAGGACGATTAGATGGGACTAATCACAGCAATTTCCTGTCATTTTTGAATTCCTTAAAGCCACAATCAGAAAGTGTGGTAAACTTTTGATAAGGAGGAAAAAAGGGGATTAACTTTAAAAGTTCTTTGACTAATGAAAATCAAGCCTTTGCAACAGTAAGCCACATTTTCACACCATTAAGCATTGTGAACCATTTGCCTTGAGCCTCTTTTCATCTAGAAATACGGTTTTGGAAAAACCCCAGATTCTAATGTACAATATAGTCTTTTGTTGTCCTTATTAAAAAGAGAGCGTTGCTTCACTGAATTGTGGGGAAGATAATGTTGATGTAGATTCTTAGTGACTATTTAAGGGAAAAAAGACTTTGAATTAAATGAAAACACAAGCCTTTCATTTGCAAGTTTAGAGAAATGTTTTAAATAGCCTTCAATTGGTAGTTTTGTGAAATTAGCTAGGATAATAGGAGAAAATCAATTAGAATGATAAAATCTGTTCTTAAATATGAATTGTTTGAGATATTTCTCTGTGGAAAGCCACAGAAAGCTGGGCAAAAGGAAGCTTAATCTTAGCAGTGATTTGCCACCTAAAGGCCTTACCTGATCCTCACATCTGATATCACAACCACTCAGTTTATACCTGTCTATCATCAACACAGTTTGTAGAGGATATTCTAGTGGTTGGAGGGATTTTGTTTTTAATTTGTGTGAAGTATAAGAATATATTTCATTAATTTTAATGGCCTTCTAGGTGTCAACATATGTTGACAGTTTAAATAGATATAGATAGATATTCTTATTTGATAGGAAAATCAAAGGAATAATGGGTATGGGGTTTAATTTGAGGATCATTTCTTTTCTTCTTTTTTGGGGAAATTAAATGATTGTTATTTGACTAGCATTTACTGGAAAATCCCATTACTTTTTATGACAGTTCCTCATGTTTGAGGGTGGATGGCCCAGAGGTAATAAATCATAGTCAACATTATATTTTCCAGTAGTCTTTTTTGATATAGTTGTAGAAACTTTTTCTGTCAATTCTTAATCACCTCTGCAGCAGTCACAGGAGACACAGATGAGGTTGAAATTGTGGATAATTTCATCTTACTTTTTATAAATGTTTTTTTTCTGAGAAAATGTAATGTGGAAACCACTAAACAAATTTTTAAAGTGTAACTGATTTTTTCCACTTAATACCTGTCATTTATCTAGTATGTTTAAGAAATGTTAAGAAGAGAAAGTATGCTGTGTGCTGTGCTTAGTCAGTCATTCGTGTCCGATGCCTTGCGGCCCCATGGACTGTAGCCCGCCAGGCTCCTCTGTCCATGGGGATTCTCCAGCAAGAATACTGGAGTGGGTTGCCATGCCCTCCTCCTCCAGGGGGTCTTCCCAACCCAGGAATCGAACCCAGGTCTCCTGCATGGCAGGCGGATTCTTTACCGTCCCGAGCCACCAGGGAAGCCCTGAGAAAGTATAAAGTATGTTAATAAATAATACGTATGTTTGTCAATAAAATAATTAACTATACATGAATTAAAAATTTGTTCCTCTTGGGAACAGATTACGCATTTGCTCAAACTTCTACTCTTGGTGTGTGGTTGCAGTTACAGTATTTTGTGGTGGACTTTATTATGTGAGGATTCATGGGCTGTTATCATTTCATAGGTCTCATCACAACCACAGCAAGGAAACTAGACCGGGAGCAACAAGATGAACACATATTAGAAGTAAGCATTTCTTTCTTTTTAATAATTCAAAAGATACTGTAATAATTTGAAGAATATTGTAATCATAAATAGTATGAGAAAGAGCGATGTCACCTTAGTCATTCATAGCTCCTGCTATATTGTTATATTAGCTTCTAGTTATTAAGAAAAAGGAAAATAAAGAAAAACATTGTGAGTACAGTTCAGGTCTTCTTTACACTCCTTTTTACTCCCAGAAAATAAACAGATGCCCAAACACCCAGAGCAGCAGGTTACAGACGATGGCATCCTTCTTCGTGTGGTCCTCTCACCCTGGGTAGAACCTCACAGCACACCTGTTACCTGTGTGCCTCACCCTGGAGCCTGAGTTCTCTGAATGTCAAAGGCTGATGGGAGCAGGTGTAAGATGCTTAGGGCTTCAAAGATGATGTTAAGATATTGATGGGAAATGAAGATTAGTTTGCTTATAATATCGTGTGTGTTTTTCTGGAGTCCTTTTGTGGTAATTTATTTAAGGCCAAAGTTGGCATGGATTTGACTGTCTTAAAAAAGAATTTGTTTTTTTGTTTCTTTAAGTCACACATGAAAAGCTTTGTTACTGGCGGTGGGTTATGACCCCAGACTTAGGAACAGTTTGATGAATGCTACAAAGCATAGTACGTGGTGTATTTCTCTTTTTTCCTTTTCCCTATGGATCATATGAAAACTGATTAAAAGGAAATATTTTGAGAAGTTAAAATTAAAATAGTAAATACAATTCGGTTTTATTTTGAGAGTTTGGGAAGGAAAATCATGTACTTTAATTAAAGCAGTTAACTTTACTTACTCTTGACAAGTACCCTCAGGATACATTCATTCACACTTCTATAAACAACAGAATTTACACCTGCCAGGCTTTAAAAGGAACATAGTTCCACAGGAAACTTCAATCTACTTCACTGTTTTTAGTATTACATTGATTAATTTGGGAGGATCTGGGTGAGGGGAGAATAACTAATGTTGTTCCTTGTAATGTACATATTGAAGTGAAAATGAACATGTAATTTGAGAGTGAAATTGTTTCTTATGCATACAGAAGCATTCATCAGTGTAATCCTCAAGAATCTTAGATTTTCATGCCAAAACTCAATACATGAATACCTAGAATGAAAGTTATTTTGCTTTTCTTTTACTGAAAACCTTCTTTAATAAGTTGGCCTTCAGTTTAAGTGTTTGTGTCCTCTCTACCAAAACTTCTGGACAATAAAAGAGAGCCAAGCAAAATGACTGCTAGTATTAGAAGGCTTGCTCCTTATACATAATGTGTATTTTAATTGGCCGGTTTAACTTATTTTATTGATGAAGTTTAAAAGTGATAGTTTTTAAATGCAGCATGTTAAGATTTTATTTTTAAACATATACAAGAGGACTCTTTAAGTACTTAGCAAAATCTTCCTTCACTTAAAAATACTAAATTTGTGAGAGTTTAACATTTTGGTGGCTGTCACATTACAGTTGGGTGTGTGGGGAAGAGGGATGACGGGGTGAGGAGAGAGCCAGGGCTCAGAGCTGGTTCTTTCCTATCCCCTGCCCACTGCCCACCGCCCACCGCCCACCGCCCCGAATCCCTGTGTGAAAGTGAAGAGGTGGTCCTGCTCCCTCACAGGGTGATGGTCAGAGAACCTGGGTGTGTCCCATGCCATGTGAACTGCAGAGGTTTATGCAAAAGCTGATTATCATTAGGAAGAAGACTCTCACTTTTTATATAGTATATCTTAAAAACATTTCTTGATCCTACCTTTAAAAAAAAAAAAAACCAAACAGGTTACTGTGACAGACAACGGTAGCCCCCCCAAGTCAACCGTCACAAGAGTCATCGTGAAGATCCTTGACGAAAACGACAACAAACCTCAGTTCCTGCAAAAGTTCTACAAGATCAGGCTCCCGGAGCGGGACAAGCCAGAGCGGGAAAGAAACGCCAAACGAGAGCCTTTGTATCGTGTGATCGCCACAGACAAAGACGAAGGTCCCAACGCGGAAATCTCCTACAGCATCGAAGAGGGGAATGAGCTTGGCAAATTTTTCATTGAGCCAAAAACAGGAGTGGTTTTGTCCAAGAAGTTTTCTGGGGCTGGAGAATATGATATTCTTTCGGTGAGTGAAGATCTAGTCTTTGAATTTCTTCCATGCTTTGACTGGTAATCTAGTCTTAAGTCTCTTCTCTCACACTCTCTCTCTTCGTTTACTGACCTCAGTGCGGTGAGCTAACAGTGGGAAGTGTGGGTTTGTTTTTCCCTTCTTCGTTCCAGTTATTTCTGTTGAGCGCAGCATGAAAAGGTTGCTCTTTTTATCGGGCATTAAATACATGGAATAGACAGCATGGGATATTAAGTGTTTGAAATTGGTTCAGTGTTAGACCAAACCAATCCGTGCTTCTAGTTATGGAATGCAACTTTTCATATGCGGCTCTTTTCCCCCTCTCTGCCCACATTTTATAGATTAAGGCTGTTGATAATGGTCGCCCCCAAAAGTCGTCAACCACTCGACTCCACATTGAATGGATTTCCAAACCGAAACCATCCCTGGAGCCAATTTCATTTGAAGAATCATTTTTCACCTTTACTGTAATGGAAAGTGATCCGGTAGCTCACATGATCGGAGTCATATCTGTTGAGCCTCCAGGCATACCTCTCTGGTTTGACATCATTGGTAAGCATTCAGGATAGCTCTCATTGTCCTGTCTAGGTCACACGGAGGGGAGCCCATTTCAGGTTTTCTGCTTTTTGTACACATCTCAGAATTTAAAATTGATAGTAAGACCTGTAAGTGGAGAATTTGTTTTAAATCGCATCATTTTGCTTGCAACTTTTTTTTACAGTAATATCCAACATACATTAAACTTGCTTAAAATAAAAGCACTGTGTATGTACCTTGTTAATATAAAAATAAGGTTTTAAAAAGTACATCAGAAGGACACAGAGAAATATAAATGTTTGGTCCAAAGGCACAGCTTCTTAATTTTTCCTTCTTGATACATAACATATGGCACGTAACTATTTGTAGTGAATATGATTTGAATGTTTAAAATAACTGCCTGTGTGATTGTCACATGTCACTATTTTATAGGGAATATGCTTAAAATTTTAAATTTATAAGAGATAGTGTCAACTATGACTTTTTAAGTTTGATTTACCTCATTTTCAGTAGGAAGTAGGCTTCACTAGATTGTTGTTGTTTAGTCACTGAGTTGTGTCCAGCTCTTTGCAATCCCGTAGACCGTAGCCCATCAGGCTCCTCTGTCCAGAGATTTCCCAGGCAAGAATACTGGAGTGGGTAGCCGTTCCCTTCTCTGGGGATCTTCCCAACCCAGGGATCAAACCCATGTCTCCCGCATTTCAGGTGGATTCTTTACCACGGTACCACCTGGGGGAATCACTAGATTAAATCAGGCTAAAAAAAATTATCTGCATCAGCCAATTCTTTTTGTTTTTCCTGTCATTTAATTTAGCTAGACATAGAATGTCATACAACATCCTGAAAACAATTTTACATTAGACTTTGATATCTTAGTATTTTAATTCTTATGTCTACACAGTGTTTTAATTACAAGGATAATTAAAATCAGAAGTATATTCAGGTCGTCTCTAGCTGGAACCCAGTATCCCTTTTCCCTCTTCACCCCCTAGCCCTCCTGGCCCAGCTGCTGTCTCAGCGGGTTGAAGCTTCTGGGACATGGGGTTCAGGCTGTACCCCTTGAACTTTCTCTCTAGATAGCTGGGCTCTTTTCCCAACTTTGGTCTTTGAATGAAGTTGTTGATTTCATTTCAACACCTATGAAACCATTACAATTTAGTTTTAAATGAGCAAAAAGGACTCTCTTCATAGTCAACCGCAGTGAGAGTAGTTTGCTGGCTTTGCCTTAATTCCTTTCGAATTTCCAGATGAGCAGGCTGCCCCCAAGCAGCATCTCACACCCCCTCCACCCACCCACCCCACACCCATCCCCCTCCGCCCCCCGCCCTGTAGGCTGACTGCCCTGGGAACCACTGTGACTGACTGTTCTTGTTCTGTGCTTGCCTTCCATGCTTGCTTCTTTTTGGCTGTGCCAGGAGACACGCTTGCTAGAGAAGTGTTTTACATCTTTCCGATGCCTTGTGACCTGAACTGTACAGCAGAAGGTATCTGCTGAGATCACATAATTTGCCTCAGATTATGAGATCTAAAGAAAAACAGCCATTTTTCAAACGTTATTCTTTCCAGTGACCACCTTTCATTGCTTTTTCTTTTCATAGCAGGTCCATGCTCACCCATTCCAGTTGCAAACATACTGACTCTCCACACCTCCATAGATTCTTGGATTTTTAGATTTAACTGAACACTCTGTTTTGTGCATGTGCTGTTTTGCTTTTTGGTTGGATTTAGTAGTAGAACTTCATCATGATGTTTAGATTTTATTTTCATGCCATCTCATTTCATTGGTATACATATCTCAAGTTCAATGGCTTTGAAAAGAGAGTTTTATCTGGAATATGATGAGGAATGCATTTGGGTAACGTTCATATTATAGAAAACTTTGCTTCATTAAGCTTTGTGTTCCACAGCAATGGGAAAAATTTTCCAATAGTGTAGAGTCAGGACTAACTGACATTAACTACTATTTTTTTCAAAGTTAACGTTTGTTTTTAATAGTTATTTTATTAGATCTGTATGCTCTAATTGTCACAATTTTTTTAAGTAAAAAAATTTTTTAAGTAACATTTTAAGTGGCCACCTTTGGTTACTAAATGATGTGATTCGTAGCTACTGAGATATAAAGAGGTATTCAGAACCCTTAAAAGAACAAACTGAAAGTAATTCAGCAACTGGTTGGTAGAATTAGAAATGTTTTTTTGTTGTTGTTTTCAGTTCTTGCTTCTTCTGATTTAGTAGCTTCCTCAACAGTCATGGATCAGCCTTTTTTTTCCTTTTTTTTCAGTAAGCAAATGTTGTCCTTCCAGTTGGTCCTTGTTTTCTGATCTTTCAAAACGAAAGCTCCTTGGAATCACTTTGATCACTGTATCAGAATTTTTTCTTTATTCTTTTTTTTTAAACTGCCACTAAAAATTAGAAAGCCACAAAATAAATCATAGATTTTCATCCTGTGACCTGTTTTTACTTTTGTTTGTCCTAACTTAAACTAGGTGGCAACTACGACAGTCACTTTGATGTGGACAAGGGCACTGGAACCATCATTGTTGCCAGGCCTCTTGATGCAGAACAGAAATCAAACTATAACCTCACAGTGGAGGCTACAGATGGAACCACCACTATACTGACTCAGGTGGGTGAATGGCTGATGACAGAGTTCTGGTCTAGGGGTCCACAGGCAATGCTGGGGACAGTTGATTCTGCCCTCTGAGGTTCCCACACCAGAAGTTACTGTGTTGATACAGTTTATATACATGTACACACTGAGGATTTTTATTTAGGGAATGAAAATTCACCATAAACCCTGCTTTAGGTTTTGAATGCAATTAGCCAGTTTAAAAAAATTTGAAAGTAGACTTAAAAAAGCCCCACACATTGTTATGCCGTCAAAATCTTTTAATACTCATTTTGAATTGTATTAGTATAAAGTATATCACTGTTGAGAATGACTTGTCCCAAGTCATTTGCATTAAAACTGGTTAAAGTGATTATCTTTTAAAATACCTTTTTGGATTGTTTTTTTCGCCTTGGCTACCTTTGGTTGTGTAAAATAACTGATTAAACTGTTCTAATAATTCCTCTAACATCTTTATTGTTCCTGTCTGATGACTAAGACATGGTCAGATCATTGAGTTTCAAATTTAAATGTCAGAGCCCTATAAATTACATTTAAGTTCTCTTCTTTCATATCAGTTCCCTTTGATTCATGGTGAGGGCTGGTTGTAGAACTTGTTAAATACTTGCTATGTGCCAGGTATTTTCCAAAAGCTGAATAGAAGGACACACAGTCCTGTCCTCTTTGAGTTTACATTAGAATGGTAGAAGCTGAAGGCTTGTGTATGACTTGCTGTGTCTGAAAGGTAAAAGGAAGAAATGTTAGAAGATAAAACGCTTATGAATTCCAATTTCCTGTCTTTATAATATTTTAAATCTTAAGACAGATCATCTGCTAAATCATTTAATTGTATTGAAGAATAAAAATTATGGTCTGTGATATCTTTTCAATTAATAAATGAATAGATAATTTAAAGTCAGTTGTGAAATGACCTTATTTCTTTCTCCAAATGCTTGTGATTTTTAGTGTATTTAGAATTGATACATGAGTCGTGCTTTGGGGTCATTTTGAGATTTTCATGTAAAATTGCCAACGCAGTATTAATTCAATCTTGTCAGTAACTGTTCTCATTGTAGAAGCTAGATTCTAGAGCATAAAAATGAGAGTAAAAGCATCAAAAGTTGTAATGAATTTAGCAGGATAATTTTGAAAGGTTAAAAAGTACAACTGTATGAAGATCAGTTCAAGTAATTGACTAACCAGAAGTCTAGAAAAGGAAACTTAAAAGCATAGAAATGACCCTGGGTGCCAAGCGTTTTCATTCCTAAAGGTGGTGTATCTACAGGTAGTATTTACCATTTACCACGTAACACCTGGTAATCGTATGAAATATGGTGACTAAAATTCCCATAAAGTCCAGTAAATATATTCTAGTCTTTTCTCAGGGAAACAGAACTTCTTCTATTTCAGTGCTTCAGGCATACTTCTATAACTTATTCTGAGTCATTTGCAGAGGATCTTGATAATATCAGTTGCTGGCAGGGAGAGCTGATCAAAGTATCAGAGAGCAGTTCCAGGGCCCAGGCTGACCTGTCC
The DNA here is from genome assembly GCF_910594005.1 of Cervus elaphus. Classification (NCBI taxonomy): domain Eukaryota; kingdom Metazoa; phylum Chordata; class Mammalia; order Artiodactyla; family Cervidae; genus Cervus; species Cervus elaphus. The sequence continues at coordinate 24,341,036 of NC_057846.1, read as the reverse complement.
AGGTGTGGGCGGTAAGAGAACAATCAGTAATGAGGTTTTGATTAGTGGTCTGGGGCTGAGTATAGGAAGATAGGAATCTGAGTGGGAGCAGAGAGGCAAGCACCAGCTGAAGAGGAACACGGAGATCAGAGCCAGGCTGACCAGGCACAGCGGGTAGATTCCTGTTTGCCAGTGAACCAACAGAACAGGTATTTGCTGCATCAAGGTCAGGAGTGGCAGGCGTCCAATCCGCGGATGGGAGAGCGTTGCCGTGGTTACGCGGGGTGCATCCTCACAGAGGCCGGCGGTAGAGGGTCGTGACCTGGCGGCCGGTGCCCCGTTGGAACAGCTGCCGTCCTTGCCTTCCCGTCCTGCTGTTTTCTGTTGATGCTGACTGGTATTAAATCAAGGCACTTTGCTTTATCTGATATCTCAAGGTAACTTGCCAAATCCAATTTACACTTCTTTTTTCTTTTTTTGGAAACAGCCTCACTTTCATGTTTTCTTTCGCATCATCTTTGCATACCCTGGGGCAGCCCGTTTAGGTTGAGCGGGGGCTCTGCCTCTTACACCTGTATGTGGGCAGGGACCCTCTGTGGGAAATGGGCACCGTGACTCCCTCCTTATAGAGCTCCTCTGAGGGCGAAGCGAGATGACACTCCAGTGTCCCCTCTCCAGGCTCTCAGGTCTGTCCCCCGTGAGTGCTCCCCATGTGTTCTCCTTTGCCCATGAGCACTGGTTTGGGCTCTTGTGACCCCTCTTGGCATCGAGTCACCTTTCTGCCTCCTTCCTCTGTCCCAGCGATTCAGCCTGCCCTGCCTGCTGCCAGACTGTCGGCCTGACTCGAAGGACAGGAGGTGAATTTTCCCCATCAGGCAGTTCAGAGCACACAGGCCATGCAGTTCTCAGCCTCTGCTGGGAGACAGCTCTGCTCCTGGACCCCCCACCCCCACCCCCTTATCCCTGCTCCTGTACTGTGTCACCCCTGGTCCAGGCCCTCCTCTGCAGTCTCTTAGAGACAGGATGTTCATTCCGCCCTTGCCTTCACGTCTTTGCCCAAGCTTTTCCTCCTACTCCAGTGTATTTCATCTGCCAACCAAAAAGCCGTGCAAGCAGAGTCTGCCTCCTCCTCGAAAGCTTCCTGAATGGCCCAGACCATCTCTGGACTCCTGAAAGCCTCCTTGGTAATGCAGGAAACCTATGTGTGCAAAGCACTGCCCAATGAGGTTGAAAGCCTCAGCAGGCAGGGATGCCCACAATGCCTTTACACCCTCCATAAACACAAGTGCTGGGTGTGGACGTGCCCGGATAATATGTCATTTGAGTCGCTTTATCAATAAGAATTGTTCTTACGCCAGCTGTCCCAGTTTAGGTGGGATCAGGTGATCTTGAAGAAGAATGAAACTATTTCTGCCCAGCACTTGGTGAGAAAGATGCATTTTAATGTATTTGTTGTTCAGTTGTTCAGTCGCTCAGTCATGTCCAACTCTTTGCAACCCTGTGGACTGCAGTATGCCAGGCTTCCCTGTCCTTCACTATCTCCCGGAATTTGCTCAGGCTCATGTCCATTGAGTTGGTGATACCATCCAACCATCACATCCTTTTTTGTCCCCTTCTACTCCTGCCGTCAGTCTTTTCCAGCATCAGGGTCTTTTAATGTATACTGGAAGTGAATATATAATGATTTAATTTATAGAAATTATCTTTGTAGCCATGACTTTTGGATCATCATTGACCTTTCAAGGTGAGGTGTCTATAGTTTTAAATGTTTACATACATAACTTTTACATAAAACCTTTCTGGGGTTTGGTTGATGCACTTAGTATTCACATAGTTTAATGTTACAGATTCACCACTGAGGTTTTGGTATTCTTAGAACAGAATGGTAGTATCATCTTCATGAAAAGGGCTCTGGTCCACATACTTGCTAACCTCTGTTAACCCCAAAGTGGTTAAACACCTTCATGTGGTCCAGGGACTTTGGCCTCTTGTGCCATTCAAACTACTGAGCTTTATTCCAAACGAGCTAGTGAAGCTCTGCTTTCTTGTTATAACTGAACCACCTTTTGTAATCATAGTGATTTCTACTATCCCTTATCCACATGTGTCTTTTCAATCTAAAAATTAATCTTCTTACTGTCAGGGTAAAAAAATTTTTTAATTTAGCTTGGGACTCACTTTATACACATCTGTTCTTTTTTCCTTTAAGATTTTCATCCTATGCTGGCATACTTAAGAGAACTATCTCCAGTGTACTTAATGTTGCTTTTAAGTGAGAAATGTGTTTACTATATATGTGTAGTTTGTGATCACAAAAATATAAGGCTTTTAAAGCACATTCCTAATTTTCCTTCTTATTCACAATATCTTATGGGTAGAGATTTGGAGTCTCAAAGATTAGAGCAAGAACTTCAGATATTGTGACCTTTAAGTAGCATCCTCACCTCAGTAGCTTAATAGTTACAGGTGCAAATCTGATACAGGAAATCAATCTATGAAACTTGGTTAAGTAAATTTTTTATCTTTCCATGAGTAATCTAGAAATATCTCTTCTCTGGAGACCTAAGAGAAAGTAAGTCTGCATTTCAGAGAGAAATGTATGTTACATTTTTCTCTCAAAAATTAGTCTCAATAATGTAGAAAGGTCTTTATTATCTTACTCATATTAATACAGATAATATGTCAATGAAAAATTTTAAATGTTTTTTATTCCAGATTTTGGTTGCTTTTATTTCTCATGTTTGAATTCTGTTTTGCTCAAAATTAGTTTTTTTTTTTTCATTGTGCATCTGATTTTTCTGGATTTTTTTTTAACACTAAAACACTGTAATTAGGAATATTGTTATGTGAGTCATGTTGTCGTTACAGGTATTCATCAAAGTAATAGACACAAATGACCATCGTCCTCAATTTTCGACATCAAAATATGAAGTTGTTATTCCTGAAGACACAGTGCCAGAAACAGAAATTTTGCAAATCAGTGCTGTGGATAAAGATGAAAAAAACAAACTGATCTACACTCTGCAGAGCAGTATCGATCCATTGAGCCTCAAGAAGTTTCGTCTTGATCCTGCAACCGGCTCTCTCTATACCTCAGAAAAGCTTGATCATGAAGCCATTCACCAGCATATTCTCACAGTCATGGTAGGGCTTTCTGTTCCTTGTTCTGCTGCCGTTTGGTTCCTGGAGGGCTCCATGTGATTGAGAGTGATTTTTTAAATCAATTTTTAACCTTTACCTTAACAGCATTGATAATATGCCGATTCTTTTAGGTACGCGATCAAGATGTCCCTGTAAAGCGCAACTTTGCAAGGGTTGTTGTTAACGTCAGCGACACCAATGACCACGCCCCCTGGTTCACAAGCTCCTCCTACGAAGGGCGGGTTTACGAATCAGCAGCTGTCGGCTCAGTTGTGTTGCAGGTTACAGCTCTGGACAAGGACAAAGGGAAAAATGCTGAAGTACTGTACTCCATCGAATCAGGTATTTTTGGAGCACTGCATAGGTTTATAACTTGGCACTTGTTAGAAAGATATTTCTTCTAAAATTACTTCCAGATGTTGAAAGATTTCTGTGTATAAAAACTGCTTAAACTGTTAGGAGAAAGAGAAAAAAAATGAACTTTTAACTCATTAGAAAGCAAAGATAGAGAGTCCTAACTACGTTTGGGTAATGTTGTCAAAGACTTCATAATGTTAGCATAATTCAAGGCTCTGAGAAGTCCTGCAGTGAAGAAAACTTTATTTGACCAATTCAGGACTTCCAAAATGATTTTAACTACACAGTCACGTTCCTCCACAGAGTACTGTTGGAATAAGGCTGGCCTAGTGATTTAACATTTTTCATTTAGTCAGAGAGTATTTTCTCTTGCGCAGAGCAGGAGGCTCCATGACGGGAGTGCTGACTTGCGGAGTTCTCACTGGGTCACGTCTCATGAGGGGTGCCATGCCGCTCCTGTCCCTTCCAGGTTTCGCCTTTCTGCTGTGGTCACCCCCATGCATCTTTCACAGGTGCATTTCATTAATGGAAGAGGGTGGTTGCAGTAGGTCCCTGGCTTGGGACAAGGACTTGAAGAGATGTTGACAAGGCTAGGTCCCTGCTGGCATCGGGCAGGAGACAGCAAGGGTGGGGAGGCCAGCTGGAACTGTGGGCCTGGACAGCTCCAGCTGTGAATGGCAGCCCACTCCAGTGCTGTTGCCTGGAGAATCCCATGGACAGAGGAGCCTGGGAGGGCTACAGTCCATGGGGTCGCAAAGAGTCGGACGGAGCAGAGCACCAGAGGCCTGCTGCCGATTCCACGGAGGAGGAGCAGCTGTAAGTGGTGGCGGCGGAGGGACCTGCTGTCCTATGCTGCTTGCTGCTCCCGCTCCTCACTCTTCCGTGTCTTCATTCAGACTCTCATTTTATGTGCCAGGTGCCCTGCCAGGAGCATTCATGCTTCTGCTTGGCAGGAAGGGGGGCTACCATTAGTCCACAGATGTGCGTTCTTGGGAAATAATTCTGCCCCTGATGAAGCCGGGATCTGCTTTAGAGCATGTGATTTATCCAGTCAGAAGTGACCTTGCTCCAGGACTTGCCCTACTCATGCCAAATAACTATGAGTATTAGTATTAATATTAGTGCTTAAATATGGAGAAAGCAGCTTCCAATTTCCCATCTCTCTCTGCCATTGTTAGTACAAGGCTCATACTCTCTTCCATTCTTTCCCTATGGTGATTTTAGAATATTGAGATCATCCAGTTAACCTGATTTTTAAAAAAAAAAAAAGTCCATACCTCTGCATGTTCAGGAATTGTGTATCTTTCTAGGCATTAGAAATGATAGGGGTATAACTAACTCTAGATCACATAATCCAAAGCTGAGCAAATGGAGAGCACTTTTTAAAAAACAGTGCTTGATCACTGTATTTTATGTGGCTAAACTATTTTTATTTCTTAATATATTTGAAGTTTCATATTTTCCCTGACAATGAACAAATTTAGGCCATTTCTCACAAATAAAACCTCATATACTGCCTGAGGTTGCAGTGTTAAAATGTATCATAGTGTAGTTAGTGACTTGAATAAAGATGATTTTTCCACTGGTTCAGAAATTTAACCATTAAAAAAAGCAGTGCATTCCATTTGTGCATGCCTGAGCACTTCAATAAAATAATTTTCTCCTAGACAAACTGACTGGGTTTGTGTAGGAGAAAATGCTAAACTTTCCCTTAGCTTTCACATAATTTTCAACAACTGGGTGTTTAAAATATGATTGTTGGTGCCTGACTGAAGGCATGCGAATTCTTTAAATGCCTGTAATGACTGATGGGATTAGTAATCTGGTATTCCAAGAATGGAACTGTGTCTCAACTCAAAAACCAGATAATACAAGGGGCCTATTAGGACATAAAATTTGGACGGATTTTAAATACTTGGTTGGATATAACATCTATAAAATTATCATAGATTTGGTAGTGTAACAATCATACTATTCCACTTGATTTATAGGAAGTGACTGCCACTAAAATGCAATAGAATTACGTGTCTGTAAATTTGTTGACTAGAAGGAACTATAAAACGGTCACACAGCCTTCATTCAACAGTGTATTCATACTCACCTGCTCCTGACTATGTCATTTAATAAAGCTCAGAAGAGTAGCTGTGAATTCTGGCCATGACATTGCCGGTTTAATTAGCAGCAATTTGTTGAGCAAAAGGTTTGGTCTGATGACAAGTCTTTAGGGAAAAAGGAAGTCACTGAAGAATATTTTCAGTAACAGTTATGTGTTTAGAGATACATCAGTGCCATACTCTGAGTTATAGTATTTTATTTATTTTTTTAAAGTGGATGATTGTTTCTTCAAAACTGTTGTAACCTCTGGAAATAGAAGACATTCGGTAAAAATATGTATTGACTAGCATTGGTTTTCTTCCCCAAACTTAGGTTAAACGTCATTGCAGTTGCAGCTTTACAGAGCTTGCTGCAGTCAGGCAGTGAGCACCCACGGCATGTTCTCCGTGGGAAGAGGCAGGTCCTAGCACAGCTCTCTGACGTGTCCTTTGGGGTGTAGGTGTGTATAAGAAAGTCACAGCTGACATGCACACGTTTGCATGTTTGTCCAGATAACTGCCCTGTTTATACAGAAGGAACAAATTAAGACTGTTTAGAAATCAGCAATCATCTCCCCTGAAGTGAATGACCGAGGCCCCAGCCTAGTACAGACTTTTGTCCCTGCCCTGTTAATTTGTTCACAAATGCCATCTGTGTATTTCAGTATTTGGTGAATGTGGCTATTACTCAATCAGACAAAGACACATTTTAGCCGCTCAGCAGCCCTCAGGGTTTTTCATGTAAACATGACGTTGCTTTCTCATCTGCAAATCTGATGGTTTCTGCTGTAGTGTATGTATGGGTAGGATCCATATATTAACTAACCAGCTGTGTTCCTGTTTAACCTTCTTGTTACCATTGACAAGCTCAGAGCTGTCTTTATCAAAGTAAAACTGCTGCACATAATAAAGAGTGTTTCTGAATTTCACAATCCTGATGAAAATTTTTATCACGGATTTCCAGTTAGTCCTGACACATTCCTTTTTTTTAGTTCTTTTAAATGAGGTGCTGCCTGCAATAAATGGTTGTTGGCAGTGATTGAAGTATGGTATCAATGAGGAAAAGAAAATCAAATAGATACATATGTATGTTCAGTCACTCAGTTGTCTGACTCTTTGTAACCCCATGGGCTGCAGCCCACCAGGCTCCTCTTTCCATGGGATTTTCCAGGGAAGAATACTGTAGTGGGTTGCCATGTCTTCCTCCAGGGCATCTTCCCCACCCAGGCATCGAGCCCAAGTCTCCTGTATCTCCTGCATTGGCAGGCAGATTCTTTACCACTGTACCACCTGGGAAACCCTGAATAGAAATATAGCATTTAATGAATGTATTAATTTTTTCCAAGCTGCTGATCAACCTGTTGGGTAATTAATTTGTTTTCTTTCCAAACATGTCTAAAAGTTGTTTCATTCAACAAATATTTGTGGAGTGTTTCCTTAGTATCAGGTGTTCTTCTAGGCAGAGGTGATAAAACAACGAATAAGACAAGCCCTGCTGAAGTGGAGCCGACATTCCAGGGGGAGAACAGATAAGAACAAGGTGGCAATACGACGTGCTGTAGAAAAAGGCCAGGGTAGCAGGACAGACCAGCCATGATGAGTGGGGCGGTCAGGGGCGCCTCACCATCATGTTCTCCAAGAAGGATGCATTTGGGCAGAGCCTGAGAGAGTGAATGAATGAACGGGTGCATGGAGAGGCAGTGAGAATAGCTGGGGGGGAAGTCTTTTCCAGGAGAGGACCCCCACCCCCCCCAAACCCACTGAGGGTGTCTTTACCTGGTTGAGGAGTCTCTTGGTGCAGATAGAATCCATTCACTCCTCCAAGTTAGACCTTGTGTATTTGAAGCTTTCACTGTACAAAATAAGAGAAATGCATATAGATGGATGAATATAAAATATGGTCGGTCAGCTGCTTGATCAGTACAGACACAGGAGAGTAAAGGGTGGGGATGCAGACAGTTGTCCAAGGTTTTCACGGCCCCCTGTCTCGGGCCAGGCAGCCACGCAGCCACAGCTGTGGACGCAGGAAGACACACAGGTCGCTGAGCAAGGGCCTCGAAATGCCGTTGAGTGCCTGAAACACAGCAAGAGAGGATCCGGGGTCACTGGCTCTCGTAAATACAGACAGGCCGGAAATTAGTGTCTGCGAGGCCTGGCAGAGGCAGTGTGACCCCGTTCGTGGGCCAGGCTTCGGCTCAGCAGCCTCGTGGCCTGGAGACGTTCTGGGCCTCGGTCCTGCTGCAGGTCAGGACGTGGCCCTGGGGCCTGGACGCGGAGCCAGGCAGACTTAATGAAAACCAGACTGGGTCTGGCCTCAGGAAGAACTAGCACGGGTTTTTGGAAAATGTATTAAAGGAAGGAAATGAAGGCTGTTGAGGAAGTGTTTACTAGTAATGATGTGGGGAAAGGAGTGCTGCCTTGAGCCCCTGGTCGGCAGATCACTCTGGGTATTTCTGCTCCGTGAAGGGGCCACACTTGATGGCAAACCGAGGGGAAAGCAAGAGTTTGAGAAAGCAGTTAAGTGGCAAGTCAGCCTTGTTTTGCGTCAGTGTAAGAATTCATTTGGGAAAAAAAAAAAAAAAAGAATTCATTTGGGGAAAATAAGTTCAATTCTATGACTCAAATAAATGATTCTGGACTCTTTGTTTAGAAAACAGGAAAGGGATGAAGGTTTTGTGGATGGATCAGTTCTGAGGACCCTCACACTGCCGTGATCTGCCCAAAAAGATAGTAAACTGTGTAGCTAGTAAACTGGCTTCCTCAGAAAAGGTTTCAGTCAGTGAATCAAAACCACGGAATATTGTGGAGTTGTATGTGTAGCTGTTGTAGTCACTGTAGCTGTAAAAAGTCCAAAGAAAGCAAGTAAAACTATCTTAGGATTTTCAGTTTTAGCATTATTGACATTTTTGGATCACAAAATGCTTTGCTGTGTTATAGGGTATTTAACAGCATCCCTTGTCTCTACCCATTGGATGGTAGGAGCACCCTCTCTCCACAAGTAGTGGTCACCTAAAATATGTCCAAACACGACTGAACGTCCCCCTGGGTGAAATCGCCTCCGGGTTGAGAAACACTCACCTAGAAATCAAATTGACCTGAAAAAAACTCAGGGAATATTATTGAAATCTTCAAAACCTGGAAAGTGGGGCAGATTATATACAGGCTTCTTCATCAATTCCCGAATGTTTAAAACGAGGGCCAACCCTATTGAAGTCTGTTGAATTTAATTGAAGTCTTCCCTTTCATATAAGATTCTTGAGAATTTGCAAGCAATAAATACATTCCAAAGGGGGTTTGAGGGACTCTCGGAAATGATTAGCTTCACTGCTTTATGAAGGAGAATCAGCTTTTCCCACAACATATTCCTAGTTCAGCCAGAAAGAGTTTTAGCTTTAGCTGCATAGTGATATTAATTCTGTTTGTTTGTTTTTTGATAATTTATAGACAAAACTTGGAAAAGTTTTCCTTAGTTTAGGTGGATAAAAATGAAACACATTGAGAAATGAGACAGGTTGAATGAAGCCAGTTCCCTTTGAAGGTTGATCGGTCCTTGTATTTTTCTCTCAACATGCTTCTCTCTCTCCCCTCCCAGGAAACATTGGAAATTCTTTTACGATCGACCCCATCTTGGGCTCCATAAAAACTGCCAGAGAATTAGATCGTAGTAACCAAGGGGCATATGACTTAATGGTAAAAGCTACAGATAAAGGCGACCCACCAATGAGTGAAATCACCTCTGTGCGGATCTTTGTGACCATTGCCGACAACGCCTCTCCCAAGTTTACATCAAAAGAATATTCTGCTGAAATCAGTGAAACTGTCGGCATTGGGAGTTTCGTCGGAATGGTTACAGCCCACAGCCAGTCATCAGTGGTCTATGAAATAAAGGATGGAAATGTAGCTGATGCCTTTGATATTAATCCACACTCTGGAAGTATCATCACTCAGAAAGCTTTGGATTTTGAAACCTTGCCCGTCTATACATTAACAGTACAAGGAACTAACATGGCTGGTTTGTCTGCAAACACAACCGTTGTGGTGCACCTGCTGGATGAAAATGACAACTTGCCAGTTTTTATGCAGGCAGAGTATACAGGGCTCATTAGCGAATCAGCTTCTATTAACAGCGTGGTCCTAACAGACAGGAATGTCCCATTAGTCATTCGAGCCACTGATGCTGATCAAGAATCAAATGCCTTGCTTGTTTATCACATTGTTGAACCATCTGTACACAGATACTTTACCATTGATTCTAGCACTGGTGCTGTTCATACAGTCCTAAGTTTGGACTATGAAGAAGCAAGCACGTTTCACTTCACTGTGCAAGTTCATGACATGGGAGCACCACGTCTGTTTGCTGAATACGCAGCCAATGTGACTATACACGTCATTGACATTAACGACTGCCCTCCTGTGTTCTCCGCATCATTATATGAAGCATCTCTTCTGTTACCAACCTACAGAGGAGTCAAGGTCATCACGGTGAATGCCACTGATGCCGATTCAAGCGCGTTCTCACAGCTAATGTACTCCATCACCGAAGGCAACATTGGGGAGAAGTTCTTGATGGACCGCAAGACTGGCACCATAACTGTGCAGAACACGACTCAGCTGAGGAGCCGCTATGAGTTAACCGTCAGGGCTTCCGATGGCCGGTTCGCCAGCTTTGCGTCCGTCAAAATTAACGTGAAAGAAAGCAAGGAGAGCCAGCTGAAATTTACTCAAGATTTCTACTCTGCCGTGGTGAAGGAGAATTCCACCGAAGCCAGAACGCTCGCTGTCATCACTGCCCTTGGGAATCCAATCAACGAGCCCCTGTTTTACCACATCCTCAACCCGGATCGCAGGTTCAGAATCAGCCGCACGTCCGGAGTGCTGTCGACCACCGGCATTCCGTTCGATCGCGAGCAGCAGGAGGCCTTTGATGTGGTGGTGGAAGTCACGCGGGAGCGGACTCCTCCGGCCGTGGCCCACGTCGTCGTGAAGGTCGCCATCGAGGACCAGAACGATAACGCCCCGGTGTTCGTCAACCTCCCTTACTACGCCCTGGTGAAAGTGGATGCCGCCGTGGGCCAGGTGATCCGCCACGTGACCGCCATCGACAGGGACAGTGGCCGAAACGGGGAGGTTCATTACTACCTCAAGGAGCACCACGAACACTTCCAGATTGGGTCCTCTGGGGAGATCTCACTGAAAAAGCCGTTTGAACCCGACACCTTAAATAAAGAGTATCTCGTCACAGTGGTCGCCAGAGACGGAGGAGATCCAGCTTTCTCGGCCGAGGTCATCGTCCCCATCACCGTGATGAACAAAGCCATGCCCGTGTTTGAAAAGCCTTTCTACAGTGCCGAGATCCCAGAGAACGCACAGATGCACAGCCCCGTTGTCCTCGTACAAGCCAACAGCCCGGAGGGCCTGAAGGTGCACTACAGCATCGCCGAGGGCGACCCTTTCAGCCAGTTCACTGTCAACTTCAACACCGGAGTTATCAGCGTCGTGGCGCCCCTGGACTTCGAGTCCCACCCGGCATATAAACTGAGCATCCGAGCCACAGACTCCTTGACCGGCGCTCATGCCGAGGTCTTTGTGGACATAATCGTGGAGGACATCAACGACAACCCTCCCGTGTTTGCCCAGCCGTCCTATGCCGCCACCCTGTCCGAGGCATCTGTCATCGGGACGTCTGTGGTTCAAGTCAGAGCGACAGATGCCGACTCAGAACCAAACAGAGGGATTTCCTACCACGTGGTCGGGAATCACAGCAAGAGCCACGATCATTTTCATGTCGACAGCGCCACTGGCCTCATCTCGCTGGTCAGGACTCTGGACTATGAGCAGTTCCGGCAGCACCAGATTTCCGTGAGGGCTGTTGACGGCGGCATGCCCCCTCTGAGCAGCGATGTGGTTGTCACGGTGGATGTCACAGACCTCAATGATCACCCGCCCCTCTTCGACCAGCAGCTTTACGAAGCCAGAATTAGCGAGCATGCCGCCCACGGGCATTTTGTGACCTGTGTACGGGCCTATGACGCAGACAGTTCCGATGCAGACAAGTTGGAATATTCCATCCTGTCTGGCAATGACCATAAGAATTTTGTCATCGACGGCAAGACAGGGATCATCACGCTGTCAAACCTGCGCCGGCACGCCCTGAAGCCGTCCTACACCCTCCAGGTGTCTGCGTCGGATGGAGTTTTTAGGAGTTCCGCTCAGGTTCACGTGACTGTGATTGGAGGCAATTTGCACAGTCCCACGTTTCTTCAGAACGAGTATGAAGTGGAGCTCGCTGAAAACGCTCCCCTGCACACTCTGGTGACCGAGGTCAAAGCAACCGATGGGGATTCAGGTATTTACGGTCACGTTACCTACCACATTGTCAATGACTTCGCCAAAGACCGGTTTTACACAAATGAGCGAGGGCAGATCTTTACTTTAGAAAAGCTTGATCGAGAAACCCCAGCAGAGAAAGTAATCCCCATTCGTTTCATGGCCAAGGATGCGGGAGGCAAGGTTGCTTTCTGCACCGTTAACGTCATCCTCACAGATGACAATGACAATGCCCCGCAGTTTCGGGCAACCAGGTTTGAGGTGAACATCGGGTCCAACGCTCCCAAAGGGACATCGGTCATCAAAGTCCTCGCCAGCGATGCCGACGAGGGCTCCAACGCCGACATCGCCTATGCCATCGAAGCAGATTCTGAAAGTGTTAAAGAGAATTTGGAAATCAACAGAGCGTCTGGCGTAATTACTACCAAGGAAAGTTTAATTGGCTTGGAGAATGAGGTCTTCACTTTCTTCGTCAGAGCTGTGGACAACGGGTCCCCACAAAGAGAATCGGTTGTTCCCGTCTACGTTAAAGTGCTCCCACCAGAAATGCGGCTTCCCAGGTTTTCAGAGCCGTTTTACACCTATACAGTTTGTGAAGACGTGCCCATCGGAACCGAAATAGACCTCATTCGAGCAGAACACAGTGGGACTGTCCTTTACAGCCTGGTCAAAGGGAATACCCCCGAGAGCAACAGAGATGAGTTCTTTGTGATCGACAGGCAGAGCGGGAGGCTGAAACTGGAGAAGAGTCTTGACCACGAGACCACAAAGTGGTTCCAGTTTTCCGTGCTTGCCAGGTGCACTCATGGTGACCAGGAGGTGGTGGCTTCTGTCGACGTGAGCATCCAGGTGAAGGACGCCAACGATAACAGCCCTGTCTTGGAGTCTAGTCCATACGAGGCCTTTGTTGTTGAAAACCTGCCGGCGGGGAGCAGAGTCATTCAGATCAGGGCATCTGACCTGGATTCAGGCACCAACGGCGAAGTCATGTATAATCTAGATCAGTCACAAAGCATGGACGTCATCGAATCCTTTGCCATTAACGTGGAAACGGGCTGGATCACCACGCTGAGGGAACTGGACCATGAAAAGAGAGACAGCTACCAGATTAAGGTGGTGGCCTCAGATCACGGTGAGAAGGTTCAGCTCTCCTCCACAGCCGTTGTGGATGTTACAGTCACTGATGTCAATGACAGCCCCCCTCGGTTCACAGCCGAGATCTACAAAGGGACCGTGAGCGAAGATGATCCTCCTGGGGGCGTGATTGCCATCGTGAGCACCACGGATGCCGATTCTGAGGAGATCAACAGACAAGTTACATACTACATAACAGGTAACATATGCAGACGGTTTAATTTCAAGTCAAGTGGTATCAGAAGCATGGATTCTGAGATACGTTATTTGATGGCAATTGAGAGTTAAAGATTCAATTGTAGTATGTTTAAAATAAGTAGAAAGTAACAATCTCTTAAGCTATATTTCAAGTTCTTTGCCTGAGCAAAGCCAGTCGTTGTTTCATTAGACAGATTTTGATTTTTATGATTCATTCTGTCAGACTTTATACGTAGTATATAAAAAAGATATTACGATTTAAAAAATGCAGTTTCAGTGTAGGCGAAAGTGTTACTGATGGTCTTTAAATTCTCTTTGGCTTCATGCTGTGTTCAGATACACATTTTAGTGCTGCTTCCTTTGTTTTTTTTTTGGTTTTGTTGAGGGTTGGCAGGGCTTAGTAAACAGGAAATCTAATAAATATAAATGGAATTATTTTTTAAAAACTTTTAAATTATGTATCTTTTATACAATTTGTTTCTCCTGTACTTACTCTTTTTTTTTTTTTTTTTTAATTTCAACAAATTTGACTGTCGTCTCCTTCCTTTGATGTCATAGGCGGAGATCCTTTGGGGCAGTTTGCTATTGAAAATATACAGAACGAATGGAAGGTCTATGTGAAGAAAGCTCTAGATAGAGAGGAAAGGGACAATTACCTTCTGACCATCACAGCAACTGACGGGACCTTCTCATCCAAAGCTATAGTTGAAGTCAAAGTCCTTGATGCAAATGACAACAGTCCCATTTGTGAAAAGGTAGGCTACTCCTGTCTTTAAGTTCATATATTATGAATTCAGATTTCTTTCTTAAACCTTTCAGTGGGACAGTCACATGGTGCTGCTGCACGGGAAGTAATTCAGATGTCTTTTACCTTGTAAGTTCTTAATGTTTAAGTCAAGATGGGGTTGATGGAGCCAGAGTTGGAGTAGTTTCAGAAGTACTTTTGGGGTATGTTTAAAAAGCTTGAAAACATCATTCAAAAATACTGTGAATTATGGACAGGATTACAGTTGTATGTTAACTCTAAACATGCTCTCTTCCATTTTCCTGAAGGGATTCCCTTCATCGTGGGGTGAGGTTATGGCGGGGGGGACATTAGGCCAGGAGTTCTTGGTACACAGCTCTCTTCTGCTCCAGCAGACTATATTTAGAACCCTTGCTTTTGCACATACTGGAGGAACCCAGAGGTGCAGGGTGTGGCCTCTGCCCCCGCGGAGCGCATAGTTTTTAACACGAGGACAACATGGGTACCAGGGAAGAACTGTAGTTCAGCGTATGGGGTTGTTAGCTGTGACCTGACTCCTCTTTTGTAAGAAAAATAGTTCTGCAGACCCCTTGGATTTTAGTTTTATTCCTTTCCTGTGTGTTCTGTGACCCCAGTTAAGTGATTTCTGTTGCTCCCTTGGCAGTCATGTTAACTTTCAATGTTCTAAGTTAACGGTATTGTTTACAATCTTTGTAGACTTTATATTCTGACACGATTCCAGAAGATGCCTTTCCTGGGAAGCTGATCATGCAGGTCTCTGCGACGGATGCAGATATCCGTTCCAACGCTGAAATTACTTACACATTATTTGGTCCAGGTGCAGAAAAATTCAAACTAAATCCAGACACAGGTAAAGGTGGAATTTGGGCAAAACAGATTCTGTTTCAACAAAGTCACATATTCAGGTGGTTTTGGATCACACAGATAGTTTGAAATTATATTTTGTTCTTGTGAGTTTACTCTTCTGCTACAAAAATGGCATCTTTTAGAAAGGTAAGCAACAATTAACTGTAAAATTTATGGTGAGATAAAATATCAACAGCAGCAATATCACCTACTTGAATCGAGGATTTAACGTTTATAAGTTTTTTATATCGCCTTCTTTAAAAAAAGAAAACAACTCAGAAGTTAAAGTATATCAAGCTTTCTGCTTTATCAGTTTTCCATATAGTTTGTTTCATTGAACTTGTGACCATAAATTTATAACTTAGCATATTCATTAAAATGATTAATGATATTTTACCTGTCTTTAAACCTCTGGGATTGTTTTTCTCTTTGAATTTGTATTTTGTTAAAATTGGGGATCAAGCAGTAGTTTTCTATTAAGCTTTCCCCCCAAATTAATTATAGACATTTGAATCTAATTTTTGAGTCAGTTAAAAAATACCTTGAACTCCGTAAATTGGCAACTCTTTTGCTTTTTGACGTTGTATATAATACAAGAGACCCCCAGCCTGGAGATCTTTATGGCTTAGAGCTGGCTCCTAGCAGGATTTGACAATCTCCAACTCAGAGGGCTCCCTTAGCTGTTGACTCTGTCACTGACAAAATTATTGTCCAAAGGAAGGCTATTATTCAGATTTTATAGATGTAAGAGGAAGAAGGGTGTCTGCTGGCAGTTACATCTTCGGTTTCAAGTGAGCCCGTGGATATTTGTTTTTAGGTGAACTGAAAACATCAGCCCCGCTGGATCGCGAGGAGCAAGCAACTTACCATCTTCTCGTCAAGGCCGCCGATGGAGGGGGAAGGTTCTGCCAAGCGAGCATTGTGCTCACGCTAGAGGACGTGAACGACAACGCCCCCGAGTTCTCTGCTGATCCCTACACCATCACCGTGTTCGAGAACACGGAGCCAGGCACGCTCCTGACAAGGGTGCAGGCCACGGACGCGGATGCAGGTAAAGCCCGGATGATGCTCTTGTCTTCAGACTGTGGCCTGAGGGGCTGTTTTAACACATTCATCCCCTCTCATGTACCCAGCCTGATGGGTGTTGAGTAACTCACTATTGTTGTGTTAGCGTTGGGGTTTCCTCGGTGGCCCAGTGGTTGAGACTTTACCTTCCTGTGTAGGGGGTGTGAGTTAGATCCCTGTTTGGAGAGCTAAGATCCCATACGCCTTGTGGCCAAAAAACCAAAACATAGACTATATTGTAACAAATTCAGTAAAGACTTTAAAACTGGTCCATATTTTTTTTAAAAAATCTTTAAAAAAATGTGTTGGCGTTAAAAATTGAACGAAATCTTCAGAATAAGGAACTCATTTTTAATGAATCTTCAAAATCTCAAAATTGTGCACAATGAACTTACTGTGATGCCTCTAAAATTCTAGCCTGTGATAACAGATTTTTATATCCCATTGAATTAATTGATAAAGGGTTGTTATTTTTTGGCGAATAAAGCATTTGTGACAAAGAGATTTAGTATCATAGGGACATAACAGAAGCAAACAACATATTGTTTTAGTTTTACAGATCTTTCAAGTTTTTTATGGAGAAAGTAAGGCTGTAGGATATATATTCAAAGCATTTTGATAGCAGAGAATAGAAATAACTTCTTCAATCATTGTAACACTGAAGAGTTAGAATAGCAAATGTATTAATTTTCAAATAAATGTTTGTCACCGAAGCTAAGTAATAAGTAGGCTTTATTTTTAAAGATCTGGGTTTTAGAACAAAGTTCCTATATAATATGGTCTTAAAAAAAGTCAGATGACTATGAAATTATATTTGTTTTAACTCAGTGAATCTCTCATTTAAAAGTTACATTTTTTTAAGATCTTAGTCAACAAGAATTTTTAAATAATGTATATTAGCATTTTCCCTTTTCATATGTATGCTACATGTATTTTTTTAATTTATTTTTTTATTGAAGGATAATTACTTTACAGAATTTTCTTGTTCTCTGTCAAACATCAACATGAATCAGCTGTAGGTGTCCATATTTTTAAGGAGCGTGCTTACATTTCTTGAAATAAAGCGTTCTGACATGATGTGGTGTCTTTGACAGGACTGAATCGGAAAATCTCCTACTCACTGCTTAACTCCGCTGATGGGCAGTTCTCCATTAACGAATTATCTGGAATCATTCAGTTAGAAAAGCCTTTGGATAGAGAACTCCAGGCAGTATACACCCTGACTTTGAAAGCTGTCGATCACGGTTTGCCCAGAAGGTTGACAGCTACCGGGACCATTGTCATATCTGTTTTGGATATAAATGACAATCCGCCCGTGTTTGAGTACCGTGAATACGGTGCCACAGTGTCTGAGGACGTTCTCGTTGGGACTGAAGTTCTCCAAGTGTACGCAGCGAGCCGGGACATTGAAGCAAACGCAGAAATCACCTACTCTATCATAAGCGGGAATGAACATGGGAAATTCAGCATCGACTCTAAGACAGGTAACCTACCACTCAAATGGGAGGGAGCCCTTATTCTGCCAGAAAGGCTAGATTGCTCAGCACTTGACTGGGACAATGACAGGTCACATGTTGTCAGTAGATACCCTAAAAAAAGAGAAAACTCAAGTTTCCTTTGTGTTGTTATCTGAAGTGGAATTCATCGTGGTTTAGAAGGCTTTAAAACTATACTTCTACACACTAAAATCATTTCTGGCTTGTCTGTTATGAGCAAATTTAAGGAGAAAATTAAAGCATCATACTCTAGTTATTTAGTAAAGATATAAGATGTAATAAATCAGTAAAGATAAAGAATGGAAGATGGTAGGAAATTTTGCATAATGGCTCCCTTTTTTGTGCCCCTTGTGGATCTCATATGAAATAGCTTCCCAAGTGAAACAGGAGTTTCGACCTCTTTGCTCTTAGATTCAGTAGGGGCACCTGATAATTCGTTAAATTGACTTCTTCATTATGCTGGCTCTGTATAACTGGCAAATACCTGGGCTGAGCTCCTTAGTGAGGGACTGGCAGTGAGGGTCAAAAGTCGCTGGAGCTCTTGACTCTGGCTGCATAAATACTTTTGTAGTCTTGTTAACCTGTCGACTGAAATAGCTATAAGGAAATTGCTCTCTCAAAAACGGCTCCATTCAAACTGTGTTTAATTGTATGTGACTGTTTCAGATGAAGGGTTGGTGTGTGATGATGCTATCTTAAAATGTATTTTTAGCACATATAAAAATTGTTATTTTTAGGACTCTTTAAGTAGGATAGACTGTAAGGAGGTAAAAAAGAACAACATTGAAAGACGTTAAAGGAATTATTAAATCAAAAAGGGATTTTTTAAAAAAATGATAGAATGTAAACAAAGCGTTATTCAAGAGATTTTTAAAAAGGATATGAATTTCTGTAAAAGTAGGAGAAGGAAAAGAAAATAAAAAGCCAAAGAATAGAATTTTTATGTTTTCTTTCTGTTTTATTAAAGTCTGTAGTAAACTGTCATTTAGAAGAGATGAGAAATGTAATCATTTTTATAACAGGGATATAGCAAGTACTGAGCAATTTAAGTTTAAAAGCAATTTAAATATTCCAAAGAGTATCAGGAAAGTAAAAGCAATAAGGAGAGTTCCCAGGATGAGCCAATTCCTGTTTTACTTGTTGAATTAAGAAATTAGAGAACATACATAAATGGTAAGTCAGCTCTTGAAGATTTCAGTCATAGGAGGAGAAAGTGGTGGCATTTTAAAGCACTGGAAGTGACTCTGATTTTCTGCTCAGGGGCCATATTTATCATTGGGAATCTGGACTATGAGAGCTCTCATGAGTACTACCTGACTGTTGAGGCCACTGACGGAGGCACACCGTCATTAAGCGATGTTGCCACGGTGAACATCAATGTAACAGACATCAATGACAACACCCCAGTGTTCAGCCAGGACACCTACACGGCGGTCATCAGCGAGGACGCTGTTCTTGAACAGTCTGTGATCACGGTGCATATCTTTCCCTCTGCAGTTTTCTTCTGGGTCTCGGCAAGAATTTTTCTAGGGATTTATCCAGTTTTCTTGTTGCTGCTGCTGTTTTAATTTTATTTGTTTGTTTATTTCTGGCTGTGCTGGGTCACTGTTGCTGTTGAGGGTTTCTCTAGTTGTGGAGCGTGCAGAGCACAGACTTGGGGGCTTCAGTCGTTGCAGCACGTCAGCTCAGCAGTTGCGGCTCCTGGGCTCTGGAGCCCAGCCCAGAAGCTGTGGCACACAGGCTGAGCTGCTCCCTGGCACGTGGGATCCTCCCAGACCAGGGATCAGACGCGTGTGTCCTGCACTAGCAGGCGTATTCTTTGCCACCAGGGACACTCTCTTCCAGTTCTTACAGTGGCCTTACTTGAAAATAACTGGAAGATGAGGAAATGTCTTTTATTAACCCAGTGACTGGCTCTATTTATAAGTAACTGCCGTTGATACCAGAAATTTGCTTAATAGACTTCTGCTGTCACGTCCTCATCTGTCTCCTAAACAGGAGTGTGATGTTTTCTAGGTTATGGCAGATGATGCTGATGGACCTTCAAACAGCCACATCCACTATGCAATTATAGATGGCAACCAGGGAAGTCCATTTACAATCGACCCTGCCAGAGGAGAAGTGAAGGTGACCAAACTTCTAGACCGGGAAACAGTAAGTGGAGAAATTAAATTGTTTATAC
This sequence comes from Cervus elaphus, assembly GCF_910594005.1. NCBI lineage: Eukaryota > Metazoa > Chordata > Mammalia > Artiodactyla > Cervidae > Cervus > Cervus elaphus. The sequence continues at coordinate 24,321,452 of NC_057846.1, read as the reverse complement.
AGATTATCAAATCAATAGGTGGAAGTGCCAACATGTTGGGAAATGTCAAAAGAACCAGCCCTGTTCTTAGGAAGTGACAAGCAGAGTATAAATACCTGAAAAGCAGTTATAGTATGAAGATCTCCAGAATAGTGATTTGTTTCATACTTGTGACATTTAGAGAATAAAAGTGTGTATTTGGGATGAAACTCTGTTGGCACCGGTGTTTTGAGACGCTTCGTGGAGCTAGAATCTGGGTTTTACATGACAGCAGAGATTTGGGAGACGCGCATGTTGAGAGGAGGGAATTCCCCGTGAGGAACTGGGGGGAGGAAAGAATGGAGGAAGGCAGTCACGGGGTGTGTTTAGGAGACTTTATTCAGTTGTGTTGGAGGAGAGTGATCTTACAGACAAGCGAGGGAGAGAAGGTACATCAGGTGTTTTAGGAACAGATTTCAGGCCATAGACAAAGCCAGGATCCTAGGTCCAGGCTTGCATCGCAGGGGTTAGGTGGTTACCGACGTCTGTGCACCCAAGTGCAGCAGCATGAGGGGATGCTCTCTGAGGACCAGGCCTGCGGCAGGTCAGAGTGTCGTGAGGAGGTAGGGGGCCCAGTGACAGTCGTTACAAGAGCCCAAGCGGGGACAGTAGCGTGACACGTGAGCGACAAGACAAACGCAGAAACTTGGAGTGAGGACCACAGAGCTGAGCTGTGGCCTCCACGGAGAGCGGAGGTGGCCGGCGCCTCGATCGATGCTGTTCAGTCCTGCTGTGACGGGGTACTGCCATCAGACGGGGTCACGGGGCACAGACCTGGCGCTGGGGAGACGCGCTCGACTGTGTTCTGGGTGTGCTGACCTGGCAAGGAAAGGGGCATATTCAGGTAAAACTGTACAGCCAGTTTTGGGACATTGTAGTCAAACTGGAGACTTGAAAGCTGGAAATACAGAAAAGGCATGTGCCTCCGGAGATGATCATGGAAATGACCTGAGGTTTGGAGGTAAATGTGAGCGAATGAGGAGAGAGCCAATTCCTCCCTCCCTGTCTCCATCCCTCCATCCATCCACACATCCGCTTACCCTCTCTCACAGACAGGAGGGGAGCTGCCGCAGAAGTGATGGAGGGAAGAAGTGAAAGAGCCTTCGTTCAGGGAATTAGAAGGGCGTCAGGGGTAATACAGACTGATTTCAGAAGGATAGTGGGCACATCCAAGTTGAAAGGAATTTGGGGAGATAGTGCTGAGATATTTCATAAAATCTCCATTCTTTAATTCGTTTCCTGACCCATTATTTTTGAGCAGGGACTTCCCAAGAGATTGGGAGGCATGACTGTTAACGCTTAGGACTTCAGTACTGCTGGGCAGGACAAAAGTTAGTGTTTTTAACTTGAACCGACTTCTCAAAACCTTGAGTAAACTCATGTCCGTTGTGAGGTGGCAGGTGAGTTCCCCAGGCCGAGTCGCCCTCTCCCGTGGGCGTGTCTCGCAGGACTGGTACTTCACAGCACATCCTCTGGGGTTTAGCCAGCCTCCTGGCCTCTGCACTGTTTCCTCTGAAAGAGAGACCTTAAAAGGAGCTGTCCTAGAAAAGCAGCCATCCCACTTAAGTCACCTTTTCTAGTAGGAAGTCACAAAGAGAAGGGTCTTGGGAGACTGAGGCAGTTGACGGCAAGCCAAGTGCCACATCGAAGAGGAAGATGATCTGGAGAGTCCCGAGCGTTGAGAATGAATGGGCCCTCGAGGGCAGGAGACAGCTAGCTGTGTGTCTGCCTCTAGCTGAGAGTCGCACTGGGGCAGAGGGAAGGTTGCACCCTTAGACACATGTGCCCATCTTTTCTCATCGTTTGTGTTCCTTTTCTGTCTTAATTTCTGTTAATAGATCCGCACGTTTTCAAAGTTAGAACACCTTCACAGGGCAAGTATGTTTCTGAGAGGCATCTGAGCTCCTCCTCTGTGTTAGTAACTTTTTCTGTCGGGCAGACACATTCCACTCTGCAGGTGGCCTGTGGCCATGCCCCTGTGTGCAGGCTAGGGAGTCGCCCGCCTGCAGGGCTCAGGGGGCGGAGACCCTCAGATCTGCCCCTCTGGGGGTGTCAGAAGCACGCTTGAGACGGAACCCCTGTTCTTTGGTCTTGTGGAAATAGACACGCTTCTCTTTGTGTTTTCCCCGACAAGATCTCAGGCTACACGCTCACCGTGCAGGCCTCTGACAATGGCAGTCCCCCCAGAGTCGCCACGACCACCGTGAACATAGACGTGTCTGATGTGAATGACAACGCCCCGGTCTTCTCCAGGGGGAACTACAGCCTGATCATCCAGGTGACCGTGGGTCCTGGGCTCCTGGAATGCGTCCCTGTTGAAATGTGTGCTCTCACGGGCCTCGATTATTCTTTCGAAATAGCTTTCCTTTTCCAAAGACCGCTTTTGAGAAAAATGGGAAGGGTGACATTACAGGGCTCTCTGTCGGTACTAAACGATGAACCATTTCCAAAATGCTTTCGTCTCTTCTTTTTGCTTTGGTTTTTAAGATAACCTCAGTAGCTTGGTTCTTAACCTTACCTTCTGCCCTGCGTTTCCTCCTGGCCCCACGCAGACCCTCTCACTCCTCTGCCAAGCACCTCTCCCCTCCCCAGTCTCCCTACACACCCCCCTCCCCTCCACCCCCCCCTTCCCCACCAGTCTCCCTCCTCTTCTTCCCAACACCGCCAGCCCCTCTCCCCTCTCCTCCGTCCAAATGAAGCAGCAATGTCTGTTTTCTGCAAACGTCCTATTCTGGAAAGCTTGCAGGGCGTCTTGTTGACAGCGGCGTGGTTCTCCTCCCCTTTGCAGGAGAACAAGCCCGTGGGGTTCAGCGTGCTGCAGCTGGTGGTGACGGACAGGGACTCCTCCCACAACGGCCCCCCCTTCTTCTTCAGCATCGTGAGCGGGAATGAAGAGGGGGCGTTTGAAGTCAACCAGCAGGGAGCCCTGCTGACGGCGGCCGCCATAAATAGGAAAGTGAAGGATCATTACTTACTGCGAGTTAAGGTATTCACGCCTTTCTCATGGTTTTTTTGGTTTTTTTTGAGAACTCGTGGAAAAGAGCCACTGCGGTGATCTATCTTCTCATGTGTAAACAGCTTATGCCTCGTGAGAAGACAGAACTGCAAAACTGAATTAGAATTACAGTCTGGTTTTCTTTTCTTTTTTTTTTTGTCAGATCTTCATTTTTATCCCACAGCACTTGGCAGGGGCATACTTATTTTTTCAGTTACCTTATCATAGACCTTCCCAGGTGGCACTAATGGTAAAGAACCCGCCTGCCAATCCAGGAAACATAAGAGATGCAGGTTTGATCCCCTGGGTTGGGAAGATTCCTCTGGATGAGGGCATGGCAGCCCATTCCAGAATTCTTGCCTGGAGAATCCCCATGGACAGAGGAGCCTGGCGGGCTACAGTCCATGGGGTCACAAAGAGTCAGACGCGCCTGAAGTGACTTAGCACACACTTTAGCATAGATGTGGGTGGAGCTAAGTTTCAGCATGAATCAGTGAAAGGGCCAGAAAGAAGTATTTATCCTGTGGTCTCTTTCAACAACCCGTACATGCCAGAATTGTACACGATTAATTTTATCACCAAGTCACTACTATTAACAATTTCTTTCCTATGAATTCAAGCATCATACCCCCGATTCCGCTATGATCAGTTAATACACCTACTCTGAAAACGCTTTCTACCCTGTCCCTTGATAATGCTTCTCATACAAAGAATTAGGTATCTAACGATTGGTAGTACTTTAGAACTTGAGCAGTATAAATATATTTGTATTAAGAAGTTGTGAACGACGACACAGACAAAGGTGATTTTTTTCCCCTTCTTTTCTCGCAGGCGGCAGACAATGGAAAGCCTCAGCTGTCATCTCTGACATATATTGACATCAGGGTCATTGAAGAGAGCGTCTATCCCCCGGCAATCCTGCCGCTGGAGATTTTCATCACTGCTTTCGGGGAGGAGTACTCGGGCGGTGTCATCGGGAAGGTCCACGCCACCGACCAAGACGTGTATGACACGTTAACCTACAGCCTCGACCCGCAGATGGACAACCTCTTCTCCGTGTCCAGCACGGGGGGCAAGCTGATCGCGCACAAGAAGCTGGACATAGGGCAGTACCTGCTCAACGTGAGCGTGACGGACGGGAAGTTCACCACCACGGCCGACATCACGGTGCAGGTCAGACAGGTGACGCAGCAGATGCTCAACCAGACGGTCGCCATCCGCTTCGCCAACCTCACCCCGGAAGAGTTCGTTGGTGACTACTGGCGCAACTTCCAGCGAGCTTTGGGGAACATCCTGGGCGTGAGGAGGAACAGCATTCAGATCGTCAGCTTGCAGCCCGCCGAGCCTCACCCGCACCTGGACGTCTTGCTGTTTGTAGAGAGGTCGGGTGTCGCCCACGTTTCCACCAGGCAGCTCCTGCAGAAGATCAACTCTTCCGTGACGGACATCGAGGAGATCATCGGTGTGAGGATCCTGGAGGTGTTCCGGAAGCTGTGTGCGGGCCTCGACTGCCCCTGGAAGTTCTGTGACGAGAAGGTGTCCGTGGACGAGAGCGTGATGTCAACGCACAGCACGGCCAGACTGAGCTTTGTGACCCCACGCCACCGGCGGACGGCCGTGTGCCTCTGCAGAGGTAACGCACACGCAGGTGGAAATGAGCGCGTGGGTCGGTTCATGTTACAGCCTTTGATGGCGACACAGTAAAGATCCGTTTTTTTGAAATTCCTATTCATTAGCTCTCCCCCCTCCTCTTTTTTTTTTTTTAAAAACAAAGAGGGAAAATGCCCACTTATCCATCGTGGATGTGAAGATAATCCGTGCCCTGAAGGATCGGAATGTGTCACTGACCCCAGAGAGGAGACGTATACCTGCGTCTGTCCAGGTGGCAAGTCTGGTCAGTGCCCAGGTGAGAGGTTCAATTAAGATAAAAAAGTGAAAAAATGTAGAAGTGTTAGTCCTTCAGTTGTGTCCGACCCTTTGCGACCCCATGGACTATAGCCCACCAGGCTCCTCTGTCCCTGGGATTCTCCAGGCAGGAATTCTCCTGGAGTGGGTTGCCATTTCCTTCTCCAGGGGATCTTTCCCAATCAGGGATCAAATTCAGGTCTCCTGAATTGCAGGCAGATTCTTTCCCATCTGAGCCGCCAGGGATGAAATGACGTCTAATTATTTAAATTGCCGTTTTTCTGGCTACTTGTGAAGGTTGTCTTTTCATTTGTTCATGGCAGCACTTCCTCTTCTGTGACTGGTCAGTTCATGCTCTCTGCTTGATTGCCTAGATGATTTGTCTGTTTCTTATTTTTAATGGATGGAGCTCTGTATAATTTTAAGCATTAACATTATTTACATGTTAATAGACCCCACTGTCTGTATGTCACTGGTCTTTTGATTTGTTTAATTTTTATTTTCTCATTTCTGCATAATTTTACAGAATAGTTTTCATCTCTGGATTGATAATAGTTTCATCGTTTTTGTAGAGTGTGAATTGTTTTACGTCTTGCTTGAGAACATTTTGCAAACCACCTTGAGGCTACATATTTTTCTAAATTGTTTTCTAATGATTTTTTAATGGATATTTCATATCTGGATCTTTTATTTATCTTAGAATTCATTTCTCTGTGATACAGTAGTCTAACTTATTCACTCCAAATGGAGATCCAGTTTTGCTGTTGCTCTTTGTGAAAAAAATAGACATTTCCCATTGAATTGAATTTTATACTGTATCATCTTAGATCCAAAACTTGAATTAGGGCATGGTGGTGAGGGGACAACTTATACAAATATGCTTAAACTTGGTTCTGATTTATTTCTTCTCTTTGTGATTCCCAGGGACTGCATCTATAACATTTACTGGAAACAGCTTTGTGAAATACCGTCTAATGGAAAATGAAAACAAGTTAGAGATGAAGCTGACCATGAGGCTTCGAACGTACTCTGCCCACGCGGTTGTCATGTATGCTCGAGGGACCGACTACAGCATCTTGGAGGTGGGTGTTTGTGCATATTTGTATCTCAGATTGTGGGAGACTTTAGACACATGAATTCCATTGTATGTTCAGATGGCCCATTTTTTAAAAGAACAAGATAAGCAACATGAAATGATTGAGTTCTTCCTTTAAACGATTCATTGATCCCAACACATAAGTTCTGTGGGGTGAAAAGCTCTTTTTGCTCTACAGTAACATAGACATTTACTTCTGTTTTTTACAAACATTTTCAGGTTCCTGTGACCATTACATTCAAACTCTGATATGAATCTTATTGATATTATGGAGAGTTTACAGAAAGGTCCTACATACACTTGAAGTGATGATCAGCTTACGTTTTTTTTTCTTTTTTTCTTTTTTATCAAGAGTGATTTGTTTTTGACTTTAAACAAAATCTGATGCTTTTCTGTTCAGTTAGCAGTTGTCAGTTACTTACACAATGCCTTTTAGTTATGTAGTTGGAACTTTGATATCCCTGAGAGGCCTATTTTTATTATTCATACAGTAAACCAAGGAGCACGTATTCTATAGTACTTAAGTGCGAGGCCTTGCGCTTCCTTGGTGGCTCAGATGGTAAAGAATCTGCCAGCAATGCGGGAGACCTGGGTTTGATCCCTGGGTCAGGAAGATTCCCCTGGAGAAGGGAATGGCTGCCTTCTCTAACATTCTTGCCTGGAGAATTCCATGGACAGAGGAGCCTGGCGGGCTGCAATCCATACAGTCGCAAAGAGTCGGACACGACTGAGTGACTTTCCCTTTCATCCCTACTTGCACTAACTTTCTGCCTTCAGGCAGCAGACCCACCCCCTCCTTTAGACGCGTGATCCGAGGCCGGGCGTGATGATTCCGCGAGAGTAATGTGCACAGTGATTGTCTCTGTCGCAGATCCACAACGGGAGGCTCCAGTACAAGTTTGACTGTGGCAGCGGCCCCGGCATCGTCTCGGTGCAGAGCATCCAGGTCAACGACGGGCTGTGGCACGCGGTGTCCCTCGAGGTGAACGGGAACTACGCCCGGCTGGTTCTGGATCAGGTCCACACCGCCTCGGGCACAGCCCCGGGGACACTGAAAACCCTCAACCTCGACAGCCACATGTTTTTTGGGGGCCACGTCCGCCAGCAGGGCTCGAGGCACGGACGGAGCCCCCAGGTGGGCAATGGTTTCCGGGGCTGCATGGACTCCATTTACCTGAATGGGCAGGAGCTGCCCTTAAACAACAGACCCAGGAGCTACGCGCACATCGAGGAGTCAGTGGATGTGTCTCCCGGGTGCTTGTTGATGGCGACGGAGGACTGCTCAAGCAGCCCCTGCCAGAACGGGGGCATCTGCCACCCCTCCCCGACGGGAGGTAAGCCTCACAGCAGCGCCTCTCCCAAGCAGTCCATCCACGTGTATGCGCTGGGGCAGAGGTCTCCCGGCATTTCTGCTTTTCCTTTTCATGTGCAGTCAGTTTGGTCGCATACCGCTGCTGGTGTAAGTGATGCTCGAGTGGAGCTGGGCTTAGGGTTCATCCTGGGAGCGGCTGGAGGGGACAGTTTCTCTCCTGCTGAGCGGTGGCCACACTACATCACATTTCCAGACACGTGTCATTCTGCACCAGTAGTCACAGGAAACCACAGCTGACCCTGAATGCCTTTGCAGCCACAAGGACGCCAACCAGGGGGTTGGAATTGGTTCCACGTAGTTCTCCGTACGGAGAAGGCAATGGCACCCCACTCCGGTACTCTTGCCTAGAAAATCCCATGGACGGAGGAGCCTGGTGAGCGGCAGTCCATGGGGTCGTTAAGAGTCAGACACGACTGAGCAACTTCACTTTCACTTTTCAATTTCATGCACTGGAGAAGGAAATGGCAACCCACTCCATTGTTCTTGCCTGGAGAATCCCAGGGATGGGGGAGCCTGGTGAGCTGCAGTCTGGGGGGATGTACAGAGTTGGATACGACTGAAGCAACACAGCAGCAGCAGTTCTCCCTAAGCTTCTTTTTACCCGCTGGCGCAGCGGGGGGCCTGCCAGTATTGCTCACTTGAGATGGGGGTGGGAGTGTCGTTTTCCAGAAGGCCTTGGGCACCCTGCTAAGTTAGGATGACCTTGATCGAGTCATGAGTTCCCTCTTCAGTCCTTTGTATTCAGGTGATACCAACAGTGGAAGGTTTGGTGATATAGGCAGCTTTGTACCCAGAGGGAATGGGGAATTGAATATGTTTTACAAGTCTTAGAGGGCTAAATTTTCACTTAAACATAAAAACCAGTACCCTGAGACTTCTTTTTTCGAGTTACTGAGTGATAGTACTTTTGGTTCCCATTTGCCGGTTTAGGTTATTACTGCAAATGCAACGCCTTGCACATCGGGACCTACTGCGAGGTGAGCGTCAACCCGTGTTCCTCCAACCCCTGCCTGTACGGCGGCACCTGCATTGTGGACAACGGAGACTTCGTCTGCCAGTGCCGAGGACTCTATACCGGTCAGAGGTGTGTAGGTTCCCAGACTTCCATCGTTCATTAGAGCAGTAGCTCTTTCAGCGTCATCGTGTGTCTGTGCAGTGTCTACATTCATTTGCTCCTGTAGTTACAGAGAAAACATTGGGTTTTTATGCTTATTTTTCCCTTGTCCTTCAGGTGCCAGCTTAGCCCCTACTGCAAAGATGAACCTTGTAAAAACGGCGGAACATGTTTTGATAGTTTGGATGGTGCGGTCTGTCAGTGTGACTCAGGTTTTAGGGGAGAAAGGTAACTAACTTCCTTCAAGATCTGTGTTTGCAGCTCTTTGTAGGGTCACAGCGATTGGCAAGATGCAACAACACTTACTTAATTTGGACTGTGTTGCTTTAGAATTTGAATTCAGAGCTCATAGTGACTCTTTGTATAATTCATCTTTTCATTCTTTTAAAAAAAAAATTGAGCAAGTGAACATGATATAATGCTTGAAATACTATATGCTTTGAATATAGAGTGCTTCTATACTTTAAAAATGTTATTTATGAACAAGGAACGTATGGGTACTTGCAGGAAGTAACTGTGGAAACAGTAAGATTGTTGTTTTTTTAAAAACAGATGCGCATGGGGTTGTTACCTATCTATGAGATAGATGACTTCTTTTTCATTGTTTATGTAGCATCTAAAACATTTCTCAACTCTTTAGGTATCTTTTGTGAGCCTTCCATAGTCTGAGAGACGATCATTATTTTTGGTGAAGAATATGAGGCACTAGATGCCTGTTGTCGACGTTGAATGAAATGGTTTTCTGTTCCAGGTGCCATTTCCCCTTAGACTTTCCACCAGGTTCAGTTTAAAAAACTTAGTGCTTGTTCCATACAAGTGCCTAGCGCTATGCATCTAGAAAAGCCTTCACCTGTCACTTTTGTTAGAAGGCTTGAAGTGTGACCTGCCTGCATGGATTCACATAAGGTTTTGTTCTAGTAGTAATTCTGAATTTTACCGTCCGTCACGTGGTCTTCATTCATTAGTCTACTTGAATCCTAGTCAGTATTCAATATAGTTGACAAAAATGTCCCAGTAATCAAAATTGTAATGCCAGGTGAGTATAGGGGTGTTAGAGGAGGATGCATTTTGTTAGAGGAGGAAGGTGACGGGGGGACCCGCACAGGTGCCAGAGACGCCCACTGGGAAGGGGAGGGAAGGAGGGGGCTTAGCGGCTTTCCTGTGGGCGATTCTGTAAGGGTGAGGAGCTGAGGAGGGTTTTCAACATGGAGAAACATTTTAAAATGAAAAACAGAGAGTTTTCTGGCCTTTCACATGCTGTATGGAGCTGTCATATTCCCCCATGGGAAAGTTATCGGAGAAATTTAATCCAGCCCTCTTGGAATACATTTATCGGCATGCACTTTTCTAAATATCTGGATCAGAAATCGAGACAAACTGATGTTTAGCCAGTGAGTTTGATTTAGTTGTCTGTTGAACCCTGAGAAAAATGGCAGCTAAACATTGATGTGACGTGTTTATCTCCCAGATGTACAGGGTGTAAACTCAAATGAGTCATTACTCCACAAAGGATTTTTGTGTAGTTATTGTCAATAGTGTGTTTTGGCTGTCCTGTGTCTGGGTCAGTGTTGCTAAGTCACTTCAGTCGTGTCCGACTCTCTGCGACCCCATGGACTGTAGCCCACCAGGCTCCTCTATCCATGGGATGCTCCAGGCAAGAATACTGGAGTGGGTTGCCACGCCCTCCTCCAGGGGATCTTCCCGACCCAGGGATGGAACCCGTGTCTCCTGCACTGGCAGGCGGGTTCTTCACCACTAGCGCCACCTGGGAAGCCCGGGTCAGTGTTGGGTGAGTTTTATTAGGAGGGATGATTAGCCTGTAGTCTCTATGGTGCTGCCAAGGCCTCTCCTAACCCTGGGCTGTCTCGGCAGGTGTCAGAGCGACGTTGACGAGTGTGCTGGCAACCCCTGCCGGAATGGGGCCCTCTGTGAGAACACGCACGGCTCCTACCACTGCAACTGCAGCCACGAATATAAGGGGAAACACTGCGAGGACGTGGCTCCCAACCAGTACGTGTCGACCCCCTGGAACATCGGCCTGGCCGAGGGGATCGGCATCGTTGTCTTCATCACGGGCATCTTTCTGCTGGTGCTGGTGTTCGTCTTCTGCCGCAAGATGATCAGTCGGAAGAAGAAACCCCAGCCTGAACCCGAGGACAAACACTTGGGACCCAGCGCGGCTTTCTTGCAAAGACCGTATTTCGATTCCAAGCTGAATAAGAACATTTACTCGGACATACCACCCCAGGTGCCTGTCCGGCCCATCTCCTACACCCCAAGCATTCCAAGTGACTCTCGGAACAACCTTGACCGCAACTCCTTCGAAGGGTCGGCTATCCCCGAGCACCCCGAGTTCAGCACCTTCAACCCGGAGTCCGTGCACGGGCACCGGAAAGCTGTGGCCGTCTGCAGCGTGGCCCCAAACCTGCCTCCCCCGCCGCCTTCAAACTCTCCTTCTGACAGCGACTCCATCCAGAAACCTAGCTGGGACTTCGATTATGATAGTAAGAATGGTTTTCTCCATCTTGATAAAATGTCTCTGACCTCGCAGGAGTGTGGCGTCTCTGTTAGTGATGAACGTGCCCAGACTCCACAGAGCTCTGGTACAATTGGGAACCTTTTCCTGGCATCCCAGACCTGACCAGCCACATTGTGGCCGTGATGTTGCTTTAATTTAGGAATTGAATCTAGTTGTGTTCCATTCATCTGGAAAGATCATTTCGTTTTCTTAATTGATCTGGATTCTCAGCTCTGATTGGTGGGGGGATTTTTATGACAAAAAAATTGGGAGGGCATTGGCATGATATGATTTTTTTTTCTCAGATGTGGCCAGAAGAAGCGACAATATTTAAGTGGCCTGACTTCTATGGGATGCCTTGAAAAAGCTATATATTACCATTTTCAAATAAAATTTTAATTCCCCATGTTGTCTGATAGTCTCCACCACAGGCAGGTTTATTGAGAATTTCTATTCTATGAGTCTGCAAGCTGCATTTTGTATTTGGTTCTGTTTTGGAGATGTTTCTTTTTTTTTTCTTTCAATGTACTTTTATTGAATAAATCCTAGGCAGTCCACGGGTCACACTTGCTTCCTGTCAGGATACAGCAGGGAAGAAAAGAGAGTCTCCTGCCTTTGTGACATGTAACTGTTTTGTCCGTCATCTCCTTTTAGCTAAAGTGGTGGATCTTGATCCTTGTCTCTCCAAAAAGCCGCTGGAGGAGAAGCCGTCTCGCCCGTGCAGCGCCCGGGAAAGCCTGTCCGAAGTGCACTCCCTCAGCTCCTTCCAGTCGGAGCCGTGCGACGACAATGGTGAGTAAACACGCTTCCGCAGCGCCCACCGTCCGCGGCCCCGCTCGCTGACACAGGTCAGGGACATGGTCGCTGGCTCCATCTCAGACGCTCTTCACACTTCACTTCAGGCCACAGTTAGACAGCCTTGCATGAACATCCTCTGGGGGCGATGCCGAAAACGTCCTTCATGCTTAGGAATCTGTAGTGACTGGTCATCATAAGAAAGAAAATATGACTGATTGAAAGATGAGCTCTGTCTGATCAGTCAGTTCTGCATGGGCCTTTCTTCCATGACAGTGAATGCTATAGAAGTTATGTGGATTTAAAAACAAAAAAACAAAAAACCTCGTCCCCGCTTCCTTGAGCACCCCCGCGTGCACACACGCGTGCACCCCCGCAGCCCTGCGAGGAGATGCGCCGGTCTGACACGGGCAACCCGAGCAGCACCTGTGATTGTCACACGGTTCTATTTGTCTCTCCCCACCGACTCCCTTGCGGCCTCAGCTCCCATTTGGATCAGAGCGTACTGACTGAGAACGCAGTTTAAGAGATTGCTAGTAAGTTGGATTATATTTCTAATGAAGAAAGTCTGACAGTGGGATCTTGGCTGCCAGTTTTGTTTCTTGGAGGGTGAATGGCGTTGATAAGCAGCTTTACCATATTAGCGCATACCAGTAGAGAAAACTGTCAGTATCCAGAAACCCAGTAAAGTGAGTTTTTAGTGGAAATTTTTGAATGTCAGAATTAGTTTGATTGTAATTTTTTTGCATAAAAATGCCATGTGTAAACAGTTGGAAGGAAATAACTCACTAATAATTATTTGATTGTTTGTAAATGCCAAGTAGTCCATAATACACTGCAGAGACCATTTCGAAACTAAGGATGGCCATATGTATGTTCCATTAATTCCTGAGCCATTTCAAGCATGTTATATATGATATGAAGGTGCAACAGTGTTTATTATTTAGCAGTAAAGTATTTGGACAGAGCTCTGCTTATCAAACCAACAACAAAGTAGAATTCTTTCATTAGATTTAATTCTAAAACATTATAGAGTTGCCAATTTACATAATACTTTATATCTTTGTCCTTAAATGCTCTTCATCAATCTCAGAATTTGCCAGTATTTTCTTTCTTTTCCTAGGTTTTTTTTTTTTTAACTGAAACATCATTCTTCTTAATACTCTTAGATACTTTTAATAAGCTATGGTCAAACTAGTCATGAAAATTAATTGCCAGATAATACAATGTGAGAAAAAATATATTATCCAGGAGTGTCTTTATTTTAATCTTTATCATAATTTTAATCATTATCCATCAAAATTAAAGTCTGTATTAAGAGTATATTTAAATCATATTTCTAGTTTTCTAAGGCTGTTTTAATAGATTACATAGTGGCTTAAGACAAGATAGATTTGTTATTGTTCTGCAGAAGTGTGACGCTTGTCTCAGCAGGCTGAAATTAACATAATAGCAGGACTGTCTCCTTTCTGGAGACGCCAGAGGAGAGATCCTGTGCTGTACCTTTTCCAGCCTCTAGAACCTCCCCACATGCCATGGCTCATGGCCTCCATCTGTCAAAGACAGCAACACTGCACCTCACTGGTCTTTCTGCTCTAGTCCTAGCTCTCCAGCCGCAGCTGGGAAAGCTGGTCCCCTTAAGGACCCTTGCAATTACAGATCATGCAGGGGAGTCTCTTCATCTCAGGCTCTTTATCTTCATCACATTAGCAAAGTCCCTTTGGCCAAGGATGGTAACTTGTTCCCAGGGCGAGGATGTGGCCTTTTTGGAGGGCCATCCTTCTGCCTGTTACATGCACACTTATTTATCTTGGCATAAATACCTTGAAACAGTTTGATACCGGAATGAAAAGGGAATTTACAGAGGAAACAGCCAGGCAGACAGTCTGCGTTTCTCTGCTGGTATGTTAGCTCACCAGCTGTTAACTCGTCTGCAGAAAGACAAGAAAACTGGGGTGGGAGTACAGAGAACAGAGACAAAGCCATTTTTGTATTCATATTGCATATTTTACCTTATTATGCAGCTCTTAATTTTTTTCCTGCAAATAATGTATGAGTGTATTAAATGGACCCAGAAAATTGGCCTAGCCAAGTATTTGACTCTTTGAATGTGAAAGCTTTTGCCCATGGGATGTTAAAATCAGGGTTGTTTTGTCCTGACTTGATTCATAATTGTAATTGTGAAACAAATTTATGGCTGAAAGTTCTTTTCCTAAATTACAGTATAATGTGGTTACTCGTTACTCTACTCCTTTGATTAATGATAACAAATATATAACTTGATTGGAAAAATCTGCAACATATAAGGAACAAGTGCAAAGATCATACATAACTATATAGCTGTGTTTAAGTTTCACATTGTTAAACTATGCAGTAGAAACTGTATAATATGCAGAAATCATATCTAATGCAGTTTCCTGACTCACTGAAGGCCTTTCTAACTTACTGCTCTTGTGCCTTTCACAAGCTTCCATAGTGACTGTAATACACCTTGTCAATGCTGTCGTTGACACGGTGACTGAAGAAGGTACAGTTGTGTCTGTGTTCGTGTTCAGTGACTGTCCCTGGAGTGCTGTGTTTTTCCCGTGGTAGTGTTGTACAGAGTCCTTGTCTGATGGTTCTGAAGAGGTTGAATACTTTCATGCTGTGCAGGTGTGTCCGTTCATAACCCAGGGGTGTTGCAAAATATCGTTATATATGTATGTTACGTATGTCTGTGGTCTTTGTTACTTTCTTGTGGTTCACAGTGAATTTACACAGTTGCCAGAAGTCACCGGTAGGGTCTTGACAACTGCCTTTACATGGAACAGTATGAAGAAGTGAAAAGTAATTCTAATTATCTAAAAAAAATTTTTAATATAGTAAAACTCAGTAAAACACAGCTTTAATAATTGCCTATACCTGACTCTTCCCTTTTGTATTTTCCCTGGTATGGTCAAGGAAAATTGTAGAACATGATAGAAGGCAATATTTTTATATTTGGTTGAGTAAAAAATCATCTCATAGGAAGCTTTATCTGTTCAAAATTTTAAGAAATACCTGCCTTCAATTATTTCAAATTATCCCTCCATCAGTGCACTGGAATTCGAGTTATCACGTGCAAAGTACACAGGTATTTTCGGACTAGAAATCAGATCACCATAGGGCTTGTGAAAAGCATAATTGTTAGGCCCTAACTCCCAAGATTTCTGATGGAGCAAATCTGGCTGGGGCCAAGAGAATGCACATTTCTAACCAGCCCCCAGTTAATTCTGATGTTGCTGGTCTAAGAACCACACTTGGAGAACTACTGGCCTAGACCACCAGGAGCCCACGAAGCTTAGGGAATCCTTTCTGCTGGGACAACAAATAGGTTTGCTGAGATGTAGGTGAGAGAAGGATGGTTTCAAGCCAAGTTTGAGGGGTTCAGCTTACTCATTTCAGTTACCAGTGAGCCTTACACTTAGTTTCCAGGAAGTGACCATGTCTTTACTTGGCGTATCAGAAGGGGATCTATATTTTGTCTACTGAATCTTAGTTCTCCCATGATGAAACCTTAATATTTATGTAATATATTGACTGAGTTTAAAGAAACAGAATTCGAATAGTTCTTTCATGGCAATCTCTTTTGTTGAAAAATATCTTTGACATATTAAATATAAATTGAGTTTAAAATGGAAAACTAAGAATAATGGAATGGCTGTTTAGTAAACAGAAGTTGTCAATCCTCTTTTTGGAAAGAAACTACCACATTTTTAGCAGGCTTTTTAGAATAGTTCCAGAGATAAACATTAGTTAAATACTGGCTTACTCATGTTTTAGAAATCACAATTTTTTCAGTTTTTGATTTAAATTCCTAGAAGAGAACCATCAATCAAATCTTATTTGTTCCAAGTTACTTTTTTTTTTTCCCCAAGTAACTTTATCACTGGGTTTTCAAGAGCATCATTGAATGCACAGAAAGCATGGGTCTAGTTTAGAAAATTACTAGTCATCGATTTCCACAATAAGAATTAGAATGATAGTCAATGGTTAGTGCTTGACCTACATTATGTGATTTAACCCTCGTAATAACTAAGGGATTTCCACCTCCATTTCGAAGAGAAGAGCCTGAAGCTTACCAGGGTAAGCCGCCTGCCCCACAGTCACGGGATTCACGTGGACTCTGCCCCATGCCGGAGTTCTGTGTGCAAAACAAGGCCTCCAGGAGAGGGAGAGGCCAGACAGATTTGGCTGGGCTCAGGGTTAAGGTCAGCTGATGGTGTCTCTAAGGAAAGGTGGACAGTGTGAATATAAAGTCATGTTCAAATAGGGCAAGGTCTGGTGAGGTTTTCTCTTAGCTATTTATCAGTATCTAAGTGTGTCTGTGGTTTCTCTGAATCTTGGACATGTGAAGGCTATATTGTGCTGTAAAGTTTGTGTCTTTCATGTGGCTATAGCTTATGTATTTTGCATTATCACCTAAGCAACCTGATATTACCCAGCCTTAGGGGAAAAAAATGATTTCGTAATATTTCTCAGTAACATGAGGGGGTCATTTAAATTCTTTTCACCAGTTTACATTTTATTATAGAGCCTTGTAGACTCTATTTCAATTACTCCTAACAAAATTTTGTGTTTCAGGAGTAGCTTGCCAGAAACAAGAGAAAGAAAGTAAAATCCTGTCCGAGTTTCCCGGCCGCGTCCCTAGTTCATCATCCCTCATCTTCTCCCTCCGCTCCCACGTCCCATTTTATTTGTGCTACACAGATTTCTCACCGTTGGGGATTTTCATAGATAATGGCTTAAAAGGCACAGTACATGGCTGACTGGGCCTTTATAAAACAGTTTATATTGTGTTATGGACTTAATCTTTATTGCCTTTTCAGCCGTCTTTCTCTTTTAATTACAAGTGTTTTCTTTTCTCTCTACTCTGCAACCAAAAGAGTCTTTGGCTGCTCCTGACCTCAGCAAATCAAGAGGTGACTTATGCATGCCAGTTGTTCATTGATTTTTCACTAAAACAAATGAGTGGAGCCTTGACCCAGTGCTGACTTGCTGCACGTGTCTGCACCGTAACGACTGCCTACCTGTTTGTGGCCTGCGTTCTGAACGTGCCTGCCTCACCTTCACTGGCTGCCAAAGGATTTCAAAAATCCTGGGGTGGGGGGGCTACCCCCAAATTGGAAGGGTTTTTTTTTTTTTTAATAATTATACCTTTAAATAGTTGAAAATGACCCTTAGTCCTTTTTAAAGAAACAAAATTACTGTAGTTTATCAAAAATTGTATTACATTTGTCAATGTTTAATTGCCTTTCATTTGATTTTGGGGCATGCTTTGCTATGTTACTAAATTAATATAATTTGTTGTCTTTCTGAGGACTCATGGAAAATAGTACAATTGTAATATTAAATTTATGACATTCTAAAGGAAATTTAGTTTTAAAATTTTGCATGCTAGTCATTACTTTTATTATCTGAAAGACACATTCGTTGGTATCTTTTTTTAATGGCAAGTAGTGCAGATCAGGTGACATTCTTGAGCCGCCTTTTTGCAAGGACAAAATTTCTTTATCAAGGTCCTAAGGCTGAACTAACACTCTTCTTCATAGAAGGCAGAGGGTTCTCAGTGACTGCAGGGAAGCTGAAAGGATGATTGGAATCGTTTGAAGAAAAGTGCATGTCCTCTAGGCGCTAGCATACTGCTTCTTCTGTTAAAAACTTAACGTTTCTTTGAAAGTTAGATACTTACCTAAAACTGTAAGTCCTCATTTCAGGAGCAGAGCCTAACTCATAGAGGGTCTCAGAACCGGCGCGGGAGGGGAGGGGGTCCAAGCAGGGACCGAGGCTTCCCCCGACGGTGGCCCTCGGTGCGCGGGGACAGATGCCTTTGCGCCTGTGCGTGCTGCATACGCTGGGCCCTTTTCCGCGGCGCACACGCTGGGGAGGAAAACACGTTGACATCTGGTTTTCTTTTCCACCAAGGGTATCACTGGGATACGTCGGACTGGATGCCCAGCGTTCCTCTGCCGGACATCCAGGAATTCCCCAATTACGAGGTAATCGACGAGCAGACCCCCCTGTACTCGGCCGATCCCAACGCCATCGATACGGACTATTACCCCGGAGGCTACGACATCGAGAGTGACTTTCCGCCCCCGCCAGAGGACTTCCCCGGCGCGGACGAGCTCCCGCCCCTGCCCCCCGAGTTCAGCGACCAGTTCGAATCCATACACCCGCCCAGGGACGCGCCGGCCGCGGGGAGCCCGGGCTCCGCCTCCCGAGGCCGGCAGAGGTTCCACCCGAACCAGTACCTGCCCAGCTTCTACGCCGTGGACCTGTCCGAACCTCAGAAAGCCGGCGCTGGCGACGGCAGCGCCCGCAGAGAACCCTACGCCCCCTACCCTGCGGGGTACCCCAGGACCTTTGAAGCCCCCGCCGTGGAAAGCCTGCCGCTGTCGGTGTACGCCTCCACGGCGTCCTGCTCCGACGTGTCCGCGTGCTGCGAGGCCGAGTCGGAGGTCATGATGAGTGACTACGAGAGCGGAGACGACGGCCCCTTCGAGGAGGTGACGGTCCCTCCGCTGGACTCGCAGCAGCACACGGAGGTCTGACCCCGCAGGCCCTCCCCCCACCCCCGCCCCCCCCAAGTGCCTGAACCCCAGCGAACCTAGAGCGATCCCTGCAGCGGATGCCCTGTCCTGCACCGTTCTCTGCAGCAGCGCTTGCGCCCCTTCCTTCGGGGAGCCGCCCCCGGGCATGGCTGCACTGAACCCCCCGCCCGCGCCTCCTGACCTTGTTCGCCATCGCCAGTGTCCTGACCTACTGTCGTTGACGTCCACCGCACCATTTCCAGACTTTTTTTTTTTTTTTTGTATTTACATTCGTCCCGTGTTAAAACAATGAAGCGAAAATCAGCTCCCCTCTCTCTCTTTAGCATGATTCATGTATTTATATAGATTTGATTATTTTAATTTTCCTGTTTTTTTTTTTGTAAATTTTATGTACAGATTTGATTTTTCATAGTTTTCCCCTAGATTTTCAAGATAACTTCGTGCATTTTGTTTTTGACCAGATTTTGGTGGTGTTCGTGTCATTTACCTAGCACCCTGATTTTTTTTTTTTTAATATAACCAGGGTTTCACTCTCTGTCCTTTTCAACTGAAGTAGGACATTTCATTCATACATTTCAGTATAGTCATTCATTTCCAGCTGTACATAGGATGAGGACAGACCTGATCCATGAACATGTCTTAAATAAATGGGTTGCTGTATTTTAGGGTTATAAACATTTTTCATTATTGGAAAGTGTAATGAGGACCTTCTGCAGAATCGTTTAGAACCAAAACCACCAGGACACAATTTTTATAGTGTCTGTATATTTGTGATGCAAGGTCTTGTAAAGGTTTTTACTGAAAACTACCATTAACCAGTCTTTCTTACTGACAATAAATTATTAATAAAATACTTTAGCTTTGCTGTCTGTTTCTTCCTCCGTATTTATACTCCTGTTCAGGATTCAGTTAATGAATTGAGAAAGAAGAGTAAATGTGAAGTCTCTCCCAGTTGCCAAAACCAGACTGCACTTACAGATGTTACCACTAGGTGGCAGTATATGGCCACGTGATACTACTCAAAACTACAGGTGTAGAGGCTCAGCACTCTTATATAATAAACATTTTCTAACTAAAATTTAAAAAATTTTTTTCTTATATATTATTTTATTGCTATTACTTGGCCATAATTTCAATGCATGTATAGTTTTCACCTATGATTTATATCACAGACAAAGCTTTCTGTGAAGCATTTTACCTTTCTCTTGTCAAAGAACACATCCTACTTCTATAGGATTTAAAGTGAAACCCAGAAGTCATCTTCCATGTGTATTTATAGTCAGAATCCATCCCTCTGTCCCACAGCTACTTGTTCAATACCGACCACGTGCCAGCCCTGTGATAAGAATGACAAAGAATCAGGCGTTCCTATAACATCCAAAGACGCATTTTCGCTTTTATTAAATGACATGTTATTTAATACATATAGTTTAAACGTCAAAGAGAGCTAAAATATGTACAACCAAAAGCAGCAAACTCACATTTTGCTGTAACCACTTGTAACTCTTTAAGCTGTTTTTCTCATTTTTCCTTTGGAATTTTTAAGTGTATATATTATTTCTTGAGTCACTAATTTTAGGAATTGCAGAAGATCATGTAAAAAAAAAAAAAGATCATGTAACTTATCAAACCTCTAATTCTCTTGTTATCCTCCCACTTGTTACAGCTTACTTTTTTGGCTTCATTCATTCATGTTTTCATTGCTTTGATGATGTAAATATTTACCACAGAGGTACGTAGTATATGATGTTTCTTTCTATCTACCTTGCAACTTTCTTTTTTTCTTAATTGCCTTAATTTTTCTCTTAAAAAATTTGTTAGTTTTTATGTATTTGAAAAATCTTTTTGCTCACCTACTGAGTGTTGTTCTATATGGACAAAAATTGCTCTGTCATCTTAGATTTTACACGAAGGGAGGGTGGGTGGCAAAGGGAGATAGTAAATCACTAAAATACGAAGCAGAGTATGAAGTGGTGATCACTAAGGAGAAAACTTAGTATGTGGGCAGGAAAGCAATGGGGAGGGTTGGGGATGGGAGGGGATTTTGTAGAAGACCTCAGGGGCAAGCTGGCATTTGAATAAACAGCTGAAATTGATAAGGGGGAGTGATGCCAAGGGGGCCACCTGGGGCACCAGCATTGCTGGCAGAAGAGCTAGTGTAAAGGCCCCAAGGTTCGAAGGTTAAAGAAAATAAGGGAGACAGGTGTGGTCTCGTAGATTTATAAAGTGCCTCTTGGGACGTGGTCAAAACTACGAGAGGACCTCTGCTGATATCCAGAGGCCTTTTACTTTAAGAATCCATTTCTCCAGAGACAGGACCTTTCCATTTCTGCTTGAGAAATACTGTTGCTCTTATTTTAAAGTTGGCTGGATGGGAAGACTGGCGGTTTTATCATGCACTTAGACCCCCAGCTCTCATTTCAGGGAACAGTCCTGCTCAGGACCGAGCTGAGAGGCTGGGGTCTGACAACGTGTATACAGCTGAAGCAGCCCGTACCCCTGGGACTCATCCCATTCTTCACCCACTTTCCAGGGAGAAATCATTGCAGGCTGCACGACCTCTCCAGGCTGCGAGGTCTGATTCCTCCTCTGCGAAGGCAGGATTCGTCACTCCCCTCACCACCCACCTTCACACGCTCTAGTGTGCTTTACAGTCACTCCCTCTTACTTGCTTTGAACACGGGGTTGCTTTTTAACATTTTCTCCCTTTCCCTGTCTTGGTTTTTCAAGAGAAGAAACAGTGCTCTGCCATCTTCAGCTGGAAGCCTGGAATATGCCCTTAACCATGGATTCCCAGTGTCTAGAAGAACATTGGTGTGTTAGTTTCCTGTTGCTCCATTGCAAGTTAACCACACATGTGGTGGCTTAAAATACCCCCCATTTGTTAGCTCCAGTTCTACAGGTCATGGCATGACCAGGATCTCTGCTTACATCTTGCAAGGCTGAAACCCAAGTTTTCATCTGGGCTGTGGCCTCCCGAGGTCTGGGTCCTCATCCAGGCTTCATCTTTTGGGCAGATTCAGTCCCTTGGGGTCACTGAGATGTGGGTCCCCACTGTCTTACTGGCTGTACAGTGAGCTTCCTGCTTTCTCACTGACCGTACCCACTTTTTTGGCAGCCTCTGTCTCAGGTTCTAGCTCTGTGACCCTCTGATAACTTAGTAGCTTATGCTTCAAAGCGAGCAGAAGAACTTCCCTCATGCTTCCCATCTCTGACCTCAAGGGGCCCAGTCCCTGGTATAAGGACTCACCTGATTAGGTCAGGCCCATCCAAAATACTCTGCCATTTGACTAATTAAATATCAACTGATTAGTGACCTAATCATGGGGATTCCCATTGTATTTGCAAATCACATCTTTGCTCAAGGGGGAAATTATACTATTACTCCCCAGGGTGGGGTTCTTGTGGACCACCGTCGGCACTCTGTCAGTTTTTATTTTGACAATACTTTGACCTTCTAAAATGTTATACAGACCGTATTTTAAACTGAAGACTATTAGCATTTTATTTTTTTTTAAAGGCATCATCCGGAGTTAGTTAGAAATGAATAAACAACTTATTTAAGGTCTCAAATGAAAATGATTAACATAACACCAACTATATGAATTAGTGTTGAACACTTTTATTACAGAAAAATTAAGCGACCGCATAGAACTAGCATATGCTTGCCCATTTTTTCCTTAAAGACCCTTTATTTCCATTACCCTTGGTAGGTATAAGTCAGGGTCACTTTCCCCAACTAGATTTCGTTTTGACTGTTTGCCTGTTGCCCATTTAGAGTTCCCTTGCAAAATTCAGATGCCTTAGAAAATTCCAGTGCTTTTTCAGTATTTCTGGGCACTGCTAAATGCCATTTCCATCTGGATTCGGTGTTTTATATATATTTTTTGGTGATATATTTGTATTTGAAGGCCACTTGTTATTTGCCACATTCTTTGTCTGCTGCCCTGGGAAATTATGATTTAGTTTAAAAGGAAAAGAGATTGGCAGGCTAAGTATCCATTAGAAAAAAAAAATGCTAGTTAGAAACATTTAAACTTTTGAATTTCGATTTTGGACTTTTTTTTTCAATTGGGTCTCTAAAATTTAGATTTATGTGTGTGTGATGGGAAGAGTCTATTTATATTGGGTAACTGTGCTCGTCACATTCATTTTTATCAATAACTGTGTGGAGCTATCATACAAATCTCCTGCAGAGTGTGAGAGATGTTTTCCAGGTGCTGAGAGACACCCAGCGCCTTTCCAGAAGCTGCCTTAAGCTTTTTGGGTTGTTTCTGTTTGTGACAAGAAACAGGCTGTCTAAGTTCGCACATCCCTTCCCAAAGAAACTAAGCATTCACCTAGGATTGGGGGTTGATTTTAAAAACATGGTGAAGGAGGAGGATGGAAGGGTGACCCAAGACACTCGCTGCAAATGAGTAATACGAGTGCAAAAGCTGTGGTCTACTCCTTTTAATGAAAAGACTGAATTAAGCTGCGAGGAGTCAGTGCTTTGAGTTGCCAAAACGACCAGTTACAGAATTTTGCCTGCTGGCTATTTACTGATCATTAAAACGCAAATTTGTAGCCAAGTTATCTACAGGGGTTAGGAGAAACTTTGACTCCTTTGAGTTCCTTTCCTTTAAGAACATTGCTGAGGGACTTCCCTGGTGGTCCAGTGGTTAGGAATTCACCACGCAAGACAGGGGACACGGGTTCAACCCCTGGTCAGGGAACTGAGATCTCACATGCGGAGGAGCAGCTGAAGCAGAATCACTGAGGCCCGTGCGCTCTCGAGTCCAGGTGCTGCTACTAGAGAATCCAGAGTCTGTGTGCCCAAGTGAAAGATCCGGCATGCCAAATATTTAATTTAAAAAAAAAAATGCTGCCGAAAGAGAGTTCCTCTCCTGTAACCGATCTGCATGTTCACAGAGGGTTGCTGGGTGTGTTCACCCCTGCTCCTCTTGCATAAATAGCCACTGACCTGCTGCTGCCTGCCAGACACTGCCAGGCTCTCAACATCCTTCCTGGCGTCTCTCTTGGCTGCCTCTCATGATTTCTTGTGAAGCAGTTTAGTTCAAATCTTTTCATGTTTAAAAACATCTAAATTTAACCATCACAAGAGATTAATCAGGGCTTCCCCGGTAGCTCAGTCAATAAAAAATCCATCTGCAATGCAGGAGATACAGGTTCGATCCCTGGGTCGGGAAGATCCCATGGAGATCCCCTGGAGAAGGAAATGGCAACCCACTCCAGGATTCTTGCCTGGAGAATCCCATGGACAGAGGAGCCTGGTGGGCCATAGTCCACAGGGTTACAAAGAGACACAACTGAAGATACTTACACACACACAGACCCAGAAACAAATCCATTATTGTTTTGTGTGTATAGTCTGACTTTATTTTCTGAGTGTGCTACCTAAGTTTGATTTACAGACTTAGTACTTTGTATCCAGTTTTGCTCCCTGCTTTTTGCCATTTCACCATGTAAATGATGTTTTTTAGAAAATGCCTTTTTAAAGAGTTTCATAGAGCATATGAAGAGCATAATGTTTTTATGCTTTTATAGAGCATAATGTTTCATAATATGGATTTTGAACCTATCTATTTTACTATGCTTAATGATGTTTATGACTTCTCACAGTGGTCCCAACATTAATGTCTTTTTTAATCCAATATTAATGTCTTTGTAGATTCATTTTTGTTCCTCTTCAGGACAGATTTCTAGGTACGTGGATTGTTTTCAAAATATTGCCTACAATAAAATTTAGACCTAAAACAACACAAACGGCAGAACTTTGATGGCATTTTTACATTTCCTTACAATCGACCTAAAGCTCTTGTCGTGATAAGTCACTTCAGTCATGTCCGACTCTTTGCGACCCCATGGACTGTAACCCACCAGGCTCCTCTGTCCATGGGATTTTCCAGACAAGAATACTGGAGTGGGTTGCCATTTCCTTCTGTAATGATATTTCTATGCATGCCTTTTTCCCCTGCCTTTTCCACATCACAGCATATGTAGAAGATGATGATTTTATGGTGCAGTAACGTGAGGCACTAGGCTTCTCTAAACCAGAGGTCTCAGCCGTGTATTCCGGTGCCCTGGGCTCCTCCCAATCACCCAGTGGGCTGGAGGGACAGGACCTTGGTGCCAGAAAGCCCTGGTCTAGGAGATTCTGGACAATCCTGCTCTTTTTCCTGTTTCTGTGAATTTATTTCTGTGAAAAATAAAGTCTAGACAGGAACTGAGGATCGTCACAAAATAAGCCTTCATTTCCATTCAGTTTTCAGGGACTCCATATCAATATAACATCTAGGTTTATAGTTTATAGGACCTGGAAAAGTATCCCCACCCCCTGCTCAGCACCCCCAGCCTCTTTTCAGTTGATGGGGGCGTCCCCTCTAGCGGCCATCTCCCCCTTTCACCAGCTTACCAAATCTGGTCAGTCACTTTTTGAAGGTCCAGTGTGAGCTGTTCTTTCTCTTTTGTAGACTGGCATTCATTCCTTGAGGGTTTCCCCCGTGGTTCAGCTGCAAAGAATCAGCCTGCCAAGGCAGGAGGCCCCGGGTCGGGAAGATCCCCTGGAGGTGGAAATGGCAGCCCACTCTAGTATTGTTGCCTGGGAAACCCCATAGACAGAGAAGCCTGGTGGGCTGCAGTCCATACGGTCTCTAAGAGTCAGACACGACTGAGCAACTAAATGATAACCAGTTCATTTCATGAACTTTCTGATTGCTCTCCATCTAAGGCATGTGGCTCAATTAGTGCGCCAGCCAAGAGAGCGTTGTTTGTCAGAATGTAATTTTCTTACCAGCAGTTTACAGCTTTGACTGAAAACAGAATGAGGCACTAGAAAAGAATGACAAGTAATTTTTTTCCCCTGAGAAAACCTCTGCTTCTGTGAACACTTGGGTCATTAATGCTGTCATCACTGTGCTGTTGGAAAGAGTGACCACAGAAGAGGCTCCATTTTCGATGAAGCTGGACAGAAAGAAGAAAGAAAAGGCATAGCATTTGAGTGAAAATGTCATGGGACCAAATACATCTTGAGCAGACCTGAGACCTTTCGCAGGGTCTGTAAGAAAGTGATGAGAAGTACGAGCTCAGTGATTTCTAAACCAGAGCCATTAGCCAGTTATCCTAAGGGGTAAAGTGAAGTTCTCAAAATGTCGCATGATTCTTGCTTCCATTCATTTTAATGTTTATGGATATTATCTAACAGTTTAAGGATGAGGAGAGATGATAGGAAAAGGAACAAATCATCTCCTCAGAGGATATGTCAAGCCCTTCATGCCTGCCACAGACTTAGGGGCATGGTTCCATTTCTTGGCCACGGATTTTAAATGTGAATCCCATTGCAAATTAGGATTACAGATGACATTTTAAAGTGATGCTCTTGTGATCTAAACTTTTACCTCCAATGAGTATTTTTCCCTTCTTTCAAAAATAAGCCTACTTTCAAACAGATGGTTTAAGTTAGGATGGATAAAACAAAACTTCATTTGTAAACCTTACTAAAAACATGAATTCTTTTAATTAAACTGAATATTCAAAATACAAAACTATTCTCCAACTAAAAGCACTTATTGGACTGAGATAGTTATTAATAATAATAAATTCTGAGTTTTTATTTTAATGATAAAAACACTGAGTGTTTACTTCTAAGGGGGAGCTTCAGAAAATTAAAAAATATCCTCAGGTCATGGTTCTTCCATATATTGTTTATGTCCATACTTCTGGAGACCCCCTCATGCTGAATGACAAGGCTAGGTTTGTTCTTTACTAGAATAATAACATCAAACCTTGCTGAGTCTATGCACTGGGCTTTCTTCTCTGAGTTTAGCAAGATCAGCTTTACAACTATGGTGTGGGGGAGTATCTTTTATCATCTCCCCATGTATATAGAGAAATGGAGACATTTGTCCATGAGGACAAAGATGCCATGTGGAAAGCCCCCTTCATCCTTGGGAGCCCACCCTCCTTCCTCTTCATGGGGAATAAGATGAGAACATTCAGGGTCAAGTTCACAGCTTCCTACCCTGTGGCCCCTCATTCTTCCACCTGCTTCATTGAACAAAATAAAAATAACATTCTCCATTTCGTCTTAGCCCAAGTAAGTACTGGTGCTTCAGAGGCTCGCATGCCCTTCCTCACTCTGCCCCTCGTCTGATTCATTCATTCATCCTCTGATTCACTCAGCTCCTTTCATCTTGTGGGTTGCATCAACATACATTAATTTAATCTCTACCCTTTGCACATAAAGTGAACAAAGCTTACTTATGCGTAGTCATGACCTTTGACCGAGAAATATTCCAGGGTGGTCCAGGGTTGTGTGCTATGAAGCAACACATTTAATAAAAACTGAACTATGAAACTTTAGCACTCTTCTTTCCCACTCCTAAAAAAGCTCTTAAAAAGCTAGAATTCTCCCCACTCCTAAGAAGCTAGAATTCTCCAGACCAGGATACTGGAGTGGGTTGCCATGCCCTTCTCCAGGGGATCTTCGCAACCCAGGGAGTGAACCCAAGTCTCCTGCACTGCAGGCAGATTCTTTCCCGTCTGAGCCACCGGGGAAGCCCCAAAAGCTGCAGTATTTGTCAATGCTGAAATAATAGTCACATGCTTGGAGTAACAGAGAGTAAATCAAAATCAGAAGGGTCTCCTTATGAGTTTTCTGTATGTTAACTTGAAACTCAGGCAGCACGATTCTGACCCCTGTGTATCTGGAGGACCTTGGCAGTGACTGACGTGGGGGCATGGGGATTATTATCTGTAAGTAATCTGCAGTTAAAGATGTAGTAACACACACATCTCCCTTCGTGGATTTCGGGTGCTCTGATGCCTTCACAAAAGGAGACAGGAACACGTAGTGAAACCGCTTATCCTCTGTCAAGGTGTACTCTGGGGACAAGGCTGATTCATCCCCCAGCTTGGAACATTAACGCAGCCAATGAAGTGGGAAGGAAATGGCTTACTTCAGGAACTCTGCCCTCCTCACTGTGAAATCATTGTGATCTGTTCAAGTGTTTCATGTGGGGAGTGAGCCCCATTCATGAGTATCCTTCCCCAGTATACATGCGCACACACACACACACACACACAGCACTGTTTCATCTCCCTGCGTGTGGTAAAACCTCTTATTTACACAACTGTACTTCCTGAGTTATTAAAGTTCAGACTCACTGAAATTTTTCAGAAGTGCTTGGTAAATATTTAGTATGAAATCGCTCATGGAATGCAGGCCCAGGGCCTGATACAAGCTGGTGGAGCCCCGCCTGGGGAAACCTGATTCTTATTTAGAGCAAATGGGACTGAAATCTCTAACTAGGGCTTTTGATGAGGTCCTAGCTCTGCCAGCAAGGACCTTGGGGCTTGTCTTCTCTGTTACAATGAGGAAGAACGAAGCTGCCCTAATCCTTTACAAATGTCTGATGCTTTAAGCTGTAGGAAAATTCTTCATGACCATCAGCTGTGGGGATCTGTGTGCCTGTGTGTGTGTGTTTGCATTCCACTTTGTATCTGAGTACAGCAGGGAATATTCTAAATGATATTGAAACAGAGCAAGACTCTGTGGTCCTCCCGCCTACCTCCACAACGTCCTCTGCCTGCCTTTTGTCCATGGAAAACTTTAGCCAAAGAATATGTTTAATTTCGTTCGTCCTCAAGGGCTATAGATGATATTCTGAGCCATCTTCTTGGAGCCGTTCTGTGGGCACCCCACCAGGTGAAAGAATTTAACTGCATGATGCCCAGACTATAGCCATGACATAAGCCGCCACAACTCTGACAGCCAGAGTCAGAGAAATGGGAACACATCGATACTGGAACTGAAGACAGCTACACTTGACCAGATCACCACACGACCAATTTCAAGATGACTGGCAGAGCTGACGGCGCTGTTCCTGTATTAGCCCCCTCCCTCCATCTAGAAGAGCTCTTGCCCAGTGATCATCAGTGGCGGGACCCGGCCTTTGCAGGCATGCCCCCCTCGGAAGTAAACCTAGCTTTCCTTTCCACCAACCTTGCTTCTTTATCGGCTTTTGATGGGTGAGCAGCCAGGCCCAGGCGCTTTCAATTACAGTTTCTGGTGCCTCAGGTGGGGCTGCTGAGCTGACTCCAGGGTTTTCCTGCATTCAGTCGAGGCCAGGACAACGCGCGGGGATGGATGCAAGGAACCCCTGCTCCTGGCTCACCGGCCCCGGGAGGAGGTCTTAGGGGGACGTTTCTAGCAGCTGCTGAAACCACTTGTTTTGGGGATCCTCCCCGCTTCTCCCCTGCCCTGCAGCGGCTGCCAGCATCCTCTCTTCCTTGCTGGAACGGAAACATGCGTCCGGACGAGCTGACAAGCTCCAAGGCTGAGTAAGTCCACCGGTGTGCACCCGGCTAACTTCTCTTTTGAGTACAAACTGCTGTTCGCGCGTTTTGCCAGTTGGTTCCGAAGGTCGTTTGTGGGAGGTATTGGTTTGATTTCCTTCCTATCATCCTCTTGGTGGCTCTGTGAGCCTCCTGTCTGATGGTGTGTGAGCGGATATTCCCTTTGTGTGACAGGCATCTATGTTGTCTTCTGTAAAATGGAAAATCCAGGTTCAATTCATTAGAAAAATTTTAGCTATGAGATTATGACTAAAGGGAAAAAAAATTTTTTTAATGATTTATGAAATGGTATTCTTTAAACTCTGGGGAAAAAATGGTCAAGATGAAACTCTTTTGAAATTCCAAAACTTTTTTTTTTTCCCCCTTGCAAATGCAGGTAAAGAAAGCTAGTTTGATAAAATACTGTTTCAAAATCCTGACCCAAGAGAACAAAACTATGCTTAAAAGAAAGCTTGAAGGGAACTCTTCTGTCCTCAAAATACAAACACAGTCAACTTTGCCTGACTTCAGTCTTTCTTGGGTTAATTAGTAGAATTTCAAAAGATGTTTGGGTTTATTAAATACACGTTTTGTACCACATTAAAGAGAAATTATGCTATGAGAAAAAACATAAGCTTTTAGAAGTTATGGAATATGTACTTAAGTTCACCAATAAGTAGATGCAGGTGTAACAGTTCAATTGCTTACTTCTTGGTTTTGTTAAGGCATTCAACCTTAACAAAAGGCTATACTATACAATATTATGTAATTACAGCTACTAAAATGATAAGGGAAGCATTTCGGCGTGCAAAGCAAGTAGAATGTGTGGTGTCAGTGAGAGAAGGTATAAAGAATGAAGGTGGTTTTTGTTGAGAAATGATAATAATATTGTCCTTGAGCTGTTCCTGGATGGCAAAGAATATGCAATAAATCATATGGAAAACATTTGATAACTTTCAGATCATACTGCTGAACTGGATAAGAAATTTAAAGGATGCTAATGGAAGTCTGTGGTTTTGCTTCAAACTATTTTTGACCCCAATGCTCAGGATGAAAAAAAAATTGTCTAGTGGAGTTATCACAGAGTATAATTACTTACGATGTTTGTCACAGCTGGCTTTAAGTTTACTGGTAAGAGCGCATGTACAATGCTTGTGAGACAGCTGGGCAGTTTTATTCACAATTGCCAAAATCTTGGAGGCAACAAAGATGCCCTTCCATAAGTGAATGGATAACTAAACTGTGGTACATCTAAATAATAGAATAGTATTCAACATTAAAAATAAAGGTGCTATTAAGCAATAAAAGGGCCTGGGGGAAGCTTAAAAACAAATTCCCAAGTGAAAGAAGTCAATCTGGCAGGGCTACATCCTGTATAATTTCAGCTAGAGGATGTTCTGGAAAAAGCAAAACTATGGAGACAATAAAAAAGATCAGTGGTTGCCAGAGGTTGGAGGGAAGGAGGGAGGAACAGGTAGAACACAGAAGATTTTTAGAGTGAAAATACTCCGTGATTTTATAATGATGGACACATGTCATTATACAACTGTCTAAACCAACAGACTGTTCACCACCAAGAGAAAACCCTAATGTAGACTACAACTTTGGGTAAGAATGGAGTGTTAACGTAGGTTTATAAATGATAATAGAAGTACCACCTTGGTGTGGGTTGCTGACCATAGCGGAGAATGTGTAGATGGCAGGGGAGTATACAGGAAATATCGGTCCTTGCCTTCGGTTTTGCTGTAAACCTAAAATTTCTCTCTAAAAAAAAAAAAAAGAATTAAAATCCTATGACTCAACTCATTTGAAGTATCTATTAGTTTTCAAATTCCCTCCTCAATGCTCTCACTCATGGACTCATTTCACCTCTGTTAGCTCATATATATACCCACAGTGTTCACTGCCATTTGGAGAATAAGGACTATATTTTATTTTTTCCAACGGTGCGCTTCTCCCTAGCGTGCTCATGGATGTCAGCTGAACACTGGTAAGACTCCAGCATATCCACAAGGCTTATCCTAGGACCTGGCCTCTGTTGCTTGCCAGGGGCTTCTTCTAGCAGCTTCCGAATAAGGGGCCTCAGGTAGGAGGGCAACAGAGGGCAGCCCTACCTGTGTCCTTTGGACCCCATGTTCCATATAAAAGTACCAGTCCCCAAAGCAGGATGCTAAGGATGCTCCAGAGAACCATCTTGAAAGGTGTGATGTTTGACAACACGTTCTAGCACAAGCTAAAAGGATGCCCCTCTGACCCCTTCCTTTCACACAGGTAACAGCATCCAGGCTCCTCTACCACAAAGGATAGGGCAAGAAAAAAATGAAAGGCAGGCAGGCAGGTTCTATGTTGCTTCTTCTGGGAGGATCTCCTGGACCAAAAGGAGGTCTTCTAAACTGTCCTCTTTGCGTCAAAACAAACAAAAACAGCAGGTGGGACAAGGCAGCATGCCCCTCCGGCTCTCCAGGGCTGGAAGCGATATAGTACTTAAAAGGAGAGGTGTTGCAAGAGAGTGCTTACAAGCCCAGGTGGTGCTAATGGTAAAGAACTCGCCTGCCCATGCAGGAGACATTAGAGACTCAGGCTTGATCCCTGGGTCAGGAGGGTCCCCTGGAGGAGGGCATGACAACCCACTCCAGTATTCTAGCCTGGAGAATCCCATGGACAGAGGAGCCTGGGGGGTTACAGTCCATACGGTCACAAAGAGTCTGACATGACTGAAGCAGCTTGGCATGCACCCATCCTAGGACCTGCTCCCTTACCTTATTTACTAGCCCAAAAAGAAGCCAAGGACTGTATTTTAAACATAGAGCCAAGTATGTCAATTTTTCTTGAATAAGTACGTTCACGAATGAAAGGAAATTGATTTCAAAGACTGTACCCTTAAGGCCTGGATACAGAAAAGATACAAAAGTAAAACCTGGGATATAGGTGAATTGGTTTATTTCCTGGATAATTTAATCAGTCTTTGGCTGATTGATTGAAAAGTTCCGGACTGCTGTTGGCTTGCCTCATCTCACACTGTTTTGGAATCACTCCCACAGCCTGGTGGCTGGTAGTTACATATTGAGGTTGCAGATTTCTTGGATACCTCCAGTGGTCAATGGAGGCTTGTTTTTAAAAGCTGTAGGGTGAGTGTGTGCCTTGCCTATGTCTGCAGGGAGAGCGTGGGGATTTGGCAGGTAAAGGTGTTTAGGTCTGTACTGTTCCTGGGAGAAGTCTGGTAGAGAACGCTTGCCTGAATTGAACAGCTATAGACGCAGGCTTGTGGCTCCTTTAAATCTATTTAATCCCTGACATTTGAAAGCTCAATGAGTTTATGATTGCTGTGAGCCAGTGTTTGCAGTGGAACCTTCCATCATTCAAGCCAACAGCATTCTCCATTCTTCCTACATAGTGGAAGCAGGTAGAGGCATGCACAGAGGTTGAGGGCAAGAACTTGTCGTTTTAAGGACAGTGTTCAAGAAGTCCCCAAAACAGCCTTTGGGGAAAGATGATCACCATTAGGGATGGCCTTTGCAGCATATGAGGCAGAGGTGAGGGATTATGGAGCAACACCTGACTGCAAAAGTTCCTTGAGCCGGTTTTCATCTCTTACCATCTAGGAGGTTAGATGAGTTACTTTTTATAACATTGTATTTTAGAGATAAGGAACCTGGGGCACACGATGGTTATCTAACGAACGGGGATCTGAGGTAGGGTTGAAGCCCAAGCAGTCTGGCCCTGATTTGGGGAAATGCCCCAGAGGGGACACAGTTTCATGGAGCATGAAGGGTCCCTGGATCAAAGAGCAACGTTCCTTAAGAAGGCGCAAGGACCCTGTGGGAGAAGGCGAAGGTGGGATAATTTGAGAGAATAGCAATGAATCATGTATATTACCGTATGTGAAACAGATCGCCAGTCCAGGTTCGATGCGTGAGACAGGGCGCTCCGGGCCAGTGTCCTGGGATGACCCTGAGGGATGGGATGGGGAGGGAGGTGGGAAGGGGTGTCAGGATGGGGAACACATGTACACCCATGGCTGATTCATGTCAATGTATGGCAAAAACCACTACAATATTGTAAAGTAATTAGGCTCCAATTAAAATAATTTTTTTTTAAAAAAAAGAAGGCACAGGGTCCCCTTGGGGCGCAGGCGGCGGCCCGGGCTGCCCGCACGGGGGCGCTGTCCGCACAGTCAGCGGCGCCCCGGGTGGCGCCAGGTGTCCCGGGCGGGGCGGCAGGTGCGGAGTCCGGCCGCAGCGGGCGGGTAACCGGGGTCATAAAAGGCGACCGAGCGGGGGGATCTCGCCGCTCTGGGGACGCACGGGCGCCGGCCCTGCCCGCGCTATGGCGGGGCGGCTGTGGGGCTCGCCGGGCGGGACCCCGAAAGGCAATGGCAGCAGCGCGCTGCTGCTCAACGCCTCGCAGCCGGCACCCGGTGGCTGGGATGGCGCGCGGCCGCGGCCCTCGTGGCTGGCCGCCACCCTCGCCTCCATCCTCATCTTCACCATCGTGGTGGACATCGTGGGCAACCTCCTGGTGGTCCTGTCCGTGTATCGGAACAAGAAGCTGAGGAACGCAGGTAGGGGCACCTGGGACCCGGCAGGCTGGACGGGCAAGCCCGCAGCTTTCCCCGACGGCAACCTCTCCCCTGTTCGGCGGTCTTTGCAAGCACGCAGCCGCCTCGAGCTGTGAACTGGCTCTTTGCTAGAAAAGTTAAACTCTTTCTTAAAACCTGGGGCCTTGAGTCATGTTTAAAAATAGAGACTGAAGTACTTTTTCTTGAACCTGCCCATCTAAGATATGTTTCCATAAAACCACTAAGAAGCCTTCAATTTCTAAGTCAGAGTCAGATTTTCTTTCTTTTTTGGGGGGGGGGAACCCACCGTACAATTTTCAGTTTCTGAGCTTTATTAGATTGGGAGAGACCACGTACAGGTTGCAGAAAGTTCCTTTCAAATCAGATCAATGAATAAATCAGTTGCTTTTTTGACATGTAACTGATTTTTCCCAGGGTTGTTCAAATATGAGAAAATATGTAAGCTGGCAAGATGATAAGGAAAGTATTTTTAGTTTTGTTGTCAGGAAGAGTTTTCGGTTTTTAGCCAAAAAAAACCATAGACACCTAGACCTGCTTGGGAAAGTGACTGTCATTCTCCCCTAGTTAAACAAGTTTACATCTTAAACATAGATATTGATGTAATAAAGAGTATGTTTTTATATACTATAATACTAGAGCTAATTTTGTGCTTGAGTTAAACTTCATTTTTTTTTTTCCCTCCAAGCAGTAAATTGAAATTGGTTTATCCTGGGTAGGAGCCCCAGAACGATTTGTCCGTGGGACACTAGCTATTCGGACCTCTAAGTGATGACTAGATGGCTACTTCTGTATTTGGAGGCAAACTTTTAGGAGGTGGGGATGGGAAGGAACCATGTGCTTACAAATTTGTTAAAAGCAATATTTTTGTTCTGACTGGTAGTCAATCAACAATTTGATTTTGTTGAGTTCCTTTCCAAGAGGGCTCCCTTTTTTCTATAATGCTTGGTACAGTCCATGGTTTAAGAATTAATCAGCACCTGGTAATATGAATTGAATTGGAGTTGGTCCATTGAATAGCCTCACTTCATTGACTGGCTGAAATGGGGTTGCCAAAAGGAATTCTGCCTTCAGGAAGAGGCTCCTAGAAGAAAATATAGACTGTAAGCTCCTTAACACTGGTCTTGGCGTTGATTTTTTGAATCCAACATCAGAAGCAAAAGTACAGCAAAAGCAAATATCAAACTAAATGTCTTCTATACAGCAAGAGAAGTCATGAAAAATGAAAAGGCGTCCTATGGAGTGGGAGAAAATACTTGCAAATTATATATCTGATAAGGGGCTGATATCCAAAGTCTATTAAGAACTCATACAACTCAATAGCAGAAACCCAAACATCTGATTAAAAAATGAGCAGAAGATCTGAATAGATATATTTCTAAAGACATACTGGTGGTCAACAGGTCCAAGAAAAGATGCTCAATATAGTTAATCACCAGGGAAATGCAAATCAAAACCACAATGAGCTAGAACCTCACATCTGTCAGAAAGGCTATCATCAAAAAGACGAGAGACAACAAGTGGTGGTAAGGATTTGGAGGGAAGGAACCTTTCTACACTGTTTGTGGGAATGTAGACGGTGCAGCCACTATGGAAAACAAAAAATTTAAAATAGAGCTACCACATGATTCAGCAATTCCAATTCTGGGTATTTACCCAAAGAAAGCAAAACACTAACTTGAAAAGATATATGCACGTCTATGTTCTTCGCAGCATTGGTTACAGTAGCCAAGATATGGAAGCAATGTAAGTGTCCACTGACAGCTTAATGGATAAACAAAATGTGTAAATGCACAGTGGAGTATTACTCAGCCATACAATAGAATCCTGGCGTGCTGCAGTCCATGGGGTCGCAAAGAGTTGGACATGACTAAGCAACTGACCTGAATGGATACAATAGAATGAAATCTTGCCATTTGTGACAAGACGGATAGACCTTAAGGACATTATGCTAAGGGAAATTAGTCAGAGAAAGACAAATAGCATATTATCTCTCATACATGTAAATCCATGCCCCCCCCCCCAGAAAAAAAACAAGCTCATGATACAGAAAATAGATTGGTGGTTGTGGGTAGATTGCCAGAAATGGGTAGAGAGATTGAGACAAATGGGTGAACTGGTTTTGCTTTCTTTCTTCTTCTTTTTTTTTTTTTTAAGTTAAATGGAATTTTCTCAACAAAAAAATAAAAAAGGAGGATATGAGGAGACCAGCGCTGTGAGTCTGGTATGAGAATTCTCTGTCATATCCCAGGAGCAGAGTTGAGAAGCCTGCTTTCTCACCAGGACTGATTTCCTACCAGTCCCCACTGCGCCCTGGATCTCCGGGTTCTGGGCGTGCTTGCTCTGATAATGATGGGTTAATCTGCAGTGCAATAGTCTCATTGCATTAGTGATTGTTTTGACTCCTTGGGTTAGGGTTTAATAACAGGACTTTGCTTTCGACCCTCAATTGTCAAGTGGAGTGTAATTCTCAGATCTTCCTCCAAGAGCTCACCTCACTTCATTGATATCAACAGTTGCAGCACTTGGAAAGTTTGAATCCTACAGAACCTTTCATTTAAAAAAAAATATCCACATGTCTGGAACAAGTCTACTCCTTATGCTTTACAAAATAGAACTTAGGCAAGGTGCTGTCCCGTCACACTGCTTTGTATTTTGATTGTTTGCTGAGCAATTTTTTGATAGAGTTTATAAAACATTGCATTCCTGTAGCTAACTGGGAGACAGACCTGTGGTGAGCTTAAATATTTGAAACATCTATACTTTCGTAATTGGGGATTTTTATTCAAAAGAACCACTATTACAATTCAAACTATTTGAGGTTTTCTAGAATGAATGGTGGGCTTCCTAGGTGGCTCACTGCTAAAGAATCTGCCTGCCAATGCAGTATACACAGGAGACGGGGGTTTGATCCCTGGGTCAGGAAGATCCCCTGGAGAAGGAAGTGGCAATCACTCCAGTATTCTTGCCTGGGAAATCCCATGGACAGAGAAAGGTGGTGGGCTACAGTCCATGGGGTCACAAAAGAGTCGGACACAATTTACTGACTAAACAACAGAATGGAAGGTAATCTGAAACAGTGATAGAGATCACTGATTCAAATATGAGTTTTGGGATCATTATGAAAAATTGTGATTGTACCGTCCTTCAATTTCAGTTAAGTTTATTTTATCTGTATTAAGGATGAAAAGATGGACAGGAGAGAATGAAAGAGGTGAGATAAGAAAATAGGAATGCCAAGGCATCTTCAACTTTGAACTAGGACTTTCTTTGGGGAAAATGGTATAATGGCATGATTGTCTAAGCCCCCCTCCTTCTGTTTATCAGAACTTGAACAGATGCAGACACCAACCCCAGCCAGCCACCAGGATCTTAGGTGCTGACAGACTGTCTGCTGGGCTCCTGTCCAAAATTTGATATTAAGAACCAACAGTATTGTATTTGCATCTTCTGAGCAAATTTCATAGTGTAATGGAAAGATTTCTCCACTGAAACATTGGCATTCATACTTGCTAACTACCCTGTTATCTAAGAAATCAGTTAAGATATCCAAGCCGCACTTTCCACGCTTGTCAAATACAGAAAATATCTAATCTTTTAGTCCCACAGATTGTTGAGGTTACCTAGTGAGATGATGCATTTGGTAAAGGATACTTTGCAAACTTTGCGTATGGAAAATGATGCATATGTTGAAAAGGATAAAGCAGGTGTAATTATGTGTTTTTTCCCTAGATACACCTAACACAGGCGTATTCAGTTTGTTAAAATAAGCTGTAGACTTATGACTTATGCATTTTTCTACATACATGTTATACTTTAAAACTTTAGCTAAAAAATAAAGCAAGATTGATTTATTTAAAATTTAATTATCTGACAGTATAACCTCTGTGGAAAATAGGCAATAAATGGAAATAAGCAAAAATAATGTGCTCTCACCCACAGCTGATTTGTTCTGCATTGGAATGCCACAAACCTCTGAGGCTAGTATCTGCACCATCATAAATTATAAGCAGTGAATTAGAAGGAAGATTGACACATATAATTGACACATATTGCCACATGTTTGCACGTGGCAAACAGCACAGGTAGTAGAAATAGACTCATTAAAAGCAGTCCTGGAAAGCTGAATAAGCACAGCCTTTTATGGGAACTTTGTACAGAAACAAATAACTGCCCAGCATTAACCACTCCCGAGAAGAACAGAGCACAGTGATGGATTTGTTACCTGGGACCCTGAGCCATCAAGGAAAGACCCAGTCACATTAGGATGTTCTGCTTAAGAAGACAAGGATGCAATAGCTTAGAAAGATACCTTTCTAAAGAGGTTTATTTTCATTTTTCAGTCTGGTGCATAGTGGGGTAAACTTTCAGTAGAGTTAAAAAAAAAAAAAAAACTTTCCCAGAGTGACTCCAAGACTGGGTGATCAACACTGGTATTCCACTCCCACACTTGTTTCTTTCAGATCGATATTGGACATTATTCCTGTCTATCCTGTGTCACCATGTGGAAAGGCTGCACAAACTATGGAGGAATCATGGAGCCTCTGCCTTGACTTATGAATTTTATACTTGGATGCTCCAGGGATGCTTTGAGGTCTTAGGAATGCCTACCTCTTATTTTCAAATTCAGATATAGCTTAGTAAAATGCATAAAACATAAGTGTACAGCTTGGTGTATTTTAAGATATTTATTTACATTAAGTGACCATCACTTTTGGGAAATGGTTTGAAATAAGGGTGTTGATAGATGGCAGTATTAGTCACAGTTTAAATTGGAATTTATGCAGAATCCAAGTACTGAAAACCACCAACCTGAAGTTTTTCTATCATCTATCAGCAGATTGTTGCCTGTGTTGAACTTGACTCTTTGCTTGTATCCTTTGCTCAGACGATGAAGGATGACGCACATCTCCATTAACCTTGACCACACTCACCACCTGGTCATCAGTTCTCCAGCCCAGGTCCCATTGCATGTGTTCATAGCCGCCTGGATTGAGCCCTTGACCATTCTAATCACCTGCGCTAGCTTTTCTTCCCCCCTTCCCCTCCTTTCTCTTTCTTTGCCTTCTCTTTTGTTCTTCTCCATTGTCTGTTTTTTGCTCTTTGGTCTCTGATTTTCTTCAACCACATAATTAGATTCAGCCACTTAGTAAAGGTCATACCTGAATCTCTTTTTCCTATTTGTGTCTGTTGGGCATCAGCAAAAAATAGCCCTGAACTTAAAAGTATATTGTATTATACAAGTTCACTCCTTGGTGGCTCAGATGGTAAGGAGTCTACCCTCAATGCAGGAGACCCAGGTTCAATATTTGAGTCGGGAAGGTCCCCTGGAGAAGGGCATGGCAACCCACTTCAGTATTCTTGCCAGGAGAATTCAATGGACCGAGGAGCCTGGTGGGCTATGGTCCATGGGGTCGTAAAGAGTCAGACACGACTGAGCGATTAACACACTATGGATTTCTTAGAAGAATATTGTATATGATATTTTGGTTCTTATGCTAGCTAGTCCACAAGAGCAGTCAGACCAACAATATGGCTGAAATAATCTTCAGAATTGCTAGGTCACCTGAAACTCATGAGCTTCTGAAAAACAACCTTCCTTCCTTGTCCGAATTCTGAGCCTGTCCAATTCTGAGCCCGAATTGGGATCCTGTGAGGATGGGAAAGAGTGGTATGGATGGGAGTGGGTGGGAGCTTCCCTTATTAATTCAGAAATGTCAGGAGAGGGTTCGGGTTCATGACATGATAATAGTGGATTTAGAGTCAGGGATAGAGTGGAAATAAGTATAAGTATGTGCAACTGCTCGTAAGTTGAGAGCTCCTGTGTTGGAGACCAGTAAATCAGATCCTATAGGGAGGTGTGGAAGGAGCTTGGGAAGAGAATGGGCCCAGAACCAGGGCTCTGGGCCTTCTTTCCTGAATGGATCTGTGTTTATCCATCATCTCTTTGGACTGTTTGCACTTCAGTAAATTGATGGACAAGATCTCTGAGTCCTTTCTGGTTCTGAGTCCTTTGATTTACATGATTGTGAAACTGACTACGCAGTTGGGAATCATAGTGCTATGAAACTGACTAGCAATGGAGATCTGTGGATGCAGCGCTGTGTGTGCAGATGGTGATAACTGGCATCGTATTCTTACGAAAGTGTGCCTCACTTGTCCTAAACTATCTGGTTCATTTGTCATATATTGGCTGGAGGGAAAATATCTTAATGACATCTTGTTTCCCCACTTTATTTCCCAAGAAATGTTTACAAATCTTAGAAATTTTCCATATGGTTTTCCCTCCTTGGAAGAGCGTGAAGTGACCAGAATAATTCGAGCCTGTTCTGATGGGCCTCTTTCTGGTTGCAGAGCAATGGATTACTTCTCTGGGGCATAATGAGGTTCTCATGAGTTTGGGCAGGATGAGCCAGGGACACACATGATGAGCTGACCAGAGAGTATGTGAGCAAGCAATCCTGAATGCCTCTGGGTGGGCCACTGGGGAGAGATGGGCTCCTGCTGGCCTGTCGTAAGCGCTCGGGAGGAACAGCCTCAATAGATGGCCAGCCTGGTCATTCAGTTTGCAACAATGTACACCCGGAAAACAGCGGGTTCACATAAGGAAACGCCTCCCTCTCACAGAGGTGTTCAAAGGCGGATGTTAGAAGTGGTTCTAAAATAAAGAATCAGACAGTCTTTCCCGCACTCTCAATTTGGAATGTCTGTATGGAGGTCATGAAAGTGGCTTAGTCACATGGTTTCCTGGTGATTTAAAAACCAGAGTTCTGTGGACTCTTTAAAGCCAAAGAAAAGCGCAGCAGAATCTAAACTATTTATATATGAACCAAGTACCCAAATCCAAAAAGAAAAAGAAAAAAAACTCATTTTCAACACTTCTGAGTCATTTTATCCTTTCAGGAACTTTCTTTAAAAAAAAAAAAATATTTATTTAGCTGTGCCAGGGCTTCGTTGGGGCCTGCAGGATCTAGTTTTCTAACCAGGGATAGAACCCAGGCCCCTTGTATTGGGAGCATGTAGTCTTAGCCACTGGACCACCAAGAAGTCCCCAGGAACTTTCTTTTTCAATATGTGCCGGGGTCCAGCCTCGGCAGGATCCAGGGGGTACCCTCGGGATGAACGGTGTCAGCGAGAGAAGGCACGTGAGGCCAGCCTTGATAGGGCCAAGTCTGCGAGGGAGAGAGAGAGCGAGCGAGACACCAGCCGGGGTGTGCAGCAGGTCTGGCAGGGTCTGGCAATGCTTTATTTTTTACCGTAGCTTTTATACCCTAAGTTAGTACATCTCTAAGGGGAAGATAGTTTAATATTACATCAGCTTGTCCTTCACAAAACCAGGGTGTTTTCTGCATATTTCTTTGTTTATGAGGGTCTTGTACATTATCTTCTGGCCTTGGGGCCTATTAACATTTTATGCAAGTCAGGTGAATGTAAACCTATTTTCCGTTTCTATGGTGACCTTAACTGAAAGGTAGCAGTCTCATAGGGCAACAGTACAGAGTGGAAGTATAACCTTGTTAACATAAAAATTAATCCTCTGCAGTTGAGTTTATCTAAGAAGTTTACCCCACATTGACTCTGCGACTTTGGTGAGGCAGCTTCTACCTAGCACTCCTGGCTGACAATTAACAACCATCTCATTGTTACCACACTAGGGCTAAGCTCTTATTTTTCTAGATCTTTAACTATATTACCAATGGTTTCCATAACACAACCTTAGCACATTAAGAGTAAAAACACAGCAAGCAAATGTTAACCCAATGACCACCTTTAGAATAATTTTTCTTACGTTTTCTAATAGGGCTTCCTCACTCCCTGAAGGGCTCTATGTCTATTAGGGCCTTTATATGATTAGGTTCTTTATGTTATTTTATGATTAGGGTATTATAAGCAATCATGCATATTAGTACCAACGGCATAAATGCATTTGCCAAACAAACTAAAATACCAGCAAAGGAGTTTAAATTAAAACACTCCTTTCACCCTGGATAATCTCATAAAATACCACCACCTGGGAAACTTATTGATTAAAGTTCTAAATTGATTCTTATTTGGAAAGAGATCGGGGAAGGCCTTCTGCCTGAGTCACAGAAATTAGGGAGTAGTCTATTGAAGCAGACATCAGAAAGACAGATATCATCTTTAAGGTGAGCACCGGGGGCAGCTTTTCGGAATCCCTGAAAACCTGATCTGCCTTGCCTGTCAGGTTTTCTCCTCGTGACCTTGTCATGGGTGGGATCTCGTGTGCCGGCTCCTGGCAAATACGCATTCATTTTGCACCTTACATTCTTTTCCCACTGTAAATGATGCTTTCCTGTGATATGCTGAATATCCATGACATCAGGTATAAGGTAACTAAAACAGTAACAAAGGCCTAGATTCTAGGATATGCAGTATTCCTCACTGATCTGTCTGGTGTTGTTAATGGTAAATCTAAACCGTTTGTAATAAAACCGAAGCCTCCTTTTTATTGCTCTGGTTCATACACAATTTTGCAAAAACCACTGGCCATCTTTGGTCAACATTTCCATTTAACACATGAATATTTTACAGCATCCATATCACATTACCAGCCCCGATTATTAAAGGAATTCAGCTTTTCAACCCTATAGTTATATTTTTAGGGTATTTATGAATTTGTGTTTGAAGCATTTTTCCAGCTTGAGAAAAATTAAAGCAGGAAGCTGCTGAATTTATACTTTATGTCACACTTTCACAGACAGCAAATTTGGTCCAATTTCTGTGGATAAAGTGGAAAAATAACTTCTTATTTGGAATGTCTACTGCTTTGTACTTACAATTTACTTTGTACAGCAATTTACAGTTTTCAAAGTACTTTCCCACATTTTGTTTTATTTGTCCTTATAACAACCTCCTCAGGTAGATAAAGGAGACTAAACCCCAAAATTCATAATAAATGATCAGTGGTTCTTACCCCAGCACACAGCCCTATGTAGTACAGTGGAAGGCACATAGCAATTCATGTCAGAAGACCCAGGCTGAGTCTTGTATCTGCAATGCTTTTATTTGCAGTATGTTTAGAGCCCAGTTTCTCAGTCTCTCTAAAGCTCAGCTTCTGCATCTGTCCAGTGGGGGTACTTATCTCACAGGGATGCTGGGAGGATAAACTTAGATCCTGCCCCACCCATCTACCTGTCTACCTATCACTTTGAAGTCATAAAATATTTTACAAATAAAAGTATTATTATGTTATCCCTGGTGGCTCAGGTGGGAAAGAATCTGCCTGCAGTGCAGGAGACCCAGGTTCAATCCCTGGGTCGGGAAGATCCCCTGGAGAAGGAAATGGCAACCCACTCTAGTATTCTTGCCTGGAGAATCACCTGGACAGAGGAGCCTGGTGGGCTACAATCCATGGCATCTCAAAGAGTGGGACACAACTGAGCAACTGAC
Source organism: Cervus elaphus (assembly GCF_910594005.1). Taxonomy (NCBI): domain Eukaryota; kingdom Metazoa; phylum Chordata; class Mammalia; order Artiodactyla; family Cervidae; genus Cervus; species Cervus elaphus. The sequence continues at coordinate 24,278,745 of NC_057846.1, read as the reverse complement.
ACTTTCTTTTCACGTTATTAGTAGTGTGTATTCTGTGAGTAGTTCTTCTTAGGTTGTTTTTATTTATTATTGCTCAGTTTTTTAAAATCTATTTTTTAAAAGAAAGTGGACGCTATGCATGGCAAGAAGTGTAATGTCAGAAATTGAAGATTTAGGATCTAATTCTCCTGCAGCATCATGCAAATTTATGTAAATTCTCTGATGCCTCAGTTTTCCCGTTTGTGATGAACATTACCTTTCACAGCAAGGTAGGGCTGAGATTCTGATTAATTCAATATCCACCCTCTGAGAGACTGATTATCTCAATAGCCAAACTGTTCTTTAAGTTAAAATGTATTAGTCCTGGAAGCTACAAAAACTTTCTCAGACAAGTATGTTATTATTGAGAAAGTTATGATTTAACTTTTATGTACAAACTTGGAGAATGGAGAATGATTTCAGGCTAACAAAGTTAATGTTTAATAAAATCCCTAATCTGATGTATTTCTTCTCAGACTGTTGTTTTCTTCCTGTTATTCTCCATGATGTTTGAAATTATTGACTCAAGGCAATATGTTACCTTTAAAGACATTTTATTGATGTTTTCCTTTGCATGCTTAAGCATTGTTGTTTTTTAAAGTATTTTAATACAGAACTCTAACTTTTTCCAGACTTGTCAAATTCCCTGGAAACATTAGGGCAGTGGTTTTAGACTGCTAAATACATGATTGAATTTGGGTGCACATGGCTAAATTTGGATCTTGCATTCTTCCCATTATTCAATCTCATAAGAAAGCAGCAATTTTCAGCATTAAATTAATCATGGATGAGATAGAACTTACTTTTGCCAGCTTTCAGAATCACTTTTCTCTTGGTAATTTAGAAAGTCAACCAAGGATAAAATATAAACCTTCTGCTTTTATTTCTTACTAACATTCAAGGGTTCTGCTTTTCTTTTAAAAAAAAAATCTGCTTTTAAAAATGTCTGCCTCGGAAGTCTTAAATCTCCATTGAGTCTCGAGGCTTGTTTTGCTCATTCTTTATCAACACCTTTGAAAAATAAAAACTAGAACATTTGAGGTGAATAGTAGGATTGTTAAAAGGTACCTTGAATTTTCCTCTTTTTCCTAAATATTTTTTCAGTTGTCTAACAGAAATGCCTTAACTTCTAAAAAATAAATACACACACTCAGGATTTTCTAGGCTACCAAAGAGGCAATTAATGGTTTTTATTTATTTATGTGCACTTTTATTTTTATTTTTTAAATATAAATTTATTTAACTGGAGGCTAATTACTTTACAATATTGTAGTGGTTTTGCCATACATTCATATGACTCCACCACGGGTGTACATGTGTTCCCCATCCTGAACCCCCTCCCACCTCCCTCCCTATCCCATCCCTCTGGGTCATCCCAGTGCACCAGCCCTGAGCACCCTGTCTCATGCATCCAACCTGGACTGGCGGTTCGTTTCACATATGATAATATACATGTTTCAATGCCATTCTCCCAAATCATCCCACCCTCGCCCTCTCCCACAGAGTCCAAAAGACTGTTCTATACATCTGTGTCTCTTTTGCATCTCGCATACAGGGTTATTGTGGCCATCTTTCTAAATTCCATATATATGCGTTAGTATACTGTGTTGGTATCTTTCTTTCTGGCTTACTTCACTCTGTATAATAGGCTCCAGTTTCATCCACCTCATTAGAACTGATTCAAATGTATTCTTTTTAATGTCTGAGTAATATTCCATTGTGTTTATGTACCACAGCTTTCTTATCCATTCGTCTGCTGATGGACATCTAGGTTGCTTCCATGTCCTGGCTATTATAAACAGTGCTGCGATGATCATTCGGGTATGGTTTGTTTTTAAAGAAGCATTTTTGCTTGTTTAGGACACTGCATGGTGTCATCAATATTATTTGCTCTCATTCACAAAGTTGATTCCTTAATCAGCAACCTAATTTTCTCAACTTTCAAATAGATTAGCTGACCTGAAGCCAGAGGACTCTGGGTGATAGCTCAAGGAATTTTAGTGAAATTTAATAATGCTGCAAATGAAGGATAAACTTCTGGGTTTTCTGATTGACGTTCTCTAAAATTTTTTTTCTCCTACAGAGCTATACATTATTGGCAATCACATTGAAGAAATTAGTCTTAGAGAAATGGACAAAAAGAGAAAAAAAGAATCTACTTGAGTCTGAATACAATTTAGACTATTTTAGGATGAATTTGAGTTGTTGAGCTTATGGTTTAAAAAGATGCTTACTTGCTTTGATGTTGAGCACTTTTGGTGCTGACTGAATTGAGTATTTATTTAAATAAGTATTTATTGAATACCTTCAATATGGTACAGAATACAAATCCTTATTGGTTGTCAAAATGCAAGCCACAGTGCTAAGCATATGTAAAACACGGCTCCTATTTTCAACAGATTACCTTCTCTCAGTTCAGTTGCTCAGTCATGTCCAACTCTTTGTGACTCCATGGACTGCAGCACGCCAGGCTTCCCTGTCCACCACCAACTCCCAGAGTTTGCTCAAACTCATGTCCATCGAGTCAGTGATACCATCCAACCATCTCATCCTCTGTCATCCCCTTCTCCTCCCACCTTCAATCTTTCCCAACATCAGGGTCTTTTCCAATGAGTCAGTTCTTCGCATTAGGTGGCCAAAGTATTGGAGCTTCAGCATCAGTCCTTCCAATGAATATTCAGGACTGATTTCCTTTAAGATTGACTGGTTTGATCTCCTTGCAGTCCAAGGGACTCTCAAGAGTCTTCATCACCGCAGTTCAAAAGCATCAATTCTTCGGCGCTCAGCTTTCTTCACAGTTCAACTCTCACATCCATACATGACTACTGGAGAAACCATAGCTTTGACTAGATGGACCTTGGCTGGCAAAGTAATGTCTCTGCTTTTTAATATGCTGTCTAGGTTGGTCATGGCTTTTCTTCCAAGGGGAAAGCATCTTTTAATTTCATGGCTACAGTCAAGGTACCTTTAAAATTTTGTTCTTTTATTTTCAAATAAAAATAAAACATGGAGTATAACAGTGTAAGACTCAGAATATAAAGGTTATATAACAGGAAAACTTTTCAAGTTGATTGGTAGGTAATAGCTGGAGATTAAAGTAGTCATGAGCATTCTTAAAGTGTTACCTCAGGATGAAAGAATAGAGGGTAATAAATAGGGAAATGTGAACTTTCCTTTAAGGGCAAATCTATGAGAGAACGTCAATAGAGTCAATAGTAAGAGTCAAGAATAGAGACAAAAGCAGAGCTTTGAGGAGAATATATTGGCCCCATATCTTGTGAAGAAATTAATATAGCCTGAAGAAATACCTATTGGGAAAGGTTCGGGGACCAACCTGCTAACTTAAATTCATAAAAGTTTTCTCATGTATCTATTAAATGGCAGATAATAAATGTTTATAGTCAATGATTTGTATTTTCTCTTATGTAATTTTCTGAAACACTTAGGAATACAAAACTCTTTTGTGATCCAGAAAGGGATAATGTACTTTTATCTTTCATACATTCAGTTTCTTTTTTTTTTCTTTACTTAAATACTTGTTGGGTGTCTCCTATGTGCCAAGTCTAGGATAATATCGGAGCTTGGGACATAGTTCTTTGGCAAAACAAACACTATTCCAGTTAATTAATTTTAAGATTTGATTTACATTTTAATGTATACTTTTAAGAATTTTATTTGCTAGTTTTTTTTAAGTTTTAATTTAATTTGTGCCCTTTGTTACTTACTTGACTTATTCTACTAGCTTACATTAATTATTTCCTCTATTTAGAGTTTGAAGTACTTTCAGTTATTCTCATTCTTTTACCAAACAAGCTTTTTAAAAAGGTTGCTACAAGCATCACCCTCAATGGTGAAAAATTGAAGGCATTTCCCCTGAAATCAGGAACAAGACAAGGGTGCCCACTCTCACCACTACTATTCAACATAGTATTGGAAGTTCTGGCCACAGCAATCAGAGCAGAAAAAGAAGTAAAAGGAATCCAGATAGGAAAAGAAGAAGTAAAACTCTCACTGTTTGCAGATGACATGATCCTCTATATAGAAAACCCTAAAGACTCTACCAGAAAATTACTAGAGCTAATCAATGAATATAGTAAAGTTGCAGGATATAAAATTAACACACAGAAATGCCTTGCATTCCTATATACTAACAATGAAAAAACAGAAAGAGAAATTAAGGAAACAATACCATTCACCATTGCAACAAAAAGAATAAAATACTTAGGAGTATATCTACCTAAAGAAACAAAGGACCTATACATAGAAAACTATAAAACACTGATGAAAGATATCAAAGAGGACACAAACAGATGGAGAAACATACCGTGTTCATGGATTGGAAGAATCAATATTGTCAAAATGGCTATTCTACCCAAAGCAATCTATAGATTCAATGCAATCCCTATCAAGCTACCAACGGTATTCTTCACAGAACTAGACCAAAGAATTTCACAATTTGTATGGAAATATAAAAAACCTCGAATAGCCAAAATAATCTTGAGAAAGAAGAATGGAACTGGAGGAATCAACCTGCCTGACTTCAGACTCTACTACAAAGCCACAGTCATCAAGACAGTATGGTACTGGCACAAAGACAGAAATATAGATCAATGGAACAGAATAGAAAGCCCAGAGATAAATCCACGAACCTATGGACACCTTATCTTTGACAAAGGAGGCAAGGATATACAATAGAAAAAAGACAACCTCTTTAACAAGTGGTGCTGGGAAAACTGGTCAACCACTTGTAAAAGAATGCAACTAGAACACTTTCTAACACCATACACAAAAATAAACTCAAAATGGATTAAAGATCTAAATGTAAGACCAGAAACTATAAAACTCCTAGAGGAGAACATAGGCAAAACACTCTCCGACATAAATCACAGCAAGATCCTCTATGACCCACCTCCCAGAATATTGGAAATAAAAGCAAAACTAAACAAATGGGACCTAATGAAACTTAAAAGCTTTTGCACTACAAAGGAAACTATAAGTAAGGTGAAAAGACAGCCCTCAGATTGGGAGAAAATAATAGCAAATGAAGAAACGGACAAAGGATTAATCTCAAAAATATACAAGCAACTCCTGCAGCTCAATTCCAGAAAAATAAATGACCCAATCAAAAAATGGGCCAAAGAACTAAACAGACATTTCTCCAAAGAAGACATACAGATGGCTAACAAACACATGAAAAGATGCTCAACATCACTCATTATTAGAGAAATGCAAATCAAAACCACAATGAGGTACCATTACACGCCAGTCAGGATGGCTGCTATCCAAAAGTCTACAAGCAATAAATGCTGGAGAGGGTGTGGAGAAAAGGGAACCCTCTTACACTGTTGGTGGGAATGCAAACTAGTACAGCCGCTATGGAAAACAGTGTGGAGATTTCTTAAAAAACTGGAAATAGAACTGCCATATGACCCAGCAATCCCACTTCTGGGCATATACACTGAGGAAACCAGATCTGAAAGAGACACGTGCACCCCAATGTTCATCGCAGCACTGTTTATAATAGCCAGGACATGGAAGCAACCTAGATGCCCATCAGCAGATGAATGGATAAGGAAGCTGTGGTACATATACACCATGGAATATTACTCAGCCATTAAAAAGAATTCATTTGAACCAGTCCTAATGAGATGGATGAAGCTGGAGCCCATTATACAGAGTGAAGTAAGCCAGAAAGATAAAGAACATTACAGCATACTAACACATATATATGGAATTTAGAAAGGTGATAACGATAACCCTATATGCAAAATGGAAAAAGAGACACAGAAATACAGAACAGACTTTTGAACTCTGTGGGAGAATGTGAGGGTGGGATATTTCAAAAGAACAGCATGTATACTATCTATGGTGAAACAGATCACCAGCCCAGGTGGGATGCATGAGACAAGTGCTCCGGCCTGGTGCACTGGGAAGACTCAGAGGAATCGGGTGGAGAGGGAGGTGGGAGGGGGGATCGGGATTGGGAATACATGTAAATCCATGGCTGATTCATATCAATGTATGACAAAACCCACTGGAAAAAAAAATTAATAAAAAAAAATTAAAAAAAAAAAAAAAGAACTGCAAAAAAAAAAAAAGGTTGCTACATGTAACATATATATATATATGTTTATATATATCATGCATATACTATATAGATGTATGCTTTTTAAATATTCTCTAAGTAGATAAAAAAAAGAACCAAATTTTGAAGTTGTAAAACTTAGTTTTGTGAGAATCTTATTTTATACTTCTGTACTGTTAACATTTTTTATTTCTCCTCATTTAATTTTAGCATATAAAAAGGGCAATAATATGATTGTACCATTTCTAATATTTATTTATTGGTCACGTTGTGTGGCATGTGAAATCTTAGTTCCCTGACCAGGGATCAAACCTGTGCTCCTTGTATTGGAAGCATAGAGTCTTAACCACTGGACCACCAGGGAAGTCCCACCAGTTTTAATATTGACAGGATTTTTTAAAATTAATTTAGCAATTTAGAGTTCTTCTCTAATTAAATAGAGATATTATTAAATGGCATTAATTTGTCTATTAAAGCTGGCATTTCTCTGGCATTTCAAAACTGGGAAAGGTGTCTAAGGAAATAAAGACTACCCCTAATGGCTCAGCGGGTAAAGAATCTTCCTGTTATGCAGAAGACACAGGAGACATGGGCTCGATCCCTGGGCCAGGAAGATCCTCCAGAGAAGGAAATGGCAATCCACTCCAGTATTCTGGCCTGGAAAATCCCATGGACAGAGGAGCCTGACAGGCTACAGTCCATGGGGTTGCAAAGAGTCAGACACAACTGAACTAACACACACACATCCCAAGTAGAGTTGATAGAGTTTCTTGATTGCCTTTTTAAAAATGTGGTTCAAGTATTCCATTTCTGTTTTTAAAGTTTCATCCTTCATTCTGTGATATAAAAAATAGTGCAGACATGAGTAATTTGTAGTCAGTGTAAAGATGAAAGACTAGATCAATACGGCTATAATATGGGTGTTTACATATTACAGGTGTCTCCCTAAGCCATCCTTCTAAGAAGAGAATGACCAGATCTAGAAAATAAGCAGAATCCTTAAGCAAGATTTCACACCTTTAAAAACTGGCTCAAAATTGAGCTAGGGCAAGAGGTGTATTACCTTTTTTTTTTCTCCAGTTCTTTTTTGTTTTTTTTAATTGACACATAGGTGATGTGCAGTGGTGCGTTTCTGTACTGTATTACTTTATGTCGAGCTCCTTATGATGTTCTTAGTCTCTTTTATTGTATAGAGGCTGTATTTATCTAACAGTTAAGACCAGCTAATCATCATCTGTGTTCACAGTGTTAGGAAGTCATGGCCAAATTAAGGGGCAGAATGGGGAGGTGCAGTGTGACAGAGAAAGAGACTGAAGACCCCAGGAAGGAAGTAGGACGGAGGTGGCCAGAGAGCCAAGCTGTCCTCACACACAGTCATGTGTTGTAGGAATAACATCTTCTACTATTCAGGCAAGGTAGTCTAAGGACAGGTCTCCCAGGAACAGGATGTTATGTTTCAGAGACTTTAAGGAGGATGAAGGCTGAGAGAAGGGGTCAGGAAGAATGTTACTGATGACTGGAGAGAAGTTTGAGCAATGTGATGTGAGTAGCACCCAGGTATTCTAGAACATGAATTCAAAATTGGTGGAAAGGAAATAGAGGGGTCAGCCTTGCTTGAAAAATTGGAGCGGAGTGGGAGAGGCTGATAGCCGGAGGGACAGGAGGGTAAGAGCAGGCTTGTTTGGGGACTTCCCTGGTAGTCCAGTGGTTAAGAATCCACCTCCCAATGCAGGAGAGAGACACAGTTTCGATCCCTGATTCGGGAAGATTCCACACGCTGCAGAACGACTAAGCCCGTGATCCACAACAAGAGAAAAGCCAGCACACCACAGCAAAGACCCAGTGCAGCCAAGAAGAAATTTTTAAAAAAGATAAGCAGGCTTATTTGCCTGGAGTAGGCCCCTGCAAGGTGACAGGGATCCAGGCAAGAGCCAGGGCAAAAGAGACGCTTCCTCCAGCCCTGGTGTGCGTCTGCTCTGGGGAGCCACCTTTTATGAAGCTGAAGGCTGTTGCCACCACAGCAAAGGAGAAGTAAGGAACACGTGTTTATCCCAAGCCAAGCACGCTCCGTGCGTTCTCTTGCATCTTCACCACGGCCATTAGTATCGTGACTTACTACATATGAAGAGACTGAGGCTCTGATTTACCCAAGGTCCTCTAGCAAGCGACATAGTCAGGATTCGAACTCAGGTGTGGCTTGTTTCTGAGCATCTGGTCCACACTCCCTCTGATAATCTAAAAAGACACGTTTCTGAGATACTGTCCTTTGAAGTTCAAGAATGTAAGACAGGGCCGGTGTGCTTTGATGTGCAAAATAAGCCCTTCTGCATTCCCTGCGCTGCACCCTATCACCTTCAACATCTCCACTTTTCCCTGTCCTACCGTTAATGTTTAATATGCACATGGAATTTTTTTTTATATCATCCAGGTTTATAAACAGACTCTTCATTAAACCAGATTTCTCAGAGCTGAGTTTATGGATTTGCTGAAACAAATAAAAAAATATTTCCAAGAGTAGCTGAAGCTCATTTCCCCCTCCCCCACATTTAAATTGATCTTTTTTTTTTTTTTTTGACAAAGCAAGAGATTTTATTGGGAAAGGGCACCCGGGTGGAGAGCAGTAGGTAAGGGAACCCAGAAGAACTGCTCTGCTGCGTGGCTCACAGTCTTGGAGTCTTGGGTTTTATGGTGATGGGATTTGTTTCCAGGTGGTCTTTGGCCAATCATTCTAATTCAGAGTCTTTCCTGGTGGTGCATGCATCGCTCAGCCAAGATGGATGCTAGCAAGAGGGATTCTGGGAAGTGGACGGACAGGTAGTGTCTCCTCTCGATCTTTCCCGAACTCTTCCGGCTGGTGGTGGCCTATTAGTTCCGTATTCCTTATCAGGATCTCCTGCCATAAAACAACTCATGCAAATGGTTACTATGGTGCCTGGCCAGGGTGGGCGGTTTCAATCAGTGTGCTTCCCCTAACAACTCCCCCCTGAGAGACTTCATACTCAAGATGCTTCTTGGGAATTGGGGCGGAGGTCTCTTTCTTCTGTAACTTCTTCCTGCTGTGCCTGGGCGTAGGCCTGCCTAGCAGAGCAGAAGTCTCTCTATACCTGACCTAAGTTGGGGTGTTCTATATCTGAAACCAGCTTTTACTCTTGTAATAACAGCAACTTAGTTTGGAACTGTCAGCACCTCTCAGAGGTAAAATAGACAGGGGCCAAACAGACCTAAAAGGATGGTCATCACTGGTCCCCAGAAACAGGAGGCACTGCTGGGATGATTGGCTGGTGGTCAAGCAACAGAGCTGTGTTCTAAGAATCTTATGTTTAGTCTGAAGTTACCATCTTCCACCTGGGTGGGGGCTCTAGTTCTGTAGAAGAACTCAAAAGACATTGTTATGCATATTTCTTTGAGTAGGAACCAGGACCCGTCTCAAGGCTGTACCACCATTTGATTGTTTCCCCTCTGTTTCTGTATTTTTTCCTTCTCTGATTGGCAATTGTTTGAATCTACCCTTTGGAACTCAGGGAAGGTCAAGGAGGCTGAATAAAGCCTGTATTTTACAGTACAGCAGGTCTGTACTCCAGAGTTGCCACCCCGCAGAGTCCTGTTCAGTTTTATTTATGGAACAGGGCAACTATGACTGTGATAACTTTTTGTCAAAATGGGGCATAGGACCGCCTCAGCTTGGAGAAGAGACACTGAATTGGAAGTATTCCTGAGTTCCAAGTCTTAGATCTGAGCCTTGTATGATTAAAACCTCAATCCCTTGGTCTGCCATTAAATTGATCTTTACCAGTTTGATGATAAAGTCCAGGCACAGCAGGGTTTTTTTTGGGGGGGTGGGGCATTGAAAAAAATCTTCATGAGCAATGAATTCAGTGAGTCTCTAATCGTGCTCTGCACACGGGTGAAGTCCAGGCTGAAAATGAAAGAAGGAATGAATATTGGTTTGTTGAGAAACCCAAATTTGGGCAGGTAAGAGCATGCAATTTCTGCTCTGGACAGGTGTTGTTTAGAGACTAAGGATGTATTAGCTCATCCAGGAAACTGTTCTTGGTACCTGTTCTATGCCAGGTGCCGTGCTGTCAGGGAAGATTGAAAGATTCTTTCTCACAGTCCTGAATCTCAAATACAGTCTTAGAGGAAGACAGACCTCCACGCACAGGTGGAGGTGAGATGTAGGAAGCGTGTCCATTCCTAGTGAGGATGAAAGAATTGAAGAGTGATGCTGAGAAGCATTCAGAGTCTATAACTTGTTCCCAAAGAGGCTGGTTGATTGGTTTGTAAGATGTCATAGCAACTAGCTCCTCTTTTTGCACCGAGAAGCTGGTGACATCTTTCGAAAAACCACCCAGATTCATCATAGAGCTGAAGGTCTGTCTTATTTTGCCTAAAAGCTGAACTTGAGAACAAGGTCAGAGGTTCGGTGCTCATGCTTTGTAGAAAGTGTGCACTCAGGAGGGAGCAGAAGTAAGTGAGGGAAGGAGACCAGGCCGGGATAGAGTCAGGCAAGGGTGGGGGCGCGGGTGAAGCCTAGACTTGGCCTGACCTTGAGGCCAAGGCGTCTGAGAGGAAATCCAACCATGCAGTTGTCACCACTCGAGGCAGGAGGGCTGGTCATTCATTGGTTCACTAAGGGCATTTCCCTGGAGAAGGGCGCAGCTGCAGTTAATGGAAGCACCCAGCACTCATCAGATTTTCAGGGATAAATGCGTTTCATTTATATATATTAAAGATGCTATATTTATCGTGAAGAGTTGGCTCACGTGACTGTGGAAGCTGAGGCATCCCACGGTCTACTCTCTGAAGCTGGAGGCTCAGAAGAGCCAGGGTAGAGTTCTAGTCTGAGCCTGAAGACCTTCGAGTGTCTAAGGCAAAAGTCCCAGTCCAAGGTCAGGGGAAGACCGAGCTCAGTAAGACAGCCAGCAAGGCTGAGTTCTCCTTTCCTTCAAATTTCTGTTTTCTTTAGGCCCTCAGTGAATTGGATGATTGCCCATCCACACTAGTGAGGGCCTCTACTTCATTCAGTCTACTGATTCAAGTGTACTTTTTTGAAACACCCTTAGAGACACACCCAGAAATGTTTAACCACATATACCAAGAGAGTGTCGAGTTGACACATAAAATTAACCATTCCAAGCCTGAAGTTCACAGACAAACCAGTTGAGAAGAAGGATGTCAAGAGGGAGAGTGAGGGCAAACTCGGACCTTGGAGGGAAGGACTGGAACCCAGTAAGCCATTAACAGAGATTATTTTAAATTTCAGAGTACATCGTTATGCTGGTTGTATAGACTCTTAGATGTCTATAAAAGCAGATAGGTTGTATCTATCTGGAATTACCCAGAGCTGAGATGGAAGCGAGGACCTTATAAGGTGTCTAATTGTGATTACTCTTATCTGGTAGCATTCTTAAATGAAAGATAGGAACTATCTATCCTCCTCTTCCCTGTCACAACACACACACACACACACACACACACACACACACACACACACACACACACACACACACACACACACACACACCAGCTATGACAAAGCCTCTAGCTGAGCTACACACACACACACACACACACACCAGCTATGACAAAGCCTCTAGCTGAGCTACACACACACACACACACACACACACACACACCAGCTATGACAAAGCCTCTAGCTGAGCTACACACACACACACACACACACACACACACACCAGCTATGACAAAGCCTCTAGCTGAGCTACACACACACACACACACACACACACACACACACACACACACACACACACACACACACACACCAGCTATGACAAAGCCTCTAGCTGAGCTACACACACACACACACACACACACACACACACACACACACACACACACACACACACACACACACACACACACACACACACACACACACACACACACACACACACACACACACCAGCTATGACAAAGCCTCTAGCTGAGCTCCCCAACAACAACATCTGCATAGAATCTATGGCTTCATTTTTTCTTCTCCACTTGTAAACTAGGATCATTTCAAAGAAAAGAAAATGAATCATTTGATGATGGTAATTATTTGAACAGAAAAGAAGTGTAATCACTATAAAATAAATGGAGCAGAGGATTAAAGCCATGAAATAAATTTGTGACATCACTTATTATCTTATTTTAAAACTTAAAAAAAGAGTCTATATCAAGCCCATTTGTCATCATAACGTTCTGGGTAAAAATGTACTGTTTTGATGACAATTTAATTTGTAGCTGAGTTTCATATATTCTACTCATTTTTAAGGTATTAAACATGCTGAGTCAAAAAATTTATTGAAATATGCCCACGTTAGAATTTAAACATTTCATTGGTAATTGAAATTGAACTGTGGGGAAAATAAATTTGCTTTTATGGCTTCAATTTGGCTCAGTATAACCAATTTTCAAAGAAAATTGTTTTCATGACAATCTATCTGAAGTTCCTACTTGCATTCCTACTTATTTACTTTTTTAGTCCCTGCAGCTTTTTTACTTCACTTCTTTGTAGCATTTTTCAGGATGGAATAAAATTTTTCAGGCAGAAATCTCACAAAGGTTATTTTATTTCAGATGTTGGGAGAAGACAATTTAATTTATTTCCTCAAACATTAGAGCAAAAGTCTCAGCTGGGTACTATTCAGGATACAACTATCAGGCAGACAATCTCAGGGGACTACAGTGTAGAAACAGAAGAAAGCCAAGTTTGCAAGTAAATGTAATCAAAGCAGAACACACACCAGTCTGCCTGAAATGATCTTCCCACTCTGTCCAGCCCCCTCCCTTCCTCTCTGTCTCGTCTTCTGTACGTACTCCTGTACTCCTTCCTTCTCTTTTAAATTGTGCTTGTTTTTCTGAGATCGAGGGTCAGAGGAATTCTGCCTGTTCATCCCCATTTCCCCAGAACCTATGCCCTTAATACATTTTTACTGAATGGAATTTATTACAACATTACCTAAATTGAAAGTTGTAAAAATAAAGTGATTTAGGAACCTTGAAAGGAGAATGCCCTTCCATGTGGTTGGGCAAACAAGGGAAGGTTCTAAGCATTTCTTTTAACACAGACTGGGAGGGAAGGGGAGCAATGAAAAGTTAGAGGAGGAGCTGCTCAGGGCCAAAGAATAGTATGAAACGAAGGAAAACAAACCACAAAAGTAAATACAGTAAGTCCCCTACATACGAGCCTGCTAGCGGCAAACTTTTAAAGCTGTCAACGTGCATTCACATGTCCAGTCACCTAAGTTAGTGCTATTTGAGGAGGCACGGATAGCTTTGGAGACACAGGAACCGAACATAGAATGGTCCACAGAGGTTGTAGCCACTCTTCCACAATGCGCTTCAGTGCTACTCTGTCATCTGTGATGAGAATAAAAAAGAGCTACTATCCAGACATCACAGGATTGGTTTTTTCAAGAGAGGAGATAGAATTGAATCCAGCAAGGAACCAGAACCTGTGCCATCCACATCAGGCGTGAGTGAAATTGCAGCTTTGCCCTCCGTCACCTCCTGCCGACAATCAGCCCTACCATCTCCCACCTCCTCTCTCCCGCTCCTGTTGGTAATTCTTTTTGCCTGTTCGCTTGATGCCAGCCCCTGTGTGCCAGCTGCTGAACTGGACTACTGTATTTTTCAAGTGCTGTAAGATTAAAAATGTTTAATTCCTTTTATGTTTCTTTTTTATGTATTTTGGCTTCCCTGGTGGCTCAGATGGTAAAGAATCTGCCTGTAAAGCAGGAGACCTGGGTTCAATCTCTGGGTTGGATAGATCTCCTAGAGAAGGGAATGGTAACCCACTCCACTGTTCACCCCTAGAGAACCCCATTGACAGAGCTACGGTCCATGGGGTCACAAACAGTCAGACATGACTAACTAGCACTTTTATGTATTATGTGTGTGAAAAGTATTATAAACCTATTACAGTAAAGTACTATATAGCCAATTCTATTAGTTGGGTGCCTAGGCTAACTATGTTGGACTTGCAAACAAATTGGACTTAAGAACACACTCTCAGAATAGAACTTATTCATATGTAGGGGACTTACTTTAATATACTTGTAAAAGAGCTTGTAAAATTTGACTAGAGTATACTTAAACTTTAAAATATGTTGAATTATTGTGTTCATATGAAATTGTTACTTACCCTGATTATCTAGAGTTTAATTTTTCTACCTTACGTTGTTTATAAAATCTAAAAACATTTCTCCCTTTTGCTTTGGATTGAGGTGAGAGAGTTACAGAACATTTACCAATCAGCAATCATGTGACAGATACTGCTCAGTACTTGACAGAGATGGCCTCATTTAGTCCTCGTCATACCCTGCAAAGACAATGCCATCATTATCCCCACTTACAGAAGAGGAAATTGAAGTTTGATGTGATAATGTTACTTGCCCCAATTAGACAGCTAGTAAGGGGCGAAGCCAACATTCTAACCCAGCTGCTGATAACAGGATGCTTTTTCTCATAACTATGCTGTGGACGGGGGCCCTCTGTTTTCTGGGAACAGGAGTGTGAGAACCTATGAAGAGTTAGAGAGAGATAAAAGGCCTGGAACTTAGGGAAGTCCTGACTGGCTTGAGAAAAAATAAAAATGCAATATAAGGTTTCTCAGATAATGTAGACGATTCCAGAATAAAAGACGTGATGGGAGTATCCTGAACTCAAGATTTTCTTTTTTTTTTTTTAAAGCACAAGAAACCAAAGAGTTATAAAGAGAACAGTTTTGACATGCATTGTTTGGGGAATCCAGGAGCTTGGGAACAGTGGAGTTGATCTGATAAAGACAATGAAGAGTTCAATTCCCAGGGAAATGGCTTCCACTTCTTTTAGAATGCGGCAGAAGCTATGATGTCGGGTCCCCCGAGTGGCAGACCCAGCCCTTTTTTTAAAACTGTGAAAGAAAACCCATGCGACCCACGTGAAACTGGCCCTAACCACAAAGGCAATGGCAGCCCACTCTGGTACTCTTGATGGAAAATCCTGTGGACAGAGGAGCTGACGGGGTTACAGTCCATGGGGTCGCAGAGAGTTGGACACGACTGAGCGACCAACACTTTTCACTTTCTTTCAGTAACAGATGTGGGGTCATCCAAGCAGCAGACACAGCTCTTTCTTGAATACCTGTGAAAGAAAACGCATGTACAGCCATGTGAAACTGGCCCTAACTCATGTTTTCTAAACCCTTCTCTTTTAGGGAATGTGTTTGTGGTGAGCCTGGCAGTTGCAGACCTGCTGGGGGCCGTGTATCCGTACCCCTTGGCGCTGGCGTCTATAGTTAACAATGGGTGGAGCCTGAGCTCCCTGCATTGCCAACTTAGTGGCTTCCTGATGGGCCTGAGCGTCATCGGGTCTGTTTTCAATATCACGGGAATTGCCATCAACCGCTATTGCTACATCTGCCACAGCCTCAGATACGACAGACTCTACAGCAGCAAAAATTCCCTCTGCTGCGTGTTCCTGATTTGGATGCTGACGCTCATGGCGATCGTACCCAACCTGTGTGTGGGGACCCTGCAGTACGACCCGAGGGTCTATTCCTGCACCTTCACGCAGTCCGTCAGCTCAGCCTACACCATCGCCGTGGTGGTGTTCCATTTCATCGTCCCGATGCTCGTGGTCATCTTCTGTTACCTGAGGATCTGGGCCCTGGTTCTTCAGGTCAGATGGAGGGTGAAACCCGACAACAAACCAAAGCTGAAGCCCCAGGACTTCAGGAATTTTGTCACCATGTTTGTGGTTTTTGTCCTCTTCGCCATTTGCTGGGCTCCTCTAAATTTCATTGGTCTTGTAGTGGCCTCCGACCCCGTCAGCATGGCACCCAGGATCCCCGAGTGGCTGTTTGTGGCCAGTTACTATATGGCGTATTTCAACAGCTGCCTCAATGCGATCATATATGGGCTACTGAACCAAAATTTCAGGCAGGAATACCGAAAAATTATAGTCTCATTGTGTACCATCAAAATGTTCTTTGCAGATAGCTCCAATCACGTAGCAGATAGAATTAAACGCAAACCCTCTCCATTAATAGCCAACCGTAACCTAATAAAGGTGGACTCAGTTTAAAAATGCAGAGCATGAATGGCAAGATGTGAACACTGCTCCAAGCCTTACTCATTTTCATTCCCTCTTGACAGATGCCTAGAAAAACAATGTGGAGGAGAAAACTTACAGTCTTCAGAGTTTGTTTCTATATGTCTGAGCTAATGTGCTGTCAGCATTTTGAACAAGTCTCTGGTTCTACTTACCAAGAGAAACAGAACATATGTTCATTGAAGAGTATAGTTCAGGGAACAGAGTGGGAGTTAATTTTAAGAAAAATGCTGAATGTATTCAAGTGGAGAAAGTGTGCAAACTTTTCTTTTATTGCCGAGTGCCACCAAGGTAGTAATTGCTTTTTTCCCTCCACTTTTTGAATATTTCTAGTAGAAAAACAAACAGTGTGTTTTACTTAAAAATGAGTACATGGAACAAAAAAGGGAAATTGAGATGAGTAACTCATTACACAGAGAAAGGCTGAAAATAAATCAGTGAATAACTCCACAAGCACTGCCATCACCAAGTCTTCAATTGGCTGGATTAGCATTGGGGAGCTGCAGTCATGATAATCACAGTGATCCTCTCTATTAAAAGCTGTGCATTCAACTAGATAAAGAACAAACTATGTGACGGAATTCTTTTCAAATGTCAATGACCATAGTATTTTAAAGCACTAACTACATAGAAAACTGTGTTCAACTTTGTTAGACATTTGCTTTATTATTATCTTGTCACTGAATATCATTATCATTCATGTCACTGACCAACTGTTTTGAATTTTTCTCTTTTAATTTATTGAGTCATCTAATCAGTTAAAAGGTCCTACAAAGGTCTGTCTAGTCAAAGCTATGGTTTTTCTGGTAGTCATGTAGGGATATGAGAGTTGGACTGTAAAGAAAGCTGAGCACTGAAGAACTGATGCTTTTGAACTGTGGTGTTGGAGAAGACTCTTGAGAGTCCCTTGGACTGCAGGGAGATCCAACCAGTCCATCCTAAAGGAAATCAGTCCTGAATATTCATTGGAAGGACTGATGCTGAAGCTGAAGTCCCAATACTTTGGCCACCTGACGCAAAGAACTGACTCACTGGAAAAGACCCTGATGCTGGGAAAGATGAAGGCAGAAGGAGAAGGGGAAGACAGAGGATGAGATTGTTGGATGGCATCACCAAGTCAATGGACATGAGTTTGAGCAAGCTCCGGGAGTTGGTGATGGACAGGGAGGCCTGGCGTGCTGCAGTCCATGGGGTCGCAAAGAGTTGAACACAACTGAGTGACAGAACTGAACTGAACTAAATCAGTTAAAAATGCCAAAGAATCAAAGAGTTGTAGATTCTTAGATATATGTGCTAAATGCAATGAATGTGTTCTTGATTGATAATTGATTTGGGCAAGTGAATTGCTAAACCAGAATGTTTTTCTTTTATAGGTAACTGAAAACAATATTCTGTAATAGCTCAGTATTTCATTACCCTAATAATACTGAAAGTCTAGAAGAAGAACAAAAAAAAAGCATGAGTAAACTATGGTTTCATAAACTATGTTTTCATAAACTATGATTCTAAGTTTAATCCAAATAGCTATTTGGAAGTACTATGAGGTTTGTGGCATGGAGTGCTTTGCAGGAAAATAGAATCAGACTTTCTTCCCCCCCCCCCCAATTATTTTTATTAGTTGGAGGCTAATTACTGTACAATATTGTAGTGGTTTTTGCCATACATTGACGTGAATCAGCCATGGATTTACATGTGTTCCCCATCCTGAATCCCCCTCCCACATCCTTCCCCATCCCATCCCTCTGGGTCATCCCAGTGCACCAACCCCGAGCACTTGTCTCATGCATCCAACCTAGACTGGCGATCTGTTTCACACTTGATAATATACATGTTTTGATGCTGTTCTCTCAGATCATCCCACCCCTACCTTCTCCCATAGAGTCCAAAAGTCTGTTCTATGCATCTGTGTCTCTTTTTCTGTCTTGCATATAGGGTTATCGTTACCATCTTTCTAAATTCCATATATATGCATTAGTATACTGTATTGGTGTTTTTCTTTCTGGCTTACTTCACTCTGTATAATGGGCTCCAGTTTCATCCACCTCATTGAAACTGATTCAAATGCATTCTTTTTAATGTCTGAGTAATATTCCATTGTGTATGTGTACCACAGCTTTCTTATCCATTCATCTGCTGATGGGCATCTAGGTTGCTTCCATGTCCTGGCTATTATAAACAGTGCTGTGATGAACATTGGGGTACACATGTCTCTCTCAGATCTGGTTTCCTCTGTGTGTATGCCCAGGAGTAGGATTGCTGGGTCATATGGCAGTTCTATTTCCAGTTTGGTTTTTTTTTTCATTTATTTTTATTAGTTGGAGGCTAATTACTTTACAATATTGTAGTGGTTTTTGCCATACATTGACATGAATCAACCATGGATTTGCATGTGTTCCCCATCCCGATCCCCCCTCCCACCTCCTTCCCCATCCCATCCCTCTGGGTCATCCCAGTGCACCAGCCCTGAACACTTGTCTCATGCATCCAACCTGGGCTGATGATCTGTTTCACCCTTGATAGTATACTTGTTTCAATGCTATTCTCTCAGAACATCCCACCCTCACCTTCTTCCACTGAGTCCCAAAGTCTGTTCTGTACATCTGTGTCTCTTTTTCTGTTTTGCATATTGGGTTATCGTTACTGTCTTTTCAAATTCCATATATATGCATTAGTATACTGTATTGGTGTTTATCTTTCTGGCTTACTTCACTCTGTATAATGGGCTCCAGTTTCATCCATCTCATTAGAACTGATTCAAATGAATTCTTTTTAATGGCTGAGTAATATTCCATTGTGTATATGTACCATAGCTTCCTTATCCATTCATCTGCTGATGGGCAACTAGGTTGCTTCCATGTCCTGGCAATTTTAAACAGTGCTGCGATGAACATTGGGGTGCATATGTCTCTTTCAGATCTAGTTTCCTTGGTGTGTATGCCCAGCAGTGGGATTGCTGGGTCACATGGCAGTTCTATTTCCAGTTTTTTAAGGAATCTCCACACTGTTCTCCATAGTGGCTGTACTAGTTGCATTCCCACCAACAGTGTAAGAGGGTTCCCTTTTCTCCACACCCTCTCCAGCATTTATTGCTTGTCGACTTTTGGATAGCAGCCATTCTGACTGGCATGTAATGGTACCTCATTGAGGTTTTGATTTGCATTTCTCTGATAATGAGTGATGTTGAGCATCTTTTCATGTGTTTGTTAGCCATCTGTATGTCTTCTTTGGAGAAATGTCTGTTTAGATCTTGGGCCCATTTTTTGATTGGGTCATTTATTTTTCTGGAATTGAGCTGCAGGAGTTGCTTGTATATTTTTGAAGTTAATCCTTTGTCTGTTTCTTCATTTGCTATTATTTTCTCCCATTCAGAAGGCTGTCTTTTCACCTTGCTTATAGTTTCCTTTGTTGTGCAAAAGCTTTTAAGTTTAATTAGGTTCCATTTGTTTATGTTTGCTTTTACTTCCAATATTCTGGGAGGTGAGTCACAGAGGATCTTGCTGTGATTTATGTTGGAGAGTGTTTTGCCTATGTTCTCCTCTAGGAGTTTTATAGTTTCTGGTCTTACATTTAGATCTTTAATCCATTTTGAGTTTATTTTTGTGTATGGTGTTAGAAAGTGTTCTAGTTGCATTCTTTTACAAGTGGTTGACTAGTTTTCCCAGCACCACTTGTTAAAGAGGTTGTCTTTTTTCTATTGTATATCCTTGCCTCGTTTGTCAAAGATAAGGTGTGCATAAGTATGTGGATTTATTTCTGGGCTTTCTATTTTGTTCCATTGATCTATATTTCTGTCTTTGTGCCAGTACCATACTGTCTTGATGACTGTGGCTTTGTAGTATAGTCTGAAGTCAGGCAGGTTGATTCCTCCAGTTCCATTCTTCTTTCTCAAGATTGCTTTGGCTATTCGAAGTTTTTTATATTTCCATACAAATTGTGATATTATTTGTTCTAGTTCTGTGAAGAATACCGTTGGTAGCTTGATAGGCATTGCATTGAATCTATAGATTGCTTTGGGTAGTATACTCATTTTCACAATATTGATTCTTCCAATCTATGAACATGGTATATTTCTCCATCTATTTGTGTCTTCTTTGATTTCTTTCATCAGTGTTTTATAGTTTTCTGTGTAAAGGTCTTTTGTTTCTTTAGGTAGATATACTCCTAAGTATTTTATTCTTTTCGTTGAAACGGTGAATGGTATTGTTTCCTTAATTTCTCTTTCTGTTTTCTCATTGTTAGTGTATAGGAATGCAAGGGATTTCTGTGTGTTAATTTTATATCCTGCAACTTTACTATATTCGTTGATTAGCTCTAGTAATTTTCTGGTAGAATCTTTAGGGTTTTCTGTGTAGAGGATCATATCATCTACAAACAGTGAGAGTTTCACTTCTTCTTTTCCTATCTGGATTCCTTTTACTTCTTTTTCTGCTCTGATTGCTGTGGCCAAAACTTCCAAAACTATGTTGAATAGTAGTGGTGAGAGTGGGCACCCTTATCTTGTTCCTGATTTTAGGGGAAATGCTTTCAATTTTTCACCATTGAGGATAATGTTTGCTGTGGGTTTGTCATATATAGCTTTTATTATGTTGAGGTATGTTCCTTCTATTCCTGCTTTCTGGAGAGTTTTTGTCATAAATGGATGTTGAATTTTGTCAAAGGCTTTTTCTGCATCTATTGAGGTAATCATATGGTTTTTATCTTTCAATTTGTTAATGTGATGTATTACATTGATTGAGTTGTGGATATTAAAGAATCCTTGCATTCCTGGGATAAAGCCCACTTGGTTATGATGTATGATTTTTTTAATATGTTGTTGGATTCTGTTTGCTAGAATTTTGTTATGGATTTCTGCATCTATGTTCATCAGTGATCAGACTTTCTTCTATTTTAAAGTTATGCAAAAATAAAAACAACAACAGCAAAAACAAACTATCACATTCTTGAATGTATTGGTGTTTTGCAACTATATGCAGAAGAAAAAAGTGATCTGGATATGTTTGCTAATATCTCTACAGCTGTATAGTCAGAATCTCCTTGGAAAATTCTAGGGTCAATAATTGTAAAAGATATCTCTGATAATTTGTTTGATCAAGCATATTTGGGAAATACTAAATTACTACAGACTTTACTTTCTTCGGCTCCAAAATCACTGCAGACAGTGACTGAAGCCATGAAATTAAAAGACACTTGTTCCTTGGAAGGAAAGCTAGGCAGCATATTAAAAGGCAAAGACATCACTTTGCCAACAAAGGTTCGTATATCAAAGCTATGGTTTTTCCAGTTGTCATGTATGGATGTGAGAGCTGAACCATAAAGAAGGCTGAGCACCAAAGAACTGATGCTTTTGAACTGTAGTGTTGGAGAAGACTCTTGAGAGTCCCTTGGACTGCAGGGAGATCAAACCAGTCCATCCTAAAGGAAACTGAATATCCTAAATATTCAGTCCTGAATATTCATTGGAAGGACTGATGCTGAAGCTGTAGCTTCAATAGTTTGGCCACCAGATGTGAAGTACTGACTCATTGGAAAAGACCCTGCTGGTGGGAAAGATTGAAGGCAGGAGGAGAAGAGGGTTCAGAGGATGAGATGGTTGGATGGCATCGCTGACTCAGCAGACATGAGTTTAAGCAAACTCCGGGAGATAGTGAAGGACGGGGTACCCTCGTGTGCTGCAATCTGTGGGGTCTCAGAGATTCAGACAGGACTTAGTGACTGAACAACAACAACAAATTATAGTTTGTGGTGACAAGTTATAGTTGATGGTGATAGTGATGGGGGATATGTGTGTGTGTGTGTGTGTGTGTTTGTATGTTTGTAAGTTATCTCTAAAACTTTTCCCATCAAGTCATGTATGTGTTAAAGGTCTAGTCAGAGGTAAATTAAATAGTAAAGGTCATTTTAAAGCTAATGTTCCAAATTTCAGATAACTGAACATTCAAAAAGATTAACCATGGTAACTCCTTTTGAAAGATATTATACTTTGTTCTTGATGCTGAGGATGAATTACTGTGTTGGGAACTATGTGTAGTATGATTTCTTGCTCTTTATAACATTTTATTTCATAATTTATACAATAGGAAAAATACTGCACAGAAACTATGCCTTTTAAAAATTATCTGCCGAGTATCTCAACTGAAGATCAAGTATGTGACTTTAAAGTCTAGAAATGTTTTTCTTCTCTATCATCAAAATATTAGCTAGTTAAAAGAATGATAATGAAAAAGTAACTCATAAAGATCAAAGACTGATATTTTCCTCTATTGAAATCACATTGTAAAAGATTGTAAGCCTTCGAGACACAGATCAGCGGTGTCCTCACTGTAATATTAATAAATAGAAAATGTTTCTCTCCTGAAAAAAACCTCAGATAGGTAGGTAATCTGCTGGGCCTGATTTCCCGAGTGTGTAAATCACTTTGTGAACTGTTTGAAACATTAACTCTTTAAAGACTACTAGATTACTATTGATCCAATGATAAGTACTGTTGTATAGTACAAAATGAATAGCTGGCAATGTGTTGTGTTATTAAAGGGAACACATTTTCATCAGGTCTGCTATGTTAATTAACTATAAGCCTCTGATAAGGTAAACGTGTTTAATCTATCAGAATTACTTACCAGTGTAATAGTTTTTGTCAACCTTCCCTCTTTCTGTCAGAGTACTGGTGGTAATATGAGGGTTATTTAGCAGTGAAATGAAATGACATTTGAAGTGGCACAATTTACAGATTTTATGAATATTTGGTCTGTAGGTTGCATTTCACTGCCTAGGCTGGTTGCTTTGTGAAGCTGATAGCAACATCTATGTTGTAAGGTGAGGAAATACCTTTTTTTTTTTTTTTTTACCAGAATCTGGATACACAAGGTCTACACAAGACTGTTTGATGTAGGATAAGAATGGTAAAACAAAAACAAAACCCCAAAACTATCGTTGTCTTTTTAAAAAGTCAATTGCTAGAATCATGTGCAATTTCTAGCATAATATTATTTACATTCCTACACTAATATCCAGCTGTAGTGGACAGACTCCAGAGTCTGACCATTCTAATTTACATCAATCATTTGCATATTAACTCTGGAGTGTTTGCCTCAATTGTATTTCTTTCTGAAAAATTTAAATCACACAGAATTCTGGTTTGCCCCTGTTTGCCCCTACTGAATCTCACTTTTAAACATATGTTGTATTTCTTATACCTGTTGGAACATATTAGTTTGGGACTTTTATTGCCTATGTTTCTTTATGTAAGCATCATAATCACACAAAATAGGACTGTTTTTGTTTAAAACTAAGGAGTTAATAGAGTATTGTGCTTTGAGGGAGGAATAATTTCAGTTTTCTACTTTATTTCAAGTTCCATTACCATATATTTGGGTATATAAATCATTTGTGTGCATAAACAACATTATTTCTCAACAAAGCAGCAGAACTACTTGATATTAAATATTCTGGGAAGCAGTGTGACACTATAACCAGTCTTGGATATTAAATCTATAATTGCTCATTGAGTAAACACATTCAACTTGAATGTTTTGTAATAATTTTGACCATTTTTTGGACTGCCTCTGATGCATTATCAAATATTTCATTGTGAATAAGCAAACACATGTGGCCCATAATAGATGCATATCAAATTTAAATGACTGAATGTTAAATTTGAGAGTTACCTGAGCATAAGCGTATCTCAGTTATCTCAGCATAAGCGTATTCCCAGGTATCTCAGTGGTAAAGAACCTGTCTGCCAGTGCAGGAGACACAGGAGATGGGATTTTGATCCCTGGGTTAGGAAGATCCCCTGGAGGAGGAAATGGCAACCCATTCCAGTATTCTTGCCTGGAAAATTCCATGGACAGAGGAGTCTGTAGCCGGCAGGCTACAGTCCGTAGTGTTGCAAAGAGTCAGACACAACTGATCGTGTACACACACAATCTTCTTTAAGCAGCCTTTTTTTTTTTTTTAAATAATTTTCAGAGTTTTTTTCATTGTTTTACTTTTCTTTACTCTTATGCTTGAAAGTAAATCTTCGTTTAAAAATTATTTTGTACAGAACAAAAAAAGCTAGATTCTCTACAAAGAGGAACAACAGTTTTGTTATTTTTTGTTGCAACTTTTGTAAATCTCTCAAAATAGCATGTTGGTGAAAATTTAGGGGAAAAGGGAGATTTCAGTTGGGTCTGATATTTATGTTACTGATGAGTGATTACTTGTTTTAGTAAGGGTCTTTTGGAACACCAAAGACTGAATGTAAAGGAGAACTGTAAAATATAGGAAAAGGCCAAAATATTTGGCCAAAGTCTTAATCTACATATAATGTAGCAATAACAAATAGGGTAAAATTTTAGGAAAAAAATAAGCAGGTACCAGGAGATGGTCTGGTAATTGTAAGGTTTTTAGATAGATGTGATCTAAACTTTTGTGACAAGTTCCTGAAATGTGGGAGATATCCTAACTGGGTTCAGCTTACACTACCTACCCCTGAAGTCACTGCACAAGATGTGCAATCATCTTGTTTTGTTTTGTTTTATTCTCCGTAGCATGTGGGATCTTAGTTCCCCAACCAGGGTTCAAATCCACAACCCTTGCAGTGGGAGTGTGGAGTCTTAACCACTGGACCACCAGGGAAGCCCTCAATCACCTTACTTTAAAGTGGCAAAGGGAAGTTTAAATTCCACTATGAGATATCAATCATAAAGGAATATATAATTACAATCACAAGACTTAATCACTTTTGTAGTATGTACCATCTTCAGAACAGAAACATTTTAAATTAGTAAAAACGATTATTTCAGTCAGTTCAGTTCAGTCGCTCAGTCGTGTCTGACTCTTTACGACACCATATGCTGCAGCACGCCAGGCTTCCCCGTCCATCATTAACTCCCAGAATTTGCTCAAACTCATGTCCATCGAGCTTTCTTTATGGTCCAACTCTCACACCCATACATGACTACTGGAAAAGCCATAGCTTTGACTAGACAGACCTTTGTTGGCAAAGTAATGTCTCTGCTTTTTAACATGCTGTCTCAGTCAGTCAGTCAGTTCAGTCGTTCAGTCATGTCCGACTCTTTGTGGGGCCATGGACCACAGCGTGCCAGGCCTCCCTGTCCATCACCATCTCCTGGAGTTTACTCAAATTCATGTCCATTGAGTGGTAATGCCATCCAACCATCTCATCCTCTGTCGTCCCCTTCTCCTCCTGTCTTCAATCTTTCCCAGCATCAGGGTCTCTTCAAATGAGTCAGCTCTTCGCATTAGGTGGCCAGTTTCAGCTTCAGCATCAATCCTGCCAATGAACACCCAGGACTGATCTCCTTCAGGATGGACTGGTTGGATCTCCTTGCAGTCCAAGAGACTCTCAAGAGTCTTCTCCAACACCACAGTTCAAAAGCATCAGTTCTTGAGTGCTCAGCTTTCTTTATAGTCCAACTCTCACATCCATACATGACCACTGGAAAAACTATAGCCTTGACTAGATGGACCTTTGCTTTTTAATATGCTGTCTAGGTTGGTTATAACTTTCCTTCCAAGGAGCAAGGTCTTTTAATTTCATGGCTGCAATCACCATCTGCAGTGATTTTGGAGCCCCAAAAAATAAAGTCTGACACTGTTTCCACTGTTTCCCCATCTATTTCCCATGAAGTGATGGGACCAGATGCCATGATCTTTGTTTTCTGAATGTTGAGCTTTAAGCCAACTTTTCCACTCTCCTCTTTCACTTTCATCAAGAGGCTTTTTAGTTCCTCTTCACTTTCTGCCATAAGGGTGGTGTCATCTGCATATCTGAGGTTATTGATATTTCTCCTGGCAATCTTGATTCCAGCTTTTCATGATGTACTCTGCATATAAGTTAAATAAGCAGGGTGACAATATACAGCCTTGACGTACTCCTTTTCCTATTTGGAACCAGTCTGTTGTTTCATGTCCAGTTCTAACTGTTGCTTCCTGACCTGCATACAGGTTTCTCAAGAGGCAGGTATTCCCATCTCCTTCAGAATTTTCCACAGTTTATTGTGATCCACATAGTTGAAGGCTTTGGCATAGTCAATAAAGCAGAAATAGATGTTTTTCTGGAAGTCTCTTGCTTTTTCGATGATCCAGCAGATGTTGGCAATTTGATCTCTGGTTCCTCTGCCTTTTCTAAATCCAGCTTGAACATCTGGAAGTTCATGTATTGCTGAAGCCTGGCTTGGAGAATTTTGAGCATTACTTTACTAGCTTGTGAGATGAGTGCAATTGTGTAGTAGTTTGAGCATTCTTTGGCATTGCCTTTGCCTTTCTTATGTAATCTAGGTTGGTCATAGGTTTTCTTCCAAAGAGCAAGTGTCTTTTAATTTCATGGCTGCAGTCACCATCTGCAGTGATTTTGGAACCCAAGAAAATAAAGTCTGCTGCTGTTTCCATTGTTTCCCCATCTATTTGCCATGAAGTGATGGGACCAGATGCCATGATCTTAGTTTTTTGAATGTTGAGTTTTATTTAGGAATGTTTTTATTGTTGAGTTTAACATGAGAGAAAGTGTTTGTGTGTGGGTATCTGTGCGTATATGTACATATATATCGTGTGTTTTAACTAGTTGACTGCTTTTTGTTTCTTCTTTTAATCTCAATGATTTCAGAGAATGTGAATGTTCTCCACAGCTTTGAAAAGTGAAAAGATTATTTGGGTATTGTGCTCTGTTGTTAGTAATAATGAAATGATGCTTTGTCCGTAGGAAGCAGTACCTTTACTATGAGAACACGTTACTGTTCTGATTACAAGAGGGCTATGATTAACATGACTGTTTCAAAACCAGTTGGTTATTGTTGCTTTGATATATTAGGTACTGATTCTGTCTTTTCATGGGTCATCCGGTGCTCTAATTCCTGATAAAACTGTTTCTTTGAAGTGAGTGATGTGAGCATATCTGTCTTAGTAACATAGAGGGGAGAAAATAGTTTTGTTCATTTAAAATAGAAAAAATTGTACCTTCTTTTGCCACGATGAGTGTTTAGCACTCTGACCATTGAGCTAAAGTTTAGACAAACTCAAAATAGAAAGTATCAACCTGAGTTCTGATTTTTTTTTATACTTGTCACCATTTTCTTGTTGTTTGAGTATAAATTTAAATAAAAACCTAAAAAACCTGCTTTTTCAAAAAACAGTTTATTTTTATATTTTTGAAAAAGTAACCCATCATGTAATATACTTCATATTTTTCTTTACTTCTTTTTACCTGTCTGTACCTAGTAACTGCCAAAGATGAAATTCAGTGGGATGTTTGCTTGTATTTATTTGTTCTAATAAAACTTATATGTGTGTATATGCATATATATCAGCATATAAGATGGCTGATGTCATTATTTTCAAGGTGGTTAGTAAGTGTTTCCTGTTATTTGTTGGAAATTATAAGCTGATTAATGATGGAGGGTCATTTGATAGTTATTTAAGATATATGCCTGTTTGTCAGCAATAAGCCTTTCTGTTTTTGGCATTTTACTTAGCAGAATATAAATTACATAGCTATTCATATGTGTGTGTGTGCTCAGTCGTGTCTGACTCTCTGTGGCCCTATTGACTTTAGCCCCCCAGGCTCCTCTGTCTATGGGATTTTTCCAGGCAAGAATACTGCAGTGGGTTGCCATTTCCTACTCCAGGAGATCTTTCCAACCCAGGGGTTGAACCCTCATCTTTTGTGTCAACTGCATTGGCAGGTGGATTCTCTATCACTGCATCACCTGGGAAGCCCAAGTGTTCGTATATCATATATTTATATATTCTTGTACATCATGGAAGGGAACTTAGATTAATTGAACATGATTTTCTCCAGCTTGATTTGTGCAACCAATAAGCTGTACTCTATTCCAAATATAAATTTGTTGCACTATTTAACAAATGTGTTTCTATAAAAAAAATTTTTTTTAAATCCCAAAACATTTTCTCTTGTTCCATATACATGCATGGGATTTGTTTCTTTATTTCTTCCTGAAACCTCTGGGGGTAGGGGAAAAACAGCTTATATTCTAGACCTTGGCATGACTGTTTCATAGAAACATCAAAAGGAAGTTCAAGGCCATGTTCAAGTTAGTCCTTGACTTGAATATATTAGTTATTTGTTACTCTGTAACAAACTACCCCCAGACTTACAGGCTTAAAGAAGCAACACTTTTTAACTCACAGTTTCTGTGGGTTGGTGATTCTGGTCTTCGGCTGGTCTGAGGAAAGCTCTTTAGGTTAGGGTCTCCCAAATGGTGCAAGTAGGTGTAAGCTGAGGATGCAGTCATCTCAAGGATTGACTGGGGGAAATTGACTTCCCAGCTTACCCACCTGGTTGTTGGCAGCATTCATTTTCTTGGGGCTGTTTGGACCCAGGACCTCAGCTCCTCATTATCTCTATTTGGAAACCATCTTCTCTTCCTCGTCCCATGTGCCTCTTTCTTAAAGCAGGTCCCAAGAGACCGAAGCAACCAAATAGAGCCAGAGAGCGGGAAGTGAAACCAAAGAAAGTCAACTGCTTTTAATAACTGGTGTCTGAACTAACATCCCATCACTTGTGCTGTATTGTTTTTGTTAAAAGCAAGTCACTGGGTCCAACTAATGCCCAAGGTAGGTGATTACTTTGGAGCATGAATGGCAGGGGGTGGAGATCATTGGAAGCCACTTTAGAACTACCTATCACATCCAGATACCCCTAGACCCTCTGGACATGAAGAAATGGTCCATTTCTCATGTGAAAGTCTGCTGTTCCCCCTCCCCCTTGCCTGAAGGTGAGGCAGAAGCGTCTACCTTGAAAGACAGCAAATGCCCTGCCCAGGCTCTATCCCCATCTTCCCTCCCCTCCACCCGAGTCATAATTAGAGTTAAAACACATCACCAGGCTAGGGAAGTGCTAGAAATAGTAAGAGAGGAAAGAGGGTGCAACCCAGAGAAATTCTAGAACATCGCTCACATGTGAATCACAGCTAGTTAGTGCATGTCAGGCTGGATCCTGAGGATTCTGGTTCAAGGGGAAGGAAACTTGGAGTTTATCATATGAGAACATTCTCTGTTCTTCTGGGTGAACACTGAACACCCTGATAGGGGCTAATGGATTGGTAGTGTGGTTCTTAGAAGCTTGAAGAAAGTGATAGCCCATATGAAGTGTGAAGCAGAATGCTCAAATTTCCTTCGCAAATGCTACAAGAAGGTGTAGATAGATTCAGTGAGTGTATAGCTAGAGACACTGGATAGGGAATGAATGTATTAATGGGCAGAAAACCTATCAGATGACTGTGCTTCCCAAGACCACCAGTAGGAAACTTCATAGACCAAGTGTGTTAGCTGCTCAGTCAGGTCCAACTCTTTGCAACACATGGACTGTAGGCCGCCAGGCTCCTCTGTCTATAGAATTCTCCAGGCAAGAATACTGGAGGGGATTGCCATTCCCTTCTCCAGGGGATCTTCCCTAACCAGGGATTGAGCGTGGGTCTCCCCTATTGGAGGCAGATTCCTTATTGTCTGAACCACCGGGGATGCCCATAGGCCAAAGCTATCATAAATTCACCAGTGAGAAGGTCGTGACTGTGGTGCTCAGTGTAGGTGTCCAGTTCTATAAGCTCAGCCAATGTTAGGAAATGTCAGTACAGAACTGGACTCTGTGATAGCATTGGGAGTAACAGGGTGTCAAATAATAGTGCCTGGAGACTCCCCTGGCTGGTCTAGTGATTAAGACTTCACCTTCCAATACAGGGGGTGCAGATTCCATCCCTGATCAGGGAGCTAAGAGTCCATATGCCTGAATGCCAAAAAACCAGAATGGAAACAAAAGAAGCAGTATTGTAAGAAATTCAATAAAGACTTTTAAAATGGTCCCCATTTTAAAAAAAATTAAAAAAAAAAAACACACTGTTAAAATAAAAACAGTGCCTGGGTAGGAGCATTTAACCATTAGCAGCAAGGTGGGCAGAGTCATTGTAGAGCCTGGAAAGGTTGGGAAGAGCAGCTTTCTGCTCTGCTGACACTAACTTCTCTGTTGCTGCTTTTCTTCAACTAAGCTGAAATCTGTGTTATAATTCTGAACACCCATCATCTAGGACAACATTGAGTACATCATAAATTCTCAGATGCTTGCAGTTTAAAGTAAAAAAGGAAAGAGCTCTCTTTTCTAGCTGCCTAAGCCAAAGAAGAGTTTAGAAAAAATTTAGGAAAGAGAGACAAAGTAAAAACAAATAAAGGAATATGCTGAGATATTTCCTAGAACCCATATCTCTAGTGCCTCCTCCACTGGCAGGCAGATTCTTTACCACTTTGGCCACCTAGGAAGTCCCAAATGAGTCAATAATCATACTTAAAACAGTACTTAAGCAGTGTACTTAAAACAGTGTTTGCAATGCAATAAGATTATAAGTTTGTTAAGGAAAACACTCTTTCCATGAGTTTTATGTTCTGTAAGTTGGAGACGCTATCCATTCTGAGGGTGTTACCCAGTCTCATTATCAAGGAGAATATCTGAGCAAGATGTTGTGTACAGAGTTTAGCCTTGATTGACTTCATCGCCCGTGGCTGAACGACAGACAGATCCCTGTTTTGACATTGATACCCGTGACCATCTGAAAAGTAAAAAGTGTGTTGTGCTAAGTCGCTCAGTTGTGTCTGACTCTTTGTGACCCCATGGACTGTAGCCCACCAGGCTCCTCTGTCCATGGGATTCTCCAGGCAAGAATACTGGAGTGGGTTGTCGTGCCCTTCTCCAGGGGATCTTCCTGATTCAGGGATCAAACTCATGTCTGTCATGCCTCTTGCATGGCAGATGGGTTCTTCACCACTAGCACCACCTGGGAAACCATAAACAGTGTAACTAGTTTAATTCAACTTTAACATGCCAATTCAACCTTTCAGTGTTTCTCTGAGAGGACTGAACTGTAGTAGATAAATCAGTGGGTGAACAAGCTCTTTCAAGTAAGAGCTGATATGTTGACTTGAAGTTTTCACTGAATTCCACATAGGGAGAGCCACACGTTGTCAGCCACGCAAATGGCCAGGTCCAGTTTAACAGAAAGGACACTTAGAGGGTCCTCGGACAATTAGGATAATTAATGGGAACTACATAGAATAAACACACTCTTTTCTGAGAGGAATCATTTTCTATGGCTTTTTCCAGGTTTTCAATTTATATTTTTTATTATTTTTAATTTATTTTAATTGGACGATAATTACTTTATGATATTGTGATGGTTTTTGCCATGTATCCACATGAATAGGCCACAGGTATACATGTGTCTCCCCCCATCCTGAACCACCCTCCCACCTCCTTCCCTACCCTCGTCCTCTGGGTTGTCCCAGAGCAGCGGCTTTGGCTGCCCTGCTTCGTGCTTGAACTTGCATATGGTCATCTGTTTTACATATGGTAATGTACACGTTTCAATGCTATTCTCTCAGATCATCCCACCCTCACCTTCTCCCACAGAGTCCAATAGTCTGTTCTTTAGCCTCGGTCTCTTTTGTTGCCCTGCCTATAGGATCACCAGTACCATCTTTCTAAATTCCATATATGCGTTAATATACAGTATTTGTCTTTTTCTCATCTCATAAAGCAAAGAGTATAGTGTGTCTGCGTATGTGTGTGTGTTTAAAGTACTCATCATAGCAACTTCACATCTGAATTGCAAAAGTACAGCGGTTATCTACAAGTAGGTGAATTTCCCCTGTATCATAACGAATTTTCTTAAAATGTGGATTTTTGTCTCCTGATTCTTTCTGGGAGCTGGACTCACAGGAGCATTAGAAAGACTGAATCTAAAATGTACTGTATTATAACTTTTATAACCTAAGGATAAATATAATCAGACCATACCTTAGTCTTTCCTAATTCACCTTAAATATAAGACTTCTAAAAATAGTTGGCAACTGGCTTCCATTTCCTTTGTGTTTAAGTCTCTGTGTTGCAAGAGAGGATAGAAAAATAAATTTAAATTAATTAATATGTGTTTTCATCATTGATAACAATTTCTCAATGTCCTGTAGGAATAGTCAGATTCTGAGAGCAGCTGAAATCAATATTTTAGGGTCTCATTGTTTCAGTAATCATGCTAACAAGAGTCACTATATATTAAGAATAATCATTAATTGGGGTGTGAGATAATAAAACATAATCTAAGGGGAAACAATAGTACTACACACAAAGCTTGTGATATATATTGTTCTCTAAGAAATGATATTGGTTAATTATGAAAATTCAGGTTTATTTTTTATTAAAAGATATTGTAAACTTCCCTTTTTTAAAAAATTTATTTATTTTAGTTGGAGGCTAATTACTTTACAATATTGTAGTGGTTTTTGCCATACATTGATATGAATCAGCCATGGGTATACATGTGTTCCCCATCCTGAACCCCCCCTCCCACCTCCCTCCCCATCCCACCCATGGTATACTTATAACTCCAAGATGTGTCTCCAAGAAAAGAAAGAAGGTCTCCTTTGAAGGCCTTGATTGTAAGTTCTAGGAGAGGGAAAATTCTCTTTGCTGCGGTGTAGCAAAATGAATGCTGGACGTGTAATTTTAATACTTGTGTCGGATTTAAGTTATAGCTATATATTTTATTCATGTTTCTTTATGTGAACAAAATAAAATTATTCAACACTAGTTCCAATATAATTGTATGATTTCTTAGTTGCCAGTAAAAATAATGGTGTATGTTTCAGAGTGAAATCTTAGCTGTGCTAAACCATGAGGGAAAACATTGATGAGTAGTCTGTTTTGCTGGTTAATGATTTTTTCCTCCATAAAAAAACCCTTAAACTTAAAAATACCTAACCCCTTTTAATGAAAAACTTCTAAAGTCTTATATCATTAAAAATGAAGAGAATACACGCATGTGATTAAAATTTCAAAAGGAATGGGAAGGTATAAAATATCACTTCTACTCCCAAATGCTCGGTTTCATTCAGCTGTAATCACTATGAACAATTTATTGTGGATTTTTTAATGTGTTTTTATATGAATATAAGCTATAGTCTTTTTAGAAACATAGGAATTCATATTATAACTGTGAGTAAATACCAAGCCTGTCACTTGGTTCATTTTGAAGATTTTTCTATATCAACAGAGTTCCTATATCCTAACTTATACTCTAAACACCTGCCATTCCCATTATATAGTTCAGAGTTTAAACCAGTCCTCCACAAACAAAAATTTACAAATTTTTTCTATTTTTCAGAAGTAGTGAAAATGCTAGAATGATCTTACTTGTACGTATTCCCACCCTAGGTGTGTGTGTGTGCATGTAGATAATTGCCTAATAACGAAAGTGGTATTTTTATCTTAAAATGATAGCTTTTCCCAACATTATATACAAATGCCTATTTCATGCCTTGTCAATACTAGGTTTTATTTATCTGTTCAGTTTTTACCAGCAGGAGCTGTAAAAGGCAGTAAATTACATTATCTTGGTTTTCATCTTGCCTGAATTTACATGGCCATACACTAATTGGCCATCATTACACCTTTTAATTTTCTATTAAATTTTGCTTCCTTTTGATGTGGAGGAGTACTGAGTACTTCTCTAAATGACTTTTTTTCCTCTAAATGTCATGTGTTTCGAACTTGAGAAAAGCCTGTGTTGTGCTTTGTTTGTAGGAGCAGGCTGTCGGGTGGGCTGACCGTATCTTCCGCCTTCAGTTGCTTTCATCCCTGTCTTTCCCTCTGTGTTAGTATTTCTGGTCCTTCCTTGCTGCCACCAATTTACTTTGCAGCTCTGATCGTTGTTTCTTGCTGTTTCTAATTTATTATGTTCCCAATGGCATTCAGTCTTCTATTTCCTGTCCTAAATCTCCAGTCTCCTGTTGACCCATTTTAACTTTTTGTTTGCTTGATTCCTGCTCTGTTTAACTGTTTTCCAGAGTACAAAAAGTGCATTAAATATATAATTCTTAGCTCCTTTGTATGTTTCCTCCTGAATGTGGGCCTATCCTGTATCTTGTATATACTTCTTCCTATGATGCTTTTGCATATTTACTACCCTCTAGTGCCTAAGAGGCTTATTCCTTGGAAGGAAAGTTATGACCAACCTAGACAGCATATTAAAAAGCAGAGACATTACTTTGCCAACAAAGGTCTGTCTAGTCAAGGCTATGGTTTTTCCAGGGGTCATGTATGGATGTGAGAGTTGGACTGTGAAGAAAGCTGAGCACCGAAAAATTGATGCTTTTGAACTGTGGTGTTGGAAAAGACTGTTGAGAGTTCCTTGGACTGCAAAGAGATCCAACCGGTCCATCCCGAAGGAGATCAGTCCTGGGTGTTCATTGGAAGGACTGATGCTGAAGCTGAAACTCCAATACTTTGGCCACCTGATGTGAAGAGCTGACTCATTCGAAAAGACCCTGATGCTGGGAGGGATTGGGGGCAGGAGGAGAAGGGGCTGACAGAGGATGAGATGGTTGGATGGCATCACTGACTCGATGGACATGAGTTTGAGTAAACTCCGGGAGTTGGTGATGGACAGGGAGGCCTGGCATGCTGCAATTCATGGGGTCGCAAAGAGTTGGACACGACTGAGCGACTGAACTGAACTGAACTGAGTGCCTAATACCCAGTAGCACAGCAAGATCTCCTTGAAATAGTTTTGAAAATTCCAGTGCCAGGGACCATTCCAGACCTCACTGACCAGGCATGGCCAGTTGCCCCAAGCTCTCCTTAGGGTTGGAAGCCAAAGGAGGGTTGAGAAGCTTGCCTCTTACAGTCCTCCATGCATCATTTTATATAAGGGTATTGAATATCTGTGGCATTTGGTATTCTTGGAGGGGAGGGGTTCCTGGCATCAATATAGGACCATATCCCAGAAGCATTTGATTTTTTAAAAAATATTTATTTATTTATTTTTGGCTGCACTGGGTCTTAGCTACAGCACGCAGGTTTCTCTCTAGTTGAGGGGTGCGTGTTTAGTTGCCCCACAGCATATGGGATCTTAGTTCCCCAACCAGGGATTGAACCCCGATTCCCTGCATTTCAAGGTGGATTCTTAACAGTTGGACCACCAGGGAAGTCCTCCAGAAGTATTTTTAAATCACTTAACAGATACAAACCACCTTTCGTAAAATAAACTATAAGAAGTTACTATATAGCACATGAAACTATATTCAAAATCGTATTGTAATTTACAATGGAAAATAATCTGAAAAAAAAAAATGTGTAGCTGCTCACTTTGCTGTAGACCCAAAACTAATCCAAGTAAATCAACTGTACTTCAATTTTCAATTTAAAAAAAATCAGTTAAGGCTCATTTTGTCTGAGTCAACTGACATTTCTTTAGCTTGCTAGAACATACCTTGCCGGAGTCTAGCTTGGGCTAAAGTAGAAACGAGGTCTAATCATGTGGCTTTTCACTCTTCTGAGGATTAATCTTAGGCAGTGTCTTTCCAATGTCTTCCCTTCCACTGGGGTGGCACATGCTCTGGGCTAGGAGGAAATGAGTGTCTTCTGTCTTACCCTGCCTGCAGAGTGGTCTCGTACCCTGGCTTATGTCCTGAGGGGTTGAGGAGTCCATTGTTCTTGTGGCTGTCCAGTCTCCTAGTCGTGTCTGACTCTTTGAGACCCCATGGGCTGTAGCACGCCAGGCCTTCCTGTCCCTCACCATCTCTTGGAGTTTACCCAAGTTTATACTCACTGCATCGGTGATACCGTCCAGCCATCTCATCCTGTGACACACTCTTCTCTTTCTGCCCTCAATCTTTCCCCAAATCAGGGACTTTTCCAATGAGTCATCTGCTTGCATCAGGTAACCAAAATACTGGAGCTTCAGCTTCAACATCAGTCCTTGCAGTGAATATTCAGTGTTCATCTCCCTTAAGATTGACTGTTTGATCTCCTTGCTGTCCAAGGGACTTTCAGGAGTCTTCTCCAGTGCCATAATTTGAAAGCATCAATTCTTTGGCATTCTGCCTTCTTTATGGCCCAGCTCTCACAACCGTACGTGACTACTGGGAAGACAATAGCCTTGACTATATGAATCTTTGTCAGCAGAGTAATGTCTCTGCTTTCCAACACACTGTCTAGGTTTGTAATAACTTTCCTGCCAATAAGCAATCACCTTTTGATTTCATGGCTGCAGTCACTGTCTGCAGTGATTTTGGAGCCCAAGAAGAGGAAATCTGTCACTACTTCCACCTTTTCCCCTTCTATTTGCCATGCAGTAATGGGGGTGGATGCCATGATATTAGTGGGTTTTTTGTTTGTTTGTTTTAATGTTTAACCTTAAGCCGGCTCTTTCACTCTCCTCCTTCACCCTCATCAAGAGGCTCTTTATTTCCTTTTCACTTTCTGCCACAGAGTGGTATCATCTGCATATCTGAGGTTGTTGATGTTTCTCCTGCCTATCTTGATTCCAGCTTGTAACTCATGCAGCCCAGCATTTCTCATGATGTGCTCTGCGTATAGGTTAAACAAACAGGGTGACAGCAGAGAGCCCTGCCATACTCCTTTCTCAATCTTGAACCAATCAGTTGTTCCATACTCGATGGCATCCTCCTTTAGGGATCTGAGTAGTTCTGCTGGAAATTCATTGCATCCACTGGCTTTGTTAACGGCAGTGCTTCTTGAAGCCTACTTGACTCCGCACTCCAGAATGTCTCTGGGTGACTAACCACTCCATCATTGTGATCTGGTTCATTAAGATCTTTTTAATACAGTTCTTCCCTGTATTCCTTCCATCTCATCTTGATCTCTTCAGTGTCTACTAGGTCTCTACTATTTTTATCCTTTATTGTGCACAACTTTGGGTGGAACACTCCCTTGATGTTTCCAATCTTCCCCCGTCTTTCCCCTTTTGTTGTTTTCTTCTGTTATTAAGCACTGCTCATTGAAGAAGGCCTTCTTGTCTCTTCTAGCTATTCTTTGGAACTCTGCATTTAATTGGATGCGTTTTTCCCTCTCTCCCTTGTTTTTCACTTCTCTTTGTTCTTCCACTATTTGTAAAGCCTCCTCAGATAACCACTTTGCCTTCTTGCTTTTCTTTTTCTTTGGGATGGTTTTGTTCACTGCCTTCTGTACATTATTATGGATCTCTGTCCATAGTTCTTCAGGCATAATGTTAATTAAATCTAGTCCCGTGAATCTATTCATTACCTCTACTGCAAATTCATACAGGTTTTGATTTAAGTTATACCTGTTTGGCCTAAGTATTTTAAGCCTGAATTTTGCTATGAGAAGCTGATGATCTGAGCCACAGTCAGCTCCAGGTCTTCTTTTTTTTTTTTTGCTGACTGTCTACAGTTTCTCCATCAGTTTGATTTCAGTATTGACCATTTGGTGATGTTCATGTGTAAAGTCATCTCTTGTGTTGTTGAAAAAGGGTATTTGCTATGACTAGTGCGTTCTCTTGGCAGAATTCAGTTAGTCTTTGTCCTGCTTCATTTTGTTCTCCAGGGCCAAACTTGCCTGTTATTCAAGGTATATCTTGACTTCCTACTTTTGCATTCCAATCCCCGATGATGAATAGAACATCTGTTTAAAGTGTTAGTTCTAGGAGGTCTTCTAGGTCTTCATAGAACTGATCAACTTCAGCTTCTTCAGCATAGTTGGTTGGGGCATAGACTTAGATTACTGTGATGTTAAATAGCTTGCCTTGGAAACGAACTGAGATCATTCTGTTGTTTTTGAAGATGCACCCAAATACTGCATTTCGGACCCTTTTGTTGACTATGAGGGCTCCTCCATTTCTTCTATGGGATTGCCCACAGTAGTAGATATAATGGTCATCTGAATTAAATTCCCCAATTTTGGCCCATTTTAGTTTGGTGAGGAGTTCATTAGCGGTTCCTAAAGCAAGGTTCATTTGTCTGGCTGGCTCCAGGTAGGGGGATGAGGTAGGGTAAGATGTAGTAAGGGACAAGGCTGTCACCTCTCTCTGGGAAACGCCAACTGTGGTCCCAGCAGCAGCCTAGTGCTCCTTCTGGACGGGCTCCTTCACAAGCCTGCAGGAACATACATTTGCTTCCTTCTCCCAAGAGTCTTCTCCAGCTGCTCTGAGCTTCACTTTCTTAATGCACAGAGGCAATTAGGAGAACTCTTCCCAAACTCCCTAACCGTCCCTTCCCCGCCCCCTGGCAACCATAAGTTCGTGAGTTTGGGATGGACATGTACACACTGCTATATTTAAAGTGGATAACCAACAAGGACCTGCTATATAGCACATGGAACTCTGTTCAATGTTATGTGGCAGCCTGGATTGGAGGGGGGCTTGGGGGAGAATCGATCCATGTGTAAGTATGGTTGAGTCCCTTTGCTGTCCATCTGAAACTATCACAACATTGTTAATTGGCTATACCCTGATACAAAATTAAAAGTTTTTTTTTTTTTTTTTAAAGAAAACTTAATTCTCAGAGCTATTGTGATAAATACCCAAGTTGACAGCTGGGTATAGAAACGTAGCCTGCCCCATCTTGGAAGCCAGGAGGTAGAAACTATTTATCTGGCCCCACCATTAGTCAATAGTGAAAATGCTATACACTCCTTTCCCCTCTGCAATCTCAAATTCTTCATTTATGAAATTTAAGAGTTAAAGTCCTGTTTAATCCTCTATCTCTGAATTTCTTTTTGGAATCTGGGCTCAGTATACGTGAGTTTTTACTCCCTCTGCTGGTGGATGTAAGTAAAACAGCGAAACAAAATTTCTTGCAGAATTCTGGTTAGGTCTCCCAACCTAAGTTGGACAGTCCTCATGTAGACACATTGCTTGCTTGAAGTGGCTTTTATTGGCTGTGGCATGTTTATATTGATACCATCTTTTATGTTCTCTCTAGAATATGTAATTAAGATTTACTGAAATGTCTCAGCTCTTTTTATTTGACCATAATTTAGGCTTTTAATGAATAGTGTTTTAGGTCAGGGGCTTCCCTGATGGCTTCATGGAAAAGAATCTGCTTGCCAATGCAGGATTCGTGGGTTTGAACCCTGTGTCAGGAAGATCCCCTGAGAAGGAAATGGCAACCCACTCCAATATTCCTGCCTGGAGCCTGGTGGGTTACATGGGGGTGGCAAGAGAGTCAGACATGACTTAGCAACTCAACAATAACAACTTTTAACTTAGAAGAGAAAGTAATTCAAATTTTAACTCTGTTCAATTTCACGGTTTCTTTAAATGTTATTTGACATTTCTTCATCAAAGAACTCAAAGAGAATACCAGCTTTGCCTCAGATCTAAATGATCATCAAGTAAAAAATAGTGGTATTCCAAATTATTAAACCATAAATGGCACCACAGTGGTTTAAATATAACTGGTAGTTTGGGAGCAATTTGGATTTATATTTCTAAAATATGTGAAAAGCTCTATTAAGTTCCTCTATAGTTTTATCTGCAAATGTCAAGTAAGTTTATCCAATTTTATTCTTCACCAAGTTTACTTGTTTTTTGCATATTAACTTAATTGTTTCAGTGTATTGTTGGGTTGATTACAACACTCATGTGACTATCTAGAATATGAATTTAAAGAGTTCATGACAGGATAGAGAATAACATGTTTGATTATGATGGCTTCAGAAGTAATGAACTATAATTGGAACTAGATAGACACATAAGAAAAGAGCTAGAGAAAATTATGTGACAGTCATTCTGTTAGATTCAAGGCCATTTTCATCAATAAGATTGCCTGGAATTGAGATAGAAATTTCAAACAGGTCATCTGATTGGTTTCTTTTTTTAGTCAGGTAGTTAAAAAGACTCAAGAAAAAAAAATCTTCCTTTGAAATGGGAAAAAAAGGAGAATAAAGGGATATGGTACTTAAGTTCTGTTACCTGATTTTACCTTTTTCACAATAATATATAAACCAGCTGTTCTCAAACTTTAATGTGCATGAAAATCAACCAGGGGGTTTATGTAATACAGATGACAGGGTTGTGCTTTCAGAAATTTTGATTCAATAGGAATGGGTAGGATTCAGGATTTCAAATTTTTTTATACCATCCTGATTCTCATGCTGGTGATTGTTGAACTGCATTTACAGAGGCTTTTACATCATAAAGCTGATGACCCATTATTATGCTTTCCTACCCTTTCATAAAACACTGCTAGGCAAAGTTGATATTTGGCTATATTAAGATATGTCAGAGCTAATTTCATGAGAAAATCTTAAGAAAATTTTAGATTCTTATATATGTAGTTTCATCTAATAATTCTACTAAATTATGACAGAAGCATTTCCTCATTTGTATACCATTATGAGTGTTAACGGGCTTCCCAGATGATGCTAGTGGTAAAGAACCTGCCTGCCAGTGCAGGATATATAAGAGACACAGGTTCAATACCTGGGTAGCGAAGATCCTCTGGAGGAGGGCACAGCAACCCACTCCAGTATTCTTGTCTGGAGAACCCCATGGACAGAGGGGCCTGATGGGCTACAATCCATGGGGTCGCACAGGGTCGGACACGGCTGAAGCAACTTAGCACACAGCGCACATGAGTGTTAACACACATTAAAGGTAAAAGTAAGTGTTACACTATAAAGATCTTTTCGTAGTTAACTATCGTAAAGCCATGGAAAATTCATGTCTAGCCCGGGAGCTTGGGAAGAGACTGAGGGTCTGCTATCTACTTTATTATTGCTTTTTCTCTTAATCAAAACTTTGTAGAGTACAGACAAAACTTCAGAGGTGTTGAGGGTTTGATTCTAGACCACCACAATAAGTTGAATATCGCAATAAGCAACTCATATGAATCTTTTGGTTTCCCAGTGCATATAGAAGTTATGTTTACACTTTATCATAGTCTAGTAAGTGTGTGATAGCATCATGTCTTAAAAAACTATGTTACTACCTTAATTTAAAAATGGCTTATTGCTAAAAATGCTGCCCATCATCTGAGCCTTCAGTCAGGAGTTATTATTATTATTATTATTATTTTTGCTGGTGGAGGGTGTTGCCTGGATATTGATGGCTGCTGACTGATCAGGGTGGTATTTGCTATAGGCTGGGGAGGCTGTGACAGTTCATTAAAATAAGACAGCAGTGAAGTTTGTCCCATCAAATGACTCTCCGTTTCATGAATGATTTCTCTGTAGTATGCAACCGTGTTTGATAGCACTTTGCACACAGTAGAACTTCTCTCAGAACTGGAGTCAGTCTTCCCAAACCCCGCTGCTGCGTTGTGGATGAAGATTATGTAATTTTCTCAATCCTTTGTTGCCATTTCAACAATCATCACATCCTCTTCACCAGGAGTCGATGCCGTCTCAGGAAAACACGTTCTTTTTTGTGTGTGAATGCTCCTTCATCTATTATTTGGCTGCCCTGGATCTTAGTTGCAGTACTCGGGGTCTTTCCTGGCAGTGCATGGACTCCAGTTGCAGCACACAGGCTCCGGAGGGTGAAGGCTCAGTGTTGTGGCGTGTGGACTTAATGACTTATTTGCTCCACAGCACGTATGTTCTTAGTTCATGGGCCAGGGATCAAACCCCTGGCATTGCAAGGCGGATTCTTCACCCCTGGACCACCCAGGTAGTCCCAGAAAACCACTTTCTTTACTCATCTATAGGAAGCAATTCCTCATCTGCTACAGTTGTATTATGCAATTGTGGCAATCCAGTCATATCTTCAGGCTCCACTTCTAATTCTAGTTCTCTTGCTGTTTGTACCACATCTGCAATTGCCTCCTCCACTGAAGTCATGAACCCCTCAAAGTCATCTCTAAGGGTTGGAATTAACTTCTGCCAAACTCCTGTTAATGTTCCTATTTTGACTTCTTCCCGTGGATCACCATTGTTCTTAATGCCATCTGGAATTGTGAATCCTTTCCAGAAGGTTTTCCATTGACTTTGCCCAGATCCATCATAGAAATCATTATCCATGGCAGCTATAACCTTACAAAATACATTTCTTCAATAGAAATGCTTGAAAGTCAAAATTACTCCTTGATCCATGGACTTCAGGATGAATGCTGTGTTAGCAGTCATGAAAACCACACTAATCTCATATACCAGAGCTCTTGAGCAACCAGGTGCATTATCAATCAGTTGTAATATTTTGAAAGGAATCTTTTTCTAAGCAGGTCTCAACAGTGGACTTACAGAATTCAGTGAACCATGCTGTAAACAGATGTGCTTTCATCCAGGCTGTGTTCCATTTATAAAGCAAAGGCAGAGTAGATTTAACAAAATTATTAAATGTCCTAGAATTTTTGGAATGGTAAAAGAGCATTGGCTTCAACTTAAAAATCACCAGATGAATTAGTCCCTAACTAGAGACTTAACCTGTCCTTTGAAGCTTTGAAGCCAGGCATTGACTTCTCTCTAGCTATGACAGTCCTAAAAGGCAGATGGCATCTTCTTTCAATATATATCATTGATAACATCGATCTTAAAGGTTGAACTGACTTTGCACCTGCCATGGACAAATATTTACTGAGCATCTACTAATATTCCTGGGCAGTGTTCAAGGCAATAGGATTCAGCAGCAAATGAAACAGACCCTGTCAAAAAAAAAAAAAAAAAACCAGTCCAAGGGAATTTAAGGTTTATCTCCAAACACTGCAAAGATGCTGAGGTAAAACAGAAGACATTGTATCAGAAAGTCTTTTAGCAACAAAACATAAACTAAAAACTCACTTTTTTTTGTAAGATAACATTTGGGTTCATATAAATGCAAAATCCGAAAATATACTTGATCTGAAGTTTTCCTCCGTATATCAAAAAGTCACAAGGACCCAGTTGGCATCTGTCTCACTAATCTGCTTTTCCTGTTACACACAGGACCCCTTGCAGGCTAAGAATGTCTCAACTGGCAGCAAAATGGTTACTATAGTTTCAGTTCTCCAACCTCACATCCAAGAGAGGATGCCTTTCAGAAGCTCCTCAAACCAGAAGAAAAGACTTTAGTTTTGCAGAATCCCCAGAATATACCACCTGGGTTTTTATTAGGTTATTTCCCCTCTCTAAGAAAATCTCTTTGGCAAAGGGATAAGAGATTTGGCTTCCCTGATAGCTCAGTTGGTAAAGAATCTGCCTGCAATGCAGGAGACCCCAGTTCAATTCCTGGGTCAGGAAGATCTGCTGGAGAAGGGATAGGCTACCCACCCCAGTATTCTTGGGCTTCCCTTGTGGTTCAGCTGGTGGAGAATCCACCTGCAATGCAGGAGATCTAGGTTTGATCCCTGGGTTGGGAAGGCCCCCTGGAGAAGAGAAAGGCTACCCACTCCAGTATTCTGACCTTGAGAAATCCATGGACTATAGAGTCCATGGGGTCACAAAGAGTCAGACACAACGGAGCAACTTTCCCTTTCACTTTTCAAGGGGTAAGATATGTTGATTGACTAAAACCCTTAACATTTTACCTTTGGAGTTGGAGGTGGGTTTTCCCCTCCACCCAAATCAGAGGAGACTGTC
Source organism: Cervus elaphus (assembly GCF_910594005.1). Taxonomy (NCBI): domain Eukaryota; kingdom Metazoa; phylum Chordata; class Mammalia; order Artiodactyla; family Cervidae; genus Cervus; species Cervus elaphus. The sequence continues at coordinate 24,235,225 of NC_057846.1, read as the reverse complement.
CTCCAAAAGAAAATTTTAAGAAAAACAATTAAAATATAAAGTGAAAGCGTTAGTCACTTAGTCATGTCCAATTCTTTGTGACCCCATGGACTGTAACCCGCCAGGCTCCTCTGTCCATGAAATTCTCCAGGCAAGAATACTGGAGTGGGTTTTCGTTCCCTTTTCCAGGGGACCTTCCTGAGCCAGGGATCAAACCCGGGTCTCCCGCACTGCAAGCAGATTCTTAACCATCTGAGGCACCTTCCCCGATGGCTCAGAAGTAATTAAAAGATACTATATATAGTAAAAATAGCATGTCAAACACTAGTACCTTCAGGCCACCTGAAGTGTGAATTATCATATTGTCAGAAACATGAATAGAGTTTGTCGGTTTTGATCTCCTTGGCCACTTACAAGAAAGACCTGGCCTCCGGGCTTATAAGGAGTATGATAGGTCATCTTAGACATTCTCAAAACATGTTAATATTTTTAAAAATATAGTAAATGAATGTTAGGACATCTGGAATCTTTTATAATTAACACAGTTATTCCTATCAGTTCAAAGGAAAAATGGGAAACATATTTAACAAGGATTAAAGTATCTCCTTTTCGTGTTCTATTAATTTTTAATAACTCACAGAAATTTCTTGGTGACATCAAGGTCTTCACTCTGTTTCAACAAGGTAAATTGGGAGAGAAAACTGTTTTCAAGGTAAGTGAGAAAATAACAGACAGTAAACCACTGCATAGATGCCTATGGTAGATTCTGGAGAAATATGTAGATTGAAGGCTGAAACTTACAATGTTTGAGAATAAATAGTGTTTAAGTAACTGCCATGGATTATGAGAAATGCAATAGTTAACATATTTTTTGAGTGATTATGTAACTGACTTCTAAGTTTTAGGTTTTTTTCTCCAAACCTTTCTACACGTAACTTTTTTTCACATGTATAATCTTTTACTTTCAAGTGCATGTCTACAAAATAATTTAGGCCACAGTTCAAAAAACTGAAGGCCTTATTAAAATTTGTTTCTCTTCTTCAGAGGAGGATGAAAACAGGAGACTGACAAGAAGGGGCTCTGAATTTTAGAGTCAGCCTGAGTCAAGCCACTGCAGATCTCTTTCTATGTCTCATATGATTATACTTTCATCTCTCGGATTAAGTGGCAATCTGTCTAGTGACGTCAGCAGTTTCATCTGTCATGTTGATGCGCCTTTGCCGTTTTAACCTAAATCCCACCAGCGTCTAGCGGTAACTTAATCAGGTTCTTCCCTCCTAGATCCTCAAGAGAATTTAAGGACAGCAATTCACCCAGGGATCTCAATTGCAACTCCTGATGACACACAGTCTCCTCTATGAGGCTGGTTGGAGCAGAGGTGTCTCAGTTACCTACTGCTGCATAACGGACTGTGCTAATATTCAGTGGCTTAAAACAACAACCATTTTATCAACCATCCTAACTGTTGTCGTTGTTCAGTTGGTAAGTTGTGTCCGACTCTTTCTGACCCCGTGGACGGCAGCACGCCAGGCTTCCCAGTCCTTCACTATCTCCCAGAGTTTGCTCAAACTCATGTCCATTGAGTCAGTGATGCTATCTATCCACCTCAACTGTGGGTCATGGATGTGGGCTGTGCTTCTGTGGGCGATTCCGTAGCACACAGCATTGACTAGGGACAGCTGGTGGCATTTTGTGGACCGCTGGTCTGATCTGGAGGATCTAAAATAGCTTCACTCTCAGGGTTGGCACCTTGGTGGGCACAATGGAAGGCTGACCTCAGCTGGGCACCTACTCCTTTCCATGTAGTCTCAGAGTCTCTTCCTGTGTCTTTCAAGCCAGGTGGTTAACACAACCGCTCAAGGCTCCAAGAGAGACCCTTGTTCCACCAGGGACCCTAATAGAAGCTACAAGACTTCTTCTGATCTCACTGTGGGAGCTCTTCTTCCAAGTTGCTCCTTCTGTATTCTACTCCTCAAGCAAATCACTAAGGCAAGGACAGTTTTAAGGGGGAAAAAATTAGACTGCATCTTCCAATGAGAGTAGAAAGGAATTTGCAACCATCTGTATTCTGCCTTAGGCAGCAAATCCATGGATTGCTAGGCATTCATCCAAAGCCATACTGAAAAAATAAATTAGGTGAATCACATCCTTCTCTTAGCAATCTGGAATTGGGAAAGTGATAAGATAGGACAGGTAGCAATGATGAAGTGAGGCACAGGTGGCTATTAGAGGACAACTTTGAGAGAAAGAGCATTTATAGATCCACCTTGCAAGGGATTACTGGGCTCCTGAGAGATGGGAAGATGGTGAGGCCAGCTGCCTAAGTCCTGCTGGCCTTTTAATACCAATCCTCTTGTACTTTTTTAAAATTTATTTTGCTTATTTATTTTTGGTTGCACTGGATCTTTATTGTCGTTCACAAGCTTTGTCTAGTTGTGATCAGGTGTGGTGCTTAGACTTTTCATTGTGGTGACTTCTCTTGTTGGGGAGCACAGGCTCTAGGGTGCATGGGCTAAGCCACCCTGCAGCATGTGGGATCTTCCCAGATCAAACCGGGGTCCCCTGCATTGCAAGGTGGGTTCTTAACCACTGGACCACCAGAAAAGCCCAATCCTCATATATCTTGATGATGAACCTTGCTATCTTGGAGGTTCGTTACATGAGCCACTATTTCTCAAAACCAAAAATTTACTGAACCAGCTCTTCACTACCTGTACACCATGTTTTTGCAGAACAAATTTGACTTTTAAAACAAAATACTAAAAAAAAAAAAAAACAAAACAAAATACTACATCTTACTGCATCTTCTGCAGCAACATTTACTTCTTAAAATATTTCTCATGTGGAATCATACTAAACAAACTCTTTAGAGTTATGGATCTACTTTAGTGTTTTTATTTCTCTCCAACCAACGTTGTATCCAGTCTCAACCACATAATGTGTTTATAGTTTTGAAAAATGTTCAATCTGAAGAGAAAGCATATAACAAGTATAAAAAGCACACTGTCCTGTGGCCCATTTGCAGAGATTTTAGTGGGATCAACAGAATCCATCCTAAGTAAAATCTACATGGCAAGGCTGGGAGGTGGGAACATCTCAAATGGTTCAAACATCATCTCCGACTTAAAGGACACTATATTCAGGCAAATGGTGCTTCATGCACCCTTTCTGGAAGAGAAACCATCACTGCCATTACAAAGCCTTTGTGTTCTTTCTTGCTTATTAGATGCCATCTTAACTTGACACTGAAACAAATGTTTATCTTCTTATACAGAAGCACAAAACTGAAGGTGAAATTAAACTATGCATTTTTTATGTGCCACATACTTAGCTGATTGCTGAGTATTCTCTTTGATGCATATATGTGTGTTGAGAATGTGGGCATGTTGTGCTTAGGGATGATCCTTTTCTGTGAATGTAAACTGTTTAAGGTAGAGACCACGGTGGAGGGCTGGTCTCAGAAGAGGGTGCCAGGCCCTGCTTCACCAGAAAATGTTGCAGAAATTTGTAAAGGTGGGGAGGGTAACCCCCCCTGCCAAATGTGATTTAATGAATAATAGAGTCTAGCCACTGGGGATCAAATGAAATTAAAATTTTCTACATTTTTGCTACTTCTGCAAACAGAATCTTTGCTTCTGAGGCAAAGATACTGTCATTTCCACCTTATGATTGAACGTTTAATTAAACAGAATGTTACCCTAGTTTTTACACCATACTAGGAACATTGCAATTAGTCGTGAGGATGAGGTCTCAAAAAATTGTTCTATATAGCAACATAGTGTGCTCACCAAAAACCGATTGCCACAGAAAATATTGTTTCCAATAAATACAAATTAAAACATATGCAAGTAGATGTTTCTGGTCTGAGCATTGCTGTATAAATCATCATTTTTCTCCATCTCCTGCTGGAAATCATAAAGGAAAACCCTCCATTTCAAGCAAAACTGGGAGATGGATGTAATCACTGTAGTCAAAAATACCTGTATCACATGTTAGACGCAGTTGGGATCTAGCAGAAATACGTAGGCAAACCTGAAGCATAAAAACATGAAGAATTATTGGTACCTAAGTGGCCAGATCTCAGGAAATGGCAAGAAAAGTACACCTCCTGAAAATGGTGCCCTCAGCCTGGTCTTTTGGGTTTTCATGCAAATGGATTTCTCCCCAAGAACCCTGTTCTCTCACTGGCAGCTCTCTTATTCTCCCCAAGTGAGAAGGAATTACTTACCTAATGCGTGATTTAGAGAAACCTCCCCCCCCCCCTTTCCTGCAGAGGGCACCAGCTCCCCGCCTCCCACCCCGGCAGGGTCCTAGGCTCTGTCTGTGGAGCATTGCCCGTGAATGGTGGGTGAGCCTGCCCAGCCCTGTTACTTGGTCTGTTCGGGCAGCTGTAGCAAAACACCACAGACTGGCTGACTTATGAACAACAGAAATTTATCTCTCACAGTTCTGGAGGCTGGAAGTTCTAGATCAGGTGACCCACATGGTCAGATTCTGTGTCTGGTGAGACCTTGCTTCCCAGTTAATAAATGTCTGTCTGTGGCTGTAACATCATGTCGTGGAAGCATCTCTTTTATAAGGGCACTAATCCACCTGAGACGAAGAGCTGACTCATTGGGAAAGACCCTGATGCTGGGAAAGATTGAAGGTGGGAAAAGAAGGGGACGACAGAGGATGAGATGGTTGGATGGCATCACCAACTCAATGGACATGAGTTTGAGTACACTCCGGGAGTTGGTGATGGACAGGGAGGCCTGGTGTGCTGCAGTCCATGGGGTTGCAAGGAGTCAGACACGACTGAGCGACCGACCTGAACTGATCTGAATCTCTCTTCTGAGGGCTTTGCTCTCATCCCCTAAGCACCCAAAGGATTCATCTAATACCAGCACAGTGAGCATTAGAATTTCAACATATGAGTTTCTTTGTGGGGGCTGCAGGGGAGGCACACAGACATATAGCACCCAGGGTCTGGGAGTTAGGAGTTTTTTGTGGTCTTAGAACCAAGTCATATTCTTAACGGCTCTATCAGTGACAAAAGTTGACCTTCTCTCCATCTGCTGGGTTCCTTTACTGATCTCTGGGTTGGTTCAGGACTGAGGAAGTGTGAAGCATGGCCTCCCTTTCCCTCTCGCCTCCCCCTCCCCTCCCTCATCCCCTCCTGTCCTCTCTTCTGCTTGCCTTTCCTCAGGGTCAGAGGGCTCAGTCCTCATGGCCTTCAATCCCCAGCACCTCATCATCACTGGGCCACCTGAGGACTCTCTCTCTAATTTTATTTCTCACCCATGTGTGTGAGTGCTCAGTCACTTCAGCTGTATCTGACTCTTTGTGACCCCATAGACTGTAGCCTTCCAGGCTCCTCTGTCCATGGGATTCTCCAGGCAAGAACACTGGAGTGGATTGCCACGCCTTCCTCCAGGGGATCTTCCTGACCCAGGGATTGAACCTGTGTCTTCTGTATTGCAGCTGGATTCTTTACTGCTGAGCCACAGGGAAAGCCCTTCTCACCCACTGACCCCCTCAAATCCCAACCAAACTCATCACTTTACACAAATGTAGAATGATTTGTTCCTTCCTTCTTCAAAGTGGGAACTTTCATTGGAAGCTCATAGTGTGCCTGGAGGGAAAACTGACCATTTGCCTCCCTCTTAACCCTTCCCATAGGGACAACTCAACTAAACATGCAGGATATCTAGGCATTAAACTTCATTGAAAGGGAGGATAGAACAGGCCAATCCATGGCCATTTCTTTCACATGTCTTCCCCTATGGATGTTAAGGTACAGCTTCTTTTTGGCCATAGCTTCTCTGTGTAATGCCCTAGATCAACCTCATACACAGAGCAGGCGGAGGATAGACCCAAGGGACAGTTTTGTTGTTTTGTTATTCAGTCACTAAGTCATGTCTGACTCTGTGGCTCTATGGACTGAAGCACGCCAGGCTTCCCTGTCCTTCACTATCTCCCAGAGTTTGCTCAAATTCATGTCCATTGAGTCAGTAATGCCATCCAACCATCTCATCCTCTGCCACCCTCTCCTCCTTTTGCCTTCAATCTTTCCCAGCATCAGGGTCTTTTCCAATGAATCAGCTCTTCGCATCAAATGACCGAAGTACTGGAGCTTCAGCTTCAGCCCTTCCAATGAATATTCCGGGTTGATTTCCTTTAGGACTGACTGGTTTGATCTTGCAGACCCCCAGGCAGAAATACATCGACTACCAATGCCAAGGCTCAGAGTAGAGGAGGGGTCCCAGCCTTTATGGCCCTTTTCTCCCACCTTCCCCTTCAGACCAAGCAGCCTGCTGTTGACTAGTCCATATACCCCAAAGTTACTTTATTCAACGTGTGGGTAATTCTGAATTGGTTCATGTACTCCAAAACTTTACTCATTGAAAGCCTGATCGAGCTGATGTAGTGCTTCCTTGAGCCCTAAATCTCTTTTTTCAATTCACATCTCCTTGGAAGGTAAACATCTCTAATACTAGCGCACACCATTTTTTTTCATTCCTTTTTACCCCAAGGGTAGAAAATCATGACAATACTATTGAGAAGCCCACACCCCCCTGCATCCACTTTCTTGAACAATTTATAATATGGTATTTTACACAGGAAATGTTGACATCCATTGCTGTCACATGCCTAATTTCTTGTAGTTTCTGCTTTGAGTTTACCTCCTAGTGAAGTTAATGGGATGGCTAGCTTTCCCTCAATCATGCCAGTTGTCCATAGCGTGAGACTTTTAGGACACTCTCTTCTATCTGTTCAAGTAGAGCCATTTCTGCTAGTTAAGAATCTTCTAGTGCACAGAGTCCCACTGAAAAGGAAAGTGAGACACACAGGAGAGAAGAGAGGAAAATGAAGGCTTCTTTTAGTGCTTCCTTTAATGCCTCAATCTGTGAACCCAGGTTTTGGAAAAGAGACGTGTCCCACTCTAAGTCTGCAGTCATTTCTAGTGTGATTGTTTCAGACAAAGAAGCTTTTTAGAGATTCAGATGGCAGGTACTTTGTTTTTATTTTTGTTTGGTTGGTTTTTGGTTTGTTTTGCTTTACTGTGTGGCCTGAGGGATCTTACTTCCCTGACCAGGGATTGAACCCATGCCCCTTGCAGTGGAAGCACAGATTTTTAACTACTGAACCACCAAGGAAGTCCCAAATGGCAGGTGCTTTAAAAGTTAAAAAGTTGAAAAGATTCCCCTCTAGTACTGTCAACTATCTTTTGTCAGATCTGGGCAAAATAGGAAAATAGTATTCCAGTTTGACCGGACATATCAACAATCAGATCTAGTTGCAGACACATTGCTCCATGTTTTTCTAATTTATTCAATGGATATAGTTTGTAACTACTGTTATTTATTTGTTTTAATGCTCAAATTGCCCCCAGTTTAGCAAATAGAAGCCAATTAAAATTGGCTCTCTGTTCTTTTATATATCCTATCATTTTTGAGCACTTCTTCATATTCTGGTACTAGATGTTCTAGTTTCATCTTGCACTTTCCTACATTACACCTTGTACATATTCTGCAACTATTTTTTCCAATAACGAGTATATACTCAAAATGGAAATCATAAAATTTTTTCTTTCTCATCTTAAATCTCGTAGGCACATTTTAAAAATAAACTACTTGAACCAGATGTTCTTCCACTAAAATTATGATAAAATGTATAGCAAAAAGATATGAAAGAAAAAGCAGTAAAAGAGCAAAAGTTGTTTTTGCAATTAGGTGTTGTTTATAATAACTTAGTTCCTGTTATTGGTAAGGACCACCTGTCTGGGATAACTGCTCAATTTAAGTAAGTAAAAGCATAATCTTAAGTGAATAGATCAAATCAGTTACAGGAAGTAGCTCTTAAGGATATTGTGGTTTTTAGCAATGTTTACACATGTGCAGTGTTGAGTCATTACATAATAGTCATAAGGACATTTTTATTGTATAGATAATTAATATCTAGGCAGAGCATGAGAAGTTTGACTCAGGGAAATAAGAATTGGAAAAAGTAAAACTGGTATGAAGTAAAAGACACAAAACACCTGCATGAGGAATAAATGCATAAAAGAAATGTATGGCATTCATTCAAATGTTTGTTGATTACCCAGTGTGTGCCAGGCACATATTGGTTCTGGTTCTCTGGAGAATGCTGACTGACGCATTGGCTGAGAGGCAAGACTACTTTGATGGGGAGAGTGGAAGAGAGGAGCAGGGATGGGCAAGGGCATCCTTCAGAAGAACTGGACACTAGTGAGAACCTATGTACAACTCAGGAAACCCCACTCACTGCTCTGTGGTGACCTAAATGCGAAGGAAATCCATAAAACAGGGGATGTTTGCGTACCGATAGCTGATTTGCTTTGCTGCAAAGTAGGAGCTAACGCAGCATTGTAAAGCAACTATATTCCAATAAAAATTAATTTAAAAAAAAAGAACTGATCAGAAACATGACCAGCGGCCAGCATTACAAGACATGCAAAATAGGGATGCAATCATTTTTCATACTTTTTACTTTCGATAAAGTCACTTCTCATCTACCTTATTTCCCACTAACTTCATCTTTTTTCAAATAGAAGTATTTATCTCAATTCATTAACAGTAAAAGAGAAAGGTAACCTTGAATTCCTCCTATGAGAACATCCTCGTAGTTGTCATATCTACTAGGAAGACAGAGCTGAACTCCAGAGAAAGACCTGTTCTTGATCTAGCAATTTCTGATTTTTAATATTCAAACAGCCAGCCACACAGTTTGGGGTCATAAAATGAGGTCTACAAACTGCAGTGATTTTGAAGTGATCCAGAATCCCATAACAACAAAATGTCATAACCAGAAGTACGTTAGATATTCATTTATTTCTTTAGACTGAAGTCATATTTTAATGGAATTGCAGTTTGTTCAAGATGAACTGACACTTTGTTACTTGTTTCATCAAATGTTCTATTTCCTGAGTTTTGTTACTTCTTTCATCAAATGTTCTATTTCCTGAGGAGACAGAACAGCAAACATATACACATTTGTATATATACAAAAATATATTCATTCCATCTCTTTTTTTTTTTTTTAATGAAAATTTTTTTTTTTTTTTTTTGCCACACCATCCGGCATGTGGGATGTTAGTTCCCTGACCAGAGAGCGAACCTATACCCCTTGCAGGAGAAGCACAGAGTCTTAACCACCAGGGAATTCCCATCTGTTCTTTCTCTTTTAAACCATATTCTTTTATTCTCTGACTTTATAGAAAATAATGGGATAAATTGCGATATGTATTTGTTATCACCCTTAAGGTAAAAAGTTTAAATCCGTAGTGTAGGACTCCCCTGAATTCCCAGGCTCTGCTCACCCTCTTCCCTCTGCCCAGAATGTTTCCATCCATCCTCATCTTCACCTGGCAAAGTCACGTCCCTGCTCCAAGACTTAGTGTCACATGAATCAATGTGACTTAAATGTCACACTGTCAAAAACCTCTCATATACCCCTCCTTACCCCCAGCTTCTGCAACCAAGGTAAGTCACAGCCTTACACACTCCTCACACCAAAGTCTAACTTGGTCAATGAACGTGTCCAGCACTAACCACAGTCTTTGGCACATGTTAGGCACTCAGACGTTTCTGTCACATATCAATATAGCTCCAAAGGCTAAAAGCTGGAAACATATTTATTATACAATTAACACAGGTAATCTTTGATCCCAAATGTCTTTTTCACTCAAAGACCTCATGGTTAAAAAAATATGCTTGTGATGGTTCATTTTATATGTCAACTTGGATAGGCTACAGTGCCCAGTTGTTTGGTCAAACACGAGCCTCGATGTTGCTAAAAAGGTATTTTTGTAAATGTGATAAACACTTACGGTTAATTGACTTAAAAGTAATGCTAGCATTGAAATCTTGCCTGTATTTTCAGACTACTGGTCTGACTTACAAATTGCAGTTTCAACACCATCACTTGAGTTTCCAGTTTTCCAGCCTGCCAGGACACAAAGATAAATAAATAAATTTATTAATTCATAAATGAACAAATCCAAGTGAAAATTTATCCATAGTTCTTTTTAAGTAATAGCATTATCTCAAACATATGTCAAACTCAATCAATGTTATATATTTCCTTAAGATAGCATAGAAAGTAAAAGAATAAAGGATATTCACTTTCTATTTATCTTTCCATATATTTATATCTAAATCCTTTCTGTGATCTTTTAGGGTAATATATAACATTGACCAAAATAGAATATATTTGTTAACTCAGAGCAGCTCCAAAATCTGAAAATATATTTTGAATTATAACTCTTTGTACCCATTATGTGATAAATTTTAAAGCTTTTCTGCATTATTTTCATATCATTTTATTGCTGTCTTTCCCTTAATAGGTAAGATGTCGGTGTGTACCTGGCAAAAATTATAGTCTTCATCCCCATTAATAAATTTTAGCTGACTCACCACCCTAGAAAACTCATAAAAACAACTTCATTAGCATATGGTATATGAAATTTCTTAACAATGTTATTAATATTTTCTTTGAAGCTTTTAAAATTCCGTGGTTCTAAGTGTAACATCACTATATTTCAATCTTATTACCCAATTTTTTTGAGGTCATGAAAATAATTTGACAACCACAAAAAGAAATCTGGTTTGTTCATATAGCATCACACAGTGTCAGTGTCTGTCTTGAATAGATTATTCTATGAGAGGTAAAACCTGAGAGTTTCCAAATTGCTGCTATTATTGTAGACTTTAAAACTTTTATTATGAAAATTAGTGTTTTCAATACCCTATATTGAAATAGCCATTTCAAACACACATAAACTCCAACTTAATGGTATAATAATCCCTGTATTCTCATCATCCTGTTTCCAAAGTTATAAGCTCAAAGACAATCTTGTTTTATCTACCCCCTTCCAAGTCTCTGCACTCATATTATTTTAAAGCAAGTGCAGACATTCTATAGGTTTAATCTGAAGTGTTTTTGTGTGTATCTCTAGAAGATAAGAACTCTGAAAATAAAATAACCACCAACTTCTCATTTTGTGTAAAAATGTAATAATTCTTTAATTCATAAAATGTCTTGTCAATATTAACTTTTCCACTTGTCTTATAAATGCTATTTAAAATTAGTTTGCTCAAATAAGGATCTAGTTGGGATCTTCTAGAGTGATTCGTTGAGATAGCTCTTAAATTTCTATTAATCTACGGATTCTCCATCATCTCCTTTCCCCCTCTCATTTTATTTCTTGAAGCTGGATTATCTTTCCTGCAGCACTTCCAGTGGTCTGGATTTTGCAGACCATTGGACGTTTTCTAATGTCTGTTTTCATCTGTCCTCAATGTTTTTGCAAATTAGTAGTTGAGTATACAGTCTTGATGTGATTTGCTTGAGTGATTTATTTAATTTGGGGAGGAGAGGCAAGACCACTTTAGAAGTTTTCTTCATCAAGAAGGATTATTTGTTTTCTTTAAAAAAAAAAAAAAACCAAACTGTTATTTTACATTGGCGTCTAACCGATTATCAATGTTGTGATAGTCTCAGGCAGAAAGCAGAGCGACTCAGCCATGCATATGTGTGTATCTGTTCTGCCCCATTCTGCTTCCCTGGTGGCTCAGATGGTAAAGAATACACCTGCAAGGCAAGAGATGCAGGAGACCAGGGTTTGATCCCTGGGTCAGGAAGATCCCCTGGAGACGGGAACGGCTACCCACTCCAGTATTCTTGCCTGAAGAATTCCATGGACAGAGGAGCCTGGCCAGCTACAGTCCGTGGGGCCACAAACACTTGGACGTGACTAAGCGACCAACATTCTACCCCAAACACCCCTCCCATCCAGGCTGCCACATAACATTGAGCAGAGTTCCCTATGCTGTCCTGTAGGCCCTTGTGGGTTAACCATTTTAAATATAGCAGTGTGTACATGTCCATCCCAAACCGCCTAACTATCCCTTCCTCTCACCCTTCCCCTATGGCAACCATAATATGGAGAGAAAGCTCATTTCTGATTGTCTCTTTTTGTGGTGTTAATAACCATTTTAACTATCAATAACATTCATATTTGTGCCTGTGTGCCATGTCGCTTCAGTCATGTATGACGCTTTGCGACCCTATGGACTGTAACCCATCAGGCTCCTCTGTCCATGGAATTCTCCTGGCAAGAATACTGGAGTGGGTCACCATTTCCTTCTCCAGGAGATCTTCCCAACCCAGGGATCCAACCCACATCTCTTTAGGTCTCCTGCACTGGCAGATGGGTTCTTTACCACTAGCGCCACCTGGGAAGCCCTCATTAATTCATGAGAAGTCGCTAAAGGGCTATAATCTAATTCTATCATTTCTTTCCATTTACTAGCTGGGATATTTCTATGAGTAAATTTTTTTCATTTACCGCTTGGACATTTGCTGATATGGTTGGTAAAGAAATGGCAGGATACATGATTGTTCCCCTTTATTTAGAAGTTTTCAGATTATTGAATTTATCACCCACCAATCATGACCCTTAGAATGTGTGTATGTTTGGGTGTGTGTGTTGAAGTCTGAAGAAAGACCGCTTGCAAGAAAGCCAAGTAGGCTTTCTTCATGCAGGAAAAGCTGACTGGCTTTACTCTGGCAAATCCAACACAAATCAGGGGTGGGGTTTTCAAAATGTAAGATTCTGAATCTGATCTGACAGCTGACACCTCCTGGTGGATAGACTTACCTTATTAAAGGTCATAGATTTGAAATATGAAAACCAGAGGGTGGTTCATCATTTTCAGTGAGAAAGAAAACTCTCCAGCCAATAGGAGATTTGTGATCACTGGCCAGTGTTTTCTGTCCTGGAGAAAAATTTAAATAGGGAGTTGCAATAGTAAATGAAATTTGTTTGGTGGAGCTGGTGTCGTGACAGCTGGCCTGTTAGATAAGTTGTTAGCTGGCGTCACTGCCCCATGCACCCGATGCATCTCTCTGCTCTAGAAATATACTTGCAAAGGAACTGTTTTGTTGAACCAGAGACAGTGTTCAGACAGTTATTTCCCCTGTACTCCTTGGATTGACACATTTTTGTCTTTCAACTTAACAACCAAGGGTTGGTTTGATAGACTCATTTTATTCTTTAAGGATGACTTTTTCTTATCTTCACTGGGAGCTGGAGGGGGAGCAAAACATTTCAACCTGAGAATGAAAGTTAGAAAAACCTATTGATATGTTCATCAGAGAGGCACTCACCAAGACCTGCTGAGAGAAAAGACCATCGGGCTCAATAAAATCGGAAGGGGATGTACAGGGAGGGAAGAAAGTGCTGGACTTAGGGTTAGAATCCTATGGAGACTCAATTCCAGCATACACCCATCATGAACACACGCGGCAGTAGAACAAGATCAAAGCTGAACCCAGAGCCCACGCCGTGAAGCCCAGCACAGGGCATGACTGTGGTGTGGGTGGGAGCCAAGTGGTCAAGGACCCCCAGGCAAGTGGAGATGTGTTCACTGGACCAGACAGCATGGATTTTGAACAGTTAAAACTACCAAAACCCCTGTGCAACTAGACAAATCAGGCTCCCTTCTTGTTCTTGCTCTGTGGCCCTGGAATTCAGAATTGACCTTTTAGCCCTCAAGACCACCTGCTGCTGCTGCAGCTAAGTTGCTTCAGTCGTGTCTGACTCTGTGCTTTAATTTGCGGGGTTGGGAGTATGGTCTCAGAGAGGAAGAAAGTCTGCTTCTTTTGTATAAGGCATCTGAGAACTAAAGTTGGTGACCAGAAAAAATAAGAAATTTTATCTGCATTTGTACCATAAATTAGTGATTTAGGTTGCACTGGTTATAATCAGCTTCATCCTCTACTTCATCGTCATCATTTGAGCTGCCCTATGTACATGGTACTGTGGTAAGAAGTGGAATATTTCCTGCCACATAGTAAACAAGGGTGTCACAGTCATCAGCAATTACAGCCACCATGGGTGGTGAGCTGGTGAGCCCTGAGAGAACTCAGGAAGGAAAGAATACCTGCCATCTAGCAGCCATCAGACTGCAGCCACTCCCTGTGGTGAGCCTTGGGGAAACCCAGGTCTGAAAATTCAGGATACTGGCCCAAGATAGGTGAGGTGCATATCAAAGGAATGAGTTCTGTGAGCCCAGACTCTCGCATCTCCCCACACATAGAAAAGCACTACATTTCTTGAGATATCTGGTTTTCTTTAATTTACAATAATCTTTTGATTTTTCAGACTACCTTCCCTTTGTTGCAAAATTTCTGTATATCCTAGCTCCCCACCTCACCTCCTCCGAGCAGTTCTCTCAGGGTTACATGAGATGCTGCCTCCTGGGCTTAGAAGTCCTAGAAATTCCCACTGAATAAAACATAACTCTCAACTTTTAGGTTGTGAGTATTTTTTAAGCCTATAGTGGTGAGTGTTAGCTCACAGAAGTTTGTAAGTCACATCCCTAGTAGAGACTGATATACTGGAAGGGGTATTAATAAAATTTAAGGAATAGCAAAATAAAGTATGAGGAAGATGGAAACAAACAAAAGGGTAAACAAAAGTAACAAATATACATATATATATATATATATTTTTTTTTTTTCAAATGAAGACTAGAGGAATTTGGAGTTACTGAAGGTGGAGGTGGCCAGAATAAGCCCATAGAACCATGCCGGTTGTGAAGGAGCCATGCAGATGGACTATGCTAAGGAATAAGGAGACCATAATCTTCTTTTGAAAATATGACTTAAAAACTGGACACAGATTGCCTTTCTGTCAATGGCCGATAATATTCCAGATGGCTTCTTGGTGAATTTTTATCCAATGTTTAAAGAAAAAGTAGCAAGTCGTTTCAAAAACTTTCAGAAAATAGAGGAGGAGATGATAATCCACACCTCATTCTCTGAGTCCAATTTAACTCTAATATGAAAAGCCTTCTACTTACTATGGTTTCATTCTGTTCTTGCACAGAAGCAGTGGTGATTGGCACCATGCAGTTATGTGTCTGCTCGTCTGAAAGGGAAGGCAAGTTGTTGTCTTGTGTAGTTTAATATACAGCCCAGGTTATTTGATAGCTAATGGTAAAGGGGAATAGATTGGATAAAAGTTATATCCTTCATTCGCAACACATGCAGTACCTTTTTTCAAAAACTCCCTCCCGTTGTCTTGTAACAAAACCTAGCAATGCAGAATGAGGCTGTTTGGACTCAAATGTAAATGAAAATATTAGGAGAGCACATGGGAATTGAACTTGGCATGCCTGTATTAGAGAATCCTCCACAGTTGCTTGATTGGGGTTGAGGATGAAGCAAATGAATAGGGGTATTATGGCTTTTTGCTATTTTACCTCTGAATCAAATGAGATGTGCTCAGATGAAAACTCCCACATATGTTTGTAGCGCTGGGCAGGAAGTGACAGTAGATCTATTAACTTCTCAAAGAACTCAGATCAGAAACCCATACAGAGCAACTGACTCAGAAGTGCTGACTCATGCAGCAAACTTTGTGTTCTAAACAACTGGGGAATATTTCAGCCACTGTTTGTTCCAGGTAGAAGACTTCTAAAACCAAAATAAAAGCTGTCCTGGCTTTTTACTTCAGTCAATTCTGCCAGCAAGTTGGACTATAAAAATCATCACAAAGTCACTTTTTTAGCTTTATTGTTCAACTTTCCTGTCAATTGGAGTTGTTGTTCAGTTGCTCAGTCATGTCCGACTCTTTGCGACCCCATAGACTGCAGCACGCCAGGCTTTCCTATCCTTCACCATCTCCTGGAGCTTGCTCAAACTCATGCCCATTGAGTCGGTGATGCCATCCATCCATCAATTCTAGAACCATCAATCTGTCAATTCCTGGTGTAAGGTGGATGCGTCTAAGGAAGTTTCTGATAGCAGGCAATGTTCTAGGATTACAACTCTTCTGGAACTGAGTATCTTTCTTGGCTAAAATGCTATTTGCTGTCTCTCCACAGTGAGAATGGAATCTTCCTGATGACGGATACTTTGTCTACTGTTTTCACCCCTGTGTCCCTAGCACGTGTAATAGAGTCTGGTCCTAAAGTTCAAGCTCAATAGATCCATGAGGGTATTAGTGCGGTCTACCAGGTATTTCCAGTTCTACTCTCAGGCATAGGGAAACACTACACTTCCATGCCACGCCACTTCCTTGGATTGAGGTCTAGTCATGTGACATCCTTTGCAATAAAAGTAATCTATGACTCTTTATTTACTGTACAATAGGCATTACTAAGAGGATATATAAGATGAGACTGGATCCTCCGCATCACATAATCCATAAAACTCAATTGAGGTGGCTCATGGACTTAATTGTCAAACAAAACTTTAAAAATCAAAATAGAAAATACAGATGAATGTTTTTTGAATAGGAAAAGATATATTAAGACATAGAAAGTATTGATTATACAAGAAACAATGGATGCATTTGACATATATATTAAAACTAAAACCTAAAGGCAGGGGCTATAATCCTTATTTCATTTTTAAAAATTCTCTATAGGTTTATTTTTTAAAATGGTATCTCTATTCATAAAAGGTACTTAATAAAATTGCATGAGAAGTGGGAACACCAAAAGGAATCAATTTATTTGCCATGTCTAATATCACTCACAATTGCAAGTCTGCATAAAATTTAAACATTACAAGAATGTTTGGGGGATTAAATCCTCCTAGGGAAGTCAGGCAATGTATGGAGTGTATGAAAGTAATAAAACATCTCAGGCACAAGATTAAAACACTCACTTCACTTGGAAGAAATAGATATGCTATTTTCCAAGGCGAATAATCACTAGTATAAATGGAAGTGTTTTGTTTCTTCTTGCTTCCATTGACTGAAGTGTAATTCACGCCAGACAGTCAACGGGCAGAATATCAGTCTCATGAAAATGGAACAATTCTGAGAGAATTGTTAAGCTGAAGAATTCTAAATAGATGGGCGACATTTTTACTTGCAGGGATTGAACAAAATGTTCAGATGGACAGGTGCAGGCTTAATGCCTTGAGGGACCTACCGTGCATGTTCCTCTTTGACTTGGTTGCCCTAATTCAGACACTGGGGTGTGAAAGGTGCTCTCCTGTTATTGTTCATTTTTTAAAGAGACTAGAGTCCAAATCTCTGGTGCAATCTAAAGTTTGAACATCGCTGGCAAATAATTGCCTTTGAGTGGCTTGTATTTGGAGACCAGTCATTCTCAAACTGTAGCGTACAATGGGAAGCAACTGAGGAGCAAGCCAAGTGCAGAATCCCAGGCCCCCTCAGTGATCTGGATCCCCCAGAAAGGGGATGGGAATCAGACTATTTTTGAGATACTGACTTGAACCTACAGGGAAAACCCTGAGAAGAGCTTTTCCTTATCATTTATTCCTGCAATCGAGGTTAACCTAGACTCCCCGGTGAAGCATTCTTGGCCAATCTATGGTCCTCTGTGCCATCCTAGGGCTTCTCTTCTGTCTTCAAAGTTAATTTGTTGTTGTCCAGTCACCCAGTCATCTCCAACTCTTTGCGACCCATGGACTGTAGCATGCCAGGCCTCCCTGACCCTCACCATTTCCCAGAGTTTGACCAAGTTCATGTTCATTGCATCTCATCCTCTAATGCCCTCTTCTCCTTCTGCCCTCAATCTCGCCCAGCATCAGGAACTTTTCCAATGAGCCATCCATTTGCATCAGATGACCAAAATACTGGAGCTTCAGCTTCAGCATCAGTCCTTGCAGTGAATATTCAGGGTTGATCTCCCTTAAGATTGACTGGTTTGATCTCCTCGCTGTCCAAGGGACTTACAGGAGTCTTCTCCAGCCCCACAATTTGAAGGCATCAATTCTTTGGCATTCTGCTTTCTTTACGGTCCCGTTTTCACAACCGTACGTGACCACTGGGAAGACCACAGCTTTGACTACGAACTTTGTCGGCAGAGTAATGTCTCAGTTTGTCGTTGCTTTCCTGCCAAGAAGCAATCATCTGATTTCACGGCTGCGGTCACCAATCTGCAGTGATTTTGCAGCCCAAGAAAAAGGAATCTGTCACTGCTTTCACTTTTCCCCTTCTATTTGCCATGTAGTAATGGGAGCTGATGCCATGATCTTTGTTGTTGTTGTTGTTTTTAATATTTAGTCTTAAGCCAGCTCATTCACCCTCGTCAAGAGGCTCTTTAGTTACTCTTCGCTTTCTGCCACTAGAGTGGTATCATCCACATATCTGAGGTTGTTGATCTTTCTCCCACCTATCTTGATTTCAGCTTATAACTTTTCCAGCCCAGCCTTTCTCATGATGTGTTCAATGTACCAGTTAAACAAACAGGGTGACAGCAGAGAGCCCTGCTGTCCTCCTTTCTCAATCCTGAACCAGTCAGTTGTTCCATACAGGGTTCTGACTCTTGCTTCTTGACTCACATACAGGTTTCTCAGGAGACAGGTAAGATGGTTTGGTATTCGCATCTCTCTAAGAGCTTTCCACAGTTTGTCATGATCCACACAGTCAAAAGCTTTGTTTAGCATAGTCGATAAAATAGAGATAGATGTTTTTCTGAAACTCCCTCGCTTTCTCCATAATCCAGCAAATGTTAGCAATTTGGTCTCTAGTTCCTCTTCCTTTTTCTAAACCCAGTTTGGACATCTGGAAATTCTTGGTTCACATAATGCTAAAGCCAGCATGCAAGATTTTAAGCATGACCTTACTAGCATGGGAGATGAGTGCAATTGTCTGATGGTTAGCACATTCTTTGGTACTACCCTTCTTGGGACTGGGATGAGGATTGACCTTTTCCAGTCCTGTGGCCACTGCTGGGTCTTCCAGATTGCTGACATATTGAATGCAATACCTTGATGGCATCATCCTTTAGGGATTTGAATAGTTCTGCTGGAATTTCATTGCATCCACTAGCTTATTAACAGCAGTGCTTCTTAAGGCCCACTTGACTTCCCACTCCAGTATGTCTGGCTTTGGGTGACAAACCACACCATCGTAGTAATCTGGTTCATTAATATTTTTTTATACAGTTCTTCCGTGTATTCTTTCCATCTCTTCTTGATCTCTTCAGTGTCTACTAGGTCTCTACCATTTTTATCCTTTATTGTGCCTGTTTTTGTGTGCAGTGCTCCCTTGATGTTTCCAATTTTCTTGAAGAGATCTCTAATATTTCCCCTTTTGTTGTTTTCTTTTATTATTAAGAACTGTACATTGAAGAAGGCCTTCTTGTCTCTTCTAGCTATTTTTTTGGAACTTTGCATTTAATTGGATGCAACTTTCCTTCTCTCCCTTGCTTTTCACTTCTCTTCGTTCTTCCACTATTTGTAAAGCCTCCTTAGAAAACCACTTTGCCTTCTTGCTTTTCTTTTTCTTTGGGATGGTTTTGTTTGCTGCCCTCTGTACAATATTATGGGCCTCTGTCCATAGTTCTTCAGGCATACTGTTAACTAGATCTAGTCCCTTGAATCTATTCATTACTCCTACTGCAAATTCAAATGAGATTTTATTTAAGTCATACCTGGATGGCATAGTATTTTCCCCAGTTTTCTTTGGTTTAAGCCTGAATTTTGCTATGAGAAGCTGATGATCTGAGCCACAGTCAGCTCCAGATCTAGTTTTTGCTGACTGTGTACAGCTTCTCCATCTTCGGCAACAAAGAATGTAATCAATGTGATTTCAGTATTGACAATTTGGTGATGTTCATATGTAAAGTCATCTCTTGTATTGTTGAAAAAGAGTATTTGCTATGACTAGTGTTTTTTCTTGGCAGAATTCAGTTAGTCTTTGTCCTGCTTCATTTTGTTCTCCAGGGCCAAACTTGCCTGTTATTCCAGGTATATCTTGACTTCCTACTTTTGCATTCCAATCCCCAATGATGAATAGAACATCTGTTTAAAGTGCTAGTTCTAGGAGGTCTTCTAGGTCTTCATAGAACTGATCAACTTCAGCTTCTTCAGCATCATTGTTTGGGAATAGATTTGGATTACTGTGATGTTGAATGGCTTGCCTTGGAAACAAACTGAGATCATTCTGTCATTTTTGAGGTTGTACTCAAGTACTATATTTCAGACTATTTTGTTGATAATGAGGGCTGCTCCATTTCTTCTGTGGGATTCTTGCTATATAATGCTCATCTGAATTAAATTCTTCATTCCCATCCATTTTAGTTCACATATTCCTAAGATGTTGATTGTTTACTCTTGCCATCTCCTACTTTACCACATCCAATTTACCTTGATTCATGGACCTAACATTCCAGGTTCCTACACAATACTGTTCTTTGCAGCATCAGGTTTTACTTTCATCACCAGACACATCCACAACTGAGCATTGCATCCTCTTTGGCCCAGTCGCTTCATTCATTCTGGGGTTATTGGTAATTCTCCTCCACTCTTCCCCAGTAGCAATATGCTCCTTCAGACCTTGGTGACTCATCTTTTGGTGTCATATCTTTCTGGCCTTTTATACAGTTCATGAGGTTCTCACGGCAAGTATACTGGGGTGGTTTGCCATTTTGCCATTCCCTCCTCCAGCGGATCACGTTTTGTTAGCACTCCCCACTATAACCCGTCCATCTTGGGGGACCCCGCATGGTATGGCTCATAGCTCCATTGAGTTACGCAAGCCCCTTTGCCACGATAAGGTGGTGATCCATAAAGTTTTTTTTAGCCCTTATCAATTTGTGATAAACAAAATGAAACATGTAATTTATCTTGTGAAGAGAGGAGCCCAGGAGCTATGAAATTTCCAAGGATAGCTTAAAACCTGGAGGAACAGGAAAAAAAATTACTTTCCTTCTCCCAGGAGCTATCTAAGGTGATTCAGAATACTTTTGTTTCGGTCCTAACCAATTTTGACTTCAAGCTTTCTCAAATCTAGCTAAATGCACTCTCCTAATCAAATGGATTAATTTTCAAAGACATGCACAATAGAAATTTGTTTTAACTTGTGCACTTTTAAAAAAAGATTTATTTATTTATTTACTTAAATTTT
This sequence comes from Cervus elaphus, assembly GCF_910594005.1. Lineage (NCBI taxonomy): Eukaryota > Metazoa > Chordata > Mammalia > Artiodactyla > Cervidae > Cervus > Cervus elaphus. Next base: position 24,214,347 of record NC_057846.1, on the reverse strand, counting down.
TTTGGTTGCAGTGGGTTTTCACTGCTGCAACTGCAGTGAGCAGGGGCTACTTCTCATTGTAATATCCAGGCTACTCCTTGTGGTGGCTTCTCCTGTTCTGGAGCACAAGCTTCAGTGGGGTGTGTGGGCTTCAGTAGTTGCAGCACATGGGCTCAGTATTTGTGTCACAAGGGCTTAGTTGCCTGTTGGAATGTGGGATCTTCCCAGACCAGGGATCAAACTGGTGTCCCTTGTCTTGCAAGGCAGATTGTTAACCACTGGACTACCAGTGCTAAGTCATTTCAGTCATGTCCCAAATCTTGGTGATCCTGTGGACCGCACCCTGCCAGGCTCCTCTGTCCATGGGATTCTCCAGGCAAGAATACTGGAGACTGGACGACCAGTTCAGTTCAGTTCAGTCGCTCAGTCGTGTCCAACTCTTTGTGACCCTATGAACTGCAGCACACCAGATCTCCCTGTCCATTACCAGTTCCTGGAGCCTACCCAAACTCATGTCCATTGAGTCGGTGATGCCATCCAACCATCTCGTCCTCTGTCATCTGCTTCTCCTCCTGGCCTCAATCTTTCCCAGCATCAGCGTCTTTTCAAATGAGTCAGCTCTTCGCATCAGGTGGCCAAAGTATTGGAGTTTCAGCTTCAACATCAGTCCTTCCAATGAACACCCAGGACTGATCCCTTTTAGGACAACCAGGGAAGCCCCTAATTTGTCGACTTTTATTATTAATATGGTACTTAGCACCTTTGCATGTTATAAGCTATTTCAGGGTGAAGCTGACAGTGACCTGGGTTTGTTGACCCTGGGTAAGAACTAAATGCTTTTCACACAGTGGAGGGAAGGTTTGCAGCAGCTGGTATTTGTTAAACTGACTGTCTGAATCAACTGCAGTGATCTGCCACCATCATCCCTCTGCTTCCCTGCAGGCCTGGGGGTGGCTTGGGGGGACTTCATTCTCCAACACAATGGAATTTAACTGCTAATGTCCACATCACTTATTCACGGATGTGATAAGTCCAGTTTTCTGCTTGTTATGTCAATTCGTATAACGTAAGAAAAAAAATGCACAAGATAAGTAACACAATTTTAATACACTTAAAAAACATTTACTCCATCTTGGCCCTAGTATATGGGGCTTCCTTGGTGGCTCACTGGTAAAGAATCCATCTTCGTTGCAGGAGACATGGGAGATACATGTTCGATCCCTGGGCCTTAGTGTACAAAGTCATCATTTCACAGTAACCTTCAGTTTTTAAAAAAATTAGACGTGAAAAGGTTTACCATTTCTTCCTATTTGGATATCATTACCAGTCCTACTGTGATTCTAGAAGGAAAAATATGGAGGCAACAGACCTGGGTTGTTGGGGAGCCCCAGGTATCGGACTCCTGCCCAAAGTAAGACTTTGTCTCATGGGCTGTCTTGACTGCCAGCTGCCCCACAATAATTTTTAAAGAAATTCTGTGTTGTGTTGATTCATATTGATGCATCTCTTTGCATACTAATCTCTGAACATTTTTTGGTGATTTAAAATGTCTTGGGAACAGTAGGAAATTAAGAATGAGTTTGTTAGCACATCAATAAACTCATTAAAGTTGGTTAGTGAAAATCATTGTAACGATTCACTTCCTAGAAATTAGATCTTTTTTTCAGTAGTACTCCTTTCTGCTGAGAAAAACAGTAGCCTTTTCTTTTACTCCTGTAGTTGTTATTGTGCTTGTGATAATAGTCATTAATATTAACCATGCCTAAGACCCAGAAAAATGAGGTGATAAACTCGGTTGAAGTGAGAACAAGAGAAGGTATTTTAAGTGGGAGAAGTAACAGTATGTGGTACACTGATGGGATGACTCAGTGGATCTTGAAGACAAGATGATGGAGAAGGGGTGCAGCTGCTGAAGTGTGTCTTTCGGTGGGGAGTGTGGATGAACCCTGAACACGGAGGAGAGTTGGCATTACGTGTGACCAGGGACCATTCATTTAAAGCAACTCAGTTAAAAGCAAGTTCTTTGGTGTTGAGGTACCCATGTCGGAGTTGTGTTGCTGAGTGAGGAGGCTGTCTTTTTAGTATCAAGGCTACTATTTTGATAGCTTTTGTTTTCTATGTCATTATTTTAAGTTTTACTTAGTGTCGGAATCATGTTTTGTTTACAATGTGTCTTTCATCATGCCGTCTCTTTTCTTTGCTCATTTTGGGGAGGGGGATTTGGGGAAGGTATCCATTTATTTCTTTACCCAGTAAGTTGACAAACCTGCTTTGGCTGTATATTTCAATAATATTTTTTCAATCAATCAATCAATTAATTCAACAGTGACATAGATGTTTTATTTTGCTGGACAGTTCCGTAAATCTTAACACATGCACTGGTTTGTGTAGCAACCACCACAGTCGAGATGCATAACAATTCCATCAGCCCCAAAGCTGCCTTTGTGCTAGCCCTTTATATTTAAATTCTCATCTCATCCATAACCTTTGGCAACAACTCCTTCGCATTTATTTAAAAAAAATTAGACTACACTTCTGTTTTGTAATTCTTTGGGATTTTAGAAAGGTTTGCTTTTTTTTTTCTTGGTGGTAACTTTCATATTAATATTGCAAAGCCCTTAGCTTCCTTTCCCCTGACTTAGGTGTTCACTGTTTGGTTCATTATCTTCTATTATCATCTATTCTCCATACAGCAGTCAGTGAGTTTAGTCTGTTTTCTCCCCCTTTCTCTCATTTTTAAAATGGAATTGTTTTCACTTTCTTGGAGTGTTTAACATCTGCACACCATTCTTCCATCTTTATCCCAATCTTGTTTTAATCTTAGATTTACATGTAAATATATTTAATGCTCAGTACTTTGTTCAAAGTTTCTCCCATAGCCACATGTTCCGATGAAGCTTGTCTTATAGTTGATTTCTCAGGAACAAATTGTGATTGCAATATTCCAAATGGTCTATGTGTTTTAAACTATTTTCCAAAGCCTTGGAAGTTGCAAAAAAAGAAAACTTGGCTGGATAGAAAGTAATTGAGTCGTACTTTCCTTGAGTTTCTTGAAAATGTTACCTCATTCTTTTGCTTTATATATGCTATTGAGAAATCTAAGGTGAATCAAGATTTCTTTCCTCTGTAGAGGTGCAGAAATACATTTTTCCTGATCTGTAAACATTTGTAGTTTTACTGGCATATGTTTCAGTGTTGAGAATTATGGGTTCTTTTTGCCCAGATCCTAATGGGCTCTTTAAATGAGTATTACATTGAATAAAATGAAGTTGACATTGATAAACGTACATAATTTTGAATATTAGCAACTTCATGTGGTTCAGCTTCATAGATTTCAGTCTTGTTTTTACTTCAAGAACTTTATTTTGAATTATAACTTAAACTTTAGAGTTCAGATGTTGACTGGAATGAATCTCAAAAACAGTGGGGTGATCTCCTAGCTTTCTTCTGATGTAGTTGCAGCTATGGCAACTTGACCAGCTTGTTGACCTGGCTATAAGCAGCTCTCATAACAACCGGGTGACCTGAGTGACCTAGGACTGTCCATTCCCCTTACTCCCAAAGGCAGATGGATTGTTATACAGAGGGTGCAGGATTCACTCAGAATTGAGGTCAAGTTCAGAATGTATTTAAATCGTTCTTTAATAAACCAGGACTATTGTTACTAATACATCTCTATAAATACATTTGGGGCCTCAGTGGTAGATCCTATGGTGCTATGGGCTAAACAAACAAACAAACAAAAAAGGCAATTAACATCTTAGAACATTTAGTTCGAAATGATGTACTCTCGGGCTTCCCCGTGGCTCAGCGGTAAAGAATCTGCCTGCAATATAGGAGCTGTGGGTTGGTTGCCTGGGTCGGAAAGATCCTCTGGAAGAGGGCGTGGCAACCCACTCCAATATTCTTGCCTGGAGAATCCTGTGGACAGAGGAGCCTGGCGGGCTACAGTCCATGGAGTCGCACAGAGTCAAAAATGACTGAAGCAGCTTAGCATGCACGCGTGCACTCTTGACCTTACCAAGGAATCTGTCTGCATATAAATACTATCATATATTTGCATGTCAGAGCTTTAGGGAAGCAGTTGACATCTCTGAGCCATCCAAATCCCTCTGAAACTTATGGTTTTCTTTTTCTCAGCAAACCTGAGTCCTTTTTTCTTTTTTTAAGTAATGCAAGCATACAAAGAAATAGTGTCAGAATAGTCCATACAGGTAATGCTGTCAAAGAGGTGAATCACTCTGAAGCAAAAATCTGAAGGCATAAAGCTCGCTGAGATGATGCAGCCAAGGTGTGAGGAGTGTTTATATGACGATCCACCTTGCCTCCACCATCACCTGGGTTTGTGAACAGCTTCATCAGGGCTTTCTGGTAACAATATGAAACCTGGAGTATCAAGCTCGGCACGTACAGAAGGTGACTTGGACTACAGCCTGGCTGAATGAGGGAATCAATGACTTGGAGGTCACCAGGCAGGATAATGAATAGAAGTGGGACAGATGCAAGCAAAATTGGCCGGAAAACATGAGAGCACCAAGAGTGGGCAGCCAATGGCAGGGCACAGCTGCAGGAAGTTGTGGAACCGGCGCACTAGAGCCCGACCTGGGAGGTGCTGACTGAGAGGACCATGCTCTCTCTTGACCTCTTTTTTTAAAAAAATTAGTTTATTTATTTTTGGTTGTGCTGGATCTTTGTTGCTGCGAGGGCTTTTCTCTATTTGCAGAGACCGGGGGCCACTCTCATTGCAGCTGCTGGGCTCCAGAGCTCTCGCTCAGTAGTTGTGGCTTGCAGGCTTAGTTATGCCATTCAGTTCAGTTCAGTCACTCAGTCGTGTCCGACTCTCTGCGACCCCATGGACTGCAGCATGCCAGCCTCCCTGTCCATCGCCAACTCCCGGAATTTACTCAGACTCATGTCTATTGAGTTAGTTGGTGATGCCATCCAACCATCTCATCCTCTGTCATCCCTTTCTCCTCCTGCCTTTGATCTTTCAGGGTCTTTTCCAGTGAGTCAGTTCTTCGCATGAGGTGGCCAAAGGATTGGAGCTTCAGCTTCAGCATCAGTCCTTCCGATAAATATTCAGGACTGATTTCCTTTAGGGTGGACTGGTTGGATCTCCTTGCAGTCCAAGGGACTCTCAAGAATCTTCTCCAACACCACAGTTCAAAAGCTTCAATTCTTCAGTGCTCAGCTTTCTTTATAGTCCAGCTCTCACATCCATACATGACTACTGGGAATATCATAGCTTTGACTAGATGGACCTTTGTTGGCAAAGTAATGTCTCTGCTTTTTAATACACTGTCTAGGTTGGTCATAGCTTTTCTTCCAAGGAACAAACATCTTTTAACTTCATGCACCAGGGATCAAACCCATGTCTCCTGCCTTGGCAGGCAGATTCTTTACCATTGAGCCACCAGGGAAGCCCAAACTTTCCAAAAACTTACAAAATCTCTGTTGACCAGAAGCTAACAACGGTCATTGCCACAAATCCACGGTCACCAACAGCCCTTGCGTTTTTCAGAGAAATATCTGGGAAAAATGTCAAACACCACCCTAGTCACTACTTCCTGTGCCAGATATCTGAATGTGACCTGTATCTCTAGGTTACACACGCACATAGGAAATGTGATGCTGGAAAGAGGTGCTGAGAAGTGGTGCCTTCCCAAGAAAGCACACCCCAGGGATTTTCATGTATGTTTGCTAAATAGTCAGAAGGGCTTCCCAGGGAAGTAATAGTTGAGCTACAACTGGAAGAAGAATCGATTCCTGGGAAAGGTGATAGAGGGCTGTGTAGAGAGGTCACGGAAGGAGACGCGTGCTGAGAACAGATGGCAAGGGGCGGGGGGCTCGTGTTTGAGAGGAGACTGCAGGGACCGTCAGAGGCCAGGTGATGCTAGGCTCCGGAGGCTATCGGAGGAATTGGGATCTTCATCCCACCACCACTGAGGAGCACTTAAAGGGTTTTAAGCAGAGTGATTACATATTCAGGTTTTCTTTATGAAAAGATCATTCAGGAATAACTAAATACACTTAACAACCAAAACGCTCCCCACCTACACATTTTACAATGTGGAAAACAAGGTCATCCCACAAGAAAGGCGGCCCATAGGATGATGCAGTTTCAAGGAACCACATGTGTTAGCTCCAGCCATGCAGCAGAAACACAGGGAAATCTTTAAGGCCAGAACAAGAGTTTTTAATATGGTTTTATTTTCATCCGTCCAATAGGGATTAGTGTTGGCAGGCATCCCGCTGCAGAGCTAACCCCTCTCTGGTTCTGTTTACTGAGACAGAAGCCGAGCCGAACCCCCAGCTGAGCATGAGGCTAATTACCCGTATTATATAAAGAAGCTTTCTGTTCCCCAAAGCAAAACGTGCCAATAGTTGATAGAATATGTGCTCGGGGTGCCTGCAACCGGGAAGCCATTGCATCTCTCCAGCACGTCGTTTGCATTCTTCTTCTTGGTCGCTGGTGCACAAAGCCTTTTTGTGTATTTCCATGTCAGCAATTACTTCAGAAAGTTCCCTCATCCCATGGTGGTCAAAGTTATACCCTCAGGGGAGGAAATTCTTCACAGTGGACTTTTACAAGTATTAGTGGTTTTACATAGGATATTTTGGAAGCAGAAAGAGCCACACATAGCTCTCACAGAGTTTATACAGTAAAGCATTGCCTAATTCATGCCTGTGTCTGTCGCAATACAACATCTTAACATTATTAGATTAAATCTAAGCCTTGATAGGGCTTCCCTGGTGGTGTTAGTGGTACAGAACCCGCCTGCCAATGCAGGAAACATGGGCATTGCAGGTTCGATCCCTGGGCGGGGAAGATCCCCTGGAGGAGGTCACGGCAACCCACTCCAGGATTCTTGCCTGGAGAATCCCATGGACAGAGGAGCCTGGCAGGCTACAGTCCATGGGGTTGCAAAGAGTCGGACATGAGTGAAGTGACAGCAATGCACGGCAAGCCTCTATAAAAGGAAAACTAATTGTTACCGTGTTTGGAGAAGTGGGGGCACTGCTTTGATTATGGAATATCGTTTGTCTAGCACTAAACACAGTATAGAAAGACATCTTGCAGGCAAAATGTCCTTTGGGAGGGGAATGGATAAATAAACTGTTGTACATGCAGACAGTGGAATACTAGTCAGCACCAAAAAGAAATGATCTGTGAAGCCTTGAAAAAACACGGAGGAAACTTATTATGCCATCTATAAGAAAGTTATCGCATCAACTCATACTAGAAAACCAAGTGAGCACTGGCATGATTTTGAGTTTATTTCATGGGAGAAATACAACCCGTGGGGAGTAGGCAGGAGGCCACCGTGTTGGTTGGAAGGGTGTGTAGGAAACAGGGTCTGGTATGGAACCTTAGGGCAGATGAATAGAGTTCGGGGCAGGGTCAAGTCATAGTTGGCAGGAGTGGTACTGAAATCTTAGGTGGAGGAAATTGAAGCCTAATATCACTGAGATGAACTGGTCCAAGCGGTCCTCCCATTAACAGTGACCATAAAAATAGTAACAGCTGCCATCTAGTGGATGCTTTGGTGTATTACTGGAGCATTATCTTGTATCATCTCATTTGCATTCAATTTTTACAATAACCCAATGAGGTAGTTGGGCTTGCCTGGTGGTGCAGATGGTGAAGAATCCACCTGCAGTGCAGGAGAGCCAGGTTCAATCCCTGGGTTGGGAAGATCCCCAGGAGGAGGGCATGGCAACCCACTCCAGTATTCTTGCCTGGAGAATCCCATGGACGGAGGAGCCCGGCGGGCTACAGTTCATGGGGTTGCAAAGAGTCGGACACGACTGAGCGACTAAGCACTACAGCACAATGAGGTCTCCACTTTCAGAGATGAGGAAAGTGAAATATTAGAAGATGTGGTAGGTTGGGCGAAGTCACACAGCTTAGTAACAAGCCGAAGTGGGATTGGAGCAAGGCTTTCTGACTTCCCACACCCGTCCTCTTGGCCGCATGAGATACCACTGGGGAGTCAATTCTCTGACAAGCTCTGTCCTGCTTAGAATTGGATGAGAATCCAATGACCTGAACCAGCTGCTGGCGTTGTTGGAGATTTTATTAAAGGACTGAAATATTCTCTTTTTTCCATGTTGTTCTTCAGTCGCTAAGTCGTGAAGTCTTTGCAACCCCATGAACTGCCGCACACCAGGCTTCCCTGGCCTTCACTGTCTCCCAGAGTTTGCTCAAACTCATCTCCACCACCCAACCGTAGTTCACAGTATGCAGTCCATGACAATTCCCTGTTCATTTTGGCTGGTTCGGAAGTCAGGAAGATTAAGGATTAAAACAGCAATAGCCACAGCAAAACTTTCTCCTCTGTTGCTCCATGATGAAGTTGTATGCTGCTTGGGAGAAAGGCAATATTGCCTCCAGAGAGGCAATATGCGATGCATCTTCTCATAAATCATGAGCCTCTGGGACCCGCCTGGACTCGCCATCTGTATGATTTTAAACAGTTGGCCAATTATGTCATTGACCCAACATAATAAATGTACATGTAACTTGAGTTCGACATCCAGCGGCTAGCCAGATGAACTAATTCAGCTTGTCTTTTCTGGGATTCCCTATTCCCGTGAGTGTCTGGCATATAGTAAGCTCTCAGTAAAAGTTGGCAGCTCTTATGTATGTTGTTATTATTATTATGTACAAAGTCATCAGTGTTACAGCTGCCAAGGTTTTAGACTGAGAACCTCCATTAAAATGCTTCTGTATTTCTAGTGGCCGTTAACCAGGACATCATTTAGAGACTTTGGAAAAGATTAGCTAATGAGCAGCTCAATTCATTAATGAGACAACTCAGCTGTGCTTTTTTTTTCCCCTTAATGGCAGATCTTCTTACTCTCCAAGGCACCATTTAAACTATTAAAATAACTAATGGGGTCATTACCGTTGTCAGAAAAGTTCTAGCCTGAGCAGATATCTTTACTAGTAAAAGTAAAGTATTTGTTCCTCTAGAACTTCTCACACACTTAGTAACACCCAAGAAGAAGCAGGTAACAGCTGAGCAGAGAGAGGCAGCTCCAGGACTTCTGGGTCCAAACAACTACAAAAGTATATTAAATGAACGTTACATTTTTTTCAGGCTGATGGGCAGTTGGAGTCCTTCCTTCTTGTGAAGACAATTTCAGGTTGAATTTCTCTATGATTTTTAAATTGAATGAACACAAAGGCCTTAACTGTCAATCAGATGCACACAAAACACATTTGATACCCAGCAAGACTGTTATTGATGATAAATAAAATATACAATAAAAATAATAGCATGCACAACAAATCAGTACCCAGGAGTGCCCGAATCCATAACACAGAACTACCCAGTCCCCTTTTCTGCCAGAATGAGGTTTGGTTTCTGAAAGAGAACCTTGTAGGGGAATAGATTAGTACAAACCTGCCGCTGAGTTTAAGGGTCTTTCAGCTTATTTATCTTCCATATCATGTAGCTTTATCTGGCCCCAACATTTATTCTTCAACACAGCTGCAGTCCACACGTCGCAAGTTTGTTGACAGTAAGTGATCTGTTCTAGACAGACAAGGAGTATCTTGGTAGAAGCATTTCTAGATGCAGGTGATACCACTTTAATGGCAGAAAGCAAAGAGGAACTAAACAGCCTCTTGATGAGGGTGATAGACTAGAGTGAAAAAGCTGGCTTTAAACCCAACGTTCAAGAAATTAAGATCATGACATCATGCCCCATCATTCCATGGCAAATAGAAGAGGAAAAAGTGGAAACAGTGACATATTTTATTTTCTTGGGCTCCAAAATTGCTGCAGACAGTGACTGCAGCCATGAAATGAAAAGACACTTGCTCCTTTAGAAGAAAAGCTATGATAAACCTAGACAGCATATTAAAAAGCAGAGACATCACTTTGCTGACAAAGGTCTGTCTAGTGGAAGCTATGGTTTTTCCAGTCATGTATGGATGTGGGGGCTTCCCTTGTGGCTCAGCTGGTAAAGAATCTGCCTACAATCCAGGAGACCTGGGTTTGATCCCTGGGTTGGGAAGATCCCCTGGAGAAGGGAAAGGCTACCCATTCCATTATTCTGGCCTGGAGAATTCCATGGACCGTATAGTCCACGGGATTGCAAAGAGTTGGACATGACTGAGCAACTTTCACATGTACGGATGTGAGAGCTGGACCATAAGGCTGAGCGCTGAAGAATTGATGCTTTTGAACTGTGGTGCTGGAGAAGACTCTTGAGAGTCCGTTGGACTCTCCATCCCAAAGGAAATCAAGCCTGAATATTCACTGGAAGGACTGATGCTGAAGCTGAAGTTCCAACATCATTGGCCAACTGGTGTGAAGAGCCAACTCACTGGAAAAGACTCTGATGCTGGGAAAGATTGAGGGCAAAAGGAGAAGGGGGTAAGACAGAGGAGGAGATGGTTGGAGGGCATCACTGACTCAATGGGCATGAGTTTAAGCAAACTCTGGGAGATAGTAAAGGACTGGGAAGCCTGGAGTGCTGCAGTCCATGGGGTCTCAGAGAGTCAGACATAATTTAGAAACTGAACAACAGATGAGTGATTAGTATATGGCAACCCTGAGTGACCCCAGTTTAACAGTTGATGTTTGCAGGGGTTTCTGCTCATGGCCAGGTTTGCTTCTGGTGTTCATAAGGAAGGAGAAACTGTTTACAGACCTCTAAATACCCATTTCCTTTCTAAGAACAGAGAGAAGTCAGTGGAATGTTAAAGACGTTTGAAATACAGAGCCATTATTCTTATCAGAACATCAAGTGCTATGGAGGGTCAACCATTTAAGTTCTATTTTAACCTGAGTGCAGCAGAGTATGAAAATCACCATTGTTTGATATCACAGTGAATCAAAACTAAGCTAAATTTAAGTGTGGTGGAACTAAAACTTTCTTCTGCCCTTCTTTTTAGAATCAGAATAAAAAGCAGTGGAAGTAAGCAATGAGAGATAGGTCTCTAAACACTTTGAACTTCATTGGAAGATATTAAAAACAATTATTGACCTGCGATTCATTTCCTGACATTGATTTGTCATGACTTATTTGTCTTTGCGAGTTAAAGCTACCACTTTTGGACTGATTTTTATGAGCCAGTGTGCTGTGCTAGGCATTTTTTATCTTAGTCAAACCTACAACAGCTTTGTGTGATAGGTAATTTATGTCTGATTTGCAAAGAAGAAATTATTCTCTCAGAGGAAAATGCTTGTCAACCAAGATCCAAGAAGCGACAGGCCAGAATGTGAGTTCGTGTTCTTCCCGTTCCAATCCACTGTCATCAAAGCCACAGCATCTAATGGTCCTTCTGCCCGAGAAGTTTCTCTTGTGCTTATCCTGGAAAATTCCTACATATTTGCTATCTGACTCAAATATAATTTCTTCTGTTGAGTCTTTCTTGACTGTCAGGCAGAATTCATTACTGAGGGTAATGAATTCTTATCGTCTTGAGAATTTTGTATATGCATGCCTCTTTCAAAGTACTTTTTACATTCCTCCAACTGTCTATCTATTCCTGAGACTCTGAGATCCCATAGGGTAATCGTTCATTTTATTGTACTCCTAATATCCAGCATCATGTACACTTAGGGCAATCACAACCAATGTTTATTATTTGAAAGAAAAAAAGGTAAAAGCTCTTTCACAAATGAGATAATATAGAATCCAAACTGTATGTGCATGCAGTGTAAAATCAGATAGAAAGCAATCATGAGTGCTAATTAGGCTGCCTTGTGTAATTGGAGCTGGCCTCTCTAGGCAAGGCTGATGAGTAATTTCCAGATATGTCTCTGGCCTTTAGAATGAGCTGCAATTCACCTACTTGCCAATTTTACATCTTCTTGTGGGTGATGCTCCCAAAGATATTTGTGTTTCAATTTATTGTATTCAATAAAAGGTTATGTATAAACCAAGTTACAAATGACTTGATAAGATCGTATTTCTGATTTTGAAAAATATATATATTCAAACCATATAAAAAGGAAGCAAACTGTCCTCTTTACTTCCGTTGTCTTTGATGAGTTCCGTACACCAAACTTTTGCCAGGCTGAGTAGCTGACATAGAGGTGAATAGGGCTCAGTGTTTCCTTTCACGGGTGGTGGGTGACAGGACCTCTCAGAAAGAAGTCTGAGAGCAATGCTCAAGGGCAGGTCCACATAAGCAAAGGAGAGCAGAGGGAAGATAGGAGCGTGATCGCAAGTGAGAAGCACCGCTGCTCATTCCAAGGTCCTGGCTGCCCCGTGCGGACCTCACTGGAGCTCAGTAACCATTTACAAGGTTCTTCTTTCAGCAAAGCGAGTGCATAAGCAAACGCGAAAAACTATATGGTGCCTGCTTGCATTGAGCATTCCCCAAAGCATCGCTGTCAAGTTGAAATCGCCTCATTTCACCACTCCCCGATGGGCAGATGTGTGGAAAACCAGAAAGGACAGTGTCAGTGTCAGCCTTCATCACTGCCCACCTCAGATAAGCCTACTGCCAAAGAAAGAAGAACGCCCTTCAGCCGCCTTCCATCAGGATCAGCACTTCCCTGGATTTTTTTTTTTTTTTTTTTGTAGCAACTGGGAGCCATGAGTGATAGTAAGTGGCTTCCTAAGAGTTAGCCTTGAGATATTTACTTTTGGCAGAATGTCAGACTGGATATTCTCAAGGACCGTTTCACGGGGTGGGGTTGGGGAGGTCGAAACACCTCCAGCCTGCTCTAAACATCTTTCAGAGGCACACGTACTAAGCATTATTCACATAAAAGCAAGGTTCCTCTGGAGATCCGCTGCCAGTAGGCAAACCAGGGCCAGCAGAATGTGCAGCAAAGTGAGTGCAGCCCCCGGACTGCACTCGCCCTCACCTCCCTGAAGCTGAAGGGGTTCTGAGGCAGAAGGGCTCCCTGGCTGCAGGTAGGAGAAAATGCCCTTCCTCTCTAGAGAAAAAAACATTGCAGCCACTCAGGCTCTTCAAATATTAAATTAAACCAAATATTTTTGCATTAAAATGATTGAATCTGTAATCAAAATTCTTTGCACAGAGAAATTAACAGGCCCAGATGGCTTTCCAAGTAAAATCTGCCACAAAAGCCAGATGCTCAGAAATACATCTAGTGAGAGATGTTTAGGGATAGCATGGAGAACATTAAAAACTGTACTGAAAGACAATAATGAAGACAAAAGCAACGGAAAAATTCTGTGTTCCTAGCTAGGAAAACCCAATATCATAAAATACTCAGTAGTATTCACTACTGAATACTCAGTAGTATTCACTCTCCAAATTAATCTAGAGTCAACCCAATTCTAGTCAAACACCTATAGGCTCTTTTTTTTTTTTTTTTTAAGAAACTTGACAATATGGTTCTAAATAACATGGACTAGCAAACACGTAAGAATAGATAAGATGCTGAAGAAAGACCATTTGAGAAATCATTTCCTACCAGAGAGGAAGACATTTTGCAAAGCCATGGTCAATTAAGAAAATGTGATGCTGGTACTAAAATCAACAAATCGGGAAGAGGAATGCAATAAAGAGCAGAGAACTAGACTCACACACACGAAAAACCACAATATAAGTGATGGTGGCATTGCCGATAACTGAAAAAAGGATCAAGGTTTCAAAACAGCCCTGGGACAGTTGGTTATCCACGTGGGGAAAATTGATCCTTTCTATATACCATATACCAAAATAAGTTCCTGATGGATGAAAGACTTCAATGTGATACCAAAAAACCTCAGATATTTTAGAAAACAATTTTATAAAATTAATAGTGAAGAAGCATTTTCAATAAGACCTAAAACTACTAATCATAAAAGACTGATAGTTTGATATAGAATTATATTAAATTATTTACTTAAAGTACATCAAAGGACTTACTAAAGAACATAAAATCGACAACCGCAAGCTGCAAGAAGATTATACAATACATATTTAAGGGCTTCCCTGGGGGACACAGGTTTGATTCCTGCTCCAGGAAGATCCCACACGCCCGGAGCAGCTAAGCCCGGGAGCCACCGCTGCTGAAGCCCATGTGCCCCAGAGCCTGTGCTTTGCAACACGAGCAGCCACCACATGAGAAACCCAAGCACCGCAACTGGGGAGGAGCCCCCGCTCGCCGCAACTAGAGAAAAGCCCGCGTGCAGCGACGAAGACCCAGGTCAGTGCTGTGCTGAGTCGCTTCGGTCAAGTCCGACTCTGTGCGATTCCATGGATGCCAGGCTCTTCTGTCCATGGGATTCTCCAGGCAAGAATACTGGAGTGGGTTGCCATGCCCTCCTCCGGGGGACCTTCCCAACCTAGGGATTGAACCTGCATCTCTTAATGTCTCCTTCTTTGGCAGCTGGGGTCTTTACAACTAGCACCACCTGGAAAGCCAATTTCTACTTCTAAGTTAGATCAATTATCAGGAGAAGGATGTGGCTGACTAGCCACCAGGACTCCAGGTCAGCTGGAGAGAGACCTGTGTGACTGCAGGGCTGTCAGCCCCGGAGCACGAGAGGTTCTATGTACATAGGGCAGGGCCAGGTGACTGGACGGAGAGCCTGGAGGAAACTCCATGATGGATGGTGGTGGTGGTTCAGTTGCTAAGTCGTGTCCAACTCTTGCAACCCATGGACTGTGGCCCGCCAGACTCCTCTGTCCATGGGATTCTCCAGGCAAGAATACTGGAGTGGGTTGCCATTTCCTTGTCTAAGAAATCTTCCCAACCCAGGGATCGAACCCTGGTCTCCTGCATTGCAGGCAGTTTGTTTATCTATCAACTAAGCTACAAGGGAAGTCAAATGCAAAGATGTAACCTCTGCACAGAAATTTCCCCCTGTGCTTCTCTGACAACCTCACCGGAGCTGGACAACTTTTTTTTTTTTTTTTCCCCCAATAGAAAAGAATCAAGTTTTATTCCATTATGAACAGTATCGAGAATCTTCTCTAATGTTCTGTTTTTGATGAACCAAAAGTAAGGCCATGGGGAGAGGAGTTTTGGCTCCACAGATCAGCCCCTCAGCTCCAGAAGGTGATCTCTTGGGGATCTGCAGGTGCCGGCAGTTTTCTGGGGTGGCAGGTGGAGGCCAGAACACAGTGAAGATGAAGCAGCTGAATTCCTAGGCCAGGCTCTTGCCAGCAGAGAGGCAATGTCCCACACAGCGTCTGTGGCTCTAAATAAAGGCTTGAATTATTTAGCTCATATCATTTTTTCATTTTGCAACAAGGTCTAGTCAAAGCTGGTTTCAAATTGGATTTTTTAATTTCCTTTGTCGGGATGGGAATTCACGGTCTCATCTCATTCTGATCAGGGCATCGGCACTGCCAGAAACCAGCCTCGCTCTCTGGAAATCGGCCTTTTTTCTTCTGCTGGCAGTGTGGATCGTTACATCATCCTTAGCAGCCAAAGGAAAACAGCCTGTCTTCCGTGAGATGCAGGGGCTTCTCTGATAGCTCAATTGATAAAGAATCTGCCTGCAATGCAGGAGACCCCAGTTCAATTCCTGGATCAGGAAGATCTGCTGGAGAAGGGATAGGCTACCCTCTCCAGTATTCTTGGGCTTCCCTGGTGGCTCAGCTGGTAAAGAATCCGCCTGCAATGTGGGAGATCTGGGTTCGATCCCTGGGTTGGGAAGATCCCCTGGAGAAGGGAAAGGCTACCCACTCCAGTATTCTGACCTGGAGAATTCCATGGGCTGTATAGTCCATGGCGTCGCAGAGTTGGACAGGACTGAGCAGCTTTCACTTCACTTCACTTTCTGTGAGAAGCATCTACTGCTTCTACAGACATTCCTTATATGTTCTAATAATCAAAGAGGCAAGTTCAGACATTCCTTATATGTTCTAATAATCAAAGAGGCAAGTGGCACCAAAATGAGGCCCCAAATGAGAGGACAGCAGAACAATGGTTGCGACTCATCCCTATGATCAAAAGTAGAATAAATCTAAAATATAGCTAATTCATGAACTTTAAAATAATGTCAATTTCTTTAAAGATTTTTTTGATGTATGTCTAAAAATGTGGTTATTTTTCTATCAGTGGATCCAGTCATATAAAATGCCCATTAAATATTTCATTATGTGTTTCAGTGCTAAAAGCTTTCTCTTCTTAACTGGGGGAAGCTTTTGGCTTATGTTCATGTTCAAATGATCAAGAATAAAAATTTAAGTCTTAAATATTTAGGAATTTTAATGGTATTTTCTGCATAGAAATATAAGACATATTTATTGAGGAAACTTGTAAAATACATCAAAATACAGAGAGAGAGAGGAATAAAAATCCCTTCCACAATCCCAATGCACTGCTCATATTCTGACTTAATTCTTTCCAGTCATCTTTATATTTCTAGAACCCAATTAACATAGCTTAAAAGGGAAACTTCAGAGCAATGTCAAATTTGAAAACAGATGGGAAAACTCAACATGAAACACAAGCACATGGAATCCAGATCTGGATTAAAAATTGAGATAAATCATGCTGTTAGATGTAAATGTCAGGTTCTTTTGGTAAATATTCCAAAGTTCTGTGTAGTCAAAGCTATGGTTTTTCCAGTAGTCACGTATGGATGTAAGAGACCGTAAAGAAGGCTGAGCACCAAAGAATTTATGGTTTCAAATTGTGGTGTTGGATAAGACTCTTTAGAGTCCCTTGGCCAGCAAGGAGATAAAAGCCATCAGTCCTAAAGGAAATCAAGCCTGAATATTCCCTGGAAGGACTGGTGCTGAAGCTCTAGTACCTTGACCACCTGATACAAAGAGCCAACTCTTTGAAAAAGACCCTGATGCTGGGAAAGCTTGAAGGCAAAAGGAGAAGGGGATGACAGAGGATGAGGTGGTTAGATAGCTTCAGTGGACATGAATTTAGCAAGCACTGGGAGATAATGAAGAACAGAGGAGCCTGGCGTGCTGCAATCCATGGGGCTGCAAAGAGTCAGACATGACGTTAACAACTGAACAACAACCCTCATAGTTAGAGGAAAGTGTTTGCTTTATACTCCCTGTTCCCACTAACTCCCTATAAGATGGTATGTGACAGAGAAAGTAAATCTTAGACCAAATTATGCCAAATAAACAATTTAATGGCTTATGTTGGAATAACATGACTTCTGGAGGCCTTATTCCCGCCCCCCACCCCCAGATATTTCAGGGCACTGAAATATCTGATGAACAGGCCCCTCTTACCAGGGGGCCGCCATCTGAACTCAATTTCTAAAAGGCCCTATTTTTTTTTCTTCCACAGAAAGCGATTCTAGTTTAGTGATATAGTGGCTGAACTGCGGAGGTGTTTCGAGTCCATCCCTACGATGTCCAGGCACAGCTAGGGGGACAGAAGTTTCTAAAGGGCTTTGTGGAAGTCAGAGACAGATTTGTGGGAACCAAAAAAAAAAAAAAAACCTGGAAGGTAGTACCTATAACTGTCCACGGGCTCTACAGAACCGGCCCTCCACAGCACCTGAGTATATCTGATTAGTAGGAATTGCAATTTTGTTATGTGATGCTCAAGCTAATACTGGACTCCAGTAATTTTTGGAAACTCGAGGCCTACAGATTGAAGACAGGCTAAAGTTGAGCTGAGAGGAGAGTAACATGAGTCCTCAAAAGTGTCTCAGTTCTAGATTCTGGATTCTAGATTAGTCTTCGGTTCACAGAGTGACTGCGCCCTCTGGTGGGCACCCGTGGAAGCTCTGATGGTTTCACACTTCTTGCTTCTCTTGCACCTACGTCCCCCTTCCCTAGACTTTCTTCCCACGGGTTTTTAAAATTTTTCAAGTCCCTAAGTCAGCTGGCTGGCTTGTTAAATACTGTCCATGACTCAGGGCAGGTTTGTACCTCAGACTGTCTTTCTGTCCCATGTAGTGGACAAACCCAAATGCTAATGTACCTAATGCTAATGGTAAGCCTCCCTAAGAGGCTTTCTTCGTCAAAGCTACAAAATAGTAAAAGCTTCCGCCCCAAGCCCACTGGTCTCTGCAAGCTGGGGGGTTCAAGGAGACACACGGCCAGTAGGGAAACCTCTGTGGAACAACTGGACTCACGGAGACTTGGAGTAACTGTATCCTTAAGTGAGTGAGTGAAGTTGCCCAGTCGTGTCCGACTCTTGGCGACCCCATGGACTGTAGCCTACCAGGCTCCTCCGTCCATGGAATTTTCCAGGCAAGAGTACTGGAGTGGGTTGCCATTCCCTTCTCCAGGGGATCTTCCCAACCCAGGGATCGAACCCGGGTCTCCCACATTGCAGGCAGACGCTTTACCATCTAATCCACCTGGGAAGCCCAGTGTATCCTTACCCACTTCCAGATGTGGGCTGTGTGTGTGTGTGTGTGTGTGTGTGTGTGTGTGTGTGTGTGTGTGTGTGTGTGTGTGTGTGTGTGTGTGTGTGTGTGTGTGTGTGTGTGTGTGTGTGTGTGTGTTGTGTGTGTGTGTGTGTGTGTGTGTGTTGTGTGTGTGTGTGTGTGTGTGTGTGTTGTGTGTGTGTGTGTGTGTGTGTGTGTGTGTGTGTGTGTTTTGAGGGGAGGTGTATTTCTCTCTCCTTTTTTTCTCTCACCAAGCCTTCAGAATTCAAAGGTTTCTGCTTGTTTGTTTTCAATATTGCAGTGTAATCTTTAAAATACTCTGAATAATCAAGGGAAGGGGATTGTGTTCACGTGTGGACCAAGCAAGGTGCGGGGAAGCTGAGGGTTGGGAGAAAGGGTTACAGCAGCTGAAAGGAAACCACAGGGAGACGGCAAGAAAAGGTCCCGAGGGACATACATGGTGGTCCAGTGGCTAAGACTCTGTGCTCCCAATGCAGGATGCCTGGGTTCGATCCCTGGTCAGGGAACTAGATCCCAAATGCTGCAACTAAGAGCGGGCATGCCACAACTAAAGATCCCGCCTACCACAACTAAGACCCAGTGCAGCCAAATAAATGAATAAATATTGTTTAAAAAAGAAGTCCCAAGCCATGTGACTCAACCAGATGGCAAGTGACGGGGGACGGCCTTTTAGAAGACAGGTAAGCACTCCGTCTGCAGCACTAGAGGTCTTTGGGAGCGCACCCAAAGGCCCAGTGTCACCTACTGCTGGGGGCTCCTGTAGTTGGTCACTAAGGGGAAGTGAAGTCCCCAAAGCTGGGGGGCTCTGGAGCACATGGTTTAAAGGACAAACTACTGTCTAGGGAGTAGATATTTGCAACCATTATATTTGAAAAGTCATGTGAATTTGAATTGAAGCAGTTGATTTGAGTTAGTGTTTCCAGATATATATCAATACACAGAATTTGTTTACATATATCATAAATTAAGTGCATTCTGTCAGATCCTAGGGTTTAAAATGAGGCCAAAGTGCCATCTAGAGGGAACGTGGAGAATTGAGAGGAAAATACTTGCAAGGTGTTTTGTCCTTTTCTTTTCCCTGTGAAAGCAACAACATGATATTAGGCTATAATGGGGATAATAATACCTTGTCTTACATGGAGTAACAAGGAGTACAAGGTATGACAAGAAGTAAAGCACACAGCAGGCATTCTGCAAGAAGGACATATTGTAATATTCTTAATTGCATTATTTTCTTCTCTTGTTGGGCTTCCCTGGTATCTCAGACAGTAGATACTCTGCCTGCAAATGCAGGAGAACCAGGTTCAGTCCCTGGGTTGGGAAGACAGCTTGGAGAAGGGAATGGAAACCCACTCCAGTATTCTTGCTGGAGAATTCCGTGGACAGAGAAGCCTGGCAGGCTACAGTCCATGGGGCCTCAAAGAGTCAGACACAGCTGAGCGACTAACACTTTCACTTACTCTTGTTAGCCAAAAATGATGTTCCTATTATTATTAACATCACTAATTGCTGACTGATGGGCTGACTGAATTTTAAGTCTAGGATATCCACTTAGCAAGCTGTTAACTCTAGGATGTCCATTTTAACTCTTTTGGATTGAATGAAATGATAGAAATGATATCCTTAAGGGATTGCTTAAATGGCTGCTCCAGAAGCTCCTAATTGAAGAATTCCCTGGTGGTGCAGTGGTTAGGACTCTGCTTTCACACCCGAGTGCCCTGGGGATCTAAGTGAAAGTGAAAGTCGTTCAGTCGAGTCTGATTCTTTGAGACCCCCCCGGACTATACAGTCCATGGATTTCTCCAGGCCGGAATACTGGAGTGGGTAGCCTATCCCTTCTCCAGGGGATCCTCCCGACCCAGGAATCGAACTGGGGTCTCCTGCATTGTAGGCAAATTATTTACCAACTGAGCTATCAGGGAAGCCCCCCAGAGATCTAAGATGGCCATAATTTAAAATTTAGAGACCTGGAAGGAACCGCCCCTGGGGGCCTTGGAGGAAGCATGACCCTGCTCAATCTTGATTTCAGGTTTCCAGCCTTTAGAATTGTGAGAGAAAGAGTTTCTGCTATTTTAAAGCGTTCAGTTTGTGGCAATGTGTTACCCAAGCCCTAGGAAACTAAATCTGCATCTGAAGGTGAGGGATCCTCAAGACCCAGACAGGCAGTGAAGCTGAGTGAGTGTTAAGTGTTGTGGTTATCAGAAACATTCCTTTTCATTCATTCCCGCCCGCCTCCCTAGACATGAGCATGCACACACACACACACACACACACACACACACACACACACACACTCCTAGTTGAAAAATTGCTTGGAAGAGTTAGTTTCAGTCTGTAGATGGCCTTGGGAAGGACAAAAGGAAAGAAAGAAGCTTGCCTGCTCTGACGGATGAACACTGCATACACACTCTTGGAGGGAAATGGGATGGATGCTGGGAGGGGCCCCCAGAAGCCCCGCCCCCCAGGGTACCAGGCAGCCTCCGGCAGTCTAGGGGAGAGGCGGGCTGAGAGAGGAAACCACGCCCCCAGCACGGCGCCACCCTTCGCGGCTGCTGGAGCCTAGGGCAGTAGTGAAGTCTCCACATGTGAATTTCGAAGACCTTATCCAGAATGTGGGAAAGTCTCTTGCAACAGGACAGGGACAGGCCCTTTCTGCCACAGTCTGATGTAGGCCGTGGGGAAAGCCCATAAGAACAGAAGATGAGAGGATGAGGAGGACCCAGGGGGTGAAGGGAGGAGGGGGTCCAGCAGGACCAGTCGGGACAAGCCTCTTCGTCAAAATGGAGCAGTTTCCCTGAGTTTTTAATGAGGCGGGACAATAGCCAAGGTCTTAATGCCATTCTTTTTTTTTGCTTTTGTTTTTCCTGTGTCTTCCTCGGAAAATTCCTTTTTTATCCCAATTTTTGAACCTGCTCCAAATTCTCTTTTCCCCTTCCTTCTCGTAGAACCCTATGCTGCCTCCTCATTTCCATTTAAAATTCTGTATTTTATACATGTGTAATTATTTTCTTTTTGTGGCTCCTGCTAACCAGACTGGAAGCTTCAGGAAGGTAGAGATATTGACTGGTTCACCACCGTATTCCCCCCAGTTCAGTCTGCTCAATCAATACTGTGCATATTAGATAGAATCTTGACACAGGTTGTTGGCATGGATTGAAAACTGGTGTGGATAGTGCAAATTTTAGATTATTAGACTATATCAAAAACAATCACCATGTAAATATTTGCATGGCAGGGAACATCCCAGTACTGAGATTACAAGGTGCTGCTTTGAAAATGCTGAAGACACTACTGTACCCATCCATGTGTTCCCAAATCATTTTCACCTGTAGGATTGGTGTATGTTACATTGATTTCTGTCCAATACATTTATCATGTACAAATGTAGATTTGTGAACCCACACTCACAGAGTGTGGTTGTCTTAGAAAGTCTTTAGTTTACCCCCCTCATCTTCACCAGCCCTCCTGTGCCCAAAACTGTGTCAAATGCAGATGAAGTCCACGCACAGAGGACCCACTTCAGGTGGATTGCTGCTTTTAATCCTTTTCCTTACAGAAATTCTGGAGTCCACATTCACACTCATTCATAGCTTGTCTCCACCCAAACCCATTTAAAAATTAACGACAAGAATTCTTGATTATCCTGAAACTGGCCATCAAATTCAGTTAAGTTCTTTCTTCCCAAAAGAGTTCCCCATACACAGAGTGCAGAACCTAGCAAATGGATGATGACTGTCTTGGTTCCTATTTTCTCCTCTTCCCATATTTCATTTACCACACCTTTTTACAGTGGTTTCTTTGAGCAGTTCTACCCGATCCTTTGGTGCCGCCACTGGATTCTTTTCTGGTCTATCTGGCTATGCTTTCATCTTTAAATATCTTAATCTTTATAGTATTTCTTTGGTTTAGAAGAAGTATAGCCAACAGAACAGAGACTGGATACTGAAGTCAGACTCTGATCATTGCAGAACCCTGGGAGCTTAGGGATCCTGACAGTTTGGTTTTTCTTGGTGGGCTCTTACCAATACCCAACCCCTCCATCTGTTACAGTCTCAGAATTCTAGCCTGTGGAGGAAAATGAAGGCGCAGTGTCTTCTTCAGTGAAATCCAAACCCTCTTCAGGGAATGATCTGATTTACCCTTCAGGAAGTCGAATGGTCTCTGAGGACCCTTTCAAGGGCCTTGCGTTTTCTCCAGAATCCAGTCCACGTACTCGACCACGTTGGTATAAACACCTGGCCGCTCCCTTTGGCCGCAGCCTTCACCCCAACTCGTGATGCCCACCAGGTGCCACACCTCGTTGTGTTTACAGGACAGGGGCCCCCCCGAGTCCCCCTGTGACAAACAGGGAAAAGAAGAGGGCACGCAGATCAGTTCAGACACTTCGCATCTTAAATGCATTGTCCTGGGAGTGATTTCACCTGAGATTCTGTCTTGGCCTTTTAATAAACTTCAAAGAAGCAGATGACCTGCCCCCCACACCAATCTATCCACGGCAGATTTTAGGGTAAGGAAAAAACAAATCCACTGTGTTCCCTGCTCATTGGCAGAAGACTGTTTTTTACAAAATGCACCAAACAGAGGACTTCCCTGGTGGCCCAGTGGTTAAGAATCCACCTGCCTATGCAGGGGGGACTCGGGTTCGATCTCTGGTCTGGGAACTAAGATCTCACATGCTGCGGAGCGACTGAGCCCATGTGTCACATTAACTCGGGAGTAGTCCCCGGGCCCTGCAACTAGAGAAAGCCTCTGCGCAGCAACGAAGACCCAGCGCAGCCAAATATAAATAAATTAGTAAAAAAAAATTAATTTAAAATTTTTTAAAAAGTTTGCTGCATTAAACATTCTAATTTGAGTTTTTCAAGTGGCTGAAGACAGGGTTACCTTACAGGCGTCCTTCCCTCCTTCTCTGTAGCCTGCACAGACCATCTTATTGGTTATTCTGTGCCCTCTGTATCCTGCCTGGCATTCTTCATTTGTCATCAAGGGTACCTTGGCTTTCTGGAGAGTATTTTGTATTTTGTCTAAAAAAAAAATTTTTTTTTTGGTTTATATATGGAATAACCACATACATATAATATAAATTTAAATATACGCACATATATTTAAAATCAAAACCACACCTATGTAAAAATCCAGAAGGAAAAAAAAATCAGGTTTAGTTCACAGACCTTTTGTAATTACAGAGTGTAGCTACTGCTGCTAAGTTGCTTTGGTTGTGTCCGACTCTGTGCAACCCCATAGACGGCAGCCCACCAGGCTCCTCCGTCCATGGGATTCTCCAGGCAAGAGTACTGGAGTGGGGTGCCATTGCCTTCTCCGTACAGAGTGTAGAGAAGATGTTATTCTCACTATTGTACCATTTTATTCATGTTAATTAAGCTCAAAATTAATTATGGCTCTAACTGGAATTATTTCCCAGAGAAAATAATTGGATAGCAGCCTAAGACATCTACTGAAAAGTGCTAGGTTTTGAATTAAATTTCATTAAAAGTAATGAGTCTTTAAAGAGATTGTCATATTTAAAATTTCCAATCAGGCGAGGTATCATCTTCATTTGGGTGATTTTCGCCTTTCCTTCCTCATGAATATGCTTTCTGCAATTGAATAATGTTATTATTTTACTCTCATTTTAGCTGTGCAACTTGAGATAGCAGAAAGCATTGTGATTAAACGGTGTTCTGTGTCTTCAGCTGTAGCACACAGAGAAATATAGTTTCTTACCTCTTAATTTTCTGTATCCCCATCCAGTCACCCAGCATTCAGTATACATCACATTTCTATCTCCTTTGGAAGGTAGGCATATGGGCCGTTGAGAATCTAGATTTTAAAAATCACAGTTTAGTTGTCAGAAACAGAATACATCACATTTCCCAGGAAAGACTCTCTTCCTTCACTTTCTATGATCAGGGTGTGTTCTCAGTTTATTATATTCGGGTTTTTTGTTTTGCCTCTTTGTCATACGTTTTCATCCCTCACTTTCAGAGTTATCTATCACACATCAAGGAGGAGGGAACAAGAGAGAACCTCCTCCATTAACTGTCACTCTCATGAGGTCTGGGATCCTGTAGAAGCTGCTTCATCATTCCTGACCTGCCATCCTTTCTTCCTTAAAGAGGAGATATAAATCATCTTTAATATTATGGTATATTATGAAGTCATGTCATCCTGTGCATCTGAAGAAAACTTGCCATTTTAACCCCTCCCCACAAAAAAATAGATTCAATCATCAGGACAGCATGTCGGTCTTTTATATGAATATGCATTTTTTTTTAATGTGGACCATTTTTAATGCCTTTATTGAGTTTGTTACAATATTGCTTCTGTTGTTTATGCTGTGATTTTTTTTTGCCTGTGGGATGTGGCATGTGGGATCTTCACTCCCAGACCAGGGATCAAACCTGCACCCCCTGTATTGAAAGGCAAAATCTCAACCACTGTACCACCAGGGAAGTTCCCAGCACTCAGTCTTAATGGACTGAAAGGGGAGCTTTGCAGCCCCACTCCATTTTTAATGACAGTAATACGTGGAGGGATTGCCAGGGTCAGGCCATGAATCTGGGAGTGTGAAGCTGGGCATCACTCTAGACAACTTGCTGTTTAAAATTTTCCATACCTGTGTAATTCATTGCGGTTTCTAGTTTCAACAAGGCAATATCATATCCATTTTCTGCCTTTTTATATTGATCATGAATTATTATTTCTTGAACCCCAAAGAAAGATGTATCCTCTTTTATTTCTGATTGATTTAAAATGCTGCTATACACACGCAATACATTAGGTGACTCGACCCTAAGGAGTAAGCAATAGAGGAAAAGAGAATTCCTTTAGCAAATAATTCCCAACCTTTTGAGATACAGTGCTATTTAACTAACTATTCCTATCTGGCTAATATTTTCTGCCGGTGGGGGGCTTTTAGGTGGAAAGAAGTGATTTTCTGCTAAGATTTTGCAGTCACATAGTCCTCTTTTATGGAAGGTCCTGGGCTATCATTTACCTTATATGAAACACACAAACATCAATGAATACTTTTTCCACCCTTCAACATATACACACACACACACACACAGAGTTCTGGGTTCTAACTTTCAGTGCCGCTGTTGATTGGCTGTGACCCTGAGAAATTCACTCATACTTTCTGGCATCCCACTGTCCCATATGTAAAAGCTAAAAGAGACTATTGACCTCAAATCTTTGAGTTATGAGTAAGCTGCATACTGATAAAAATAAACCAAGAAAACCACAAATCTGAGTCTAAAAACAACCCAGAAGATACTGCGGTGCAAAGAGGAAGTCTGGTCAACTAAAATTCCCTGGGATACACACCCTTTGTATGCTCTCGATGGAGCTTTTATATTTGGCCGGTAATGAAAATGACTGAAGTAGGGAATCCA
The DNA here is from genome assembly GCF_910594005.1 of Cervus elaphus. Classification (NCBI taxonomy): domain Eukaryota; kingdom Metazoa; phylum Chordata; class Mammalia; order Artiodactyla; family Cervidae; genus Cervus; species Cervus elaphus. The sequence continues at coordinate 24,188,707 of NC_057846.1, read as the reverse complement.
ATATGATGATGTATAATAAACCCTTCTTTCTGTGTCTGGAAATAGAGTGAGGGGTGGGGAAAGAGGTAGGGAGAGAGAGAGGAGAAGGAGGAGGAGGAGGAGACAGAGTCAGAGGGGAGAGGGAGAATAAATGGGAAATTACATTCGGGAAGCGGGAAATTCTCTTTGAGTTTCCTGAATCCAAAGCCCACGACAGTGCACAGAAGGTGATATACTCAACAGGAAGTAACCAGAAGTCCCCTGGGGATGTGCATACATTTAACCAGAAAAGTAGAATATTATGGAGCCATGTTCCTGCACCTCTCTGATGCTGGTATAGAATATGAACAGTTCTTCCTTTTTGCTTTTCTCCCCCCACTAAAACAGAAAATTAATTTAGCAAATAGGAAAGTTTACATCTTTTAAATAAAATACTAGAGTAGATTTAATATTAATATATGTGTGAGCGTGGTGAAGGAGTAAAACCAGCAATGGTACTGAACTCGTTGAAACAGTGAGCAGCTGTTAATATCCACTGGTTTCCGATGATGGCACCTCCGCACAGGTGTCTCTGGGTGGGTGATATCACGTGCAGAGTTATCTGCCACGGCCACTCTCCGTGAACAGACTGGGTTCCTCCAACAATTCTGGTCTTGATCTTGGTTGTACACACTACAACAGAAGGATTGCAGTGAGAAGCTTCCTAAATTTTCATTTTCCATCAGTAGCTACATTCCTTCAGGCTCACGGTATAGAACACCTTCTCTGGGTTCAATAATGTACCGTGACCTTCACTTGAAGATACTTTAGACTCAAGTTGGCAAAGCACAATATGAACATAAAACCTGAATGGGTGGATCACCTTGTAATTGCACATCCCCAAATAATGCCTCAAATAATAGAGACGGGCCGGGCATCCTGGCATGCTGTAGTCCATGGGGTCGCAAACAATTGGACACGACCGGGCAACTGAACAACAATAAAATAATGCCTCATCTGGGACTTCGAGGCTTACCCTCCCTCAAACAACCCCAGTGGTTCTTTTAAAGTGATGGTTGTCAAGTGTGGCCCCCAGACCGACCTCCCAGGCATGACCTGAGAATTTGTGAGAGATGACCACTCCTGAGCCCCACCTTGGACGTGGTGAATCAGAAACTCTGACAGCGGACCCTGCCCACCTAAGTTTTGATCCGCCTCACCAATGTTTGAGAACTGGTTAAAGGTGAGTGCCGTGCACTCACTTTGCAGCCTTTGTCCAGTTCCTCCCACTGCCCTCCACCCCAGCTGCCCTCTGGGCCCCGTCACTCCAGCTCCACCCACATCCCAACCTGGCTTCTCTTCTGTTTGTGAACTGCTTCTGCCCTTTGGTCTTGTTGACAGACTGGGGTTTTATGCGCGACCCTTGATATTTCCGAGGACTTTGATTCAAACTCACCCCTCAGTTCCTTTCTTGACTTGGAAAATTAATATGTCAGCAGTAACTAAGCTATATTAACAACACGTAAATAAAGACCTTGTTAAGATGAGTTATAGATCTCGGTGTTCATTTCTCAGTTCAAAGTGCTGAAAATATCCATGCTTGGCCTTGCATTTTGAACTAATAGATGTTTCTTTGGATGGCAATTGCTCTGTGTCTTCAGAAAGTTAAGTTATAGTATAAACCAATGACAGTATAAGATATAAACATCTCAGTCAGATATTCCCTTGTATATTAGCACATTTTTAATCTAATGCAGCAAAACGTAATCAATTCATTTCACTTATATCAGAAGGTGCATAAAAAGACATAAGATTTTATTTTCCTTTACCTTATATTTTCTGTTTGGCTGTCAGTCTACACCTGATATAGTCTGCAACCTTTAGAGACCAGAGTCCATAGATTCATTAGAAAGGAACATAATGAAGGGAGGAGGGTAGAGAATGGATTCTGCAACTTAGGGTGTAAGTACTGCCTCCCCTTTTTAAAACTATGTCACCATTACTGACGATAAAATCGGCTGCATCCTTTCTATTGCTTGGTAGCACCAGGACAACAGAAAGATTGTAAATGCTCCTTTTTGTCTTGGGTAAATTTATTGTTAAGGAAAACAGAGAAGGTATGAGATACAACTCAACTGACTGTCTTTGTGAAGAAGATAGAATCCTCCAGAGTCCCATCAGAGCCCCTCTAAACTCTAGGAAGGCAGAATTTCCCAGCTAGAGGGGTAATATTGGACACAATGTAACATCGCGTGTTCTACAAAACAAGTTCTAGGAACCTCAGGATTTATTTCACCTCTCAGTACAGCCAGTATTTCTGACACAGAAGTTTTTCATACTTTGAAATCTACTACAAAGCATAATTATCACTTCCATTTCACTCATTAAATCTCAGCTGCAACTTAATTTATATTGCATTGTAATATTGGGCAGTAAGCGATAAAAGTCCAGAAACATGCAGTGTATGTAAATCAGTGAACACTAAAGTCGTCATAGGTTATTATGATAATTTAGGGAGGAATGCGTGTAGGGAGAATGCTCCTTTTCTATCTCTTAGACAGTCTTCTTTGCCTACAAACCATCTTTTGTTACTATGCTCAGAAACTGGCCACTGGAATGGAAGTACTGCTGATCTGCCATTATCCTTTTTATATTATTATAGGTCTTGCTTAATATAGATAATCTTTTTATTTCCACTCTCTCATACTCATTGTTACAAGTTAATAAGGTTTTATTGTAACTTTTGCTAATATTCATAAATACTCATAAACACTTGCAGGAAATTTGAAGGCCCTGGAGAAGGAGTTACTGAGTACTTCTTGCATAGATAACATAATTTTCCAAACATAAGATGATTATTTATATTTCAATTAAAGATCAAGTAACAACAAATAGAAAGAAAATGACTAATTAAGATGCTGGTTGATATTTCTATTATAAAGGATAATAAGAAAGATCATTGACCTTGATATCAACAAACAGACATAAAAATGTTACCTAAGCCTGAGCCTCACCAGGAAATACTGGTTATATAAATGTATCAAATTTTTATAAAATGTTTATAAACATTTATAAAATGTTTAAGCGAAAAATGTCAGTGGTGTCTGACTCTTAGCAACCCCATGGACTATAGCCCACCAGGCTAGGCTGCTCTGTCCATGGGATTCTCCAGGCAAGAATACTGGGGTGGGTTGCCATTCCCTTCTCCAGGGGATCTTCTTGACCCAGGGATTATAACATATATTTAATTAATGCCAGGCAATGCAGAGTTCAGTTAAAGCCCAATATTTACCTTTAAAACAGGTCAGCCTGATTGACAGCAGTGAAAATAACAGAAAATTGCAACTAGATTCATTTTTGTACTAATTTTCTCCCCTCTGTGGCGATTATTGATTCTCTTAGTCATGACATACTCAGTATAAAATAATTCCTTCAGGTTATTACTTTTTTCAAGTGACATTAAACTCACCATTATCCATTTTACATAACCTTAACGTGTATCCAGAGATGCTTCCTGTCCCATGAAGTATTTTAGTTGGAGATCCATTTGCAGAAAGTTTTAAGTAGCATTTACCCCTGCAGGTTGGAAGCAAAATGGTATAAACATAATGCATCTCTCAACAAGCTGGGACAGGAGCGTCTATGGAACTTGACATATGTCTTACTTCCCTCTGTTGCATGATTCTTGAGATGGAGAATAGGTAAAGAATTGGCAGCGGATGCTGTTGGTACATGTTTTCTGGCAGGCTTCATGTCCGTCCACGTCTACGATGTCCAGTTCTTCTCCCAAGAAATCAGTGTTGCGATAGAATGAAGAATGGCAGAACACTGGACAGCAGAAGCACATATTGGGATGTGAAATGCAAAACCCTCTCACCCATTTGTTGACCTTAATCAGAAGAAAGAGCTTGCACTGATTACCTGGGACACTGTGCCGGCAGTTTTGTAGACTAAAACCAGAAAAGGCTTTGTTCTTTCTAAAGCGTGCGCTTGGCAATCCACTTGAAGATGTTTTAAGGAGACACAGATTTCTAAGAGTGAAAAAGGGAAGTAAAGAGGCACCATGTAAAACATATCAAAGAAGACATTTTCATAGTGCATATAGAAATCAGTTCCTGTTGGTATTTAATAGGGAAGGCGTTCCCATTTTGAAAGTATACCGAGTCAGACTCTAGGTTGCAGACAAATTTTCCAAACTGCCTCTAAATTTTCTGAGCTTGCTCTGTTCAACATCACCGTTCCTAGCACTTTCCTTTTTCATTTCCTTTCTCTCAACTTTCCTAGACTATCTCAACCATCCAAGAATTTTCATGCTGTCTAGAAATCTCCGACTCAGAGTTGCTGTAGGCTTAGTGAAGTCGCTCAGTCGTGTCCGACTCTTTGCGACCTCATGGACTGCAGCCCACCAGGCTCCTCCATCCATGGGATTTTCCAGGCAAGAGCACTGGAGTGGGGTGCCACAGACAGAGATAAATGCAGGCTCCACACCCAGGCGGCATTTCTCTGCGAAGAAGTAACCTTTCCTAACCACAAAATCCCAATCCGGGTCAGTGATGTCCAACAGAGTTTTCTGCAACGAAGTGAACACTCCGCATCCATGCTAGTCACTACAACAGGCACCAGCCAGCCATATGATGAGTACTTGAAATGTGGCTAATACAGCTGAGGAAATGAAGATTTAGTTTTATTTAATATTCATTAATTCGAATTTAAGAGGCCAAGCCTTGGCTTGTAGCACCCATGTTCTTCTCTCACCCTGTAATGATGATCAAATACCTCCTCTTATAGGTATTGATTGGGAATTTTATAAATGGAATATGAAAGAAAAAGAACCATGATTAAGACAAAATAACGCCTTACAAAGGCATCTTTATAAGTTCTGAAATTTTTAATGCCTGGAGGCTCAATCTTTGCCCTCCTTCCTTCTGTTCAATTTTTTGATGATCTCATCAGTTTCAGCAGCATTAATTACCAGCTGGGGATACCTAATCACTGACTTAAATCTCTCTTTTTAACTGCCAATTCAATATTTCTTTCTCATTGACTACCAGACACCTCTTCCCTCTGGAAATCAACTCTGTGGGAAATCTTCCCTCATCTCTTCATTGGTATTTCCATCCTTCCAACTTTCTTGAGCCAAAAATTGTGCAGCCATCACTGACTTTTTCCTTCATGCTGGTATTCAATCCATCAGCAAATCTTACTGGCTCTACATTAACAATATATCCCAATCTGATCACTTCTCTTTTACTTCCACTCTGGCCCAAGTAGTACAAGGTTTTTAGTCTATTGAGCGTACTTATCATGTCCCCATGTTAGAACCATATTGAGAACATGAAAGTAACAAACATATTCTCATGTGACAAACCTAGTATTGATACTTCTGTAGTTCTATCCTCCTGAGTCATTTCCTAGGCAGGTTGATAAGTCTAGGGGTGCCCAAGGAGAGAGGGGTCTGGAATTCTCAAGGAGGAGGAAAGGACAAAATTTTTTTCCCCTCTACATTCCTTAGGATTATATAACAATAATGTATCCTGCTTGAGGACAGTCTCTGGAAAAAACCTTCTGGCTCATCCTGTTATCTTAAAATGTAAATTATGGGAGTAGGTCTAGTGAGGTCTTTACAACCTCCAGACATTCTTTTGATTCACTGTAATAACTAATTAGAGTATATAACGCCATTGCTAACACTAGCAAGGGGGTACTCTTTCTGCCCCCTTCTGATGCCTATGTCAGAAGCTTTCTCTATCTCCTTTATACTTTAATAAAACTTGATTACACAAAAGCTTTGAGCAATCAAGCCTTGTCCCTGGCCCCGGATTGAGTTCTTCTCCTTCAGAGGCCAAGAATCCCGGCGTCTTTTCATGTGTCAGCAACAACCTTACCCCTAACCCTAACAACAACCTTTCACTCCCTCCATAAAAAACCAGTCTTCCTTGATGGACAGGAGTTCAAGGGCTTATTTTGGCTGAATTGCTCTGGGGGACACTCTCCCCAGGAATGAACAGCCATGTCAAGCAAATGCCAAGGACTCTGAGAATTCAGATTCAGATAATACCTACAATCTAGATTTTTAAGCAGTCTTAAGATGATTTTTTAAGTGAATTTTGTTAATGGGGGCAACAAACATCCTTTTGATGATCATAGCAATTTCCCATGCTTTTATTACAGTTTCCTGTGTTAATATCCATCAGTAGGGAAATGGCCTAAATTCTCAAAGCTTCCTCCACCATTATCCCCATTTCTTTTGATGAAGGCCATCGTTTCCACCGCTCTCCACTTTGGATTTGACAGGTCACTGCTATTTCCAGCCTTTTGTACTCCAGGGTCAATGATCTTAAACCAGGCATTGTGACTGGACCAGTGACTATCATTATTTTCTTCCTTCTATTCAGAACTAGCAACTCTCTCGTTCTTGTCATTGTTGTTCGGTCACTAAGTTGTGTCCGTCTCTTTGGGACCCCATGGACTACAGCACACCAAGCTTCCCTGTCCTTCACTATCTCCCGGAATTTGTTCAAATTCATGCCCATTGAGTCACTGATGCTATCTAATCATCTCATCCTCTGTCTCTCTCCTTTTGCTGAAGGCAAAGACCTCCCTAACCTAAAGAAAAGCAACAGTCCTGCGGTCAGTAAGTGGGAAATGGAAAGAGAGGAGCTAGGATTCTTCCTTGCAGTTTTTGTCTATTCTAGACAGACATTTAGATAAAATTTGTAGTTGCTTAGAATTTTCAAGGGTGGGTTTTGATCAACTGTTTTAAAAGGTAACACATGACCCTTAATCTTAGCTCCTTACCTTTCAGATGCTGTTGGCCATTCTTCAGACAAGAAGGTGAAAAACAGACAGCTGGGATGGTGAGTACAAATGCTGCGACAGACAAAGGGATCTGGGGCCATGACAGTGTCGATGGTAATGTCCACAAACGCCGTTCTAGGGAAAATGTCCCTAATACAAGCTGCATGACAGAAGAAATCGTATTCAGGTCAGTTCATTGGTAGCACTGGTAAAGGTAAAACCCCACTCACAGTATTCGTAAATTCCATATAAAAATTTTTTGGGAGATGAGGGAGGGGTGAACAGGCAGAACACAGAGAAATTTCAAGGCAGTGAAAATATTCTGAATGGTGCTCTGATGATGGAAGCATGCCACTATGTATTTGTTCAGACCCATACAATGTACGACTCCAAGAGTGAATTGTGATGTAAACTGTGAACTTCGGGAGATTATGATGTGATTATGATGTTGGTTCATCAGTTGTAACAAATGTACCTCCTGGTGAGGGATGCTGGTAATAGGGGAGGCTGACTACGTGTCTGGGCAGGAAATAAAGGGAAATCTTTATCCTTTCCTCTCAATTTTGCTGCGAGCCTCAAACTGCTGTAAAGAAACAAGGTCTTACTAGTAACTTTTAAAGATTTATTTATCCCAAGATCTTTTACACTTTTTAAAATTAGGATAACTGTGAAGTGATTGTTTTAAGCTTTAAATTCCAACATAAATTTTAATCATATAGAACATAATGAATTTTTTCTCACGAGGAAGATAAAAGGTCAATGGGTCCATTTTTCATCAGTGAGCCCAAATTGGTATCCTAAGTAAGGCCCATTGTACGTATCATTAGCATTAAATGGCTAAACTACCTCATTAAGAAAATAGTAGTTACCCAGGTTAGAAAGGCCACAGGACTTCAAAGAAAATCCAGATACCACTTCACGGAGCTTCGTTATGCTGTTTGGTGTCCCTGTTTGGGTGTTCTTCAACAGACAAATGTTACTGAATAAAGACCAAAACGGAAAAATATTTTATCTCTCCAAATGCAAGTAAGGAAAAATACAAGATAATAAAAAATTCACATTTAGAGATGGCCTGCGCGTGGAAGCTAAAGAATTGCTCGGAAAACATTGATCTGAGAGACTAGACAGCTCGTGAGTCCCGTCTCTGCTGGGAGCTGGTGGTCCTGTGAATTTTGTCAGTTTTGTTTTTTCATCAGTAAAATGACAGCTTTAGATGGGTAGTGACATCAAGAGTGGGGATGTAGGAATTAAAGACTTCTCAAGCTCGTCTCAATTTTAGCATTTTAACTTTTCAAATAATACTTAGCAACTCCCGATGTCCTGACTTGCTGTTCACTTTGCTTTGAATCTTAACACATAAAATATGTAAAAAGGTGGGTTTGAGCTGAGCTAAAGATAAACCACAAAATCTTAATTATTGATTTGAGAGCTTCATCTTGTGTTATCATCCATTGCTTTTCTTCAAGTAAATCTTTAACACTTCATTTCCTCTCATCTCCTTTTTGTGAGTGTGTAGACCGGAATGTTAAAATCCAAATACTAGTCATTTTGAGTTCTTCTTTCATTGTTGGATTTCAGATAAGCATAGTGCGTGTGTGTGCTAAGTCGCTTCGGTCATGTCCGACTCTCTGTGACCCCATCGACTGTAGCCTGCCAGGCTCCTCTGTCCATGGAATCTCCCAGGAAAGAATACTGGAGAGCTTTGCCCCTTCCTTCTCCAGGGGATCTTCCCAACCCAGGAACTGAACTCACATCTCCTATGGTTCCTGCATTGCAGGCAGATTCTTTACCCCTGAGTCACCAGGGAAGCTCCAGATAATTGTAGTTCCCTATACAAATCCAGAATATCTCAACTATTTCTAAATTAAAAAGTTAATGATATTTTCCCTAAAAATATTTCTTAAGAGAAAAGAGGTTAATCAGGTTCAAATCAGATCCTCTTATATTTTTTACATAATAGATTTATTCCTGGAATATTTCAAAATCTAGTATGGGGACAAATTTTAAAGTATTTCACACTGGTTTCAGTTACTTTGTCTCAGGTGGGGAACTGTTATTTGGGAAGATATCTAAGTAGGTTTTTCTTTTTGATTCTACAAGTTCAGACTGTAACATCCTTTAGGCTGAGAATGGAACTGACTGACCATTGCAACTGTTTTAAAATTGCCAGTTAAAAAATGTAGCACTCTATAAATTAGCAGCAGACACAGGTTCAGTCCCTGGGTCAGGAAGATCCCCTGGAGAAGGAAATGGCAACCCACTCGAGTATTCTTGCCTGGGAAATCCCATGGACAGAGGAGCCTGGCAGGCTATAGTCCATGGGGTCACAAAAGAGTTAGACATAGCTTAAGAGACTGAACAGCAACAATAATAAATTAGCTAGGAGGTGGATTTAACATTTTTGGTAAGTGTCATTGAAAGGCTGATTCTGTATTATAAAAAGAAGTGCATCCAAGTTAAACTTTAAATACATTTTTCACCAAAAAATCTATAGTATTAGTATTTTTAGAATTGTCTTGTATGGGTTAAAAATAAAATTTGACATCAAGTTGATAGGAAAAAAAAAGAATTCCATTTTGTTTTCCATCAGCCCACAGCTCACTCACCGATCCTTTATGCTTGGAAAGTGTTTTGTGGCGAATGTAAAAAAATGACAATGCGTGTCATCTGTACACCTCTCTTGGCATTCCTGAGCACTCTGGGTAACAGAGCTATTATAGTTCATTCCCTTCATGTTTAGGTCCACATACACATCTTTGTTGCAAGCTGGGAATAAAATCAGAATATATGATTATTTTCCAGTCTCTGGGGTCAAGTCTGATAATTCAATCTCAGCCACTGTTCCTCCAGACTTACTCTTTCACTGATTTTTTTCTCAGAAATCCTCTAGTTTCATTTTAATCTGCTTAATTCCTACTCTTCCATGGAAACAGTAAGAGAATGCCAGGGTCCTTCTTACATTGCAGCAATATGAGACGAACATTTCTGCTTCAATTTTATGAACTGGCCTCTCTTGTCTCCTTAACTCCACTAATGGACTGATTCACTAGTTAACCTATACTAGTATCTATTTCACTCTTATGGCAAGTGTCATCTCAACCTTTATAGCTGCTTTCCTTGATTTGAATTAATATATTTAATAAGGACTTTCATATAAAACTTTAAGCTGGAAAGGAGGGGGGAAAAATGAATGATGAACTGATGTAGTTGGATGTGTCTGATGAGATAAATATTAATGAACTGTAATAGGGTGGGGCTTCCCAGGTGGCATTAGTGGTAAAGAATCTACCTACCAATGCAGGAGACAAAAGAGATAGGGGTTCTATCCCTGGGTCGGAAAAGTCTTGTAGAGTAGGAAATGGCACCCTCCTCCAATATTCTTGCCTGGAAAATTCCATGGACAGAGGAACCTGGCGGGTATGTCCATGGGGCCACAAAATGTCAAAAACATGACTGAGTGATTAAGCAGAAGCAGAACATAATGCAGTGGTGGGGAAGACATGCATGTGTGCTCATTTTTACTCTATGTGAAGGGTACTTCACTGAGAGGCTTTGTTTCAGTATCGCAGGGTTTTATTTTATAGCCATAAAACCATAGCTGGTGTAACTACATGTATACATCACAGTAACTAATAAATATCAATTCTAGAAAGACATCTTACCACTTATTTGGTGCAAGCATTGCTTGGAAGAATATCCAGAAATTGCTCCTGTCATATTCACCATTGGCAGTGTTTCTGTAACACTGTCTTTCAGGATGCAATTATACCTGTTTTTTTTTTTTTTTAAAGAAATAACATTATTGGGTGAAAATGTATGTTTTAAAATAATGGATCTTAAAAGTCAGCCCACAGAGAGTCAAAGAGAAGGAAAAAAACTCCTCTATCTCATGACAAAACAAATATTTCTTAAGAGACTGTGAGTTTGGTTTTCATTCCAACATCCTGACATTGGAAAGAGGACATAAAATTTTCCTTCCAAACAAGAAATAGGAGTGGGTGAACTATGACCTTTTGGTTAAATGCAGCTCTCTGCCTGTTTCAGTATATAATTCATGAGCTAAGAACGGTTTCTGTAGTTTTCAATGATTATATTTTGAATCATTATATAAGTATTTATATAATATCCTTGATTTTGCTATTGGATCCACAAAGCCTAAGATATTTACTTTCTGGCTATTAAGAAAAACTTTGCCAACCTCAGTCGTAAATTCTAGAATACTAAATTTTATAAGTTCAGGGAACTATGTAAATACTCTGAATGCAGCAATAATGCATAAAGATGTTGATAATGTCATTCTGCAGTAAAGCTTTATTATTAAATGTTAAACTCAGTACGAAAACAAAAATGGTAGGTGGAATGTCCCAAGATCTTTAAGAATATGACTATAGAGACAAAACCACCAAATGTAATTTGTGAATCTTGATAAGATTCTGGTTAATTGTTATAAACTACATGGGAAGGACAACTGAGATGATATGAAGGGATTCTCGTTAATTTTTAATGTCTTTTGTGTACGATAATGTATGCTGAAATATTTAAGGGTGAAATATTATGATGGCTTCAAATTATTTCAAATGATTAGACATCTACACATACATAATAGAGAAGAAAAAAATGGCAAAAAGTCTTGGGATGATATGAAATCATTGTACTATTCTTTCAAATTACCTTTATAAACAATGAATTTTTTTCTAATAACATCATTGAGGGAAATGTACTAATTTGAATAATATAAAATATCAATAATCAATGAAAGGCAAAGAACAAAATGATGAACTGGCTTTAAAGTAGAAAAAAATCAGATGGAGAGTATCGTTAATATTGAGACCACAAGAGAAGTTGGAAAGTCCACACTGAGGGGTATGTCTGTTCCTCTGGCCCTGCCTAAACGCTGCTCTTTCTCCTGTAAATATTTAATATTTCAGTTGAACGAAGATACATTTTCCAATGTTCACATTAAGTTTTATAAAATGGTAGATGACTATTCATTGTTGGTAATTGTCTGTCATATACAATCTAATCCTCTATGCAGAAAAGCAAACATTTACCACTTGGTAGGATCTTCTGATGATGATTCAGTCATAAAAGTGAAGAACAAACATCTTGGATGGTGGGTGCAGATGATCTGGCAGTGCTTGGCATTCGGCGTGAAAACCACAGTGACATCTCCTCCTTTAAAGTAGGCATCTTGGAACAGCGTGGTCACACACTCTAGATTGTAATACATGACACGTGTGATTTTGGATTTTCTGGGGCACATGTCCGATCAGGTAATAATCTCACAAAGGCAAGTGAAATAGGTCTACTTAACAGGAACTATGTCAGAACTTAGAAATCAGGGCCATCAACATTTTTAATTTATTGGATAAGCAGCCACAGATAGAAAAGAAAATTATAAAATGGCATGTGTGTCTCAATAGAATGGTGCTTCTGAGTGATTGTCTGGAGATGTGGGTGCTTTGCGAGTAATTGACTTGTTTCTCAGATCTTTTCTGGCAAAAATGCCCTCTAGGACCCCATCCAGGTCTAGAATGGTCTCTGCTTTTCCTTTCCCCACCGCTTCTCTGTGTCTAAACGCCACGCTTGTGTGAAACAAGGGCTCCGTGTAGCCTTTGGGTAGCCACTCAACTTTGTGTGCCTACTGCTTTGGGTGGCATTTGATGACCCTTGATGGGATAAGGTATCACATCACTTCACTCTTTTAAATGGACCAGTTCAGCTGACCTACAACACTAGGTTAGTTTCTGTTGCACAACATGGTTGGATATTTCTGTACATTTCAGTTTCTCATCATGACAAATCTCGTTATCATCAGTCACCCTACAAAGATAGTACATAATTATTGACTATATCCCCCACACTGTACAGTTGATTACTATGAATCATTTATTTTGCAGCTGGAAGTTTGTACCTCTCAATCACCCTCACCTGTTTCTCTCTTCACCTTCCCACCTCCTCTCTGGCAATCACCGGTTTGTTCTGTGTTTCTATGACTCTATTTCTGTTTCATTATGTTTGTTCATTTGTTTTTAGGAATTAACATAGCATTGTACATCAATTATACCTTCAAAACAAACATTTTTAAAAAAGAGATCAGATTTGTGTATACCAGAGACAGTCACTGGAGGAAAAGGGTATTGGATATAGATAGTCAAAAGGGGGATTTCCCTGGCAGTCCAGTGGTTAAGACTTTGTGCTCCAATTACAGAGGGCATGGGTTCGATTCTTGGCTGGGGAGCAAAGACCCTGCATGCCGCATGGCATGGCCAAAAAAAAAAAAAAAAAAAGTCAAAAGGTGCAAACTTCAAGTTATAAGATAAATAAGTACCAGAAATGAAATGTACAATATGATAAATATAATTAACATTGATGTACATTATATGTGAAAGTTAGAGTAAATCCTATGAGATTGTATCATAAGGAACACATTTTTTTCTGTTTGTTTAATGTTGTATCTATATGAGATGATGGATGGTCACTAAATCTATTGTGGCCATCATTTCATGATGTATGTAAGGAAAATCATTGTGCTGTAAACCTTAAACATATACAGTGCTGTACATAAATTATGTGTTAATAAAACAAAACCAAACAAATAAATAGGTCATTTTAGTAACAAAAACTTTAGACTCTTGGAAAAATTATTGAAGCCCCTTCTACTGAAGGACTTCCCTAGTGGCTCAGACGGTAAAGCATCTGCCTACAATGCAGGAGACCCGGGTTCAAACCCGGGTCAGGAAGATCCCCTGGAGAAGGAAATGGCAACCCACTCCAGTATTCTTGCCTGGAAAAATCCCATGGATGGAGGAGCCTGGTAGGCCACAGTCCATGGGGTCACAGAGTTGGACATGAGTGAGCAACTTCACTTTCACTTTCCACTGAAACCATAAATAAGTTAAAAATACAAACAAAACTAAATTACATAAAATTGAAATTTTCTTCTGTTTCTAGAATGAAACATCTAATATTCCAGATTTTGGATTTTTAGGTCATTATTATTTAATCACTGAATAAATGTATTGGAGTTTTTAATCTTGGTATATTTTCCTTGACAAATACTAAGATACAACCCTTGGTCTTCTTAAATATATAAGTATATATATATAAAACAAAAATTTAAATATTTGAGCAGAACAAAATATAACTCAAACTTATTGTAGCAACAAGAAAATAAGTGAAACTAAAAATAAGTGATTTTATCACAGTAATAATCAACATGCCAGTAAGTATGTGGAAAAGTACATAGGTAAAGAACAGTAGAAATTATCACTAGAGGCTTATAGGATTATGTAGTCCGTGGACTTAAATGAGGAGAAATTCCAACTTTATTTTCACTAACTTCTAACTAAAATATGGCATATCTTTCTATGACTAGTATAACAGCAAAATGCATTAGTGTCCATAGGACCTGTGCCTTTGTCATAATAAAAATAGCAGATATGAAAACACTACAGTTTCAGATATCTCAAAATATCATTATCACTCATTACTAGTTTGATGGTAATTACTATGCAGGTTTAGACCCACCACTAGACCTTCTTAAATAAAATATTAATAAGACAATGTGTGATTTTCCCTTTTGGGTTTATGCCCTCCTGTTTTCTAATCCACAAGTCAGGGAACCAAGCTATTTCCAGCCCACACTAAATATAAAAGTCTACTTACCACCAGCAACTGAGGCAAATAAAGTGAAATGTACCATTTGATATAATAAAGTCATCCTACAAAAAATGAAAAATGTGCATATGTTTAGCACATAAGACATGAATTTGTAATTGATTTACTGACATCAGAGTTTATAAGAAATTTGGAGGGAAAGGAGTAAATATTTCAATAGTGTTCACAGAGCTCCTTATCATAGTGCTGAATTTTATCTTCCCCCCAATCCTAGAATATTCTTCAATATGGTTATTTGTGCAGTGGTCAACACGTTCACAGTTGGGAGGAACCAAGGAGTTAGAGAGAAGGGTTGTCCCCTTTCCTTCCTTCGCTCCCTCTCTTTTGCCTCCAACTCACTACTTTTTTTTTCCAACTCACTATTAATCCAACATTTCTCATGATCATCTGACCCTCTCTCCATCTCAATTTTTCCATGTTTATCTTCTCTTCCAATTCATTTCCTTTCTTTCCATTGTTGAAGTTTCTTTTCTAAATTTATCAAAGAAGCTATAACTGATTTTCTACTTCTAAAATTTTCTATTTTTAAAATGAGATTGCAAATATATTCCTAGATTGTCTTGGTCTTCTACACACATACTTATCCCCACAAAGCCCTGAATTGACATCTCTATGGAAAACTTGAGACAGTTCTCCTGTCTCAAGGGAAATCTATGAGACAGATCATCTTCTGATGTGTATATATTATTCTTGAATATCTTTGTAATTTCTAAAATACTTGCTACTGAGTACAAACTATTACTCTTCTTCCATTCTGCAATCTCCTCCCACCTTGCTTATGGATATTAACTAAAAACTTCCAAAATATTAAATCAGACATGTTTTATTCTCTATCGTAAAAAATTTTTAACTCCACAGAAAAAGAAACTTCAAGGAATAATTGTTTGAGGGACATCTTAAATGATAATTTTTGAAATCATACCTGAAACACCTTGTTTGTTGCAATTCTTAATAAGAATGTTTTTTGTCTTCCAAAATGGCCATCCTCTTCTAAATGAGTTTTTGCAGGTACTGTTCACTTAACTTTAATATTTACTTTTACTGATTCCCAGTGTGATGTAACACTGTTTCCTTATGAAGAATGCCTGTGAAAGTCCTTAAAATCTTTGCGCGTCAAACATGTACTCTGGTAGAGGTGCTTGCTTTTTCAATACACTGATTTTTTTTTCTCTCTTGCTTTACTGTGTATTCAAACAAGTGACCCAGAGAGAAGCTTAGAGAACTTAAATTTGCCCATGTACCTTAACCACTGGGCAAACTCAACATGAGGATGCCTGCTGGCCAAAGCTGCACTTAACCACATTTTCAAATAGCAACTGTTAATCATTAATTCCAGGCTAACTGGAGTCTCATCATCTGAAAAGAAAACAAGGGAAGTCTGATGAACTTACTGATGTTTGGAACAGTAGAGAATTGCAACTCAGCTGTTCCAGGGTTGTGGAGTGGGTGGGGCCGATTGTAGATCCCTGCTCTTTTGCAAGCCCATTTCCCTTTATACAGTGTTACCTCCTTGGAGACCTGGAAAGAGAGGATTAGTTGTATTGAGCACTAGTAACTCAGTGGTAAAGCATCTGCCTGCAATGCAGGAGACCCAGGAGGTGTGGGTTCAGTCCCTGGGTTGGGAAGATCCCCTGGAGGAGGAAATGGCAACCCACTCCAGTGTTCTTGCCTGGGGAGTCCCATGGTCAGAGGAGCCTGGTGGACTACAGTCCATGGGGTCACAAAGAGTCGGACACAACTGAGTGACTAACACTTTCACTTTCAGGGAACTAGATCCCATGCGGTAGGCCCAAAAATAAATAAATAACAATAAAAGTACATTTCAGCTACACAAAAACCATACGTCTATAATGCACTGTTTTTTTCTGCAGTTCAAACATAGAATAGCAAATTTATGCCAGGAAAGCTTTTTGTGGAAAACCGATACATGAAATTATGTAAGGTCCTTATATCCTTGTACTGTTTACTTCATGAAACCCTATCTCTATCCTAAAGCCTTAGTACAAAGATTATAATGATAAGCCTCCAACTCTATTGAGAGAAACAGAAAGACTCTGACAAGTGATATACATCATTGGGACACCAAATAATATTTTCCTAAATTTGGTCTCACTAAATTAGTGAAATTTCTAAAGCTTTCGAAATAATATAAGGATTCTGAAATATTCTTGTCTATTCAAATGAAAATAGAATAAGAGTCTTACCTGCATAGGAACTCTTCCATAGTAAACAGAGCTTCTTTTCATATAGACACCAAGTATTCTAAGAATTCTCTTCAACCAATGTTTTGCATATTAGAATTCTTATGTTAAATGCTTTTATCTTAAAGTTTTCTCTCCCCCTACTCCCACAGTGAAACAGAATGCTTTTGAAACTTAATGAAAATATGGAATTACTGGACAAAATCTCAGGAAAAATCCAGAACTTGGTCTAGAGAGACCCAAGGATAAGTCAGAAGCTGGAATCCTTGGTGGTCTAAAGTTCTCTGTCTGGGACAGGAAAAACACACAGGGGCACTTTCTCAGTCCCAGCCAACATCAGCTTTCTCTTGGCACTCCCTTCTTATCAAGATTCACTTTGAAGAAAAGCACAGACTCCCATGTCCTGAAATCTCTTCCTTGCTGTCCCTTTTCATTCTCTTTTAATACTGACCTTTCAACCCTGGCATTACTAATATTTGGGCCAGATAATGCTTTGTTCTGAGGAGTTGTTCTGTTCATAGTAGGTTGTTTACCAACATCCCTGGCTTCTACTCACTAGTACCCACATCATCCAGGTGGATATTGCCAAAAGTCCCCTGGCTGGGAGTGTGTCCAACTGAGAACCGCTGCTTTAAATGATAATGAAAATAGCGAATGATGGCTGTACGTGCTCCTGTCATTTTTTATCTTCCTCATAATACAACATGATACGGACCTAGGATACATCAGTTCAGTTCAGTTCAGTCACTCAGTCGTGTCCAACTCTTTGCGACCCCATGAACCACAGCACGCCAGGCCTCCCTGTCCATCACCAACTCCCGGAGTTTACTCAGACTCATGTCCATCGAGTCGGTGATGCCATCCAACCATCTCATCCTCTGTCGTCGCCTTCTCCTCCTGCCCTCAATCTTTCCCAGCATCAGGGTCTTTTCACGTGAGTCAGCTCTCTGCATCAGGTGGCCAGAGTATTGGAGTTTCAGCTTCAGCATCAGTCCTTCCAATGAACACCCAGGACTGATCTCCTTTAGGATGGACTGGTTGGATCTCCTTGCAGTCCAAGGGACTCTCAAGAGTCTTCTCCAACACCACAGTTCAAAAGCATCAATTCTTTGGTGCTCAGCTTTCTTTATAGTCCAACTCTCACATCCATACATGACTACTGGAAAAACCATAGCCTTGATTAGATGGACCTTTGTTGGCAAAGTAATGTCTCTGCTTTTTAATATGCTGTCTAGGTTGGTCATAACTTTCACCTAGGATATGAATGCCAGTCCTAGTCCTGACTCTGTCCTTGCAGGTGACCTTGAACTAGTCTCTTTACCTCTTTGGGCCGCCATTGCTTCATCTTGAGTATAAAGACGTCCTCACTCATTAGACATGAATGCCCATTTATAATGTATGAGATGTGAATGAAAGTGGCTCCCACTTTAATAAATTTTAAGTACACCTTAGAGGTTTCCCATACCTCGGTGAGGATTGAGACAGATGCTGGAGCCGCCCTGGACTAACCTCATATCAGATGTGTACATGTGCTGGGCGTTATGTGGGTTCCTATGCTGGCAGCTCAGTGCTGGCTTCCCGGCTCGGTGCTGCCCCACGCCTCCCTGCCCATTTGCCCTCGTGAAGCTTAAGTCATGCCAGCCTCTGGCCCTCTTAGCCTCTTACACACATCTCAGTCTGTTGACGCTCTTACTGTGTGAAATGCTGGTTCTGTTCCCCCTTGTACTGAACACATGATCGGTAATAAAGAGACCAGTCCAGCACCATTGGTTCCAGTTGGCAACTTTAAAATGATCAGCATATCCTGGAGGAGCTTCACATTTAAAGCTCTCCTCTTTTGCCCAAAGGAGATCATTCCCTGACCAGCAAGAGCCCAAGGGTAAAAAAAAATAAATAAAAAAAGCCCAAGGATTACACTGCAAGCCCTTCAAGTCCTATTCAAACATCCTTTAGGACACTAGTAGCCAAGATAAAAGATTTTCACTGCAAACCACTTTTTTTCTTTTTAAATATAAAACAACACCCACAGTATCTGTGTTGCACACTAAAGTCAAAGTTGAAGTTGTGGGGTTTTGTTTTTTTTAAATCATTTCAGGGAATCCAGCCGGATATTACAAAATCTGGGGAATTTATTTGTGGAGTAAGCCCTTAACCCTTTAGTCTCCTACTGTGTGGTTTATGAATAACTCAGACCTTTTGGTTTTCTTTCCGGCAGTCCCCTCCATCTTTAGTTCTATCTACCTCTCAGTGTGTTTGTGAGCATAGAAGGAACAACTCAACCTCTTTTAGGAACTTTGCTTTTCTATTTTTCTAATTCATTTACGCAGTATTTTGTGAATGGTCAAATTCTGTGTCAATGTCAAGTCAGTTTAGTGGAATGGAATATAACTACCTGATATCAGTTGTGGTGGTTGGTCACTGACAAGTTTGGAATTTATGTTACACAAGAATTGATATTCATTCCAGGACTGCTTCTAACCACCAGGAATTTACCTGTTACTGCCTTTGGGTTATTATTGCAGAATCCAGTATCCGCTATGTGTGCTAAGTCACTTCAGTCGTGTCCAACTCTTTGCAACCCTATGGACTGTAGCCCGCCAGGCTCCTCTGTCCATGGGATTCTCCAGGCAAGAATACTGGAGTGGGTTTTGAAGCCCTCCTCCAGGGGATCTTCCCAACCCACAGATCAAACCTGTGTCTCCTATGTCTCCTGCATCAGCAGACGTGTTCTTCACCACTAGAGACACCTGGGAAGCCCACTGAACCCCCAGCAAATCAGATCCCCTGCCTTTCACGAAGGCCACATGAGGGTCTTGTGGCAGAAGCTGCGCCCAGACAATTGCAGCCCCACAGGTCTCCCCTGCAGGGCCAGTCTGGAGCCCTGTGGCAACGCCCAGGGAACCAAGGTAAGAAGCCTGCATGGAAAGCTGCGCTGCTAATCTTCCAGGTTCAGATAACCCATCTCTTCCTGGAAAAAGTGCATATTTCACTGGTTTCTTCCATTCCACTTGGCAGAACAAAATCCAAGCTCGCCGGCTCTTCACCCCAAATGAGGCAGGCAGTAGTGGGTATGGATGACCATGCAGGTGAGGCTGAGAGAAGAATTTATTATCCCTGGGATAGCCCGAGTTCTGGAGGCAGTGCTAAGGTTAGAATGATCCCAGGCAATGTGCTACAACCTGGGGTCACTTGTCCTCCCTTCTGTTTCACTATCAGAGTAAAACACGTTAATCACACTCTTTGGCCATTTTTATTTCATAACACACAATTGTGGAGATAGTCGGTTGTTTTTCTCTGCCATTACGGTATTATTACTGAATGCTGAAAGCGCTATGCATTGTTCCTTTTACGACAAGGACAGGAGGTGGGGTTTTGGCAGATGAGAAACCCCAAGGTTCAGCACGTGAATTGAATGCAGGTTGTTAATCGAATACTCCAAGGGGGAGCTCTTCCCCATGTCTATGAAGCTTCTCAAGCTGGCTACTTCCTCAAAGGCTGTCCTGGGTTTTCTCTAAAATCCAGTCCACGTACTCAGCAACTTTGGTGTAGACTCCTGGTTGTTCCCTGCGGGCACAGCCTTCACCCCAACTGGTGATGCCCACCAAATGCCATGTTTCTTCATGCTGACAAACCAAGGGACCGCCTGAATCACCCTGTGTCACAGTGGGTGGAAAAAAACAAAATGAGAGACGGTTATGATGGATGTGCCTTTAAAATTCTGTAGTCATACCACACACACCATGCAAACAGTTTCTCATAGCTCTTCAGATATTTCATGGGTCTCACGAGCTGTCGGACGTGGTAAAAGTGACCTAATTCAACAGTAAATAGTTGGCGTTTTCTGTTCATTCCAACACGTCATCACATCCTAAGGTGAGATAAAATTAACGTGCTTGTATTTTAGCACAATGATTGCACAATTGTCTTCCCTTAAAGATGGCATACGCCTGCTGTGAGACAGATAATATATAAAAATTATAGGTGCATATTCAATATTTTTTAAAGATTTTCCGTGAAATTATCAGATTATTTGGTTCCAAGTCATTTAGAAAGCTATAGAGAACTACTCTTGGAAAAACATATTTTGAAATGATTTTTCTCAAGTGGCCTATTGTGTGTTTTTCATCCTCCAATGCATTACCTTGCAAGCATCTTTTCCTCCTTCTTTATAGCCAGCACAGATCATCTGTTTGGTTATTTTATAATCTCTGTAACTTTTCTGGCATTCTTCATTTGATATCAAAGGAATATTTGCCTTTTGTAGGGTATTTTGGATTTTACCTGTGAGGTAACACCAGAAGGAGGCAATAAAATAAATATAGAAGTAAGACCACAGTCTTAAATGAGAATGATGAAGTTTCCATGAAGGTCATTTCTTCATATAAATATTTTTGTATGTCTGTATCTGTAATAGGGGCTTCCTAGCTGGTGCTAGTGGTGAAGAACCTGACTGCCAACGCAGCAGACATAAGAGATGCAGGTTCGATCCCTGGGTCGGGAAGATCCCCTGGAGGAGGACATGGCAACCCACTCCAGTGTTCTTGCCTGGAGAATCCCATGGACGAGGAGCCTGGCGGGCTACAGTCCATAGTGTTGCAAAGAGTCAGACTCTACTGAAGTGACTTTACACACATGCATCTGCAGCAGATGATGAATGCTAACCAAATTTATAATAGTGATCATTTCACAACATATATAAGTCAAAACATCATTCTGGACAGCATAGACTTATGCAGTCATGTATGTCAATTATATCTCAATTAAATTGGAAAAAGTATACATATGTGTGCTCAGTCACTCAGTCAAGTCCTACTCTTTGTGACCCCATGGACTATAGCCTGCCAGGCTCCTCTGTCCATGGGATTCTCCAGGCAAGAATACTGGAGTGGGTTGCCATGTCCTCCTCCAGGGGATCTTCCTGACCCAGGGATCCAACTCTAGTCTCTTATGTCTTCTGCCTTGGCAGGCAGGTTCTTTGCCCCTAACGCCACCTGGGAAGCCCCTCAACATATATAGTAGGTCCTTATTGGTTATCTACATATACACACTACTATACATAAAATAGATAAGCAATAAGGACCTACTGTATAGTATGGGCAATGCTACTTAATACTCCGCAATGACCTGTATGGGCAAAGACTCTAAGAGTGGATATATGTATAACTGATTCGCTTTGCTATACAATAGCAACTCACACAACATTGTAAAGCAACTAGACTGCAATTTTTAAAAGTTTTAAAAAATCTATAGTTCTCAATTTGTCAGGAATGAACTATACAATTTATAATAAAGTTGATTTACATTACTTGTTAAGAAATAAAGGCTTCCCTGGTGGCTCAGATGGTAAAAAGTCCACCTGCAGTGCAGGAGACCCAGCTTTGATCCCTGGGTCAGGAAGATCCCCTGGAGGAGAACATGGCAATCAACTCTAGTATTCTTGCCTGGAGAATCCCATGGACAGAGAGGAGCCTGGCGGGCTACAGCCCAAGGGGTCTCAAAGAGTCTGACATGACTAAGCTATTAACACTGTCATTTTCAAAGTATTCTGGTAAGTTGCAGTTTCATTGGTTCTCTTTGTAATCCTATGTGTTTTATTTATGGGTGTAAAAGCATCATTAGAGAAGAGGTTCATAGGCTTTACCAGGTTGTAGGAAGGATATGTTTTTAAAAAAAGATTTAAAAGCCTTCCAGAAAGAGAGATGACATGTCTGCCTATACTCCTGGTTATTAATGCAAGGGATAACAGTGGCCTTGGGAGATGGGAACTCTATTAATTCTGAGGACAGGATGGGCTTGGGGAAGTTGTTAGTCCTGTATGGGACCAATCCTTTAGAAGTCAAACAAATGATCTTAAGATGCTTAAGAGATTACCCTATGAATTTTTCCAGGACCAAGCAAAACTCTGTCTTCTCAAGAATTACTGAATACATATCTGGGAATGAATAGTTAGGAAAAAAACCATGAATCTGGATAGAACTTTAGAGGCCAATTAAACAGATCCACTCTGTATGTTTTAACATATAAAATGTCATGTGGTACCTTTTTCCTCTGTGAAGCCCCATCCAGTTATCCAACAGTCAGTGTAAACAGGTTTTGTATCATCTTTGGAAGGTAGGCATATTGCTTTTTGCAAATCTGAAAGGGAATTTTTACATTAGAGTTTGGCTAGATTTAGTTATGGACATTGACTTTAAATATACATACTGTCTCTGCCCCTATATTCTCTTTCTCTAGAGTAGCACCAAGTAGAATACACCTTTTACTTTCCACTCAGTTCCTAAGGTCAATGACTCAAGAAAATGTCTCACCATCACAGTCATTTTTGGTGTTAAATTTTCTGGATTAAATTTTAAAACTCCAAACCCAAATTTACTGTCAAGAGCCTTTACAAGTTCTTGTGTATGATTCCCTTGATTGTAATAGCAGAGGGGTCTACACTGCTTTAACCATGATTTTTAGGCACTTTAGCTTATTAACTGATTTTTAACAATAATCCCATGGCGTAACAGGAGGCAAGGACATCCTGCCTGAGGTCACAGAAGCTTTAGCAGACCCAGT
This sequence comes from Cervus elaphus, assembly GCF_910594005.1. NCBI lineage: Eukaryota > Metazoa > Chordata > Mammalia > Artiodactyla > Cervidae > Cervus > Cervus elaphus. Next base: position 24,165,512 of record NC_057846.1, on the reverse strand, counting down.
GGGCATCCAGCAACTGTGAAGAATTTGTACCTCCAAATGCAGCCCGTCCAACCACAAAGCTACTGCCTCCCAGAACTGCCTTGACCAACAGTCTCTTCCCTACTCAGGTTTCACCTGGAAATTAATGTTTGAATGTGCTTGCCCTCATATACTCCTCATATGATATGCCTATGCCCAAGGCAATGCTAATTCTGCTACTCTTGTCAAAGGAAGACATGCTCCCCTCCATGTCTGTTATTATCTCAATAGTATAATATGCAGTTGTATTCCTTCCTGAAAGAACTGAGTAACACATCTTGGCCCTTAAGTAGAAGACATTTTATGTCAAGTCTCAAATTATTTTTCCTGGCAATACTCATCTTTCCTGCAACTTCACTAACCAGAAAATACAGACAGTCTCCTTAGAGTCTGACCCCTCCTTGAAACTGATGTGAAAATTTAAACCAATACAATTCAGCTATACACGTCACCTTAAATATGCTACATACCAGTAAAATTCAAAGGAGCCTCAAGTTTTATTATGGCAATGTCATGACTGCCTTCTGAGACTTTATAATTTGGGTGGACAATGATCTCTTTGACTTGTGAGAAAGATGTCTCTGTCGTTATCTCTGACAGATTTAAAATGCCACCATAAATGCGCCAAATATTTGACAAGAGAAGCCTAGGAGGGAAAAATAAGAACTGATTTGAAACCAGAAAGATTGGCCTTTGATATTGTTCTTTTCTCCTTTCACTTTACCTTTCAAAAAAGAATTGGGAAGAAAATACTACATATAATGTATGTTTACATACCTAATTTCTCCTCCTTGCAATTTAGCACCAACAGCAGCAGTGCTGAACTCTGAAGATTTAGTTTAAAGTATTAGAAATTGCATAATTATGTCGTGTTTTCTGTAAGTGAATATACAAGAATGTTGCTGTCTCTTTCTGAGAGAAACTGTGTTCGGGAGATATCTCGCAGTTTATCATAGAAAATCATGCTTCATTCACGAAGTTGAAAGCAATCACTTCCATCAAATTCAGAACTGGCAAGAAAGAATGACTGTATACAAGTCTCTCTGTAACCAGATAGGATAGGGGGTTCCCAGAGAAAGAGATCCAGGTATGGTTTTCTTGATATAAAAGAAACCATTTTTAGCCTAAGCTATTCCGTGATCTAAGCCGGGCCACAATGGTAGTCCTTGAATGTGCTCAGTCGTTTCAATTGTGTTGGACTTTTTGCAACTTCATGGACTATAGCCTGCCAGTCCATAGGGTTTTCCTGGCAAGAATACTGGAGTGGATTGCCATGACCTCCTCCAGGGGATTCTCCCCATCCAGGGATCAAACCTACGTCTTTTGCATTGTGGGCAGTTTCTTTATAGCTAAACCACAGGAAAGCCCTGTCCTTGAATAGGTCTCAGTAATTAATGATCTTAAAGGGAATAAAAGATTGCAGAGACAAAGGACTATTACAGGCAAGAGAAGTAACAATAGCAAAGATTATGGATCAGCTGTAAAGACTCTTAGTTGTCTTTTGATGGCAAAGATTAGCCAGAAGCACTCAACCACCAGATCAACTGGAACCTAAGGCATGATGATGTTGACCTCTTCTGACCCTCATGACTTCAATCAACTAAGGCCTGGACTCAGCCCAAGGCCCTTCAAGAATATGCATGTACCCTTAGCTTAAAACTTCTCCAGTTGTGCTGTTTGGGGACACAACTGCTTTGGGAAAGATCCCCAGTCTTCTCCCTACTCGCTGCAATAATAAATCCTTCCTTCTCCCAATCTTTGGCTTCGTTGTGTCTTTTGACTTGACATCCAACCAAGAGGAAAACCCAGTTTTTATGTAACACCTCTAATAGTGCAAATGAGAGGAACCTCAGCACTATTTAAATTATATCTATATTTTGGGAAGTGTGAAAATTTAAATTAACTCTTTAAACATGGATATATGCAAAATAAGTCTAAAATTACTTAAAGTTATAGGATAAATAAGTTCTGGTTATATATAGCATGGTGACTACAGTTGACAATGGCATGCATGCGTGCTCAGTCATGTCCAACTCTGTGACCCCATGGACTGTAGCCCACCAGACTCCTCTGTCCTTGGAATTTTCCAGCCACAAATACTGGAGCAGGTTGCCATTTCCTCCTCCAGGGAGTCTTCCCAACCCAGGGATTGAACCTTCCCTGGAGGCAGGAGGATTCTTTATCCCTGAGTCACCTGGGAAAGTTGCTGAGAGAGAAAATCTTCAAAGTGTTTACCACCAAAAGCTATTGTAACTTTGTGGAGTGATAGATATTAATAAACTGACACGATGATGGAGAAATTGATTATAGAGTCTTCAAAACGAAGAGGCAAGATACGACTCCAGATAAGATGCAGCCAAACCTTACCCATCGAAGCAATGGGCAGCAGTTAAGACCCACTGGCGTCCAATGATTGACCCTCCGCACAGGTGGCTCTGAGCTCTCAGCTTCACTTGCAGGCTGACCTGCCAGGGCCACTCCCCCCAAGAAGCATCTGTTCCTCCAACAATGCGTGTCCTTTTTGCTGTACAGACTAAAAAGAGAGCATTGAAGTTAATGGTTGGGATCAGGGGGTGAATCACAGTCCCCTTCATTAAGGGAAAACAAGACACATAGTTCCATTATAGAAGATTAAAAAAGCTATCTAAACAACTCAGACATCCCTCTACAGTTTTATGAAAAAAGTGAGATTTACTCACCATGGCTGTCCCCACGTTTACACAACCTCAGAGAATAACCAGAGCTTGCTTGTGTCCCATAAGTAATGTTAGTTGGGGAGCCATCCAAAGACAAGCGTAAGGAACACTTACACCTAGACAAGATGATCAGCATGAGATTAAACCTCAGAGGATGAAAGCCCAGGAAATTATCTGCCAACTGTCTTTGAAAAATAAGCATTCACTAACTTTTCTCCTCTACAGTCTTCTGGGAATAAAGAATAAGTAAAAAACTGACAGCGAATCATCTTTGTACAAGTCTCTTGGCAATCATCCACTCCTTTAACGAAGGTCACATGCAGCTCTTCTCCTTCAAAAGCAACTTGCGGGTAAATTTTGGAGTGGCAGGGCTCTGTGCCTATGACAAACATAAAAAAGATAGAAAGTGCAAATGATAAGCCACACGTATACAACTTTCTGGAACATTGAATCTTGTTAGAAGATCATAAAATGTATCACATTTTGGGTAATATTTTTTTAATCAAATCACATTACCAGGCAGAGTTTGTTTGCAGGTTAGAAGGCTGTATCCAGAGATGGCATTTTCCTGAGGAGTAGGGGAACTTGGGCTCCCACTTTGGGAAGTCTTAAGGAAACAAACATTTCTATTGTCAAAAACAAGCAAGAGAAAGAAAGAAAACTCCATTAAAGGCAAATACAAGAACACCTCATATAAAAAAAACACCCCCCTGCAAATTTTATTCTTCTGAGAAATTCCCTCCAAAGAACATCAGACTACAGGACTCCAATGAATTACAGAGATTAAATGTAAATGAAGCCACATCTCCCTCTGAAGAAAACTTACAGATCCAGATAGCCCGAAAAGAGGAGAAAGGTAAAGTTCTACCTTCTAATTAAAAAAAAAACAAAGAAGAAGAAAGAACAGATTCTGGGGATTTATAGTGCTGATACTATTATAACTTGATATCCTAAGAAAAGGACAGGTTATCTCAGGGTCAAGAGTTGGAACCGGAACCTTGATCAGGATAAACAGGGCTCTAGTTTCTAAAACACTGGGGTCAGAACAAAGGAGCTTAAAGGATATGCTCCCAGTGAGTGGTTTACTTCAAGCTAATACAAAAGATTAAGATTAGCAGGAAAGGTATCCATGGCTATTGTTTCATTGATTGGATGGTCTGTTTAAGTAAGAGAAGATGGGTAGGAAAGTCCACTAATCTCTTAACTAATCTGCACCTGGTAGAAGAGCACCTATTTAAACTGAGTTCAAGTGATTTTTGTTTTTAATTAAAAAAAATTATTTTATATTGGAGTATAGCCAATTAGCAATGTTGTGATAGGTTCAGGTGGCGAGCAAAGGGACTCAGCCATACATATCATATATGCTTCTTCCCCGAACTCCCTTCCCATCCAGGCTGCCATATAGCATTGAGCAGAGTTCCCTGTGCTATACAGTGGGTCCTTGTTGCTTATCCATTTTAAACATAGCACCATGTACATGTCCACCCCAAACTCTCAAACTATCCCTCTCCCCGACCACCTTCCCCTCTGGTAACCATAAGTTCATTCTAGGAGTTCAAGTGTTTCGAGGGAAATGAATTAAACTTAGGAAAAACTCAAAGTATAAAATTAAAATGATGTCAAGACAGTAGCAAATGTGACACATGCCTACTGACCTCTGTGAGTCATTCTTCCATGCATTTGTATAGAATGTGAAGAAAAGGCAGCCGGGGTGATAGGTACAGATGGTTCGACACACAAAAGCATCTGGTGAGATAATTCTGGCAACATCCACATCTGAAAATGCACGATGTTGGAAAATGTCCATGCGGCAGCCTGTGAACCCACAGGGGAAGATGTACATGTCACAAGGCTACATATGCTTGTACTTCGTCATCATAACTAAGGAAACTATGACTGTTATTTGTTCACAGAACTACATATTCGTAGTGAAAAAAATGTCTGTTGAAACATCCCCAGGCTTGTTGTTTGCCATTTGGGAGAAGAAAAAATTGGTCTCAATCTGATAAAAGACAGATTCCCACGTCAGAGAAATAAAATGTCTTAAACTGTGCTTTATCTTACTCAGTACAAAATACCTATGCTACTCAGCTTGTGTTTATATTTTCTTTATATTTCCCTGACCCTGAAATTTAGGCCTTAGGAACATAGGTTTTGTTATATTTTCCTGAATGTTCTGAAAAAATTTTAATAAAGAGATCAACAAAAACCTGAATTTCTAACAAAAATGCCATGTACCCATTGAAATTAGAACAAGAGGAAATCCACTTTCATTTTCCATAACATAATTATATCTCAATTATACTTTTACTTATGTTCTTATTATTTACTCAATTTACTCAATTTGATAACACATAAAGTATTTCAATTCCTGGGTTGGGAAAATCCACTGGAGAAGGGATAAGCTACCCACTCCAGTATTCTTGGACTTCCCTTGTGGCTCAGCTGGTAAAGAATCTGCCTGCAATGCGAGAGACCTGGGTTCAAACCCTGGGTTGGGAAGATCCCCTGGAGAAGAGAAAGGCTACTCACTCCAGTATTCTGGCCTAGAGAATTCTATGGACTGTATAGTCCATGGGGTCGCAAAGAGTCAGACACAACTGAGAGACTATCACTTTCACTTTAAAAGTCTACTAGGGCCTCTCAGGTGGTTAAGTGGTAAAGAATCTGCCTGCAATGCAGGAGACACAGCGGGAGCCACAGGTTAGATCCTTGAGTCAGGAAGACACCCTGGAGGAGGAAATGGCAACCCACTCCAGTAGTCTTGCCTGGGAAGTCACATGGATAGAGGAGTCTGGCAGGCTACAGTCCATGGGATCACAGAGTTGGACATTTGGAAGGAAAGTTATGACAAACCTAGACAGCCTATTAAAAAGCAAAGACATCAGTTTGCCAGCAAAGGTCTGTATAGTCAAAGCTATGGTTTTTCCATTAGTCATGTATGGATGTGAGAGGGGGGCCATAAAGAAGGCTGAGTGCTGAAAAATTGATGCTTTGAACTGTGATGCTGGAGCAGACTCTTGGGAGTCTCTTTGACTGCAAGGAGATCAAAGCAGTCAATCCTAAAGGAAATCAACCCCGAATATTCATTGGAAGGACTGATGCTGAAACTGAAACTCCAATACTTTGGCCACTTGATACAAAGAGCTGACTCATTGGAAAAGGCCCTGATGCTAGGAAAGTTTGAAGGCAAAAGGAGAAGAGGGTGGCAGAGGATGAGATGGTTGTATAGCATCATCGACTCAATGGACATGTTTTTGAGCAAACTCCAGGAGCTAGTAAAAGACAAGGAAACCTGGTGTGCTGCAGTCCATGGGATTGCAAAGAATTGGACATGATTTATCCACTGAACAACAAAAACAAATTCTATTAAAATTATGTAAGCTTAAAGAATAATGGTAGCAATTATGAGAAATACAAAAAGAATCCAAATGTAAATGAACATGGTTGAATCAAGAGAATGTGCCTGCCACACATGATATCTTCAGATGGGAAGTTTAGGAAATTAGACCTCAACTAATTTAATCTTTTTTTAAAAAAAAAATCAGACTTTAAGCTGGAAGAGAATTTATGGGATTCCATGTCTACCTACAACTGCATCCTCTCAAGTAGTTCAACGTTTGTTTCAGACATTTATAATGACAAGGAGCTGACTACCTCATGACTACCTCACTTCTGGACCACTCTAGGAATCAGAATTTTTTTCTTATTTTCATCATAGTAGTATCTATTTTATGAAAGCACGCAGATTAGTCTAATCCTTTTCCCAATGACCATTCTTCAAAAACAACAATTTAAAACAGTCATCCTGACTTTTTCAGGTTAAATGTCTAATCTGTTTCTTTAATGGTATCTTATTTTCCTATATTTCTAGATGTCTCAGGATCTTGGTTACTCTCTTTTGACGTGTCTGTTGCTCCAAACAAAATATGGATCACATTGCTGAGTACAAAGTGCAGTCACAGTCTGACCCGTCCAGATGACAAAAGAACAGAGATTAACTATGTTCCAAAGACCATGTTGCTTTTTAAGCTAGTTTCATTTCCTTCTGTTTTGTTTGTCAAAGGCGCTATAAGATGTCAGTAGGAATAACAGAGTAAAGACCTTCCAAAACCCTTTCCTCCATTTAAAAAAAAAAAAGAAAGAAACAAGAGCATTGGCCAGACTGTCAAAATTAATGTCATTTCAGAACTCTAGAAATGAACCAAAGGCTTATAACAACCCAGGGAGTTTTTAATCCAAGAACAACAGCCAAATCTCAGCAAGAACCCTGAGTTCTGTGAGGTTTTAACTTTCCCTCTCATCCCCTCTCCACAGCTCCATGGAAGCCTTGAAAATACCCACAATCATGGGGAAAACCAGCAGCCTAACGGCCCCAGGAGGGGCCAGAACAGAGCTGGAGCTACACTCAAGCCCTGTCCCCAGATAACTGCCGTTATTTGACTGGAGGTTCTCAGGAAAACCCCACTCCCAAGGACTGAGTTTCTTTGACCTGATTCAGAACTTTCTCAGTGTTAACAGCCTTTTCCTGGAAAATGTTTGTCAAAAAAAAAAAAAAAAGATTGTGACTATTATACAACATTGTAGCCGTGTAAGTCAGGAGTAATAACAGGGGCATACCACAAGCCCATTAGAATTTTAGAAGGAAAACCAAGGATTGAAAATCTCTGAGATATCCCTGGGAATCTGGAAAGCCATAAGCTTGTATGGAGCTGATTGTGTGCATGACAGAGGCTCTGCACATATCCATAAGAGATCTGGGAAAGCCCCGAGCCCTCACCAGGGACTGACTTTGACCTCTATGAGCTCTGTGGCAGCAGAAAGTGGAGGCCAGGGCCGGGCAGTGAAATGCATGCCCTAAGTCTCACCAAAAGCCCCTTGTCCAAGGCTGGGAAACTCACTACTTCTAGGCACCCAAGGAAACTTCTGCCCTGTCATTAGAAAACTGTGGAGGAAGCTGAGCACAGACATCCATGGTCATGTCACAACAGAGACTAAACACTGTACATAAGTAGTGTTAGCTCAGGGAAGTCGCCAAACAAACAGCAACACAAAATAGTAACAACAACAATAAACTCTGAGGAAGGAGGGAATTTGATGTCCAGAGTTTGTCACATGCTTGTATTTAAAAAGTCTAATTTTTTTTTTCCAAAAAAATCATGAGATATGTCAAGAAACAAGGAAATATGGCCCATCCACAGAAGTAAAGGTCAATATAAACCATCACTGAGGGAGCACGAACATTGGATTTACTATACCAAGACTTTTACATCAGCTATTTTAAATATGTTCAAAGAACTAAAGGAAAGCATGTCCAAAGAACTGGAGAGGGAACTTCCCTGTTGGTCCAATGGTTAAGATTTCGCCATCCAATGCAGAGGATGTGGGTTTGATTCCTGGTAGGCAAGCTAAGATCCCACATGCCTCATGGCCAGAAAAATAAAGCCCCCAAACATAAAACAGAAGCAATATTGTAACAAATTCAATAAAGACTCTAAAAATGATCCACACACCAAAAAAAAAAAAAAAATCTTAAAGAAAGGACTGAAGTATGAAAACAATGTCTTACCAGACAATGTCAATAGACAGAAATTAAATTACAGAAAAGAACCAAATGTGAATATTAAAAAAATAAATAATACTTAATTTGAAGCAATAAATCTAGAGCACCCCATGGAGGAGGTGTGTTGGGAGAGGCTGGGAACCAATGGGAAAAGAGAGGCATTGCTGCCAACTCCCCAGTCTTCTAAGGCAGGAGCCTAGCCTAGCTCCCCATTCAGGGCTTGGCACAGAGTCAGCACTTGATACTGTATAGAGGTGGCTATTGATAACTTGGTTTCAATAACATGTTATCATTGACATGCTGATGTGCTAAATAAGAGAGAATATCTTAGCAAATTTTCTGGCTCTTTCAATTAAAATTACCCCTATATCTGAAACTACAGGGTTTCATTGATTTATTATGCTAGAGTCCTTTCACTAGATAATAGACACCACCAAGAAATGACCATATAGTTTTCTCTACAATGTAACTGTACTAGTTTCCTATGGCTGCTTAAAAAATTATCCCAAACTTAGTGGCTTAAACAACACAAATGTATTATCTCCCAGTTCTGAAGATCAGAAGTTGAGAAGTCTGAAATGGGTCTCTGTCCTTGTTGTTTAGTCCTTGCATGATGGGACTAATGTGTAGTGCTTAGTCATCAGTGTCTGACTCTTTGCAACCCCATGGACTGTAGCTCGCCTGGCTCCTCTGTCCATGGGATTTTTCCAGACAAGGATAGTGGAGTGGGTAGCCATTTCCTTCTCTAGAAATGGGTCTTACTGGCCGGGCTTTGGTCCTTTGGGAATCTCTGTAGAACATTTGTCCTTACCTTTTCCAGATTCTAGAGGCCACCTGCATTCCTTGACTTGGGGACCTTTCCTCCATCTTCAAAGCCATAAGTATAACCTCTTCTAATCTCTCTCTCTCTCTCTCTCTCTGATTCCCTGATCATTCTGCTCTCTTTCTTTTATCAGGACCCTTGTGACTACATTGTGTCTATCCATATAATCCAGAATAATCTCAAAGTTTTTAACATAATCACATATTTAATCAAACCTTTTTTGCCCTGTAAGGTAACAGATTTACAGATTCCAGAGATTAGGATGTGGGTGTCTTTGGGAGGCTCTTTTTTTCTACCTACTACAATCACACAGTGAAATGTGTGTGTGTGTGTGTGTGTGCATGCATGTATGTGTGTGCGCTCAGTCATGTCCAACTCTTTGTGACCCCACAGAATGTAGCCCGCAAGGCTCCTCTGTCCATGGGATTCTCCAGGCAAGAATATTGGAGTGAGTTGCCATTTCCTTCTCCAGGGGATCTTCCCGACTCAGAGACTGAGCCTGTGTCTCCTGCATCTCCTGAAATGCAGGCAGATTCTTTACCATCTGAACTATAAGGGAAACCCTTAATTCTCTGTGGTGCAAATCAAATGAAGGACTGCATAAATATCTGCCCTCATTAACTTTCTGGTTGGTTACCTTCCTTATGGTACAGTGTTTCACTGACTGATGTGAACATTATTCAAATGTGTGTTATTCTACAAAGCCAAGGTATTTAGCATAACAACTAGCATTCCCCTGTTAATTGTTTAGTCACTAAGTTGTCTCTGACTCTTTGCAACCCCATGGACTGTAATCAGCCAGGCTCCTTTGTCCATGGGGTTCTCCAGGCAAAAATACAGGAGTGAGTTGCATTCCCTTCTCCAGGGGATCGTCACGACCCAGGGATCGAGCCCGGGCCTCGTGCATCTCCTGTATTTCAGGCAGATTCTTTACCACCGAGCCATTGGGGAAGAAGCCCACACAATGAAGTAGGAGCCATAAAGATTACCAATTTTCGAGTTTCCACACGCCTTCAGTGAGAATCCAGACTCCACGTCAGTCAGCACCTTTATACGCGTAGGTGTCCCCTGTGGGCTGTGTTTTAATAGGCAGTTGTTCCTGAATGTGAAAAACAGAGGTTACTTTGCTTCCTAAACTTCAAGGTGCCTGCAGAAGTCCATTCCTTGTTGAAAATGATCCATGGTCAGTGGAAAATAAACAAAGCAATCAGAACAGTGACGTCAGTGATGAGTGAGTTAGGGATTGTGTTATTCATCAAATAGACATTGAGGGTGCAGTAGGAGCTGTTCTTCTATGGGACATTATTCTACTGAACCCTGACTCTACAAGCACAGGGTATTTGTGGACCAAATGGAAATTTTTCTCTTCAGGAAAAATGATGCCAAAGTTGAATAAAATAATAAGAAGACTGTTGTTCAGTTTCTAAGGCCTGTCTGACTCTGTGACCCCATGAACTGCACACACCAGGCTTCTCTGTCCATCACTATCTCTCTGAGTTTGCTCAGACTCATGTCCATTGAGTCAGTGATACCATCCAACCATCTTACCCTCTGTTTCCCCCTTCTCCTCTTGCCCTCAGTTTTCCCCAGCATCAGGGGCTTTTCCACTGAGTCAGCTCTTTAAATCAGATGGCCAAAATATTGGATCTTCAGCTTCAGCATCAGTCCTTCCAATGAATATTCAAGGTTGATTTCCTTTAGGATTTAACGGTTTGATCTTGCTGTCCAAGTGACTCTCAAGAGTCTTCTCCAACACCACAGTTCAAAAGCATCAATTCTTTGGTGCTCAGCCTTCTTTATGGTCCAACTTTCACATCTGTACATGACTACTACAAAAACCATGGGTTTGACTATATGGACCTTTGTCAGCAAAGTGATGTCTCTGCTTTTTAAAACACTGTCTAGGTTTGACATAGCTATTCTTCCAAGGAGCAAGCATCTTTTAATTTCGTGGCTGTAGTCACTGTCCACATTGATTTTGGAGCCCAAGAAAATGAATTCTGACACTGTTTACACATTTTCCCCATCTATTTGCCATGAAGTGATAGGACCAGATACCATGATCTGTTTTTTGAATGTTGAGTTTTAACCCAGCTTTTTCACTCTTCTCTTTCACCTTCATCAAGAGGCTCTTTAGTTCCTCTTCATGCCATTAAAGTGGTATCATCTGCATATCTGAAGCTGTTGATATTTCTGCTGGAAATCTTGATTCCAGCTTGTGATTCATCTAGCCTGGCATTTTGCATGATGTACTGTGCATATAATTTAAGTAAGCAGGATGACAGTATACAGCCTTGATGTACCCCTTTCCCAATTTTGAACCAGTCCATTGTTCCATGTCCAGTTCTAACTGTTGCCTCTTGACCTGCAAAACAGGTTTCTCATGGGCAGGTAAGGTGGTCTGGTATTCCCATCTCTTTAAGAATATTCTTATTCTCTTTAAGACTAAGAAGACTGATTAGACCTAAAAACTTTCTCTGATTTTCAGTTGGGGGAAAAATGGTTATGAAGAAAAAAAAGGTTATGTTTCTGAAAACACCATCAGAAAGAACAGACACTGAATTTTACTCACCGGTACTCTGCATTGAAGAAGGTTTTTGTGGCATATGTGAAAAACTGGCAGTGAATGTTGTTGGTGCACCTTTCTTGGCATTCTTCAGCACTTTTCACCTTAGATACATTGAAATTGACTCCTCTCATATCAATTCCTTTATAAATGCTTCGGTGGCAAGCTGCCCAAATAAAACACATAGAGCAAATTCAATTAGCTTCCCTTCTGGAAGTGAATCATCAATTTGGGCTGGGTAGCTTTTTTTTTTTAATTTTATAGTGGACTTAGCTGATTTAAAATCTTGTGTTGGTTTCAGGCACAGCCAGTTGATTCAGTTATACATACACGTGTATCCATTCTCTTTCAGATTCCTTTCCTATATAGGTTATTATAGAATATTGAGCAGAGTTCCCTGTGGTATACAGTAGGCCCTTGTTGGTTATCTATTTAAATATAGCAGTGTGTACATGTCCATCCCAAACTCCCAATCTACCCCTCCCCCCATCCTTCTCCATTAGTAACGGTTAAGTTTGTTCTCTGTGGGTCTGTTTCTGTTTGAGAATCAAAGGCAGACTATTGTTCAGCTGTGTATTTACTTTTTGTACATCTTACACCAAAGTGCTAGCCTCATAAACAATGGAGGCTCCTCAAGTATGAGATGACTGATGAAGATAAGAGGGTGTGTCCAGTATACAACCCCATCTCTGTTATCTTTCTAAGTTTTCCGCTCCAAAAGTGCATGGTGCTACAGAGTTTGAGCAGAAGCTGTTCTAAGGTAGACCCGCTGTCCATTCAAACTGAGCTCAGAAATCCACACCTTACCACTAATTTGACGACCACATCGCTTTAGGGAATGTCCCGAAATTGCACCTGTCCGTGACACTCTCGGCAGGGTTCCTGTCACACTGTCCTTCAAGAAGCAACCAAACCTATTTATTAAAAGTAGCTTAATAAGAAGTAGAATGATAAACACACATTGAGGAAATGTCTAGCATTTCTATGCACTCATGAATACAGCCAGAAATAAGGAAAATAATACAGCATGCCTGACTCCTGCTGGGAAAAACATTCTGAGAGGCAATTCCTTAATACCTAACAATCTTTGTAATATCTAACTTAAGCATGTTTTCCTTTGTTTCAAACAAAGAGGGAATGATTCTTCCTGCATTCCCAAGCTTTGTGGGAATTATGTTCCCAGCTGGTGATTGTTGTTATAAATATTTTCATTTACTTAAGAAATTAAATCAGTCATGAGAGTTGCATCTATATTTGGTATTTATCCTGATTACTAATTCCTTACAGTCCACACCTACTAAAAAACTTCATTCTGTCTTTAATGTCAACTTTAATGTAATTTTCTTACTTAAAAGGATTCTAGAACCTAATCCAACTTTTTAAGTGAAAAGTTGCTGCCTCTAACATACAGTCTGGGTTTGCTATACAAGTTTCCCTGTAGAGGGCTTCCCTGGTGGCTCAGATGGTAAGGAATCCGCTTGCAATGCAGGAGACGTGGGTTCGGTCCCTAGGTCGGGAAGATCACCTGGAGAATGGAATGGCTACCCACTCCAGTATTCTTGTCTGGGATAATTCCATGGACAGAGGAGTCTGGTAGGCTACAGTCCATGGGGTCGCAAAGAGTTGGACACAGCCACACGACTAGCATTTTCACTTTCACTTCCCTTGGAGAATCAGGGAATGACAGTCTAATTCCTAGTTTTTAATTCAAATAGAGTAAAGATAAAGGAAAAGAATTATGGATTTGGAAATGGGAACAAGGAAGAAACATTCATTCTGGATATTTGATCAAAATTAAAATCATAATAAAACTATGGTTGTACTTGAGCAGCTTTATGACTGAATAAGACTTTTCATTACCAACTACTTTTCAAATACTCGTACTTTTCCAAATTACCAGTTAATAATAAATATTCATGTCCACACATGCGTGCACACACACACACACACACACACACGTATGCATGTACATGCAGGCATACACATACCATGCATACTATAGGTGCCCAAACTGTCTCATTATAGGCATCATTCAGACCTACCTTCTCCCAAGGTTACAAGATCTGGATTTTAATTATTTTCTCAACAAAATGCTTGCCTTCTATAGTTAAGAACTATGCTATCCACAAGTGTGATCATGCATCAGACAGTAAATAGCTTTCTTGTTCAGGTGAAATATTCACCTGTTATTAGACCCTTTCTTGAGATAATCTTGTAACTCAATCATTTTCGAGTGTTTTCCTTGAGGTCTTGGATAGGAAAGACTACCTTCTATGGCTCTAAGTGAATGAGGTCATTGTTTAAAATGCAGATTTCCAGGCCCAAGAGACTTAGGTTTGATAGATCTGGGCTTGAGCCTAAGAATCTGCTTAGATAAGAACTACGCAGGGTGATTCCGATGAAGCTGGCCATTTAGAAACAAAACCTCGCTATGTGGTGCACATAACTGATTCCATTTTGAAAAATGACTGGCTTCTCCAATAAGGAAATATCAGCTTTTACCTTTTGTCTGCGTCACTGGTTGAATTTTCAGGAAGAAAGCTAAATAGCAAGCACCTCGGATGGAAAGTGCACATCATCTGACAGTATTGGGCGTCTGGGGTGTACATGGCAGATACATCCCCGCCTCTGAAGAAGGTGTTGCTATATAGTTGAGTCAAGCATCCTATGACAGAATCATTGAAAAAAGGCACATTAATTTGGAAGAAATAATAATTTTAAAAGAAATGTGTCTGCGTTCTAAACCTTCTTACTTTGTCCGTGGAATACCCAAAGATCTTATGATGTAACTAAATGCAGAAGCAGGATGAAATATACCTGCTGTGCAGTGTGTGGGATCTTAGTTCCCTGACCAGGGCTCGAACACATGTCCCTGCAGTGGAAGCACAGAGTCCTAACCACTGGACAGCCAGGGAACTCCTGAAATAGTGATATATTAGGGTGTGATGTGCGATGTTGAAATTATTTTATGGGCACTTATGCATAAAAATACTTGGTTGATTTTCATTTATCGTGCTGAACCATAATAATTTGTACATAAATTATTTTCCCTCAAATGTGATCTTAGCTTGGTTTCTCCCTATCTTCTAACATGGGAACAATTTTTCTGGAAGATAATTTGATGATATATATCATAAAACCTTCAAAAATATGCACACCTTTACTATATCTGGTGTTTTAATTTCCAAAAAAATTTTTCTACAGACATAAGCATGTATATAAGAATGTGCATACAAAACTATCATGGATAGAGAAGAATATTAAGCTCCAAAAACATGATAAATATTTATCTGCATGAAAGATCACTATAAATGGGAAGCATAAGTTACAAAAAAAAGTATCTAATAACACCTTTGTTGAGTGTGTAAAGACACATGCAGAAAAATATCTGAAAAAGTTATTTTGAACAAAGGCTGTCTCTGTATTATAAGACTATAGATGACAGGTATTTTCTCATTTTCTGCTAATTTGCACCTCTAATTTCCCTAGCATGATCATAATTTTTTTCAAAAATAATAAAATTGAAGTGACCATGGTTCACAGCATCTCTGGCTTCTACTCCTCAGCATTCAATGTATTTGTAAGCAGTAATGATTTTGGCTCAGAAGAGCAATTTGGAATGAGGGGACAGATGGAGGGGAGTTTGGTTTAGGGGAAAAAAACTTCTTCCTTAAGAATTTATATTTTTTGCCAAATGTAATCCTTACCCTAGACACCTGGAAGTGTTTGTCTTAGCCATAAACATTGTTGTGATGTGGTCTTCTTAAGTCAACAAAGACTCAGAAACCACCCATAATGGTGGCATCCTGAAAACTCCATTCTACAATGATTAATGAAAAACAGTGTCTAAAATCATTCCTATTCTGTGAAATTTTAATGGATAGAAAGAGAAATAAGATCAAAGCCTGATGGTGAAACGCAAAACTATTCAAATGGATGACTTCCTAAATCAAATATAAACTAGGTACTTTTCTGAAATGATTCCCCAGAAGTCTAAAACAATAAAAATATGTACTGAGTACGTATTATCATACTTGGGTTGGACCCAGATGCTATAAAATACCTAGCACTCTTCTGATTCAGATAAAGTTGATTTTTTAATGTTGATAATAAAAATAGAGGGCTGATTGTTTTAAGATCTGCTTTGTAGAGAGTCTTTTCCAAACAGAAGTTTCTGTCGACACCTGCCAAGACATTGTCGTTTCTGGGCCCCTCCTTCTGGCGTGTCTAGGATGATATATCTGCCAAGTGGTAGTTGGTGCTGAACCTTAAAAGGATATGTGTCCTGAGGGTCAGATGTCTTGCTTAACTACTCTCCCCCTCACCCTTAACTTTGCCTCTTAGAGATAATCCACTCACCACAGGAAACTGTAGCAAACAAGCAAGTGAAGTAAGCTGCTTGCCTGAGTGCAATCATCCTAAAAGAGAAAGCAACAGGCACATAACTCTGCTGTTTATAGATCATATTTAACACGAATCTTAATTTAAGGTAGTCCAGATTTTCTTGTAAATGTCTGGATAGCAAATCTAAGCACACAATTATCAGTATAGAAAGCAATGATTTTCTGAACATTTTAATTCCAAGGACTTGGCATGAGATACAAATTGAGACCTCTAGATTACTGTGGTGTTTATTGTCCATTTGGCACCTATGTTTTTAGCAATTATGGGAAGGGAATTGGTAGAGAGAAATTAAACATTTGTGAAACCTCTTGATTTGAGCAAAAGGAAAATTATTGTAAACCATGGCAATGGTATCTGTCCAAAATCCCTAAGGAAAGATATTCAAAATATTCAAGCCTGTTTTAAAATTTTTAATCAATGTTCTCTTTGATTGAAAAATATCTTGCACCTATATGTTTCCATAAATAAGAGCATCAGTTCCTTCTACATTCTCTAAATACACAGGAAATTAGAATGTCAACTAATAGTTGCTTTATAAAGTAAAAACAATGCTTAATAAAAAAAAAAACTATTTGGAAACGATCAGAATAATAGAAATTCTCTACCTGAAAGCACATTTGCTTCCGTGGTTCTGGAGCTGAGGGTGTTTCTTGCCATTGAAAAATGGCCAGTCTTCAGGCTTTCCCAATAGGGCTCTGCACTCAGTATTTGCTTGGCTCTGATGTTGACTTTGGTTTTCTGCCAAGAGTTTCAACTTTTTGTCCTGTCAACATATTCTATGAACATCCCATTTCTGTGTTCAACTATTTAATATGTTTACTATTTCATAATAGGGCCACAGAATTCATGTACATGGTTCCATTTTTAAAAATGTCCCCAACATTCCTAGCTATTTGGGGCTCATAATATATCTAACTAGATGTTTCCAATATAATGACCTGGATGCATATGAATAAGGGGGTGGAAAGGGATTCATCCTCCTGGAAGTCATGATGAGCCTTTTAGCAAATGCTATCCATGCCTTCCTTTGTCCCAGTGAAGGATTCCTGTAACAGTGAGGTTTGTAGGATGGAATGGAATTGACCAATGTTTAGGACTTCCTCCCATCCATTTCAGGAAATAAAACATAGCAGGGTTTGACAGTTTGTTCACAGACCAAATCTGGTACAGTGCCTGTTTTTATAAATGAAGCTTTATTGGAACACAGTCATGCTCATTCACTCCTGTATTATCCATGGTTGCTTTTACCCTATAGAGTTAAATAGTTGTGATAGAGACAGTATGGCCTGCAAAGCTGAAAAGATTTACTATCTGCCCCCTTCAGATAAAGTTAGCACTCCTAGCATAGAGTGTAGTCTTCTCTATCAGGACACCTAGACCTGAAAGAAACATACTGGTTTTCCTAGGAGCCTATTCTTGTTCAGGGAATTTTATTTTTATTTTTAAGAAAAAAATCTCCCTATATACTGAAATATATCTCCTTGCCACTTCTATCCATCATTCTAGATTGACCTATTATATCTATACAAAATGATTTACTCTCTTTCTTGTACTTTTAAAAATATGTAAAGACTACAGTCCCTTGCCCACTAAATCTCCTTTGTTTTCTAACTATTCTTCAAAGATGCAGTACATCTTTCTGGCTAGTAAATTAGATTTTTAGGGAGTTCTTAAATAAATATTTAATGCATATTACTGCAATGCAGAACTGTGTTTACTGAGAATGTAGGAAAATGTTGCCAGTAAAACATTTTTTCTGGCTGTAATGAGGTAGCATATTTAAAATATTCATACTGCATATTTAAATATCCATTTAAATTTGGGATATACCAGCATCCAGTATATCCAGTATTACATACCAGTTGGGATATACCAACTGACATAGCAGCAAACAACAAAAGGGAATCCTCTG
This sequence comes from Cervus elaphus, assembly GCF_910594005.1. NCBI lineage: Eukaryota > Metazoa > Chordata > Mammalia > Artiodactyla > Cervidae > Cervus > Cervus elaphus. The sequence goes on along the minus strand of NC_057846.1, from coordinate 24,147,530 downwards.
ACTTGTGCAATATTAACGAATCTAAATTGGTGATTTCATTGGCTACCAGCCTCATCAGGAAAAAAAAGGTGACTGGAAAAAACTGCCCTCTCTCCAGATCACAGCAGAAACCCTCAGAGGTGGTTTCCCTAAATGGTGCGATTACCGGTTTAAATCTATTTAAATATACTCCTGTGTTTCTTCTGAATTTTTCTTATAGTGGAACGTATGTTCTCGTAATATAATAAAACTAAAGATTTGCTTGTGGATTCAGAAGGAGCAGATCAGAAAGAAATTGGAAAGAGGCAATGGTAGGCAGAATTCTAAAATGTTCCCCAAGGCTTCCCTCTATCATCCCAGACATCAAAGAAAATGGGATACCGCATTTGTCCATGATTACTTTTATGTTACAGGACAAACACAATTTTGCAGATGTATTAATAATTAAGGTTACTAAACTGTTTTAGTAACTAATCAAATGGGGATTATCTGGCTGTGCCTAATCTTACCACTGAGCCCTTTAAAAAGAGAGCTTGCTTCTGCTGTCAGCATAAAAGTCCTAGAGATTCAAAGTGTGAGAACCTTTGGGCAGGAGGGGAGCTCTCCATGGCTGGCTCTAGAACCACATATTTACAGTGTGTGTGGTTTAAAGAAGCAAAAGGAGGAGAAGAGAAAGTGGGGGTATCACAGGATAATTCTAAAAATAAAGAAGGTGCTGTTCCTAGAAAGAGGGAATCTCTAGGCAGAGTAAATGAAGTTAAATGTATCTATCAGTATTTCATTAGATGCTGGAAATAAATACATTTGATTGATCCAAATACATTCCAGGGTAAAAACTGACCTTTTTATGACCAGCCTCTCTTTGTGAGACAGGTCAGGTGTTCAGAAATTGACATTCATTGGTTGTCTGTGACGGAGAATAGAGTGTCTGTTCAATAGGTCCCCTCCTGGAGAGGTTTTTAGGCTGTAAACCCTGGGACCCAATGATGCTATGGTTTTTGCTTACTCCCAGGGAGCCCTTAAGAGGGATTTTACTTTTTGCTATCAGATGAACAAAACGTTCTGGGATTTCTGCTTCTCCTCTAGTTTATGCTTCAAATTATGAGAAACTTGAAATCAGTCTATGATAGCAGCATAAGGATCATTTTGTTAGAAAGTATGAATGACACTAATGATGTCAACTCAAAAGTACTAATACTTTTATTGCATTATGAATCAGTAATCCACTAAATTATCCTTTAAAGTTATCCATATTTCCAACTGATGTCAACTCTTAGGATAAAATGTAGCACCCATGTTTAAAATGTAATTTATTTTTCTTGAGTTACCTCTTTTGAGTAGAAGACAGGTAATAGGGATATAGATATTTGATCATCCTTGTATTTAAAAAAATCAGCATCTGCATTCCCATATTACAAAAGATGACTTATTTCTCAGTTCCAACTCTGACACAGTTTCAGAGAATTTCCAAGTTAAAAAAAAATAAATTATTCTGAGGCTAAATGAAGATTTTAGATCAAAAGACAACATGTAGCAATATTTTAATTTACATTTAACTTACATCATATTGTAGGGTCACTTAAACGCACACAAAGGTTTACATGCAAGTGCATGAAATTCAGAAATAAGACCAATTTCTACAAATAAAATCCCAATTATCCAGGATCATTGGGGAGCAAGATTTCTACACATACCCAGTTTTTAAGTAAGAAGGTTAACCATAAGATGGAAGTCTTTTCCTTATGTCTTATATGTTCTTGACTTTTTCTGCTCAGCTTACGGCCTGGGTGGTCCACACTGGGGTCTCTGGGATATGAAAGTGGGGAGATCTGCTGACCCTGCCCTTAGTCCCACAGCCTGTGGTGCTTCCCAAGTGGTTTTGGTTTTGTAACCTCTTTATTTGATATCCATTGACGTATACATCATGCATCTTCTTAATTTGTTGTTTCTATCGGTTATTGTCTTGCAAAATTGAAGAAACAATTTTATTAAAATTATTTCTTAAAAGACGTTTTTAAAAGTCACTGAGTGAAGGACTAGAGATGTTGTCTACGGCATTAAAATTTGGGGAATGGGTGTCCGTTATCAGCTTGACAGGTATGTCCTGGAGGATTCAATTTACTAGAAGTCTAACCCTATACTAAGTGAGATGTGACTGGGTTACTTAATATAGATGAATGGCTTCTCTTTTCCTTTAATAATGGAAGAGGAAATATGCCAAAATCAGAGGCAGAACATCTATATTCTAATAACATATCTAGACATGGGTGCCATGAAGCAAGATCCTGTTGTGGAAGTGTCACCATATTGGGAGTGGAGAGATTTAAAGATCTCCATCGCCAGCCTCATCACCCACTAGTGGTATGGCTTTGGGACTTACCTTTCCCCTGAACTCAGCCTGTTCTATTAAGAGGGAGTACCCCTCGGTATCCACAAGGGATTAGTTCCAGGATCCCCACAGACACTAATCTATGGATGCTCAAGTCCCTTATACAAAATAGTGTAGCATTTGCACATGGATCTGCACATTCAACTCTATACTTTAAATCATCTCTAGATTACTTACAATACCTAATACAATGTAACTGCTATATAAATAGTTGTGAATACAACGTAAATGCTTTGTAAATAGTTTTGCTTTCTGGAACTTCCTGGAATTGTTTTTTCAAATAATTTCAATCAGTCCTTGGTTGAATCCATGGATTCAGAACCTGTAGACAGGGAGAGGCCACTGCATAACTAGAAAATCTCTAAGGTCCTTAGACCTTCCAAAGCCTTAGAGCTCCCAATCAATTCCCTGAGGCATGGTAAGGGACTAGAAATTACTAGGAGGAATCTCTCCCAATAATATACAATATAGAAAGGTAATTGTGATGCTCTGAAAAACGAAAGGAAAGCTATAAGTACACAGTCCAAAGGGAAAGAGGAACAGAACCTATGAGTGAACTTATAAATGACCCACTGTATATGATTAACCCTTTGAAAAGTATCATAAGGATTATTCTCCCCAAAACTGATGCCACTGATACAATTCTTGAAATTTAAGCTCCTTAAGTCATAGTGCTTAATTACACAGTCTTTTTGAACAAATGTATACGTGTACATGCAAATATTTATTCCTGAGTCAATAAGAACATCTTAAAGATATTCTAGAACTTCATTTAAATATCTTTTGGCTCTGTTGATTGGAATGGAATTGGCCTGTGGATCCTTCTGTGGAGAAGTTTTTATATGTTCATTTGCATATGGTCATCAGCTAATTTATCTTTTGGGATCAAGACCAGCAGTCAAAGCTATGATGGTGATGAAGATATGGAAACTCTTGCTTTGGTAGACTTGACCCTAAGCTAAGTGGGACAAGAAAAAAATTAAATTGAGGGATTAAGAATACTGAATCCATGATCTACAAATTGTACATGAAAAGTTCCCTTTAAAGAAAGACCTTTTTATGATAAGAGCATAACCCAGTAAAACAGTTAGGATTCATCTGTGTTTCTCCTCTTCAACTTGATCCAGATGCCGTTACTTGGACGAAGAATTAGCTCTCCTGCCAGACCAAGTTCTTCTCTTTTTTGATTGGATTCTACCCAAAAGTGCCTCAGGATGCAGGAAAGAATGGTCTTTTCTTCCATTATGGCAAACTTTTGACCTTCAAATTAAAGTAAATACCAACATCATTAGATAGATATATACCTTAAATGTGAGAAATCAGAAGTCTAATCAGAGGAAGCAAACAATTTTGTATTTTTGCAATGGGCCCTGGGAGAATCAGAATCACTTGGGATGCTTGTTAAAAATGAAGATTCTTGACTGCCCTTTCCTTCTCCCACCCAGTACATCTGAACAGCTGAGATGGGCCAGGAATTTATATTTTAGCAAAAGCCTAAACGAATCCTGGGCTCATTCAAGTCTGAGAATCACTACTCTAGATTACTTTCTTATTGAGCCTTTAATTTAATTTACTACAGAGTCACCAAATAAGCTTCAGACTCACCCATTTAAATCTGGTCTTATTATATGAATGCCTGTATTTGCATAAACGATAAAATGTTAGAGATTCTGAAGCTGAGCGTGTTTATAACACTTGGTGATGTGCATTCGCTTTGTTTAAGCACTTCAGCTGGCCTTGTGGTATTTTGTGTTTTGGTTTTCCAAAATGAAGTTCTTAAAAGCAACAAACAGAAATTAAATATAACAAATCATTACACATAAGTTTTCTACCGTATGAAGTATATCCTCTTTTCATCTAAAAGCTATAATATTGTCAGCGTCTACCAAGGAAAGAATTATGCCTGTGTTTGGAGACAGGATGTTTAAAGAAGTAATTAAATGGAAATGGTCAGATGGGTGGATCCTAATCCAATCTGACTGGTAACATTATGGAAAGGAAAGATTATAACACACCCACAGAGGCCATGTAGGGATGCAGGGAGAAGAGCAGCAGGGATCCAACAAGCTAAGGACAGGCTTATTACAAATTCAGTCGTCACCTTGATCTTGGACTTCTAGCCTCCAGAATTGGGAGAAAATAAATTCCTGTGGCTTAAGCACACAGTGTCGGGTACTTTGTTAAGGCTGCGCCATAAAACTAATAAACTTTATGACAGTCACATTTTAAAACAATGTGTAGCAAAGGGGAGGGGAAAGGAAGTCAGTTTTTTAAAAGACAGTTGCCTATGGGATGCTATATCTCAAGAAATTTTTGTAAGAAAACCACGACTCCTCTGCTAACCTGAAAGGTGAGACTAGCTCTGGTGGATACAGACCTATACAGTTTCGGGGGCCCGCAGAGAAGGGCACATATGCGTATGTATGGCGTCCTTTCGAATTCTCAGGAAAGAACCGTTCTGGCTTGAATTCCTCAGGATCCGGGAAGTACTTTGGATCTCTATGCAGTGCATAGGGCAGGATGATTACTTGAGAGCCTTGCACGATTTTGTAACCCACTGTCAAGAAGTAGTCAATAGGCCATGAGGATGGAGCAAGACAGACCATAAAAATAACCCACTCTCCCTGCTATTCAAATTATACAATCCTCACCAACTTCACAGTCTTGGGTAAGATTACGGGCAAAGAAAGGAACAGGCGGGAAAAGGCGAAGGCTCTCCTTGATAACACATTCCAGATATTTAAGTTTCTTCAGGTCTTCTAGGGTAACAGGACGGTCAGACTTCCCTGGTTTTAACAGAATACACAGAATAAAAATTAAAGTATTATTTGAGCTTGGGAGATGGGACATTGATGAAGAATACACATCAAAACACTGAATGTTAAATATCTACAGCTAAAGTAGAATCTCTAATATTACCCATAATCAAAATAAAATGAGATCTATTCAGTGAAAGAAACCAGACACCAACAATCACATATTTGTAGGATTCAATTTATAGGAAGTACTCTGTTGTTTAGTTGCTAAGTCATGTCCAACTCTTTTGCGACCCAATGCACTGTAGCCCGCAAGGCTCCTCTGTTTGTGGGATTTCCCAGGCAAGAATACTGGAGGGGGTAGCTATTTCCTTCTCCAGGGGATCTTCCCTACCCAGGGATCCAACCCACATCTCCTGCATTGGCAGGTGGAGTCTTTACCACTGAGCCACCTGGAAAGCCCAGGAAGTACCCAGAACAGGTAGTAAGTCCCATTAGAGACAGATTAGAGATTGCCAGGGCCCAAGGGAAGAGAGGAGAGGGGCCAAGTAATGAGACAGGGTTTCCTTTTGGGGTGCTGGGAATCTGATGATGTCACTGCTGGCATCAGCCTGTAGGTTGCTGGCTGTGTAATAGAAATGTACATCCTAGCAGCTTAATGCATCTTCTCTCTCATTTGTGGCTAGATGCAATGAAGGATGAAACAGGTTTCCTTGACCCCATGACTCAATGCTTTTGCATGTACGTCTACTTCATCTATTAAGCAGTGAGATGCCTGAGGATCGTACCATTTATCTGTGCATCATATGCCAGGCACTTAGCAAATGCCTGTAATCTTAGCCAGGCCTTGCTAAGAAAACTGGTATTAGAAGGAACCCCACATCGGAACCTTCCTGCCTACTGCAGTACCTTTAGAACAGATCCTACTGCATACCCTTTCTGAGCAAGAACAACTCTTGCTTCGGTGGACATGATACCCACCGTGTAACTAGTGAAGGGGCTGAACATACCAAACACTTCTTCCAGTTCACTGTCCACTTTTTGCTGGACTTCTGGATATGAACCCAATAGATATAAGGACCAGTTTATTGCAGATGCAGTTGTATCGTGGCCCTACAAATGCAAGGAAAAATGGCTTAGCAGAGTCGTATGGCAAAGATTAGAAGAGAGAACTCCATTTTGAACTGTCTGGATCTGACAGCTGCACCGTGACTCCAAACATAATAAATTAAGTGGGTGCAGTATTTCACCTTGATAAGAAACAAAAGAGTCCCTTCAAAGGGGAGATTCATGCTTAGAGAGGCATTTCAACGCCACACAAGGTTGCATACGTGGTGAGAAGTGGCTGCGTTGTGATAATAAGGGAGCCTTTGGGCTTTCTGGTGGCTCAGAGGTTAAAGCATCTGCCTGCAACGCGGGAGACCTGGGTTCGATCCTTGGGTCGGAAAGATCCCCTGGAGAAGGAAATGGCAACCCACTCCAGTATTCTTGCCTGGAGAATCCCATGGATGGAGGAGCCTGGTGGGCTACAGTCCACGGGGTCGCAAAAAGTCGGACACGACTGAGCGACTTGACTTTCACTTTCCCAAGGGGATAAGATGCTTTGTTAGACAGTTTTCAAGGGGAAATGTCTGACTTTCATGAGCCAATCTGCCAGACCTGTACTCCTCCACCTTCTAGCCTTTGTAAGGTGGGCTTTACCTGTGGACCCTGGAGGCCAGGAGTCTATGTGTGGTTCTGAGTAACATCTTCCACATCCAGAAGTTGATGCATCCCCTCCTGTAATACTGGCTGAGCTTTAGGCAAGATATTAAGTACTTTGCAGAAACTAACTCAATTATTCTTCAGAAAAACTTCGTGAAATACTTGATACCACTGTTTACATTTTAGAGATTAAAAACAGATCCAAAAATTTTTTACCTGAGCTCTTCAGAAAAAAAAATTATTTGAAAAATCAATAATAATAGTATAGCTCTATGAATAAGACTTTTAGGGGGCACTAAAGACAAAATTATTCCTCTGTGGAAGTACTTACTTTTCCATTTTCTCTATGCAACGCAAGTGATGATTATCATTTGTCTTTCTCTGGGCAGAAATCGCCAAAGCACCTGCTTCCTGAAACAGCTTCTCAGTTGAATTTGCTGTTGCTGTTGTTGAGTGACTCAGTCGTGTCTGACTCTTTGTGACCCCGTGGACTGTAGCCTGTCAAGTTCCTCTGTTGATGGGATTTCCCAGGCAAGAATACTGAGTGGGTTGCCATTTCTTCTCCAGGGTGTCTTCCCGACCCAGGGATCGAACCCACCTCTCCTGCATTGGCAGGCAGATTCTTAACCACTGAGCCACCAGGGAAGCCTCTGAGTTGAATTGTTTGAGGCTTATTTCTGCAATTTTATACAACATGTATCTTTGGAGTCCGTGATATTGGTGTCCTTGCCTCTTCTCAGGCTTGCGGTGCCTTCACGGAAGTCACCCTGAACTCCAGACAAGATCTGGCCCCTTTCACTCAGCTGTTCACCAAAGCCACAGAAGGAAGTGCTCTTGCTAAATAATTCTTAATAACTGCTCTTGAATTTGTACGTGGAAGCCTGATCCAAACAACTAAGAGACGCCTGCTGAGCATAGGGAAGCTGTGACAAGGATCTGGGGTGACAGGCAGCATCTCATAAGGCTAATCAGGAGCGAGCCAGAAGGAGAATTCAGGTCTAGGGACACTCAAAACAGCCTGCTTTCCTCCACTGCGCCCTCAGGAGCACGTGTGTTCGGCACTGTCCCCAGACGCCTGCAGGCAGGGCGGCTCATACCACCCAGGGGCGGCCTGCACTGAGCCATCCTAAACTACCCATGCACTTCACTTTCCTCCCGGGATATTACCACGTGGCGCTTTTAAAAACATTTCTTCATCTTTATTTGGCAATGCGTCCACTGAACAATTCATTCTTTATAATATTTAATAACACTAGAATTACCTTTTGTAAAAACCACAGCTTTCTTTTAATGATGTGAAGACCAGAAATCCCTTTAGAATCCACAAACTAGTTAAATTCGCTATCAGAGGGCTCTTGCTAATCTTCTTTAGTTTGGGCAGCTCATAGCAGGAGTTCATTTGCTAGAACTTCAAAAAGGAGGTAGTGAAAAGACAGACTTGTGGGTTTCAGAGTTTTTGTTTTTTTAAGCATGAAGCAATACAGGGAACTGCGAAATTTCTGGCTGCTTTTCTACTTGGAAAAGTCTGATGGGTTTTAGGTTATCCTGAGAAAACTGCTTTACTCACCACAAGTCAAAGGCTTTTTCTAAAGAAGGAAGTTGATCTGATAACTTAATCAGGTTCTTTTGTAATTTCTACTTATAATTTAGTGACTCATCCTCAGTTATATGAGGCTATTTTAAAATGAATAAACTTTTAAAAATAATGCTAAAGATTCAAAAACGTAACCGGAATTTTTTAAATGATACCCAAAAATGATGTGACAAGATAAAATACCTCAAACATAAAGGTGTCGACTTCTTCTCGAATATCTTCGTGACTCAGCTTGTTCCCTTGGTCATCAGTCACGTTTAAAAGCAAGTCAAGAAAAGCCCTGCATTTAGTTTTGTGTGGAGGAAAGTCCTTCTCCTTGTCGTTACTTGTACCTTCTTCATGTCTCTTCATTTCATTGACCCGTTCAGTGATGACCTGTATGATTTAAATAATATGGTCTTGTGTGGAGTTTGATAGAGCCCTGTAATACATTTTCCCATGAAAATATTCTAGTTTCTTTCATGGATTTTTTTCTTCTAAACCTTTTCTATTCTGACTCAACAATAACTTAGGCTGTTGTGGAAAATATAGAAAAGCTTCCTGTTAACATTTTAGGGCATTATTTGATAAGACTTTTAAAAACAAATTTAACGTCAGACAAATCCAGCATATTCAAGTGCCATCCTTCTAACACGGGAATAGACTTGGTAGTCCCCTAAATGGTGCCCTAGAGATTTGAATGAGCTAATGAGAAAAAGCTTGGGTGGTGAAGAGAATGCAGTCATTATATAACAGGCTAATTATGGATCGCTCTCATTACTGGATGGATTGGAGAAAAGAAACAGCAAGTTCATAGCTTACGTCACCGATGTGGTCGCTATTCCTGTTGCCTATAAGTCTCTCTCTTCAGATGCCAGTGTGGCTGGCTCCCTCCTTTTTAAAGGTTTGTCCCCTCTGCACACTATCAGAAAGACCTTCCCAGATCACTGCTACCCGGGTCCCCAGCACTCACTGTCTTCCTAACTCTATTTTTTTCATTTCACTCACCCCCTGACATTATATTATACCTGCTGTATAATATAATGCATACCTTAAATATAGCATCCCCATGGCAGCAAATCTGTCTTTGTTCACTGATGTAATTCCCACCCTTCCCTTGTGGCTCAGCTGATAAAGAATCTGCCTGCAATGTGGGAGACCTGGGTTCGATCCCTGGGTTGGGAAGATCGCCTGGAGAAGGGAAAGGCTACCCATTCCAGTATTCTAGCCTGGAGAACTCCATGGACTGTACAGTACGTGGGGTTGCAAAGAGCTGGACACCACTGAGCAACTTTCAGAGCACTGCCTGCCATTTAAGGATGTTCGTTAGATCTTTTCTGAGTGAATAAAAGAACTAAAGCCCATAAACTTAATTTGGTCATGTATTTCAACTTTGTCCTCCTATCAAGCAATTGACCAAACCTGCTGCTAAGTGGTCTGAATGAATGGATCCTAAGTTCTTTGGGGACAGAACACCATATTTCTCTTCATCCTTGGGGAAACTCCTAGTGCCAGGCACTCAGAATGCAATTTTCAATATTTATTAAGTAAATAGTATTGTCCATCCAATTTACAGTTCATTAATTATTGGTACTGATAGTAATGCATGTAATTTGAGAAAATAATTAATTACAGTTAAAAGATACAAACTGTTGGTCATTCTCCCACCACCCAGTAATGGAGATTACTCTGTCTTCCACTGTGGCCACCTTGATCTAATACTTCATTCATCCAACGTCTCCTGTCAGTAACCACATACATAATGCTAATACATAATTAAGATGCAATCATGCTGTCTACTTTTTCCCATTATTATTCACCTTTCATGAGACATAGGTTCCAGACTATGGTAACACAACATAAAAATCTCAGACTTGTCAAGATCTGGACGTGGAGACTGGCTACGGTTCACAGCATCGTGAATGCACTTAATGGTAAGTTTTATGTTGAGTATGTTTTATCACAAGTAAAAAAAAAAAAAAATCAAGGGCTTACATTGTTGGTAAAATCATGTACAATCTTTAGGCTCCTTCTGTGTTCCCGTCCATCTTTAAACATATAGAACACAAGGTCAAGCCAGAGCCAGGGCGTCTTCATTCTTTGATGTATCGAATCACTCATCCTATAATGATAAAAACACATCAGCTGACACATTGAAAATGTGTATTTCTTGACCCCTGATGTGATGCCCCGTCTCGGCGTGGGTGATATAGGGAATGGTGATGATTCATTTTAGAGGCTATTGAGAACTCCAGGCTTTACCATCAACATGAAGTCATGGACTATTATACATCTAGGGAAGCTTAAACATTGAATGCATTCTTGGGAGGGATGAAGAATCCATGATAAAACATTCTTACCAGATGACCATCTGATCTCTGCTTCTTTTTCTCCAGGGAGAGCTTTTGCCCTCCCCAGGCCACGCATGGCTCTTGCACCACAAGATCATATGAAATCTGCCTCTTTTTAATGTCCACTCATTCGCTTGCTCACTCCTCTGCAGTGCCAACAAAACAACTGACTTCCCTCTTCCACGGAAAAGTGCTCATTGATCCCCATCTGTCACATAGCTGTCACGAGCACCACCCTCAGCATTTCCAGTGAAAAGCAGAAAGACCTACATAACCTCCTCCTTTGTGACCAGCTTAGATGCCAATTCCACAAAAAGGACTTTTCATGGCCACTCAATCTGTAAAATGTATCCTTGTTTCCCCTCTCACATCAACTTGATCTTTTCTTTTCAAGTCATTATCTTATCAGTTGCTTCAATGCCTGTCTCCCCTTACTCTGTTTCATGTGCCCATTTGAAACTAGTCCGTACCTTGTGCAGTGAATGGCAGGTTAGATGCTCAACAATTAATAAGATTAAGTGAAATGAGCAGTGGATGAAACATAGGATATGTTGAATCAGATCCTGGCTCTGCCTCTTAATAATCATGAGCAATTTTAAAAGTAAAGTTGATTATTTCTATTAAGAAATGATACATACTCAAGTGTAGAAAATATAGGAAAGGAGAGTGAACCACAACAAAAATAAAACACAATAAGAAAAAGAAGCACACACACAACAACAATAAACACAGCTAACACTTTGATGTGGTATCTTCTCATTTTTCCATGAAAATGTATATCTTTCTCTTACAACTTAGCATCATAATATAATCTCTCAGTATAATATAAAATAGTCATTTTAAATTACTGTGTAATTTGAATGTGTTATAATTTACACAACTCTTCCTCTACTATTGAAATACATGCTTTAATTGATTAGGTTGATTTTTAGTATAATGTTTCATTTTGAAATGATGAAAAAGATACAATATAGACAGAAGTGATTTGCAATAATTTTTAAAGCCCTAATCAATAACAGTTTTAGAAATAATTGAAAGGATTTAATTTACCTATAAACGGCTCGAACATACTCAGAATCATTATTGCTTTGAGCACCAATGCTCTTTCCCATAGCTGTTTCTGTAAAATAGAGTGAGAAGTAACCATTCAATTCATGCACACATCTTGGGTACACTTTCCAGTGGCAGACACTTTAAAAAAAGACATTATGTCCTGTTCTGATATATTGCAGAATTCTTCTTTTCTCTCTTCTCTCAAATCTTCTGCTTTTCTTCCTCCCAGCTCCTGCCCTTCCTTCCCCCTGACCTGCTGGTCATGTTGGCTCCGTAACTGCTGGGTTTGAGGTCTTATGAATGGCCACTGCTTCTTAGGAGGCTAATTTAGCAATAGGACTATCCAGATGAACCCAAAATCCCTTCTAAATACCACCCCCCCAACACACACACCATGAACTGTTATTTTCTATTTGGGCCATTTTATCTTTACAGCCTAACTTTAAAAACAAATCAGTGAGACTTACCACAGATTATATCTAAGGTACAAAGAGTGACGTAAAAAAAGCAGTTAAACGCTTCTTGGTTAACATGCTTTTCAAGCTTAGTAACCAATATATTTGCTTGTTCATTCATGACATCTAAGAAATCCTCCAGAATTGTAAAATGGAAAGTGGGTGTTAACATTTTTCTCCTAGAGCGCCATTTGTTTCCAGTACTAGAAATACAATACATGGTTACAAAGAAAAAAGAAGCAACATCTGAAACAGACAAAATATAGTCAAGTCACCAAGTTCTCCTGAAATGGCTTATTCTGTAGATTCTCAATTGCTTTGATCAGAATGATAAAGACTCATGTATAGCTCCAGAATTGAATATTTTGGATACTGTTCTATATTACTAACATTTACAAAGGCATTTATTAAAAATGGAAACAATTAAAATTTTTCCTAAACTTCTAAGTTCTGAGGTTCTAAAGATTATAATTTTTCTCCCTTTTATCGATACTATAGTCCTCAGATGATCTGCTGCTCCCTGATTTACTTTAATCTCTATTATCCTTGAATTATCTAAAGTCCCCACAAGGGTCCTGTCTTTCTGGAGTCCTGTTTCTGAACCGACTCAAGAATTGAGGTCCCTATGTTTGATATACTTCTTTGGGGGGATGTGACTGCTTTTTCATTATATTTTCAAGATTTCCCTCTTCCAAACTATGCTTTATTCCATTCATGTATCAGTACCTCCTCATTGTTCTTGGAACACTAGTGATTATCACTATTGAATACAGTGCCTAGACATTACCATATATCCAGGACTCCTGTCAATCAAAGGCCCATTGTTAACTAGACTTTTCCTTCCACTTTCTCCCATAATTCTCAAGAGCTCAGTCTTGTTATTGGAAGAATACTTTGGGTCAGTACCTGAAATAACAAGTTACCCAGAGAAGAAACTGTTTCTATAAGACAGCTTTACAAATTTCCACTGACATACCTTGTAAGAAGTCCTAGTCCAAGCCATGGTTCTAAGAACTTGTACATATAGGATTTTTCAATGTGCTTTGAACTGTTTAAAATTACCTTAAAAAGAGAAAAAAAAATTTGAGAGATATAGACATCAAAATGATATCAATTATAAGAACATCTGGCTAGAACACAACTACTTTTAAAACAAGATTTCATAATTGTTATTTCTCTGGGATTCATTTTTATTCCTGTGCCTCAAAGAAATTCAATGAAGAGTTTTGAACATATAACTGTCATTCAGTCTTGAGGACTAAATGCAATTGAAAGAAAACACCCAAGATGATTCTGGTTTCTGCCACCAACTAGGAACTGAATAGAGAATTTACTGAGGGAAATGGGGAGAGGCAGGTGAATGTGGAGAAAGACCACATCTAATGAGATTCCCACACCATCAGACAGACAGTGGAATATTAGCCATGTTTACCACATACTCACTTCCACATTTTCTGCGTTATAAAGGACCACGAGAGGTACGGGCCCGAGCCAGAGTTTCAGCAGTGGCAGATGTCGGTATTCTTCAGTGTAATCAATGATCTGCTGAAAAAAATCTGGGAGAAATATTTAACCTTAAAATCAATCAAGACAAGAATTCTGTCTGATAAGGATCTACCATAGAGCACAGGAAACTCTACTTAATACTCTGTAATGACCTATATGAGAAAAGAATCTAAAAAAAGAGTGGATATATATGTATATATATACATATGAGAGAGTCATTTCCTAAGCAGGTTGATAAGTCTAGGGGGTCCCCAAGGAGAGAGGGGTCTGGAATTCTCAAGGAGGAGGAAAGGACAAACTTTTTTTCCCCTCTACATTCCTTAGGATTATATAACAATAATGTATCCTGCTTGAGGACAGTCTCTGGAAAAAACCTTCTGGCTCATCCTGTTATCTTAAAATGTAACTTATGGGAGTAGGTCTAGTGAGGTCTTTACAACCTCCAGACATTCTTTTGATTCACTGTAGTAACTAATTAGCGTATATAACTCCATTGCTAACACTAGCAAGGGGGTACTCTTTCTGCCCCCTTCTGATGCCTATGTCAGAAGCTTTCTCTATCTCCTTTATACTTTAATAAAACTTGATTACACAAAAGCTCTGGGCGGTCAAGCCTCGTCTCTGGCCCCAGATTGAATTCTTCTCCTCCAGAGGCCAAGAATCCCAGCGTCTTTTTGTGGTTCAGCAACAACCTTTCACACACACACACACACACACACACACACACATACACACATATATATGTATAACTGATTCACTTTGCTGTATATCTGAAACTAACATAACATTGTGAATCAACTATACGCCAATACTTTTCTTTTAAAAAAAGACAAGAATTTTGTAATAAGTTCCTTATTTTAGATTCCGCAGAGAAGTGAGATCACACAACATTTATCTTCTTTGTCAGACATTTCACTTAGCATTAATGGCCTCCAGTTTCATCCATGTTTTCACAAATGGCAATATTTCCTTCTTTTCATGACTGAATAATATTCCAGTGTGTGTGTGTGTGTGTGTGTGTGTGTGTGTGTGTGACATTCTCTTTATCCATTCATCCAGGGATGGACACTTGGGTTGCTTCATGCCGATATACTGCCTCCCTCAGTCTGATCTGACAGAGGAGAAAGGGAAGTCTGAATCTGTGGTTTGAAGGTATCAGGCCCAGTAGCAGGCAGCCGCCGAGGAAGACAGGTGATGACACAGAAGCAAAAGCAAGAGTCTACTAGAGTTCAAGAGGCTCATGGGAAGACAGCCACAAAATTCAAGGCACAGCCTCCATGTGAGACAAGATGCGAGGACAGGAAATATTTCTCAGAATATTCTGAAATCTCCGATTTTGTTGAGCTCAACACTGGGCACAAAGCAGGGCCTCGATAAATGGATGATTGACAATCTTAAAGAACTTATTCTAACCAAGTTTGGACAGCGCTCTAAATTTAACCACAGGCATTAAATTTAATCCTTAAAATTACTCTGTAATACTTCAAGTCCATGCTTAAAAAAAAAAAAAAAAAGAAACCACTCTAACTTATAATTTTAAACAAATTTCCCAAAATCAAACAACTTGATTCCAAAGCTGGAAATTGAGCCAAGGTTTGCCTGATGCCAAAATCCAGTATTTATATGCTGGATTAAAATGGCCCTTTATGAAAGACAGTACCCTGTCATTCTCTTCACTCAGCAAGTAATTCCAAAGACAACTCACAGTTTGTTTTAAAATAGGTCTTATTCAGTGGAGATTTCAATTATTCTCAAAAAGAACATGAGACTCCTTAAGCGTACTGTTTCTTTAGTGGGGATGGGAAGGTCTCTATTTTTACATAAATTTTTTGTTTAATATTATAAAGCCTTAGAATAGAAAGGGAAGTTAGCTCAGCTTTTAAGTATTAGGGACTTCTCTGGTAGTTTAGATGGTAAAGAATCTGTTTGTAATGCAGGAGACTTGGGTTCAATCCTGGGTGGGAAAGATCGCCTGGAGAAGGGAATGGCTACCCACTCCAGTATTCTTGCCTGGAGAATCCCATGGACAGAGGAGCCTGGTGGGCTACAGTCCATGGGGTCACAAAGAGTCGGACACGACTGAGCAACTAACACTTTCAAGATGAGTTTACAAATGTGGTTCTGATATAAATAAATGTGTTGTTAGATCACTTGTGACGTTAGTCACTTTGATGTTTGGCTGGTGAAAAATTTACTTGGATTTCTTCTGCCCTAAAATATGTTCAGTATTTTGGTAAACACTCTCCCACGAGGCCTCGTGGCATTTTTGTGAGTTTAAGATGACAGTATTGTTTTGCTTGGGAAAACAGAGGAAAATAACCCTTCAAGCATTGCAGTTAATCTTTAGCCTGTAAAACCACTAGTATTTACAATTAATTGGAGGGGGAATTGGGTTCCGGTCCCTGACTTATTTTAAAATATGTCATATTGAGCAAATCTTTTCAGCTCTGGGTAATTCAATTTATACCCCCATGACAATAAAGTATGTGTGTTCTTAGTTGTGTTTGACTCTTTGCAACTCCATGGACTGTAGCCCACTAGGCTCATCTGTCCATGGGATTTTTTTCCAGGCAAGCATACTGGAGTGGGTTGCCATTTCCTCCTCCAGGGGATCTTCCCAACCCAGGGATCGAACCCCAGTCCCTTTGATCCCGTTTCTTGGGTCTCGTGCATTGGCAGGCAGATTCTTTACCACTGGTGCCACCTGGGAAGCCCTGAAAATAAAGTGTTCATATCTGTTAGTAATTCATCCTCCCTAATGGAGAACTCCAAATCTCAGATACTTCTGAGACTTTTCTAGCTTACAGCGATCTTTTCCACCAGCAAAACAATATAAATCTCTCTTCAAAAACATGATCTCAATAAAAATAAATTCACTCTTAAATAAGTAAGAATTTTGAAACTTCCTGCATGAGTTTTCAAGAAGGCCTGGCCATAAGTGTTGTTATTACATAACCTCTTTAAAAGGGCTAAAATATGAAAGTCAAGAAGGAATCAAAGTTGTGGTCAAGTCTTGTGATGTCTGGATGGGGAAGAACCTCAAGGGTCTTTTGAGAGAGAGAGACAAAGAGAGACTTCTGTGTTCTAAGGGATTTCTCTTGTTCCAGGTGGTGCAAGTGGTAAAAAACCCGCCTGCCAACGTAGGAGATGTAAGGGACCTGGGTTCCATCCCTGGGTTGGGAAGATCCCCTGGAGAAGGGCATGACCACCCACTCCAGTATTCTTGCTTTGGAGAATCCCATGGACAGAGGAGCCTGGCGGGCTACCGCCCATGGGGCCACAAAGAGTGGAACGCGACTGAACCTACTTAGCACGCAGGCACAGGGAAGTTTCTGCCCTTAAAGGCTTGAAGAGCCCAGACAGAAGCAAAGACAGCAGTGTTCTGAGGTGTGGGGGAAGCTACGAGGTGGAAAAAGAAGCAGAAAAGCAGGACAAGAGCCTAGAAAGCTTGCGATCTATGCTGCACAGGCAGAAAAAGTTCGTTTGGACCAGGGGCACCCGCAATTTTGCCAGGTGTCATAGGGAACCTGGATAGGACTGGGAATCCGTCTTCTAATGAGTGGCTGACAAATTCTCTCTCTCCCCGGGCACTTCAGTGTCCAGACTACATCCACGAGGGCCGGAGGGCGGCACGGGCCGGAAACCCGGGCCCTCGGATAGGGACGCGGCCGGCGCCCTTACCTCTTGAGTCCGGCTTCAACATCAGCGCGTGTCCCACCACGGGGTAGGGGTCCCCAACGGTCGGGACAGGACGCATCTGATGCCATTTCCGCGCGAAGCTCGCCACCATCTGCAGGAGGTTCAGGGTGAGGGTGGCGCCTGCCAGGGAGACGGCGCACAGCCCGCCCCAGAGCAGCAGCTTCAGCCCGGCGCTCAGCAACCAAGGCGCCAGCATCGCGCCCGCGGGGCCGCTGTGCATCGGGGCCGAGACCGCGGGGAGTGCGGCCGGCGCGGTCCAGCCCCCCGAGGTCAAGTTCGCGGGCCCTGGGAGGTGTTCCCGGCCTCTGGGCGGTCCCGGAGCGGAGGAGGGGGCGCGCCGGGCCGGGTCACTTCCCTCCTCCGGCCGGTGGAGGGGGTGGGCACCCGCCTGGCTCCCACCGTGGTCTTCGAGCCTACGACGCCCGGCCGGGCTTGTTACGAGCCGGGTCAAAGCCTTGGTAACGCGCACCGGCCTCTGTTGTGCTTCCAGCAGAAAACGAAAGTCCGGAAAGCGGCTTGAGCGCTCAATAGGCTGCGTGGGTGTAAACGGAGGCGCGCTAGTGGGTGGAGACGGGCGGATAATGAAGGTGGAGTGGAAGGAAGCAGCTTAGTGATGGAGAAGGTGTCCAGGGGCTGGGGGCGCTGCGTGGGTTATGCCCAGCAGCTGCTGGGTCCTGGACAACTTCAGAGTACAGCGAGCAGGATGTTTTAAAGTGGGGGTGAGGGAAGCGTCTGGTTTGAAGCTCAGCCTCTGGAGCTCCGTTTGCACCCCCGGCTGGGTATCTAACCTCGCTCCCTTGCACTCCGCTAGGGCCGGCTGCCAGCCCGGATGGAGATGGGTTGCTTCTTGGCTTCCACGTTAGGGTCCCCCGGGCAGCTACCTACGTTGATCCTGAGTAGCCTTAGGGGCACGACCTTTGGGGCACCAGTTACCAGGCTGCACTGGGCGGCCGATTGCGACACAGGTGAGTTGAGTAATCCAAGTTGTGATCCAGGTATTTTTCAGAATATTTTTCGGGACCTAGAAAAGTTAGCACCCCAAGAGAACAAGACAAGGGCGGGTGGATGAGGATGAAGGTGGGCGTCTCTGAAAGCAGTGGAGGTAAGTGATGCTGGGAGAGGAGGGTTTAATAAGGAGACAGCAGTTGGGGAGCATGCTGAAGAGGGGAAGACACACCGCTGAGTCCGCAGAGGGAAAAGGCAAGGACAGTGAGAAGGACGCTCAGGTTCTGCTCAGGGCCTGGGTTCTCTGATTCTCAATTCCGCCCTTTTCTCCAGGTACCCAGTCCTGACTCTCATTTCCTTCTCTACTCTGGATACTTCCTCGAAAAGGGGCTGAGAGGGGAGTGTGCCTCTCCTAGCAGCAGGTCCCTAAGCTGTAGAAAAAGTGCCAAGGAAGGTGAAGCGTTGCGAATACCCTGCATTTTTTTTTCTTTTTTAAATTATGAAAGTATGATAACACATTTACAGGAGACGTGAGAAATACAGAGCAGAGTTACATTCAGTTCCACTATAAAAATTATTTTTAAAGTAGATAAATTAAGATTTTTACTTGGAGTTTCAATATCAAAAAGTAGATAAATTAAGATTTTTTTGGTTGGAATTTCAGTATCAAACTCTCAAAAATTAATAGAATAGGCAGAAAAGTAGAAGGACATAGTAGACCTGAAAAGCACTATGAACCAGTTCAACATAATTAAGATTTATACAATTTTCACACAACAGCAGGATGCAAAGAGGATACCCTGCATTTTTACTTTGCTTAATTGGATTAGTTCGTGAGCTACTGTATAGTTTGCTCACAGCCACTTGCAGAGAAAACCTAAGACTTTTCTCTAACTGAATTTCTTCAAGTCATCAACATATCCTGACATAGAACAATGTTTGTGAAATATTAAGTGAAAAAAAATAAGCAAGTCGCAGAACCAAGTATATAACCTAATGCCCTCTTTGGGAGACATTTTTTCCTCTCTCTCTACCGCTAGACTGATATCTGGAAAGAAAAATACTGATCAACTTGATCATTTGGGAATGGAGAAGAAACTTGCACTCTTATGTGATTCACATCTATATTGTTTAAGACTTTAAAAAAGTGTATCTGTGCAATATCTGTTAGTATATCTTCCTGGGCTTTCATTTCCTCCTCTCTAAAGGATTGAGGGTAGAACTTCCCGGTGGCCCCGTGATTAAGACTGCACTTCTACTTGGTCAGGAACTAAGATCTCACATGACTAAGATCTCTCCAAAAAATGGATCGAGGATGAACTACAAGGCCAGTTATACATATAAATGTACAGGGTTTGTATATATCTGACTCTCTGCTCATCTCTGTGGACAAAACAAGGACCATAACATACAAGCGCTGCCCTCGGAAGTGGAGAAAGGGTGGGCGGGGAGTGGGGGTGAGTGATCCCGGGAACAGCAAATGTGAGCCAAGAAATGTCCCCACTCAGGGGAGGATATGAGAGATTCAAAAGTCAATAGAGGGTCTCCTGTTTGCAGCACAGGTCAACTCATAGTGACAAGAGCAAGATAATTTGACTGGTGGCATGGAGCAAGCTGAAATAGAGTTTGACTGCCAGGTTTAAACATTTGATTTCTATTTTGAAGGCAATTTGTGAGTGAGGAAGAGGCACTGAAGTTTTTTTTTTGTTTGTTTGCTTGTTTTTAAAGGGGCAACACAATAAGAGCCTTCTATTTTGTTCCTTTTCCTCTTTCCTATGGTTTCCTTGTTACCAGATGGGACCTTCTCATACTGCCTTGGAATATTGAAATTTCAGATGAAACCAGTCAAATGGCCAGGCCTGCAAAAAACGTACAACACCATCCTTCTTTCCTGGAGACAAAGTACACAGTGAGTCCACCATAAAGTGGAAGGATCCTCTGTGTAGGGAACAGTGCCCTGCCAAGGTCAAGACTATCAACCTTTGTAACCATGTTGATTGTCAGCCTCGCAGAATGAATCCGACTGAGTAGGAAGGTGTGAACCTTCCCTCCTGAAGATTCATTTTAGATTAAAGGATGAATTCCTTCTCACTTGGAAGGTCTTTGTTTGCTACTTTCTCCAGCTTGAAATAAGTGCTTTTGACAGTTAAAGTTGTAGGCCAGAATATTTTATAAACTACAGAAGGGCTTTGTAAATGTTGACACTTGGATTTACTTAAATTTTCTGTCACTTGGAATGGTTCCCAATATGAAAAAGGTATTTTAGACTGAAAAACAAATTCTGGCTGGATACAGAACTATGGTATCTATGTACTCTCACACAT
This sequence comes from Cervus elaphus, assembly GCF_910594005.1. Taxonomy (NCBI): domain Eukaryota; kingdom Metazoa; phylum Chordata; class Mammalia; order Artiodactyla; family Cervidae; genus Cervus; species Cervus elaphus. Next base: position 24,126,796 of record NC_057846.1, on the reverse strand, counting down.
GAAACATCAGTGTTAATTCCTATTGTCTTCAATTCCTCTCCATGTATTCTCTCCTGAAGCCTCTGCAGTCAAGAGTTTTGCCTTGACTATTCTAGCACAGATCTTGTCAAGATCACCAATATCTTCCATGTTCTTTTTTATTTTAAGTCACTCAGTCCTGTCTGACTCTTTGTGACCCCATGGACTATATAGTCCATGGTATTCTCCAGGCCAGAATACTGGAGTGGGTAGCTTTTCCTTCTCCAGGGCATCTTCCCAACCCAGGGAAGGAACCCAGGTCTCTCGCATGGAGAGTGGATTCTTCACCAGCTGAGCCACAAGGGAAGCCACAAGGGAAGAATACTGGAGTGGGTAGCCTATCCCTTTTCCAGGGAATCTTCCTGACCCAGGAATCGAACCAGGGTCTCCTGCATTGCAGGAGTATTCTTTACCAACTGAGCTATGAGGGAAGCCCTATCTTCCATGTAGCTAAACCTTTAAGTCATTTCTCAGACCCTATAAAAATTGACTTATCAACAGTATTCAACATACGTGAGTGCTTATTACTTCCTTGAACCCCTGCCCCGTCTAACTTTGAGGATTCCATATTCTCTGGATTGTCTTCTCCCTCACCAGTCATTCTTTCTGCTTTGCTAGTTTCTCTTCGAACCACACACCACTAGATGTTAAAATACCTAGAGCTCGGACTCTCCCTTTTCTCTGCTTTTCCTTCTCCACTCTCGGTTAGCTCATCCATTTCAGTACTTAAATTATACCAGTATAACACACACACACACACACACACACACATATCTGGGGGTATATGTATCTATATGTATATATATTACCCCAGTCTGAACCTCCTCTCTAAACCCCAGTGTAACATCTCCACTTAGACATCTAATAGGCATCAAACAAACACATCCCAACATGCTTCCAAATCTGCTTCTCTTGAATTCTTTCTGATTTTGGTAAAGGTCAACATCATCTTTCCAAGTATTAAACCGAAGCCTTGGGGTCAACCTAGATTCCTTTTGTTGTTGTTGTTACCCTCCTCATCCAATCCAACAGCAAATCCTATTGGTTCAAATTTGAGAACACACCCAAAGTCCCTGACTTGTCACCAGCTGCCCTTCTGTCATCTAATCTGAAACATCATCTCATATCAGATTGTATCACTCTGTCCTCAAAATTCTCCAATGGCTTCTGGTTTCAGGTAACTTATAACTCCCACTGCCAAAAAGAATCTTAATCCCTTGCCCCTGTTACTTTACTGATCTCCTCTCTTATTATTTATCCCCTTGATAAGTCCATCCCATGTCCCACCAGCCTCTTTACTGCTCTCTAAACCTCCAGGTATGCTCCCGTTTTAGACTGTGTGTTTTCCCCTCTGTCTGGAATTCTTTTTTCATCTCTTTATGACTTCTTTTCTCATTTTCTTTGAGTCTTTGCTCAAATACTCTTTGCAATAAAGCCTTTCCTGATTATTCTGTCTGAACTTGCAACTCTTTCCATCCCGTCACATGGCCGTATTTTATGTTTCTTTATAGCATTTATTATTATCTGACCTTATATTTCTATTGATTTGTTTATACTGTGTCCTCCATGAGAATATAAATTCTATTAGGGCAAAGTCTTTGTCTTGTTCAGCCCAATGGTCCAGAATCTTACACGAAGAAGGTGCTTGATAAATATTTGGTGAAGTAATAAATCCAGGATGACTGTCACACAGATGCTTAGGGCATGTATTCACATTAATATATGAAAGTATATTATTTATGAATATGCCTTTTTATCTAGCAGTATATAACTGTCTTGACTTTTTTTGGTCTTGTTCTATTGTTAATGCCATCAAAATCCTAGTCACTAATAGATTTTACTCGCTCCTTTAGAAAAGTTGGTACAGTATGCCAGGTTGACTGATAATCAGATTGTTCTAGTCATTGTGCTTACTTTCTTTTACCCTTTTTTTTACAGGCACTTTATATGCATAGACTATACTTCTCTGATAGAAAAGAAGACATTATGGCCATTTGAGATCTGAGAATATCTGAGTCCAAGGATTTCAGTCACTATTAAAGGAAAACAACAGTAGGTAGGGGAAAAAGGAGGCAAAAGATAAAGGACCCTGGAGGCTTGCCTCCAATGGATACTGCTCCAGCACCTTCTCTGTTTAGTTTTCTATATTAATATCAGGTCAGGACATGTGCTCTGAAGAAAAATAAGGCAGGGCTAGAGGGCAGAGGGTGGAGAGAGCTGCTGTTGAGACAGAGGGGTCTGGGAAGGTTTTCTGCACAGGTGACCATTTAAGCAGAGATCAGATTGTGATAAAATGAGGAAGATGCTGCTACAAACGCTTCCCACCAGTGGATGAGCACTTCTGTCATTAATAGTAAAGATGAAACCATGTGCAATATGGTTTAAATACATTTATATTCAGCTTTTATGAAAGCAATCAATTTGGGATGCTTTTATTTTAAATAGCCTGCCTGAATTTGAGCATGAAAACTAGTAAAAACAAAATTGGCTTAAGACACTTAGCCACTGACCTTCCTCCAAGTCAGCACAAAGACTAGAACAATCTGAATATCAGTCAACCTAGCATATTGTACCAACTTTTCTATTTTCCAAAGGAGGGAGTAATATCTATCAGTGCCTAGGATTTTGATGGCATTAATAATAGAATGAGACCAAAAGAAAAGTCAAGACATAGTTATATACTGTTAGATAAAAAGGCATATTCGTAAATAATATACTTTCATCTATTAGTGTATGAATAGCCGCGTTAAGCATGTGGATGTCTGTGTATAGCTGATAAAAGGATGGATTATAAACACATATTAGATTCATCTGAGCAAAGCCTAAAGAATCTGTACTGGAATGCTTCTGATAAAGGAGGAGGTTGGTAAGTTTGACTCATATTCTCTTAACAATGCAAAGTGTTCAAAATTAAATTGTTTATTTGTTTGCATTTCTCTCAGGCAGTCTAACATCTTGGACTGTCAGATACATAACATAATACTTCTTCCATTTTTCAAGTGATAAATGGTGTGCTGAGGCTTTGCATGCTTCAGATGGGTTGTAGTTCTGGTGACGTCACATCAGGAGGCCACTTGGAATCTCTTTCTTAAAGTCAGTGTTGTCCTCTGAAAAGATTTAGGTGGATGCTGTGAACCTGAAACACCAAGCAAAATTCTCATTCCAATGTTCTTACAAACCCCAGCTCTCAAAAGGATCATGTTTGTATGTTCCATGCAGATGATATATATTTTTTAATTAAAAAAAAAAACTGTAATGTCACTTTTACACAAATCAGGGAACAGTCATATGGAGAAACTGCCATCTGGGGTGCTGAGAAGAAGGAGGGGTGCTCCTCTTAACCGGGCCTGGGTCCCAGAGAACTCTGTCAGCTGCCTTAAGAAGTCCTTCCCATTATTGGCCTCTCAGATTCTCATTTCTTTTTTTCCTTTTTTCCTGCTACAGAACAAATGTTGGTAAGTTTATAGCCCCTGCTGCTTTTGGATCTGGGAACAAAGGTAAGCAGAAACCACATGCCTGCTCGTCAGAGAGTAAATACATCGTTAGAAATACAGGATCATCTCTCTTATGTACCTTTCGTTGCTTTTTAAAAAATCATATTACTACTTTATTTTACTTTAATTTTATTTTGGCTCTGCCTTGTCTCGGTTGCAGGATCTGGGATCTAGTTCCCTGACAAGGGATCGAACCTGGGCCCCCTGCATTGGGAGCATGGAGCTTAGCCAGTGGACCACCAGGCAATCTCCCTTCCATCCCTTCTATAGACATGAAAGAGGGCTCAAACCAGCAATAATAATAGTTGTCAGAAAGTTATTGATAAGAGAATACAGTAACTTAGTATTTGGTGAAAAAGTAAGAGTGTAGATTTTAAACAAATTCAGAGCTTGGTTTCCTCTTCCTAACCTCTCTTCCTGTGTGCTATTCCACTTTTCCACTTAGCACACTTCGGTCAACATCTCCAAAATCAAATTCATTCAAAACTCCTCAAGCACCACCATCTGCAGAGATCACATTTATCAACCCTCACTCCTGTCCCTCAAGTACCATGGCTGCCGTTTACAGAAATAACTACTGTCACTTAAAACGACAGCAAACACTGCTGGGGAATGTATAAGGAAAACAGCAACAAAAAGGCCTGGCAGCTTAGAGGAAATTTCAAAAGAAGAAAGAATCTTTGACATCACTATGCTGGGCTGATGTAAACAGTGATAAGCCTAGATTGTCCCAATGCTTGAATTTTACTAGATTTATTTTTAAATGACACTATATTAAGTATGTCCCTTAAAACAGCAAATTATCCTCTACATTTCAGATTATTTATAATACAAATGATTCATAATTTTTGAGCGAACAATGTATCCCTGACATCTGGCTAGGTCCTTTCCATCTGTTTTTCCAATAATTACTCTATCTAGTCTATTATAAAAGAATTAAGAGCCAGAGAGGTGGTTGTCTTTGTTTAGCTGCTAAATCGTGTCTGACTCTCTTGTGACCCCATGGACTGTAGCCCACCAGGTTCCTCTGTCCATGGGATTTCCCAGGTAAGAATACTGGCGTGGGTTACCATTTCTTCCTCCCAGAGATCTTCCTGACCCAGGAATTGAACCTGCCTCTCTTGCATCTCCTGCATGGCAGGTAGATCCTTTATCACTGAGCCACCAAGGAAGCCCCTCAGGAGAGAGGCTGAGGCTCTCCTAAAGTGCTCAGCCAACAGGTACTAGAGTTAGGCCTTTGATTCCAGAGTGACACAGCTCATGACAACACTATGTGGTGGTGGTTTAGTCACTGAGTTGTGTCAGACACTTTGCAACCCCATGGACTGCAGCCCACCAGGCTCCTCTGTCCATGCGATTCTCCAGGCAAGAATACTGGAGTGCGTAGCCACTCCCTTTTCCAGGGGACGAGGCCATGTTACCACCTTAAATAAAAATGCTGATAATGGTTTTGGAAATTAAAACATCATTGGCCTGAGTTCAGTCTAGAAACTTCATTCTTTAAATGGCATACTAGCTGAGAATAAGTATTTATCTGTAAAACTCTACATCATAAAATAACTGGAATATTTGTATTATTACTTTTGTGAAGCATTTTTATAATTAGATCTTCACAGAGAATCTAAAAGCAGAGTTTCATTTAGAAGAAAAGTGTAGAAACTCTACAACAGAGAAAGACATTGATTTCTCATAAGACAGCATTTTTTTTTTACGTGGGCGAGGCCCTAAGTTATTCAGAACCTTTGGGCATTTTCTCCTTTCAGATTATGAAAAGTAATAAAAGGAAACCTCAGCCAAAGTTGGGGTCAGAGGATCAGTAGAGGGAGCTCTCCTGGCCTGCTTACCACTCACCTTCAAAAAATCCCAATAGGAAGACAGCTGGTAAAGAATCTGCCTGCAATGCAAGAGACCCAGTTCGATTCCTGGGTTGGGAAGATTCCCTGGAGAAGGGATAAGCTACCCACTCCCGTATTCTTGGGCTTCCCTGGTGCTTCAGGCAATAAAGAATCTGCCTGCAATGCGGGAGACCTGGGTCTTTTCCCTGAGTTGGGAAGATTCCCCGGGAGGAGGGCATGACAATCCACTCCTGGAGAACCCCACAGACAGAGGGGCCTGGTGGGCTACAGTCCTTGGAGTCGCAAAGAGCCGGACACGACTGAGTGACTAAGCAGAGCACAACAGAAAGAAACTATCTTGGTCTCCCAAAGCAGCCCAGCCACATTCCTACCCCGGCAGGAGGAGGGACGACTTCCTTGTTGCCTAGCAACAAGCCCAGCCAATGGGAAACCCAGCAGCTCAGCCAATGAGCAGCCATCATCACTTAAACCTTTCCTTTCCTCCAATGAACTTTGCTTTTTTCTTTGCTTATGACTTCCTTTCCTAGTCCTGCCTGCCTTTTACAAAAGCTGTCCATGCCCTGAAACTCCTCAGAGTATCTATTTGCCAGATGAGATGCTACTGGATTCATGAACTGTTTAAAAGAAAAAAAAAACCCAGTTAGATCTTCACATGTACTCAGATTTTTGTTATTTTAACCAACAGTAGAGAAGTGCTTGTCTTTGTATTTTGCTCTTTATAAAAATTCCTGAGATACAACCAAAGACTACAAACACTTGGTCAAAATCGTCCTCTCAAGGTAGATAATCTTGAAAACTTGAAACTTCATATACGACGTCGTTTCGTTTGTATATGGAAAACACTGACCTGTTAAAAAGCCTTGACCTGTCCACATGTGCCCAGCAAATTCCATCAGTGTCAATGAACCTTTTCGAGGTGTATCTGACTGTTAGAAGAAAAATAAAAGGAACGATGAGTTTTATTGTTTCGAATATTTTTAGGAATCAGAGTCATGGTTAACAGAGAACCTACCCGAAATGTATGGGTGGTGCTGGGCCTTGAAAACTGCTCCATCGTTAGAGATCTTTCTCGAAGAGGTGACCGTTCTACACCATCAGGCAGTGCACTCAACCCATGGTTTTGTAGCTGTCTTCCTCTGAGCTAAATAAAGGATAATACATTCTTGTTAAAACAAATGCAGTTCATAAAAAGACAAAAGAAAATCTGTATATGCTTCAGTCAGTCTCTCATCTATTCATTCTTTCACTTATTTGAAAAACTTTTGTTTAGATCGTGCTAAGTATAAGGTCTACTAAACGCAAATATCAAAATATACTTTAACTGTGTAACTAACTGTATCTTTTAATCTGATAAAGCCCTAATAAGTAAATATGGATTAAAACATTAACCACATACAATTCTTAATATTAAATTATGATAGAAATGTTATTCTGCATTTGTGAAAAATCTGACTTTTTTTAAATGTGATGTTTGACTGCTTTTATGATTCCACTCTAAGCCACAATATTCTAGGGTTAAATATTAAAGCTTTGCAACTCTTGCCTTCTGGGAATGAGTTTTATTGCTGTGCCCAAGGAGGCAGAAGGAATGTGAGAGAAAGCACTGCCTCAGTTGGTTTTTCTCTCTCTAGGCTTTATGTTCCCATGGTTGGTATTCTTCTGTATTTTATCAAACAGACACAAGTTAGGGACTTCTTTGGCTGTCCAATGGTTAAGGCTCCACACTTCCAACATAGAGGGTGTGGGTTCAATGCCTGGTCAGGGAACTAAGATTCTATATGCTACATGGCCAAAAATAAATAGTCGCTTATATTGGAGTGCAGTGAGCAGTCAATATAAATCTGGGGGAAATCTGATTATGCTTCCTGCCAGCAGCATAGCTTCCTCAGGCTTTCTGTAATTGCTTGGCTGAACTGAGCTTGGGTGAAGAAGATGGTGCCTCTATACTGCAGTGAATATGGTAAATATAAGCTATAAAAATGAGAGTTTAGGGCTTCTCTGGTAGTCCATGGTTAGGGACTCGGCATTTTCTCTGCCATGGCCAGGGTTCAATCCCTGGTCAGGGAACTAAGATCCCTGATGCCATGTGGCAGGGCCAAAAAAAAAAAAAAGGAAAGAGAACTAGTAAAAATGGCAGAGTATTTTACTGTGTTTTTAATCTATGCCAGGCATTATTTAACATCTATAACTTCATTTAATCCTTATAGCAATTCTTTGAGGTGGGAATCATTATTGCCCTTTTATAAATAAGAAAATTAAGGGAGATTAATTTGTACCAAATCATACAGAGAGTTTGTTTGACAGGCTTCAAACACTGATCTACCTGTCCATGGGATTCTCCAGGCAAGAATATTGGAGTGGGTTGCCATGTCCTTCTCCAGGGGATTTTCCCAACCCAGGGATCAAACTCAGGTCTCCTGCATTGTAAGCAGATTGTTTACCATCTGAGCCCCCAGGGAAGCCCCTCCTGACCTAACCTTCACACTGTTTTTCCTTACTACACCATCCTGACCATCAGATATTTCCTTGACACCTGGACTCTCTGATTTAACTCAGGCCATGTTTGTATTTCACAAAATCTTGAATCAACCTTCTGACCTCCTGTAAATTCTCACAAGCCACTGACTTTCAGGAAGCAGATCAGGGAGATGTTTTACGCTACTGAGCTCTTGTGAAAGTGTTCCTATTATGCTTGCTTGCTTTCCAACAAACAGTGAAAATGGTGCACTTGAGTATTAAGCAATTTGTCTCACGGAAACAGGGCGCGATCCGGGACCTGCCACGTGGTGCTCTCCAGTCTCTGAGCCTATCGGGGGCAACCTACTCCGTGAGGTTTGAGTCGATGGGGAGCCCACGCGGTCCATGCCAGTTTGCCTGTAAACACAACAACGTCACCTGAGCAGGGGCAGAGAGACGAAAGACTTTTCCACAAAGCTCCTCACCTGAGCTGTTGGTCACAGCCTGCCTCCAACGCCTAGCAGAACGAGCTGAGTTTCCTGAAGATGAATGTGGGGGGGGGACTGAATCCCAGCCCCAGTCACTCCTGTGTTTAGCAAGGACTACCAGCCTGTGCTTAATCAGTGCTCAGCAATGCGCAGAACACACGTTTCTGAAGGTCTAGTTCCTCCCCTTAAGGAGATTTGTTGTTGTTCAGTCTCTAAGTTAGTCCAACCTTTTGCGACCCCGTGGACTGTAGCCCACCAGGCTGCTCTGTCCGTAGGATTTCCCAGGCAAGAATAATGGAGTGGGTTGCCATTTCCTCCTCCAGGGGATCTTCTGGACTCTGGGATTGAACCTGCATCTCCTGCCTCAGCAGGAGGATTCTCTACCACTGAGCCACCAGGGAAACCCTCAGGGAGATTACAAATCATTGAAAACAAGATGACGACACATTAAGTAATTAGATTACAAGGCAATGCAGTTGCTATAGTGCTATGTCCAGTATCTGGCTCTTACTACAACTGCTATAGAAATTTAGGGAATAGAGCAATCGATGCACGATAAAATTAATTCTACTGTGCAGGGCTCAGGTGACGAAAACCACAAAATTTTATGTAAGGTCATAAAATCAAGAGGCAAAATAATGTCCTTTGATGGGAAAACTAAATATTGTGAAAATGTCAATTATTTATTCCTACATTTTAAATAGATTTAATGCTGTGAGGTCCGATGTGATACTTTTTAAAAAATTTGACAACCAGATTGTAAAATTTATCAGGATGGATTAGAAATTTTAATAAAAGAAGAATAAGGATAATAAGACACCTTCCTTACCAGATAATAACATTGAAAAATTAAATGATCCAACTCATGCACAAGAAAAGAGATGGATACTCTAGAAATGAATTCTAATTCATTTTTCATTTGACTAATCATAAACTTATGAAAATTAAAATATGACAGGTTTTGATCCATCAGGTTTTAAAATACACATACTACCTAAAGTTTACAGGCTGTAAGGAAAGACTCTTGTCTGTTGCCAGGGGGTCTATAAAACTTGGTAGAATCATTTTTAGAACTTTGAAAAATTATTTCAAGAGCCTTAAAAATATCCATAACCTTTGACCTGGTAGCTTTACTTCTACGACTCACCACCAGGAAGCAATTTTAAGACACCCTAAGATTTATGTAAGATAATAGTGAAAATATACAAGAAATGAAATTTTCCAGTAACAGGGCAACACATATACCCACATAATTATAGTCATTAAAATCATGCTTTCAAAAATATGTAATAACATGGAAATTACGAATAATGTTTAAGTGAAACAGTGTATGAAAAAATGCTACATTACAGGACTTCCCTGGTGGTCCAGTGGTTAAGAATCTGCTTGCAGATGCAGGTTCGATCTTTGGCTGGGGACCTACTGATAAGATCCCATGTGCCACAATGTAACATCTTGTGTGTGGTGACCAAGACCCAAAGCAGCCAAGAATACATTTAAAAAAGCTCTAGCTGTTCTGGGAACTTCAAAGCAATCAACAAGACACTAGCTATTAACCTAAATATTGCCTGACACTTGAGTGACTGAGAAAACTATTCCTCTGTAATTCTACAATTAAAAGAAGCGACAAATGCCTTTTTAATAAGGCAGTGATTTGAAGTTGATCCCTGAGGCCAAAAGATTTTCTGAAATTCCCTACACAGAGTGAAACTTGTCCTTAGAGATAAATAAAACTAATAGGTATGTTGTTGTTGAGTCTTTAAGTTGTGTCCGACTATTCTGTGACCTCATGGGCTGTCCATGGGATTTCCCAGGCAAGAATACTGGAGTGGGTTGCCATTTCTTTCTCCAGGGGATATTCCCAGTCCAAGAATCGAACCCACAGCTCCTGCCACGTCTCCGCATTGCAGGTAAGGTTCTTTACCGCTGAGCCACTTACTCTAATAGCTACGTACATCAATTATGTTATTTAAAAGCTAATAATTAGCTAATTATTAGTTTTACCGAGTCAGTCACTGAAACCCATCCAAGACCCTCTCTCTCAAAGAGCTTCCTTTTGTTTGGCTGCCTGTGCTATAGGTACATGGCCTGACTTTATATTCTAGTATCCAACTAAGTGTACTACTTTAATTCATGTTAAATATCCAGGGTAATGAACCACTTAGAAAAATGTTCATATAAAATTTGACAGCGGATGCTCTGTCTGGAATAAATCACAAACTAACTGACAAGCATCTCTGTCCTCTGTGATCTTTGCTTTACCACCAGAGAGAAACAAGACTTACAGTTTTGTCCCCCTAAGAACTTCATCACTGTACACACTGGGGATTTTTAGTCTCTGGGAGTCTGAGGTAAGAGAAGGCAGCCTCCTGTGTGCCAGTGTTTTCTTTGCGGAGGTCTGTGGTCCACGAGCATCCGTGATCCGGGCCAGACGGTTCGGGGCTGAGGAAAGAACAGTGGATCCTACACCCAGTGATTTGTCCTCCTGCTCACTCCTGGGGGAGAGAAAGCAACTTAATTACTCAGGTGTAAGCTCTGCGAGAACAGGGCACTTACATATTTGTCCTTTACCAGACTCTATCTAGAGCCTGGCATGCAGAACATAGTCCCACTTGTTCAATGAATGAACAGACTAACATTTCCAGTTCAATTTTAATTTCAACAAAGGATCATCAACAGGGGAAAAAAGATCTAAGTTTCTTCTTGTTTGCATGAAACCATATAGCCCACAAGATGCAGAATTCACAGCTACAGTCCCCTTTTCTTGTCAGCCCCAAGCTAACAGAAATTGTTTTGTGGCTGGTATCAGAATATCGTCCTTTTACTTTTACACATTGACTGCATGTGGTGGTTAGTGCTAGAATGCATCCAGCACAGGGAAGAGGGTGGGTCACTATTTTTTATACGCACTGTGTTCTATCTGCAAAATAGGTAGGTCTCTGCTGAAGTGGTTTTGCTTGAATTGTCATCACACCATTCAAGTCACTATAAAAATTGTTGGAGAAGCGATGTATCTGGGGAAAGTAAACACAATAAAAATTAAAAAGTATCCAGGGTCACTGCAATTACTGTCGCCTGTCAGGAACCTGCAGGGAAAAAAGGACACCTTCAAACTGGCTAATTGGAGGTGCATTTAATAAAGGGACTCTATTTTCTAAAAACATGTAGAGAGAAATTAATAAAGAATGACTGAATTTCTGAATAGTTCCCAGTCACTCAGCAGTAAAGAATCCTCCTGCAAGGCAGGAGATGCAGGTTCTCTTCCTGGTTTAGGAAGATCCTCTGAAGAAGAGAATGGCAACCCACACCAATATTCTTGTCTGGAGAATCCCATGGATAGAGGAATCTGGCAAGCTCCAGTCCATGGGGTAACAAAGAGTCAGACACAACTGAGTGACTGACACTCACTCAGTCTTTATGTTGGTGATAACAAGTGCTACTTCATAGAGTTATTAGGAGAATTCAATTTGATAACCTTGGTGAAAGCATGAAGTAAAGGCTAAATTATTACTAATCTCATATCTGGCCTATAATACGACCAAGTAAGATTTAAAATAATATTTAGTTTTCAGGCAAACAGGGTTTCTGAAACTAGAATTCTAATTCCAGAAAAATGTGGCAACCCTAATCCCATTTTCCTCATATCAAATACATATAAAAATAAATGTCAGAGGCATAAATTAAGACCCATTGTGATTACCACAAAATACTTTGCCTATTTCAGAATAAACTCTACTAGTATTTTATTTTTACTTTTAACTTTGTTGCCCATTCACTTTCTTTTACATTTATCCAAATCAAAACAGCTGTAAAAAAAAAACATTTTTAGAAACCATAAAAAGCCATAAGTACAACAAAATATCTGTTTAAAAAATTCTTTAGATTTGAAAATTTCTGTATTTCTCAAGTATATTTATGTTGCCTGATAGTTAAAGCTTCTCTTCTATGTTGTCATAACTGTTCATTTGTATGTGATTCACATTTCATATTTTAATATGAAAAGTGGGAAAATATTATTGAGCCTGTCAGCAATTTAAAGAGACCAAAAAGTACATTAAGCTGCTAGCAATTTCAAAAGTTTCTTTGGAACAACACAAGACTAAGTGGAAAGCCCTGGCACTGGAGAGTAAATTCTATTAGTTATTTCTGTTTTAATGCACGGCTCCCTGAACCTCACGCCCTATTGCTCCTATGCTAGATGCATATTTTTGCCTTTGCTTTGTCATCCTCCAAAGTTGTAGTCTATATCTAAACTACAACTGTCATCTACTCTAAACATATCTACTAGATTGCCTCTTTGTGTGTGTGTGTCTGTGTGTGTGTGTGCGTGCGTGCGTGTGCTATACTCTTTGTCATGGCTTGACTCCAACTAACTTGTAAGAACCAGGAATTTCGTCTTCTCTCTTGTCTGCTTCCCCACATGAGATGGGCTGTGCAAACATAGTCCAAACTCCTTAGCCCTCCTGAAGGTCTCCCATGAACAACTGCATCCCTTCCAGCCTCACTTTGCACTAGATCTTTGAATAGGGACATCATTCAAGAAAACCGTACTGAGTTCCCAGTACATGTTTGTATGATTCCGTGCTCACAACAACCCCTTGCACAACATGTGATTGTCCTCATTCTACAGATAAAGAAACTGAAGTTTAGAAAAGTTGAACAACAGGTCCAAGATAATCCTCCTTACGGGTCTCAATTCCCAATGTCATGTCCTGCCACAGTACATTAAGCCCACATTCTCTTACAACCCTTCTTTTGCACATCACTTAGACACTGCATCTGACCTGTATCATACTTTTCACTTGACTAGTTCAGAGAATATGCTGTGATCATCTCTGTATGTCCCTAAAACACCTAATACAGTTGGTGTGTGGGTGTCAGTTGTGTCTCTTTGCAACCCCATGGACTGTAGCCCACCAGGCTCCTCTGTCCATGGAATCTCTCAGCCAAGAATACTAGAGTGGGTTGCCATCTCCTATGCCAGAGGATCTTCCTGACCTGGGGATCGAATCTGAGTCTCCTGCATTGGCAGGCAGATTCTTTACCACTGAGCCACCTAAGAAGCTCCAATATAGTTCACTTAATACAAACTCAATAAATGCTGAATGAACTCAATGCATACTCATTGATCGAGTCTTTTATTGCTTTGGTGGGAGGGAAGGAGAACCTTCAACCTGTCTAGAAATACTGGGGAAAGCATTTTTTCTCTTCAAAAATTGTGGTATCAGTTCTACCACTCCAAACAGCTGGAAAGTCTCAAATCTGAGTGTCCCTGTTCTATCAAACAATCTGGTGATTCTATTAAACTTCATCTGTGTGTCCCTGTTCTATCAAACAATCTGGCGATTATATTAAACTTCATAAAATATTTTAAAATTTTGGTCTTATTGGCCAATACACCCAAATATCTTGATAACAGAATTTAACACTGGACACTGTCACTCTGGACAAACTGAGGCCAGATACATAAAGACTGAAAGAAAGAGACAGCGAGAGGCAAAGTACCTACCTGAGGTGGGTTAAGATGAGAAGCCAGGGATACACTTCGAGTTTCTGAACTTCTGGATGGCGGAACACTGGACACATCAGCGTTAATACGGGAAATGACTGTGGGTGGAGATTTACTCTCAGCTACTTTCAATTTTTCTTTCTGTTTTTTTCCTTCTGTGCCAAAGAAAAACCAGTATTATTAAGAAACATTATCTAATACTGTATATGTACTTAAAATTCACTGTTCAGAGAGAGTGTTTCTTCTTGAGATACCTTGAGTCTGCGGTGGCCACTGAACCTTAAAGAGGACAGACCCCACAGAGTAATGGGCTTTGATACTTTTCCAAGAGTATCTAATGAAATGCCTATCCTTTCAGGGGTAGGTAAGAAAAAAAAATCAGAATTATACACTGGGGCAAGATGATTCTTGGTATTTTATAATATCCCAATTGATCCCTTTGACCATAAAAAGTAGTATTTAATTAATATGATTATGATACTATTGTGAAAATTGGTTAACACAAGTCATTACTGTCCACCACTGACATTTCTATCATTTGTTTCTACTCAGTTTCGAGTAGAGAACATTTTATACAGGTAAATGAAGTGATTAATAAATTAGCTTTGTTGACCTTTTATTTTATAAATAATGTCTAGAATTAAAAACCAATATTCCATTACTAGAGATTAGTTAGGTAATTTTTTTTAATCAGAATTTAAAAAGTGACTTCTAGCTTCTCTCTAATGTATTTCAGTATTTTTTCAGGAATACCTCGATCTTATTTTTATAGCTCAAAACATGAGAATGTCCTTTCTGAGGTGATTAAAGGTTACCTGTGAATAAAGGCAGAGACCCACTCCCTTCTCACCCAAGTCATGTCCTAGATTTGGCCAAGTCAAGCAAGTGGGACAGAAAGCTGAGGAGCACAGGTTACTTTTTCTTTTCAATACCTCACATTCTACAAGTTAAGTACCTGTAAGGGTAATTTCCCAGTTTTTTCTGGTCAGCTTTTCCAACACCTCCACCACATTCGTCCAGACGTGGTCAAACACTTCGGCAGCCACCGCGGCTCTGATACAGGCGTGCGGCGACACGGGAGGAAGTCCGCGCTTAGGCCACGTCCCGCGACGACGAGCTGGTTTTTGTTCGAGACAGTCCTCGTCACTAAGGACAAAACCCATTCTCATGACTAAGCTATCAATGGTTGAGGTTAAAAGAATGCTACTCCTCTATCTATCCGACACACATGCATATATGTATACTGTGTGTATATAAACAAACAGCATTTTTTTAGTACCAATTTTTAATCAGGAGGCAAATTTTCATTATACAACACCAATAGCTTTTGTCTAAGAATCAGATACGCATTTAGAGCAGAGACTGGACCTGGACCTTTTCCCCTTTGCTCTCCTGGTTAGCCGGATACAGAAACGCTGGGGGACAAAGGCCAGTAGGAGCCTTGCCACTTTCAACAACGCACTAAACGCAATTCTTGTTTGCTGTCGGTGCCACTTTGTCAGTAAGAATGGGAAACACTGCTCTAACATTATCTATATCCTGCCAGGAACTGAAAACCTTTGGGGAGCACAGGGCTCTCAAAAGAATGGAAAATCTTTCGGATAAGAGAAAAATGCACAAAACATTGAATGAGCCTATAATCAACATACATGCCCAATGAATATTATTGTAACTAAGTCAATGCTGAATAAAATTCTATTTACTCTTGTTTTCTGTCAAAAGCAAAATACTCTTCAATCTTTCCATCCACATCGAAAACCTCTTCTTCCAGAGAGGAACGTGCCATGAGGTCCACAGCCCTGGTACCATTAGGACCCAGCAGGGAGGGGGCTGAGAGCACGGCCGGGATTATCTGTGAGCCGGAGATGCACAGCCTGTGAGGAAAGGTAGATTCTCCATGAGGGTCAACAATACAACGTTTACATGATCAGGGTGGGCCTTTAGATTAGCCATAAAGCCACAGATTTCCACATTTTAAAAAGCACTAGACATTACATTTGACAAAAGTCATGTGCTTAAAAGCAACATTTTAAGCCAGGCATCATTAAAATTTTTAAGGGATTCTTAAAAGTCTAAATTATTCTACAAGTTTGTGTCTTCTTTGCAATGATGAAGGAGCATCATGGCATAGTCCCTAAGATGTGTAAATGGCATAAGGGATGATTTACCAAAATCTGTTCATGAGCAAAAGAACACAGAATAGAGCTTTACTTCTTCTGCTACTGTCTTGAGGCTTAGTATCCATCACCATGAGGCAGTTTTTGCCTCTCAGAGTATTTGAAACAACAGTTTAAAAGTTAACTGTCTTGATATTTGTATTACATGCACACAGCATCATCAGTTTAGAATCAGAAGTATCTTGGGTAAAAAAAAAAAAAATTGCTCTGTACTTGCTCTTTATTGAAATCTAAATTTCTAAGTTGGTGAAGCCAAGGATCATGACTGAGATAGACATGAAAAAGTATAACTAAAATGCATTTGGAAATACTTTTTAGGGCTTCCCACATGGCACAGTGGCAAAGAACCCACCTGCCAATGCAGGAGACACAGGAGACTCGGGTTCCATCCCTGGATCAGGAAGGTCCCCTGGAGGACGAAATGGCAACTCTCTCCAGTATTCTTGCCTGGAGAATTCCATGGACAGAGGAGCCTGGTGGGCTACAGTCACGGGGTTGCAAAGAGTTGGACATGACTGAGCATGAGCACATCTGCTCATAACAGTGGATGGATGTGTGTGTACTAAGTTGCTTCAGTCATGGCTACGGGGGTCCCCAGTGGCTTAGCAGTGAAAAATTCACCTGCAATGCAGGAGCCACAGGAGATGTGGGTTCAACCCCTGAGTCGTGAAGAACCTTGAAGGAGGGCATGGCTACCCACTCCACTATTCTTGCCTGGAAGATCCCATAGACAGAGAAGCCTGGCAGGCTACAGTTCATAGGGTCGCAAAGAGTCAGACACAACTGAAGCAATTTAGCACATTCACACTCTGGCTATTATTCATTTAAATATATAATTTAAAATATGCTTCCCAGGTGGCTTAGTTGGTAAACAATCTGCCTGCAATGCAGGAGACCCGGATTCGATACCTGGGTCAGGAAGATCCCTTGGAGAAGGAAATGGCAACCCACTCCAGTATTGCCTGGAGAATTCCATGGACAGAGGAGCCTGGTGGGCTATGGCCCATGGGATCGCAAAGAGTCAGATATGACTGAGCGACTAACACTTTCACACTTTCACTTTCGAAAGTAACTTCTAGCAACATACTCTCTGATGTTGCTGCTGTGTCCACAGTCGTCAAGGAAGGGTCCGTGGATGGCAGAGGCAGGCCCGCTGCTCTGGAGATGCTCAACTCCTTCATCAGCGGGCGGGATGAGCTGTCTTCCTAATACTCTGAAAATGGGGGGAAAAGAAAAGGAAACTAATATTTTTTTATTGGGAAGGGGAAGATGTTTTGAAGCAGTTTTGAAGGTATGAAGCGATAAGGTAAATACTGGTACATGAGCAGTGTAACGGGATCACAGGAGATGTACGGGCTTTGACGGGGGACATACTCCACTGTTCTTGCCATTGATGGAGAGCTCTGAGCCAAAGTTTGCAGGCTCCTTGAGCCACTGATTTCATCTGTTCCATTTTGTATGCAAAGTAGAGTTATAGTTCCCTTGTAGGATTAACAAGTAGCTTAGAGACAGTATGGCTGTCTAGCTGAGAGACAGTATCACATTCAGACAACTAGGGTAATGCTAGGCACACAGAAACGCCCTATAAATGTTAACCGATACATATGCAACAAAGGAAGATAATGTGAATATATGTACTTGGTTTACGGTCCTTGCCATCTTTTCTTTTCTCTATCCTCTCTCTTCCTTCATTTTTATCTTAAGTATGTAAGACAACACTGAAAGAAACAGATTTGAGCTCCTGGGTTTAGGCAAGTGCACCATGATGCCTAGGATAGTCCACACACATTGTTAACGTCTAGTGGATACTAAGGCAAGGGCTTACAATGGCCTGGAGACGAAAAATTAAACCTACCGAGTAACAATTTTTAAAAATCTTAGTTAAGTCAGGATTTTAAAAAATCTTAGTTACTTAGTTAAGATAACCAGATTTATCAACATGTGTATGGAAGTTCTAATGTAGCCTCCCCAGATATAACCCAGAGGAACTTCAGAAAACTGACATGGATTTTTTTATTTTCTTACCATCTAAGTAGGTTTGGCTGAGTAATTGAAGGAAGACTATCTTCCCTCTTTACTCAATCTATATCCTTCGTCTTTGATATTAAAAAGAAATAGATGACCTTCTCCTACATAAGGGATCTTGATGAGATGGTCAGATTCATCCATGCCGTCACCCAGCAAATAATCTCTCTGTTCCGGCCCAGACCTCGCCCCACGTGTTGCTCCCCAAGGGTGGATAGACAACAGCTGCTCACAGACTAGGGCGTGGGGAGGCAAGGATGACTCCCTCCCTTCTTCCATTCTTGCATCTGTGATACATGCAATGCCTTTCTGAGCCTGAGCTCCATTTGCTTCTCACAAATTAAAGTGCACTTGGAAGGTCTCCAGATTTCCTCAGACACCATCATTTCAAAGAGAGTGATTTCTCAGTACAGCACATGTGTTCTGGGCACATATTTTGACAAGCACTTTCACTCAAAATATACTGATGTATTGAACAGGTCAACAGGGAGCAGTTCCCAACCCCCTTCTGGAGAATTGCTTCGACCAAACTCCTCACCTCAGATGCAGGGACCTGCCCGCCCATTCACAGCACTCAGCCTGGAGATTCTGGGTCTGAGGGCTTACTTTCCCTTCAAACAACATTTCCTCGACCTCCCAGAACAACTGCTGCACTTTCTGTGCACTGGCTTTGTCAAACTCCTAAAATATAGAAATGCACATTTAGTTATAGGACTAGAAGTTGTCAATAAGGGCTTCAGAATCAATGATACTTACAAATTTATACAGGAGGGAGTGTGACTGGATCGAAACCAGACATACCAGGGCTCCAATTTTTGCTCTTCTGAAAAATTACATCCCAACTGAGACTTAGTTTCCTTAACTGTTAAATAGAGATAATCTCTACCATAAGAAAGTCTCATAATCCAAGATTTTATATAAACATATTTACAGCTATGAACATACATATTGACATAGATATTGATAATGATAGAAATACACACATCATATATCCAAGCACATACACATGCACATATATGTGTGTACACAGACATATGTCCCTCATACAGTTGTTCTTTGGACACCTAATTACATTTGCAAATTACATTAATCTTTTTGTAATGAAAAGGAATATTATTTCATGGAAAGGATCATTCACTTTCTTTTAATCAAGGAAAACAGAAACACAAACAAACAAAAAACCACCTTAGGTATCCTAAAAGATGTGGTTATTAGGATGAGACCAGAGTATTCCTTTTTCCTGTCTGGCCTTAAGAGATTCTTGGGCTGTGGGCGCAGTGAACTGTCAGTGAGAAAATCCTTCAGTTTTTCTGTATATTGGAAATGATTGAGAAGTAACAGACCTAGCGCCCTTACAGTCAGTGAGGAAAACATGAACAGAAGTACAATTGGAAGAACCAATTATTGGTTTACAGGGCAAGGGCTTTAGTTCGGTCCATTTTCTCCCAGGGCAGGTGTGTGAACTTGAAATCTAACCCATAAATTCAGCCTGACATATCTGATCCAAAATGGTCAATTCAGGCTGATTTTCACAGACTGCTATTCCATATTTTCCATGTTACTTCTTTCCCTTAGTTGATAAAAAACTAGATTCCCAGACTGCAGGGTAGCTGAATTACCTCTTTTAAAATGCAAATAAGGAGAAAACTCAGAAGAATATTTGGCTGGGGTGTGAAGAGGGCTTATTTTCATTTTTCTCTCTTTTGTATTTTGTTGCTTTTACAAATATTACCTATCAAAAAGTAAATAAACGTTTTTAAATTCAAAGCAAAACAATGTTTAGGGACTGGAGTAATTTAAACTCTATAAATGGAAGTCATAAGACTCTCTTTGGATAATTACTTGAAAATTGGTAGGGAAGGAACCCAGCATTTGGACGGTGATGCTTCATAAAGTAATGGATCTCAGCCTTCTTCCCATCTGCACTCTTTTGACCAAAGAGTGTGGGGTGGGAGTGGGCGGTTGTGGATGTGGGGATGGGGGCAGTTTATCCCAGTGACAGACTCACCTCCTCCAAAAAGTGCCCCAGTGATTCAGGGCTGACTCCCTTTCAGCCGCCCCCAAACCCCTGCCCTGCACCCCACAACCCTCTCCCTTTGGCCCCTTTGGAGAATCGCTGCTATAAAACCATGTAACACCATCCCTGGGGAGCAGACCCACCTGCACAGTCCAGGGCGGAGAGCTGCTTTTAAAGAAAGCAAAGAAATCCAGAACACAAACAAGAAAACAGCAGGACTTAGACCATCCAAGGAGCTAGTCTGGACTCTTCCGTGGCCACAGGAGCATCACAAAAGCCTGTGTTCCGGAATTCATAGACTCTTGAGGGGATGAAGGGGTCAGAAACTGTATAATCGCACAGATTTGAATGGTAAACTTGGGCTGCAGACTAAAGTCCCACCCAGCTCAGTTCTGCTAGGATTAGATGTAAAATATCTGACTTAGAATATTCAGGGAAAATTCCCTAATCATGATTTTTTTTTAAACAACTTTTATTTTTCCCCAATTTTTCTCTTATTCAAGTTCCTAATTGTCGGAATCTCTCCTGAATTTCCAACCACAGATATTTATGCAAGAAATCATATATACCAACCTGATGGGGGGTTTGGAGGTGGGAAAAACAGAACTATTAACAGCTAAGATGCTGCATTGTATGGTTATAGGAGCTTTGATTTTTTTCTTAAGAGTGTCTGTATTTTCAGTTTTACATGTGACATGTCAGTGCTTTTATATTTATGTGTATGTACGGGTGGACCAGGTAATGCTTTTAATTTGGTAAAAACTTAAAAAAAATAAGAAAGTAGATCATCATTATGAATTGTAGCCATGAGATTATCTAAAATTTTGTGAGACATACATCATCTCTCCAGGAGTAAATGGAACTCCTCTCCGTAGATAAACCAGTGGTTGAACTCTGTGTCCCAGACCCAGACCAGGAGTTGGGGGCTTCTGTAGGCGTGGGGCTCCCACTTGATGAAAATGATGACCCAGATTCCCTGCAGGAAGAAATGTAAGTAACATAAATGACAGTTACTGGAAATAGGTTTTACTGGGAAGCGGCTTCGCCTCTCTGAGCTTACTTCCTCTTATTTTCTTTAAATATACTAGTTAATTTTCACAGTACACTGATTTTAAAAGATTTATGCAGTGTAACATTTCACTTGGCTAAAAATAAAGCTTTTTTTTTTTTTTTTTAAACCTTGTAGAAATCCATGGCCCATCAGTGATTCTGTTTCCCATATTCATTCAGGCAAGTTTTGATTTGTGATCAGAAGCATTTAAAAGGCTAATGGCTAATTCTTACCGGCTATATTTAGCAATGGCTTTCTGTACATTTTTTGTAAAATGGGTAGGTAAAGGATCTTTGCTTTTCACAGCAAAATTCTGCTTTCCAGATCCTTCTGACAGTCCTCTTCTGAAAAAATAAAATATGAAAAGTAACTGTAATACAATAAGTTTACTCATTAAGATATTTAAAATTTCCTTTCATAGAAAGTTGCCCCTCTCTTCCCATCGTGTCCCCCTAAACACACACATGTATTTGCACACACACACCCCACACACACCTCAAGACACTGAGGCTTAGTTCCCTACCATTTTTATTTTTCTTAAAATCAAGGTTGTGGGGGGGGGGAGCTGGGAGGGGGGTTCAGGATGGGGGACACTTGTGCACCCATAGCTGATTCATGTCAATGTATGGCAAAAACCACCATAATTTTGTAAAGTAATTAGCCTCCAATTAAAATAATTAATTGAAAAAATCAAGGTTATTATTAACCTATATGCACTGTTTCATAAACTAGGAAAAAGCAGCTTCTTGTGACTCAACCAGATTGGTCTAAAGGTTGCCCCAAACCTAGGTGGACACAACCTCACTCCAAAACTTGGCGATGGAAACATGAACTGGATTTCAGGTCCCATGTATTACTTGACCCCAGGAGCCCTTGGGCTTGCAAAAGTCAACCAGCCTTACACCAAAAAAAAAAAAAAAAAGATAGTTTTAAAATATTAATAGTAATGGAAAACTAAAACAGAAGAAATCTCTCAATTTTAAATATGGCATTAAACCTGGCTGGTGTAGCCAAGTTAGTGTTAATCATTAAAATGTCCTTTCAATGAACCTCTTAAAACATTTACTTCCCTCTAATCAAAATACCTTTCTAACAGTAAGCTTTCTGTTCTTTTATCAAAGTCATATTTTCCCACATGTTTTATATTAACTTTAGATATGGTAGTTATTTGAGGAAAAAAGTCAACTTTCAATATTTCTAACAGGGACGCCACTCTAGCATTCATTTAAAAATCTACTTTTCAAATAAATGGTATGTAATTTTCAACACTTGTGTTTCTGAATGTAAATGGAGTTTTAGAAAATATTAATGAGGATCAGTTTTGCCCTTTGTTATATACTAAAGAACTCTACAACAAAGAGAATTTTTAACAAGTTCATTACTGTTACTTTTAATTACTATTACTATTACTTTGTGTATTATTACTACACAAAAGTGAGCAATCATATATATATTTACAAGGGAGAATAACAGAATTATAGGACTTTTCTCCTCCCTTTATTGTTTAATAGTCATAAGTATAAGCAAGCAATCCTAAGAATAAAACTGTTAAAGAAAATGTAATGGGGAAAAGAATATAGACAAGCTTTTATGCTAATACACTGCCTTACCTCTAACCCTATCCAGTCACTTCCACATGACTCTAAAACTCTAGATAAACATAAAAATACTTATGACATAAGAGACAATAAAAAATTATATCAAATAGATCTGTGTTGAATGTTATAAAATATATACTCATGTATAAGTTAAATTTGCTTGTTATTGAGAAAGAATTTTAAACACCAGGGTGGTATATTAGATAAAATATTATTCTTTGGTAATATCTATAGAATAATAGCATGGGTTAGAATCTTGCCCTGTCACTGACAAGACTGTGTGCTTGACCAAGTTATTTCTCCAGTTGTTGAGAGACTTAAATTACATGAATATGTGAAGTGTCAACATAATCAGGCCAGATAAATCACTACTTTGTTGGCATATGCCACTCGATGAAAACACCGTGTTCTTATTTTATTTCACTTCTCCCAGCAGTTCCTATTATACATCTGTCTTGGTACTTTAGTTTTTTTAAAAATATTTATATTTATTTATTTGGCTGCACCAGGTCTTAGTTGCAGCATGTGGGATCTCTAGTTGTGGCATGTGAACTCTTTAAATTGAGGCATGTGGGATCTAATTCCCCAATCAGGGATCGAACCCAGCCCCTCGCACTGGGAGCGTGGAGTCTTAGCCACTGGACCACCAGAGAAATCCCTCCTTAAGGTTTTTATTGTGATGATCCTGATACGTTATTAATATTTTCCATCTATAGCACCTAAAATACTGCCTTTCACTTAGAGATGCTCTCTGTTTACTGAAAGGATCCCTAGTTAGATATTAAATTACTACCTCAAACGAGCATGCTTTGGCCCTCTAATCACTCTGAATGTTTCTGTTTAATACAAAATGAAAGTATCCTCCACATCCAAGATATTGCTGGAGAATTCTTTATTCTTTATAAAGAAAGAAGATTCACAGTTCTTAGCATAGCTGCTATCTCCAAAAATGACTATTTATGGAGCACCTAATCCACTCAAGTCCACCTTTCTAATTTTGAGCTCTTCCTCTGCGTTTTCTGCAACTGAAAGTTAAATTCACTAATCAGACTCATGCCAGTTTGCTTTGTTTTCAATGAACAGTAATTTCTTCTTTCAACAAATTCACCCTTTTTCTAAGAAGAAACTTCTTAAACTAAGAAGAAAGCTGTTTACAAATTGAAGAAGGAATCCCTCTCTTCAGTTTGGTTCAGTTCAGTTGCTCAGTCATGTCCAACTCTTTGCAACCCCATGAACCGCAGCACGCCAGGCCTCCCTGTCCATCACCAACTCCCGGAGTTTACTCAAACTCATGTCCATCGAGTCGGTGATGCCATCCAACCATCTCATCCTCTGTCGTCCCCTTTTCCTCCTGCCCTCAATCTTTCCCAGCATCAGGGTCTTTTCAAATGAGTCAGCTCTTCGCATCAGGTGGCCAAAGTATTGGAGTTTCAGCTTCAGCATCAGTCCTTCCAATGAACACCCAGGACTGTTCTCCTTTAGGATGGACTGGCTGGATCTCCTTGCAGTCCAAGCGACTCTCAAGAGTCTTATCCAACACCACAGTTCAAAACCATCAATTTTTTGGCACTCAGCTTTCTTTATAGTCCAACTCTCACATCCATACATGACCACTGGAAAAACCATAGCCTTGACTAGATGGACCTTTTTTAACAAAGTAATGTCTCTACTTTTTAATATGCTGTCTAGGTTGGTCATAACTTCCCTTCCAAGGAGTAAGCGTCTTTTAATTTCATGGCTGCAATCAACATCTGCAGTGATTTTTGAGCCCAGAAAAATAAAGTCTGACACTGTTTCCGCTGTTTCCCCATCTATTTGCCATGAAGTGATGGGACCCTTTCTTCACATCACACCATATTCTTACTCAGATCAGCATTCCTACTCACCTCAAAGAGTAGCTGAGGACAGAAGGACTGAAAGATGCAGGGTTGCTGGGAGGGGACAGGTAGCTGGAAAACCGATGCCTGAAAATGCTAGCTACCTCCACACCATCTCCCCAACTCGTCTCTCCTCACCTCTTCCCTGCCTCATCTTCTCCGAGATCCCTGTATTTCTGTGGGACATCCTAAACATCAGAGTTCAGTTGAACAGCAAATACATTTGACCACAAAGTTCAGAGGAATTCTGAAGAGGAATTTGAGCCCAACACACTCAATGACTGCTCAGAGTCATGAAGAAGAGAGGGTTGGAGCTGGTCCTGGGACCCAGGCCATCGAACCTGCATGTGTCTCCAGGAACCACAAGTTACTGATACAGTGAATGAAGGATAAAATGTATAAAACTGGCCATGTTTCTTTTTACAGTTTATTTTGAACGTTGTGGTTTCTCTGTCCTCTAACCATGTACTGTAATTATATCAGACATAATATTGAGCATCTTTAATATCCTGTAAACTGTCAACTCCTCCGTCATCTATAGAGTCCAGGAAAGTATACACAACTTAAAGTATGTCTTATAAATATCTTAAAACTTTAAAGCAGTGAGATGTCTAGTAAGTTGTATTACATGATAAACAGACATATAAGAGTTTTACACTAGTTCCTGTCCATTCTGTTTAAATTTTAGAAATAATAAAACGCTGCTAGTTGGTACATTTAAGGCTGTTGATCTGGTCACAGGATCTGCGTCTTAGGGCAGCCTGAAGGGCAACCACTGAACTCTATTGCACTAATTGGTTCCTATATGAAAGTTAAATTAAGACTAAGGTTTGGGAAGATCCCTTGAAGAAGGGCATAGAAGCCCACTCCAGGATTCTTGCCTGGAGAATCTCAGGGACAGAGGGGCCTGGTTGGCTACAATTCACCAAGTTGCAAAGAGTCAGACACAACTTCAGTGACTTAGCATGCACATGCACTCTATCTCCTTGAGTCACTCTATTCCAGGTCAAGGAAATGACTAGATAATGGACTTTTTTTTTTTTTTCAAGTTGCCTCTTGGGAGTTACCTGGCAGTCCAGTTAACTGGACTTTCACTGCCTGGCCCGGTTCCGTCCTGGTTGGGAAGCTGATACCCTACAAGCGCCCCACAGCAGAAAGAAAAAAAAAAAAAACCCTCGATAGCCCACAAACCTCTGTCACTCTGCTCTACAGAAATTCAATTAGTAATCAGTAACCGCAGCTTTCAAAATGTATATTTCTGCTTTAAAAGGCCGTCTGAAATGTGAATGGGCTGGAATGCAGGATGATAAACCCTGATTTACACAAGCACGTCCTAGAAGCAACTGAGGTTCTCTGCTCTCACGACTGATGAAAAGTCATCTCAGACACCACGAATGCTCGTCAGACCAAGCGAGCATCTTGGCTCTGGGAGGCCGGATGATGTCAGCACGAGATTTCATGAATGGATGCCGGGGAACAGACCAGATGGATTCTGGCTTTGCAAGCAGTGGAAAAAAAAAAAAAATCAAGCGCATGGCACAAAAATGCTATATGGAGGCAACTTCATGCCTCCTACCTTCCCAGATCAGGACTTACCCAATCACCATCAACCCCAGGCCTGGGCTCGCGTCCTGTGGGCCGGGACCGGAGCCCAGAGGCCTGGGCACCGCTGGGCGCTGCCAACCCGTGCCCGCGCCCTGCAGGCGGCGCCCCCGCGCCCCGGGGGCCGGGGGTCCCCTGCCGCCCAGGTCTGCGCCCCGGCCCGCTAGCCCTGCACGTGCCTCCGCGGCGCCTCCGAGAACCGCGAGTCTCTAGGGGCGCGGCCAGGAGCGCTCCGGGCCCAGGCAGCGCGGTCCATGGGCACTGCGATCGCCGGGCGCCCAGCACTGCTCCCCCCTCTGGCTCCTCCGGCCAGATTCCGGCGCGGCGGGGCGACGCCTCCTGGCCCCGCGCCCGCCCTCCCCTCCGCCTCCGCGGCTGCCGCGCCCCTCGCAGAGGTCGGGCAGCGCCGGTGGCTGGTTCCCTGGCTACGTTCCCCGCCTTCCAGAGACTCGCGGCGCTCCCTGCTTCCACCCGCCGCCCAGGGCCTCGGTCCGCGCCTCCTCTCCCTGGAAGAGCACGCGTGCCCCCTTCCCGCTGCCAGGGGCCACCTTTCACAGTCCAGTGCCCTGAGCTTTGACCGCAGGCGTCCACCGCTCCACCGCCCTCTCTGCGCCTCCAGGGCGCACCGATCTGGCCTTCACACCCCCTTCCCGGGGGTCTGTCCAGACAGGTGTCTGCCGTCCTTAACCTTTAAAAATAGAATTTTAATCAACAGGAGGAATACGGAACCATTTCACCCATCCCCCTCCTCGCGTCAAAGGATCACTAGTGGGGGTAGGGGTAAGGAGAGGGAGGTTTAATAAAAAATGAAGTCTCAGCCCGGTAAAGGCAAGATGCTAATCTGATTAACAGGGACTCTAGGTCTCATTGGGCTTCCAGTGGTAAAGAATCTGCCTGCCGATGCAGGAAACAGGAGAGGGGGGTTTGATCCCTGGGTGGGGAAGATCCCCTGGAGTAGGAAATGGCAACCCATTCCAGTATCCCTGTCTGGAGAATTCCATGAATAGAGGAGCCTGGCCAGCTACACTCCTTGGAGTCTCAAGAGTTTGCAAGGAGCGCGCGTGCGCACACACACACACACATACACCGTACTAGGTCTCATTAGGCACCAAGGTTCACTTCCTGTGCTGTCCTGCCTCTCCATCTTCAGATGCTTTCTCTCATACACCTTGTTTTGGTTTATTAATACATGCTTGTTTCAGTCTTGAAGTCACACAATTACACCAGGACCAGAGTCACCAGAGGCTATGCTGTGAGACAGCCAAGTGGCCAAGCTACTGTCTTCATAAACTAAAAGAAACAAGAGTGAGTGGGCTGAAGTAAGATACACTGTCAAAGCAAGATGTCCAAAGGTGGGCACTACTTGGGGTGTGCCCTCTCTCACTAAGAAGTTCTTAATAATTACAGCGAATAAAGGGGATGTGGCCTGCGCTGGCCGTCCATTCCCCTGTGAGATCTGAGGCCTTCTAAACCTGAGCAGGTACGAAGAAGCCCATCGATTCCTCCTGCTGGAAGACAGAATGCCTCTCTCAGCGGGAAAAGGGTAAAAGAATCTGCAGACATCTTTACTCTGCCATCATCCTCTTTGAGTCTCTATCCGTCCCACATGCCCACTACACTCAGGCCTCTCAAGAATCCCCTAAAATGTCATCACCCCAGTCCTGGCCAAGTGAGGATGAGGAGCCTCCTCCTTGGGAGCATGTCCTCTGGCTCTCAAGACCAAGAAAGAATTCTGCTGGCGGACTACCTTTGGACTTTGAACTGCAACTAAAATTCTCCCCTGGGTCTTTAGCCTGCTGATCTACCCTGCAGATACGGGATTTACCACCGCCTCCACAATTATGGGGGCCAAGTCCCTAGAACTGAGTTGTTTGCATGCAATACTGCCACACAAGCACTAGATGGCACTCTTTTCACACTCTGAAAACCAAGCCTAGTTAAATCTTAATTCCATTATGTTTTGCATAAGAAAAAGAGGAAAACAATAGAAAGGGAAAGACTAGAGATCTCTTCAAGAAAACTAGAGATACCAAGGGAACATTTCATACACGATGGGCAAAATAAAAGAGAAACGGTATGGACCTAAAAGAAGCAGAAGAGATTAAGAGGAGGTTGCAAAAATACATAGAAGAACTATACAAAAAAGATCTTCATGACCCAGATAACCATGATGGTGTGATCACTCACCTAGAGCCAGACACCCTGCAGTGCGAAATCAAGTGGGCCTTAGGAAGAATCACTACAAAGCTAGTGGAGGTGGTGGAATTCCAGCTGAGCTATTTCAAATCCTAAAAGATGATGCTGTTAAAGTGCTGCACATAATATGCCAGCAAATTTGGAAAACTCAGCAGTGGCCACAGGACTGGAAAAGGTCAGTTTTCATTCCAGTCCCAAAGAAGGGCAATGCCAAGCATGTTCAAACTACTGCACAATTGCACTCATTTCAGATGCTAGCAAAGTAATGCTCAAAATCCTTCAAGCTAGCCTTCAATGGTATGTGAGTTGAGAACTTCCAGATGTACAAGCTGGATTTAGAAAAGGGAGAGGAACCAGAGATCAAACTGACAACATCTGTTGGATCACAGAAAAAGAAAGAGAATTCCAGAATGATATCTACTTCTGCTTCATTGACTATGCTGAAGCCTTTGACTATGTGGCTCACAACAAACTGGAAAATTCTTTAAGAGATGGGAATACCGGACCACCTTATCTGCCTCCTGAGAAACCTGTATGCAGGTCAAGGAGCAACAGTTAGAACCAGACCTGGAACATGGACTGGTTCAAAATTGGGAAAGGAGTGCACCAAGGCTGTATATTGTCACCTTGCTTATTTAATTTATATGCACAATACATCATGCAAAATGCTGGACTGGAATAAGCACAAGCTGGAATCAAGATTGCTAGGCAAAATATCAATAACCTCAGATATGCTGATGATACCACCAATGGCAGAAGCAAAGAGGAACTAAAGAGCCTCTTGATGAAGGTGAAAGAGGAGAGCGAAAAGCCTGGCTTATAACTCAACATTCCAAAAACTAAGATCATGGCATCTGGTCCCATCACTTTATAGTAAATAGATGGGGACACAATGGAAACAGTGACAGACTTTATTTTCTAGGGCTCCAAAATAACTGCAAATGGTGACTGCAGCCATGAAATTAAAAGACACTTGCTCCTTGGAAGAAAAGCTATGACAAACGTAGACAGCGTATTAAAAAGCAGAAAAATTACTTTGCTGACAAAGGTCTGTCTAGTCAAAGCTATGGTTTTCCCAGGAGTCATGTATGGATGTGGGAGTTGGACCATGAAGAAGGCTGAGCACCAAAGAACTGATGCTTTTGAACTGTGGTGTTGGAGAAGACTCTTGAGAGTCCCTTGGACTGCAAGGAGATCAAACCAGTCAATCCTAAAGAAAATCAACTCTGATTATTCATTGGAAGGAGTGATGCTAAAGCTGAAGCTCCAATACTTTTTCCACCTGATGCAACGAGCTGACCCACTGTAAAAGACCTTGACACTGGGAAAAACTGAAGGCAGGGGGAGAAGGGGACGACAGAGGTTGAGATAGATGGATTGGCATCATCGACTCAATGGACATGAGTTTGAGCAAACCCTGGAACATACTGAAGGACATGGAAGCCTGGCATGCTGCAGTCCATTGGGTCACAAAGAGTGGGACATGGCTGAGTGACTGAACAACAACAATGCTTTTGCAAGATATAGTGAATTTTCATTATAGTACAGATATAGGCTTCCCTTATAGCTCAGTCAGTAAATCATCTGCCTGAAATGCAGGAGACCCAGGTTCGATTCCTGGGTTGGGAAGATTCCCTGGAGAAGGAAATGGCAACCCACTCCAGTATTCTTGCCTGGAGAATCCCATGGACAGAGGAGCCTGGTGGGCTACAGTCCACGGGGTCGCAAGAGTCGGACACGACTTAGTGACTAAACTACCACCACCAACACAGATATGGAACCTGGTTAGATCAGAAACCACTGTCTCAGGGAACAATATCTAGTCTGCGCAGCCAACACAACGTGTCACCTCACTGACTCCCTCCATGGATGATGCTTTCACCTTGGCGGGTAATTAGGGTCAGGGACCTACATACATACCTTCCTCCCAAAGCTCACAACAAGCCTCAAAGGTGACTACCTTTTTGTATAGAAAAGGTAACCCTCTATTAAAAAGCAGTCTAAACGGGAAAATGATATTGTACCAGCATAATTTGTCAGATGATTAAGATTGCTATTTATCTGCTGTGGAAATTCTAAGTGTGTATTTCTTTTCATTAGAAATTGCATGTACAAACTCTTCACCCATAAACATTTATATTCAACATGTCTGTATTCTTATATGTAAACTGTGTCTTTGATGAACAATATACAGTTGTTGCTAACATCTTAAATACAGAAGGGATTAAATTTGGTTCTTATAGCAGACAGAGCTAGGAGCTCCAGCGAATTCAAATCATCTAAATCCAATCAGGAATTAAGAAGATTTAAAGCTGGGTTTCAGTTCCTATGAGGCTGGTCTATTTCCAGTTCACCAAAGCTTCAGTGGTTTTTTAAAGTTTATTGTCCAGCTCTTCTAGATGCACTCAGGTGGTAGTTTTCCTAAAACAACCTAATTTGTCACTGCTGGAAGTAGAATGAAGGAAATTTTTGCACTGAAATGTTGCACAACGTGTGATACAAATCTCCATTCATCTCCCCCAGGGAATCTTCAGTAAAATACACATTTTATCCCTAATTTTTTTTTTTAATCTTTTGGCCACACTGAATGGCATTAGGGATCTTAGTTCCCTGACCAGGGATCGAACCCTCACTCCCTGCACTGGCAGCTCCGAGGATTAATCAGTGGACTACCAGGGAAGTCCCCCGTCCCTCCCGCAATTCTTTAATGCAAGAACAAGTCATTGTTACTTAATGGTGAAAACAAGATTGCTTGCTGCTTTGTAATCAGTTTGAGGCAAAAACAGAGGTTTCCAACAGGGACAGGGAGATGGCTTATGTGTATTTGGAGTTCACACACACGCGATGCTAAACTCAAAGTGTCCATGTTAAGCAAAAGAGCCACATTAAATACATTAAATGGTAAAGAAAAGTGTTCCATTCCTAAACTGAATTTCATATTGACTTTGAATTCACAAAAATCACGAGTTCTGAAACATTAAGACACATTTCCATTAAGCACAGGCCAGTCCTTGGCTGAAATAAAGGTAAAAGCACATTTTCCTCATTATAAGAAGGAAAAAAAAAAAGGTATTGTGTAGTAAGGTGTCCCACAGAGGGTTGTGTTGTTTTCATTTTTTATAACACTAAGCTGAGTTACTGTTGATAAAACTACTATACAAATTTTCTATGGAGAAAAATTTTCTTTTTAACTTTTTTTTTCTTGCTTTGCTTTTATTTTAGTCAACTGCCTATTACATCCATTAATGTCAACTCTTTATATTGGGGTATAGCTGATTAACAATGTGATAGTTTCAGGTGAACACGGAAGGGACTCAGCCATACATACACATGTATCCATTCTCCCCCAAACACCCATCCCATTCAGGTTTCTATAACATTGAGAAGAGTTCCCTGTACTATACTGTAGGTCCTGGCTGGTTATCCATTGTAAATAAAGCAGCGTGTACAAGTCCCTCTCAAGCTCCCTACCTATCCCTTCCCCCATCCTTCCTCCCCCCAAACCCTTGCAAATACAAGCCTGTTCTCCAAGTCTCTGAGTCTGTTTTGTAAGTAAGAGGACAATTTCTTCTTACTCACATCTCACCTAAAATCATCGTCCTTCACCTCTGTCTCAGTTGTGTGAAATCCGAACCAAGAAATTCAGGACTAATTTTATCAGTAATTAACATTTAAAAAAATAGAGTAGGGAATCCCCAGGTGGTTAGGACCATGTGCTCTACTGTAGAGGGTCTGGGTTTAATTCTTGGTAGGGGAGCTAAGACCCTGCAAGGCTGGATGGTGCAGCCAAAAATTAAATTAGAAATTAACAAATAGAGTTTTACGAAGACTATCCCTTTCACCTCCATTCACATATCTTTACAGTTGTCAATATTTAATTATTAATATAAGGCTTCTTCTAAACCTTTAAGTGAAACAGCTAATTAAGAAAATGCTAATGTGTACCTTTTCCCCTTAGCAAAGGCATATCTAATTGCTTCTCCTGTTATTTTTTCCCCAGTAAGACAATGCTTGCTAATTATCTGCCTTACTTGGACAAATAAAATATTTGATTTACTATTAAATATACACAAAATAATTTATGAGAAACACATACATAATAAAGTAAAAGAGAGATGACAATAGTTTTGCTTTAAAGAAAGGAAATGCTTTAAAGAAATTCTAGCTTTATAATAAAAATCATTTGCTATCTGTGCCTCAAAGTGGACAAAAGTACGCTTTAATTTTTGTCTCCTTATAGTATTACTAGGAATATTATTTTGAGAAAGATAACTTTAGATTACTTATTAACATGATTTTTATTTTCAAACTAATTTTTATTGGAAAGAGTACAATTTCTTAGAGTCAGTTTGTTCCAGAAAAAATGCTACCGATTTCCTTAGAAGTAGATTTTAATCCTTATTATCATCTTAATTCTTTAAAAAAAATTTGGCTACACATAAGCTTGGGTGATAAAAATTGACTGCCTGAATTTGAATCTTTCATTTCCACACATTAACCATCTGAATGAGACCATTTATAATCCTTTCTGAACCTCAATTTCTTCATATGTAAATGAAAATAAAATTCCTTCCTTGTGTATTTGCTCTGAGGATTCATGATAATGACTATAGAATATGCACACAGCATTTGGTACCTGGTAGACAAGGAAATGCTAGTTGTTATTCTAAGAACCTTGGCTTCATAGAATAATACATATTTGAGAAACAGTCACAAAACTAATGCTTTAAAACAGTGAAACACTGTACCATAAGGAAGGTGCCCAGCCAGGAAGTTAATGAGGGCTGAAATCTATCCAGCCCATCATTGGAAAAGTGCTTCTTTTCTTATTCCCATGGGCCAGTGGAGCTCTGAATCAGCCTTTCAGCACCAGGGAGTTCCTAGAGGATGTCCTTCAGGAAACTGATCTAGGAGCATAAAATGCAGACCTCGTGGGCAACAGAGGCTGACCGATGATGTTATGAGATAAGGGATCAGAGGGCGCTGATCCCCGTACACAACCTAGGTGGGCTGGTAGAAACCCAGGGAAGGCTGTGTGGTGGGGGTTGGCACCTCCTGGAAGTCCTGTGATAGAGAATGCTAGTATGAGAGCAGTGGGCTGCCTCCCTGGGGCCTCCCAGAAGTAGCACAGAATTAAGGGGAGAGACCCCTAGCTGGAAGGGCCTTTGTGGATAAGGGCATGAGACCTCGGTTATTAAGAAGGACAAGCTTACGGACAGCTCAGTGGATTCAGAAGTAACAGAGGTTATTAAAGAACAAGTGGGCTCCTTCTCCACTGATGAATGTCCTGGTCTTACATAAGCCCCAGAATGAGGCTCAAGTCTAATATAAAGATAAGAGCAATCCCAGGTAACTGGGTTTTCATTTCCACCAGGGAAAGAAAGTGAGTTTCAAATGTAAATTAAACTTAAAATTAAACTTAAAAAAACTTAACGGGTCATAGGATTCCCTCCTATGGGATATGATTCCCTCCTATGCAATTCAGAAGGGATTAATACATCTGATCATTTATTAGTGGTAAGTCAGGGATTCTTCCAAAGAGACTATAGATTGGCAATAAGAGAAGAAAGCATGTTATGTCTGTAAATTTCCTTTTAAAAGTTCCTTTAAAAACTAAAAAACACATTATCTGTACTTGCAAGTTATGCCATATGAGAGAAACAACTGCCATCAAGGGCTGTGAATGAGCTCTGATGGGATACAGCATTGGTGTAAAACTTAAAAAAAAAAAAAGAAAGAAAGAAAGCATTAAGTGTGAGAAACCTCCTCCTTCTGGCCACAGGTTATATCCCCACAGGCAGGGCTCCCAAAGGCATTGTGACTAGAGCATATTCTTGACTCTAGATTATTTGAACAATCATTTAAAGAATTTCTTCTTTAATCAGAGGAGACTGTTCAAACACTGTTTAGCCCTATATTTTAGGAAGAATAAAATACTAGTGTGGTCATCTGGCTGTTTTTTTCCCTCTTGGTGTCCTGAAATTTGCTGTTCATTGTGGTTTACAAGTGTTTAAGTAAAGTCTGCTTCAGTGCTTCTCAAGCTAACATGTGTTACATGCTTAGTCACTAAGTTGTGTCTGACTCTTTGCAACCCCAAGGACTAATGTGTCTATTACATTTTTTTTTTCCTATTCACTGTGGACGTTATAACTTTTAAGTGTAATAAAAATAAATTATTAGAAAGAAAAATGGAAAAAAAGATGCACAAAATACAAAGTCCAAAAATTTTATCAGTCAATAGACAAAAAGTTACTCTGTCAATTGCTAAAAACTTTTCTAAACATTTATTCTCTCTCTTTTTTTGAAGGTTATTATTATTATATTTTTTTAGGTTATTATTTTTTATATAATATAATTTGGAAAGGAATTTGATGCGAGACATGAATGTGCAAGTCAGGTTCATTACTATTTTTTAATGAAATTTATGGTCATCTGACTGTAATAGAAAGTAATAGTCAAATGACAATTGTCTACTGAGCTCACCATTCATCCCTATGGGAATGCAAAGTCCCAGCAGAAAGCATTACCAACTCTGGGAAAACTCCAAGACAACGGAACAGAAAGGCCCAAGACAGTTATCCTTAAAGAAGGACATTAGGGACTTCCCTCGTGGTCCAGAGGCTCAGACTCCAAGCTCCCAACACAGAGCGCCTGCATTCCATCCCTGGTCAGGGAACCAGATCCTACATGCCACAGCAAAGATACTGCTCCTACACGCCACAATTAAGACCCAGGACAGTCAAATAAATACTTTTTTTTTTTTTTCAAAGAGGGCTTCCTTGGCTCTCTAGAGGTTAAGAATCCGCTTTGCAATACAGGGGACACTGGTTCAATCCCTGGTTCGGGAAGATCCCACATGCCACGGGGCAACTAAGCCGGTGGGCCACAACTACCGAGTCAAAATGCTGCAACCACTGAAGCCTGTGTGCCCACAGCCCCCTGCTCCGCAACGAGAGAAGCCACTGCAGTGAGATGCCCGTGCTCCCCGCACCTAGAGAAAAGCCTGAGCAGCAACAAAGACACAGCCCAGCCATAAGTAAATAATTATTTAAAAAAGACATAAGTACATTTACATTTCCTCTGGATTTTTCTAAAGATTAGGGACATATGAAAGTGGATTTTGTAATGAAAATATTTTAATTTATTCATTTAATAAATATTAAATGCCTTTTGTGGATGTGTGCTGTCTTAAATGTCACAGGACAGAGAATTTATAGTTTAAAAAAAGGTACGATGTGCATATAAAGAACACATCACTGAATAGGACTGGCCAGAGCTATATGAAGTATTGGCCATGAACGATTTGATCTGTGAGGCTGCTGGTTACTCTGCAGTGTCTCTAAAAATTAAACGTTTGATCCCTGAGTGGCAAATACATTTTCTTCTAGATACTGTACAGCAAAGAGTAGTAATACTAATTAAAGTAGCCTTTATTTTCTGTAAGTTTCACAGGGAAAATGATGAAAGATTAGAGTGTACTCTTATTTGTTCTGCTTAATAACTGCACTAAAAGATTCCATTTATTACAGTCAAGATGATAAAATATAAATGAATTTTTGTCACTCTTTTCTTCTCCTGGAATGTATTCTTCAATGAAACATACTTTTCTATTTTCACTTCTGTGCCAAGAAGTAGATAAGAATCAGATGCGCTTAGTCACTCAGTCGTGTCTGATTCTTTGCAACCCCATGGAGTGTAGCCCACCAGGCTCCTCTGTCCATGGACTTCCCCAGGCAAGAACACTAGAGTGGGTTGCCACGCCTTCCTCCAGGGGATCTTCCCAACCCAGGGATCGAACCCAGGTTTCCCACATTGTAGGTGGATTCTT
Organism: Cervus elaphus; assembly: GCF_910594005.1. NCBI lineage: Eukaryota > Metazoa > Chordata > Mammalia > Artiodactyla > Cervidae > Cervus > Cervus elaphus. The sequence goes on along the minus strand of NC_057846.1, from coordinate 24,090,603 downwards.
TACTATCTGAGCCACCAGGGTTATACACATTTCTCTATGTTAGGCACTTAAAATATGATTTCAATGAATTTTTGGAACATCTGTATGAGAAAAGCATCATTATTATCTCCATTTTATCAAGATGGAAACTGAAGAGCTTGCCCAGAATCACATAGTGAGCAAGTAGTTTGAGACTGGAATTCAATCCTGCCTGAGTCCTGAAGGGTCACCCCAGCTCTGGACTCACATTAAGTCCCTGCATTCTTTTTCATTGGCAGTCAAGTTCACATGTACTGCAGAGGCTATTGTGATATTTCCACACTTACAAGACTTTAACAAGGCAACTCAACCACTCACAAAAGCAATGATTATATGTTATCAGCAATAACTTAAGATAGAAATACTTTCTAACCACATGAAGTTTAAATCTACCAATCTTCACAAACAACAATTCTCTATCTGCCTATCTTATCTACTGATAGATGTTCTTCTATTCACGGACAAAGAAAGAATAAGTTCTTTTACAAGGTGATGATTGTATAGATCAAACCAGAAATGCAAAAGGAGATAGTGATGAGGGATGGGGAGATGGGAAACCAGTGTGAAGGAGGGACAATGTATATATGAAAGACACAGGGAAATGAAGGTGAAGTTGGCAAGTGCTGGCTCCCGCTCCCAGGGCTGTGGGAGAGTGGGGCAAAGGAGACAACTCAGTTCCTCTGCCTCTGGTTTCAACCTGTCACTGGAAAGAGCAAACCCTCTTCCGTGGGCTAGTCATTCGTTTAATCTACGAATCAGAGATCAAAACTCATGCTACTACACAGCACCTTCGTGAAAAAGAAAAATGCCCTGAATTGAAAGAAAGTGTGCATATGTCCCCGCTGAAATTAATTTCAGTATTTTTAATTTTGATAAAGGCCAAGAATAGAATCAGGTCAAAGGTAAGATGCATAGATCTTCCAAAAAATATAAATTGTGAATGAGGACTTTTCTTTGTAAATTAGTGGTGGTTTTAAAATTAGATTAACTGTTTCCCAAGATTTTCTTCACATTTGTTTGACATCTATCTACATTCTCTTTAGTTATGCTTTTTCTCCCCTTTCCTCTCTTATTCCTACTTTAACCACCATCCACTCTTCACAGACCTAGCTTAAGAAAACCAAATATATGGTCCTATTATTAGTTAAGCGGGCTAATGATTAACAGCAGCTATCTGAAAACAAATAGATAAGGTGAAAATTGTTGTGCAATTTAAATCCATTGTTGAAGGATGTTTTCTTATTCAGTGTTATAGTCACCCCAGATGTCCAGGGAGAAAAAAGTACATTTCAAGATGCAAAAGGTCTGTAAGAGCGAAAGAAAAATTTCTTTCTTTCTTTCTTCCCCCTTGTCCCTTTGTAAATTTCATGATTAAAAAAAGAAATGAGGTATGAAAGGAAGGGAATACGACTATTTGTATATGCAAAAGAAAAAAACAACTAATGTACTTAAAGTGTTGTAGGGTGTCCCACAGAAGGAACAAACAAGCATAATAGGAAGATCCTTGAACACACGTATCTGTGCCTATTATTCCTCAAAGCAATGTTATAAAATTTAGTGTCTGCCCTTTCAAGACAATTGGATATCTCTGCTAATGCAGATTAGCATACTGTAAATAGTGCCAAATACAGTGTTATTCATAAAGTATCCATTGAGCATTTTTGGACAACGCTAACACAGACTAACAGAGAAGGCAATGGCACCCCACTCCAGTACTCTTGCCTGGAAAATCCCATGGACGGAAGGCCCTGGTAGGCTGCAGTCCATGGGGTCGCTAGGAGTCAGACACGACTGAGCGACTTCACTTTCACTTTTTACTTTCATGCATTGGAGAAGGAAATGGCAACCCACTCCAGTGTTCTTGTCTGGAGAATCCCAGGGACGGGGGAGCCTGGTGGGCTGCCGTCTATGGGGTCGCACAGAGTCGGACACAACTGAAGCGACTTAGCAGCAGCAGCAACATAGACTAAAGTTCAAGAAAGAAAACCACACGAGTGCTTTCACTGGCCCTACTGAATGTTTCAGTGCCTGCTGGAAAAGGACTAAGACTAGAGTTCAAGATCAGTGTGTATATCTGTTTGCTCATAAAACATTAATTGCATAAATGTTAAGGACCAGTAGCCAGTAACAAAGGTCTAATTCCTTAGGCATGCATATTCTAGCCACTTGCATGCATGCATGCTCAGTTGCTTCTGCCCGACTCTTTGTGACCCTATGTACTATAGCCCGGCAGGCTCTTCTGTCTGTGAGGATTCTCCAGGCAAGACTACTGGAGTGGGTTGCCATGCCCTCCTCCACGGATTCTAGCCATTCATCCAAATGCAACTGATTTTCCTTTAGGGGGGAAAATCAGTTAATTCATCTATTTAATAATACAATAATTTAAGTGAAAAGAAACAACTTATTACTTAACTGCTTATTTTAACACTGAGATGAGTGTCACACAACTTTGTGAAAATAGGTATTTGAATTTTGAATGACTTAGAATCAGTCTTAATGCCAAAGTTTTCCAGTCCATTTTTGCGGGCAGAGAAGAGCTTTTCTGCTATCAGGCCTGACCGTTCTTCCTTCACTAGACTACAAGGGAGAAATCTGCATCCAGGAACAGGACTTCCTGGTTTGTGCTTGACCGTTTCACTATATTTGCCCTTGACTGTATCCTTTTCTGACATTCAGAAGGCTGAACATCTTTATACCCACTTAAGAATAGCTATATCTTCTGCTGATTAATAAAATAAAATTTGCCTGACTTCTGACGTAACATTTTACAAGAGGAATACGTGTGAGTGTGTGTGTTGAGGGAAATGTCTCCCAATTCCCATTGAGATGGTCCCCATGAAGTCAGTCAGTGTTTCTGGAGTATCTCAATGTCTCATGTCAAGAATGCAGGAGCTCTAGGATACAAGATATAACAAATCCGTTTGTGTCAGATGATGTTATGCATACATAAATTAACTCCATGTCTCATACCAAAAAAAAAAAAAATCACACTTAGGGATGAGAATTGGCACTGATCCTTGAAAAAGAGGGAGACATGAGTCTCACCATTAAAATGAGAGCTGCCAGTGTAGGTATTGGGTTACCTGCATATCTGTTAATCCTGCATCTGAGAGAAGGACTCAAAGGCTCCTTTCTAAGTCCTTAAGGAAACCAGACTCTCAAATGATCTAAGAGGGAAAGCTTCAGCGAGAAAAGAAACAAAATGTTGCCCTCCTTTCCTGCAAGCCGGGTTTCATCCTCTCTCCCTCTCTGATGGTAAACACGAGAGGATTATCTCCCAGAAAGCTGAGCACAAGCCTGTCACAGCCTGTATGTGAAAAGAACGGAAAGCCAAGGAATCAGGACCCGAGAAAAGTGCAAGGAGGGTGATCCAGGGGAGTTAGTGGAAGTGATGGCAAACAGCGTCGTTCTGTAACCAGGCGCCCAGCAAGGTGGCTGTGGCAGGTGGAGGGGTGGGGTCCCCAGAAGGACCTTCCTGGCCCCAGGAGGGCTACTCACCCTCGCCGGCCGTCCTCCGAGTCGCTGTCCGAGGCCCACTCCTCGCCGATGTCCGGCAAAGCGAAGAACAGGGTCTTGGGGCCGGGGCCGGGGCCAGGCCCAGGGGGCACCCGAGCGCTGGGCTCTCTCTCCCTGGGGCCGGGGAGGCGAGGGTTCCGCGGGCTCGCGGTCACACTGCTGCTGCTGCTGCCCGCCGAGCCCCCGATGGACGGATACGCCTCCCAGACCGCGCCGGGGCCCGGGGGCGGCCGCGCCACGACCACCAGGTGGGCGGGGGAGCATGCCGAGCTAGGACCGCCGCTGGAGGGGGCGGGCGGCAGAGCCAAGGGCAGGGGCGGGGGCGAGGACCGGACTCTGGCTGCTCCCGGGCTACTGGGCAGCGAAGCAGGAGTCCCCACCGCCTGTGCCGGGCGGCCGGCGACGGAGACTCGGGCGTAGGGGGCGGCAAGCAGGGGATGGAGCGTGGCGGGCGTTGGCTGCAGCAGGACCGAGGGCCCCCGAGAGCTGGACGGGGAGTCGGGGGCCAGGGCCGGGAGAACGGTCAAGGTCCGGGCCGCGCTGAGCGAGGTGCCGGGGCGGGAGCCCGCGGCAGCAGCGCCTCGCGAGGGGCTGGAGGAGGTGACCGGCGAGGGGGCCGCAGGCGGCGCCGTCGAGGTCTTGAAGATTTTGGCAAAGAGAGACCCAAGGTCCAACACCGCGACCTTCATGTCCTGGCCCTAGAAACGCCGTCCTGGCTGTGGCCCGAACCTCAAGTCCACGCGGAGCCGGCCTGCAGGGCTCCATCCACCGCCGCGCGCAGGGCTCGGGACGAGGCGGCCCTGGGCCGCGATGGCGGGGCGCGGTGGGGCCCGTGGGGTCCCCTCTAGTGGCTCACCCCGGGGGGCCTCTGATGCTCTCCGTTCGCGGAGGAAACCCTCCGGGCGCTTGGCCCCGAGACTCCTCGACGCCGGGTCGGCCGCCCGCTGCGGTCAGCAGTCCCTTCTCTGCCTTAGCGCTGCTGCGAGACCCCGAGGGCAGGGGTCCCGGTGCCCACCGGGGGCGACTCCGGCAGCCGCCAGCGCCACCGCGGGCAGAGGACTCAGACCCGGGCCTCCGGCCGCCGCAGAGACCCCGACGGGCCCCCGGGACAGCGCGGGCGGTTGCTAAGCTAAACAAAAACCCGGCTTAGCTCACTGCTAATTGGGCCCCAGACTGCTGCCTGGGGCTGCGTCTACAATAGCCACCTGGGTCTCCTCCTTGACCCTCGCCTTAAAGGAACACTCTCCAATTTCTCCATCACCCCTTAGAGCGTCACCAGATTCGCAGAACACTGGGCTAAATAATACAAAGTTTGAACACAAACCTGGGAACCATAACCCTGATTCCAAAAAATCTGGGACTTAGCCAATCAAAGGCCAAAATGAACCATGGCCAGCTCTCTGATAGGAGGGAAGGTTAAGAAGAAGCTGTATTCAGATCATTTCTAGAGTATGAGCTTTCAGGGTTTAGGCCCCTAATCATCGGATTGATTCTGAACACATGTAATGGAATCTGAAGGGAGAGTCAGCAAAAAGGGTCATTGCTGAGTGAAGCTTGATTCAACTCAGCCAGTTCCTTGGGAGCTGCACTTGTCTGCTGCCACCTCTCTGGGTTTCTGATTTTACAGGCCCAGGACCTTCATAGCTGAGCAACCTCTTAGGATGGAACCCCAGTAACTTAACTCATAAAATATTGATGTGTAAATCCAACTCAGACGTGTTAAGTAATAACAGCTGCAGTGCTGTCTGCTTTTTCCCTAGAAGAGGAATTCCTGTTGAGGTCAAATTAAGTTGAGCACAGAATCAAAGTAAGGGGAGTAAGTTATATATATGATATATATTTCATATACAGAGGGTAGTAACATAGGAGCAAATCACCCTTCTCCATGAACAGCAGGGAATTCACCCACCTGTCTTCAGCTCTCTAGCTATTTCTATGCTTTTATTACTAACCACTTCCATTATTGCACAGGCCTTTTTTTTACGTACATGCTATTATCGTTGTATAGCTGCAAAGTCGTGTCCAACTCTTTTGCGACCCCATGGATGTAGCCCGCCAGGCTCCTCTGTCCATAGGATTTCCCAGGCAAGAATACTGGAGTGGGTTGCCCTTTTCTTTTCAAGGGATCTCACCCACCCAGGGATCGAATTCGCATCTCCTGCATTGGCAGGCAGATTCTTTACCACTGAGCCACTTGGGAAGACTGCTTTAAATACAGAGATACTGTTAATAAGGCCAACAGAAAAGTTCCTACTCTTTCAAGTCCCAGCGTTGAAGGTAGTTTGTCTCTGAGGTGTGTTTGCAGGTACCCTCTGTAATGGGCTGAACTGTGTTCCCCACAAAGATATGATGTAGTCCTAACTGTCAGTGTGTGTATGTAACCTTATCTGGAGATATCGATAGGATCTTTACAGATAAGATCAACATAAGACAAGGTCATTAGCATGGGCTCTAATCCAATACCCTTAAGAAGAGAGAGCTCTGAACACAAACACAGAAGGAGAACATCATGTAATGGCAGAGGCAGAGGTTGGAATGAGGCAGCTATAAGCCCAGCGGTGTCAATCTTTGAAGGCCAGCCCCCGGAAGTTAGGAAGAGGCAAGGAAGATCCTTCCCTACAGGTTTCAGAGGGGGCTTGGCTCCGCTGGCATCTGTTACCAGACTTCTAGTTTCTGAAACTGTGATAGGAAACATTTCTGTCCTTTTAAATCACCCGGTTTGTAGGACTTCCCTGGTGGTCCAGGATCCAGCTGCTGCTGCTATGAAGGGTGAAAGTGAAAGTCACTCAGTTGTGTCCCACTCTTTGCCATCCCATGGGCTATGCTGTCCATGGAATTCTCCAGGCCAGAATACTGGAGTGAGTAGCCTTTCCCTTCTCCAGGGGATCTTCCCAACCCAGGGATCGAACCCAGGTCTCCCACATTGCAGGCGGATTCTTTACCAGCGGAGCCACCAGGGTATATGGGTTCAGTCCCTGGTTGAGGAGTTAGGATCCCGCATGCCACAGAGCAACTAAGCCCATGTGCCGCAACTGCTGAGGCCCACGTGCTCTGAAGCCCATGCAAATACTGAGACCACGCGCCACAGAGTCCATGCACCGCAATGCAAAGGTCCCACATGCGGCAACTAAGACCTGACGCAGCCAAAATTAATAAATATTAAAAACAAAATCACCCGGTTTGTGACACTTTGTTATAACAGCCCTAGGGAACAAATATACTATTGGGGTGGTAATTAATATTTGGGATGCTTCATAAGATCTTTCTGGTACCTCTATGAAAGTCTTCAGTGGGTGTATTTGCTCTAAAAAGCTGACTACAGATTAAAATAATTATCATAATTGTCTAAAAAAAATCCAGGGAGGATGACAGAAAATATAAAAAGGACAGAAAAAAATATCATTGTGGTTTAAACAGTGGATGTAAGAACCTTCTGGTCAGCCAGCTTCATGAAGAAGGCACAATGGATAAATGATCCTTTTGTTTGAAGGTCCTTTGAAAATGACAGATAATTGCAAACATGATTAACAATTCTACACAAGATGCTAGGTCTTTTATACCCATTGTTCATCTGTCAACAGTCTTTCAGACAGATGTTAGCGGCTACCCGGCTTTTCTGTTAATTACCAGTAGCATGTCATTCTCAAAACGTGAGCCCCAGGTGATGTACCATGATGGTCTGACTCAGGCAGAGTAAGGAAATGAGAATAAATGCAGCGAATCATCCTTTCTAATTTTGCCAGTGTTGATTTTGGATAGACTTTATTTCAAATGTCAAAGCTGTGTTTTATGTGATAAAATTCCCCTGCTTAAATTGTTAAATTATTTGGTTTTCTGATGTGTATGATGATGCTTGGCTACATCACTGAGAAAGTATTAGGCAGTGATGACCATGTTGCTATGTAGAGATATTATGTTTTGGAAACCTGAAAGTTAAAACAACCTGAGGAATTAATCTGTTTAGGGATTTCTATCATCTCAGCATGATGCCGAGGTCAAGATTCTATCAAGAAAAATACTGTTGAATCTGATTTTATAAAAGAAACAACTGAACTTCTGGGGAAGGAAAGGCATTTGTTGATTCGACAAATATTTAGCTTAGCACCTGGGTGGAGACGGTACGGTATGGAAGCCTTTGGGGCTGGACTTCCTAGGTTCACACTGTCTCTGCTACTGGCCAATATCCATGGCTCTCTGTTCCTCAGTTTCCCCAACTGTAATCCCAGGGTGATAATGGTTCCTACCTCAAATAATGGGACTTGAAGAGTTACATTGACACATGCTTGGGATGTGATATGATCCCACAGGGTAAGCTCTCAGTAGATGTTGGTTTTTCGTCACATGTGATGCCAAGTTACACCCAGAGGATCCTCTTTATCTCAACACAGATGAAGCCCAGGACTCAGGCACAGTGCCTGCAGCTGCATCGCCCTCCAGCCGAGCACAGGAAATCCGTGCGTGCGGTGGGGCTGGGGGGCTCAAGGGCTTTAGGTCTCACCAGCAGGTCTCTGTCCACTTCAAGGGTCTGCAGGTCCAAGTTTGTGCTTAAAGAGACCTGGGAGGTACATAGCAGCCTTGTACCTGAGAGTTTGATTCGGTGTAAAGCTTCAGTTTTAGCACGTAATAACTGTGAGCAAGACTAATGAAAGGGAGCAAGAACTGGTGGAGTCCCCTGGGTATAAATCCTTTCTGTGTTTGTAGGGAAAGGTTTTTTCAGCCTCTTAGAACTTCCCAGAGTTCCAAAAGGCAAATTCAAGCCCCTGCTAATCAAGGAAATAGATGGGGAGACAGTGGAAATAGTGACAGACTTTCTTTTTTTGGGCTCCAAAATCACTGTAGATGGTGACTGCAGCCATGAAATTAAAAGATGCTTGCTCCTTGGAAGAAAAGTTATGACCAACCTAGACAGCATATTAAAAAGCAGAGACATTATTTTGCCAACAAAGTTCCCTCTAGTCAAAGCTATGGTTTTTCCAGTAGTCATGTATGGATGTGAGAGTTGAACTGTGAAGAAAGCTGAGCGCCAAAGAACTGATGCTTCTTAACTGTGGTGTTGGAGAAGACTCTTCAGAGTCCCTTGGACAGCAAGGAGATCCAACCAGTCCATCCTAAAGGAAATCAGTCCTGGGTGTTCATTGGAAGGACTGATGTTGAAGCTGAAGCTCCAGTACTTTGGCCACCTGATGTGAAGAACCGACTCATTGGAAGAGACCCTGATGCTGGGAAAGACTGAAGGTGGGAGAGAGGGAAAACAGAGGATGAAATGGTTGGATGGCATCACTGACTCAATGGACTTGAGTTTGAGCAAGCTCCAGGAGTTGGTGGTGGACAGAGAGGCCTGGCGTGCTGCAGTCCATGGGGTCCCAAAGAGTCAGACATGACTGAACTGAACTGAACTGAATCAAGGAAGTGAAGGAATTTGGAAACAAAGGAGGAACAATCAAGAAACAATAGTGCAGTAATTAAAGCAGGATCCAGGTTCCTCCTCAAAGGACAGACAGACCCATATCTTTGAGTTCTTCTGAAAGAACTAAGGTCTCCAACCACGTGGAGGATGGTAACTTTCTGCTGAGTCCTGGAACATCTCTTTTATCTCGCCAGCAACCAAAGAGAAGAAAGTCACACATCCTGTAGCCCTCACCCTAAGTCTATAAAAACATTTCGCTGAAAACCATTGAGGGGTTTGAGATTTTTTGAACATGAGCCACTCGTTCTCCCTGCTTGGCCATTCAGTAAACCTCTCTGGGCTCCAAACTCTGCCCTTTCAGATTGTTTGGCCTCACTGTGCATTCATTGATCACGTGAACTTCTGTTCCATAACACTTGTCAGTCTTGCAAAATACTGATAAATTGAAAGCTGAAAACATTTGCAGAACCAAGGTAATTGCTGGGGGGGAAAAGAAGAGTAAAAATCCCTGACTCTTCATGAAAAACATTTCACAAACCAAGATGTTCCAAAAGAGGAATAGAGAGGAAACTGAAGAACTGGTTAACAGTTCTCTAAAAATAATTTGCAACTGTAGAAGAGGAAGAAAACTATTTTTCTCTCTACACCTTAGGTTCATTGGCTGGGCCCTAAATAAAAGACTGACAAAAGAAAGATTAACAAGAGTAAAGTTAAGAAGCTTCCCAGTAAGGAAATAATATTTGTACTATTTTTCTGTGACACCGGCCAAGATAATGCACCAGCAAGAGAAATTGAAAGCAGCTGATAAAATATTTGTAACAAATACTTATGTACAAAAAATTCACAACTGTAGAGCACATGGCAGTTGACACTGGTACAGACTGAACCACTGACTGGGATTACAAAACACATACTGATCCAGAGGAGGAAAGTTACCTGTAGCAGAGGTTTTCAGCTGGAGTTCATCCCCTGTGGACATACACTCCAAGATGAAGACAATATAGGAGAATAAGAGGAGAGGCTGAGCCCTCCTTAGATAAGAGATAGGGACCATATATTCTTCATTCTCAAGGTCAAGGAGAGCTTCCTGACTACACTTGTATAGAAAGGCTCGGTGGAGGTCAAAAAGAGGGTGCTGATGCCAACCTACCCATAGGCCTCTTCCCTGGAATCCATCTTGGCTAAGAGATGCATGCCCAGATGGGAGGACCCTGAGCTAAAGCAAACACAGACTCAGCAAGGCAAAGCAAGGTGACTGGTCAGAGGAAACCCAGAAGAAACGCCCCATGTAAGAGATTCAAAGACCATGAGGGCATGACTCTCTGCCTCTGCCCGTGGGCCTGCTCACAGGCACTCTTGTTCCCCTTAATAAACACTTGGCTTGTTTCACTGCTTTCCATTGCATTGTGGGAATTCATTTCCACAAAGCTGATGGGCCAGGGGCCTTGTCACTGACCCCCCGGTCAGTGCTGTCACTCTGAGACCTCATTCCATCTCTGCTCAAAAATCAAAATCCTGCTTCAAACCGCTGCAGGCTGGAATGACTTGAGATCAAGAAGACAAGGGAAGAGGACTTCACGTTTCTAGGGACAGCAAAGTGTGGGACAGTAAAAACATGGCAAAAGTAATGGAAGATATGGCCGCTTAGTGAGGTTTGTTAATGTCGACCTTTCCATGGTACCATCTTATCTCTTCCTGCTCCTGGTTCGGAAGGTTTGGGGTGGGAGCGGGTGCTGGTGGTTCGCCTTCACATGGGGGTTTCTATTCTGCTTTCATGCAGACAGTGGGGTGAGGGGTGGGGGTTCACCTTCACATGAGAATTTCTGTTCTGCTTTCATGCAGATGGTGGTGGTGGGGATAGGGATGCAGATCGCTCATCCTGGTTGTCCTTTTTCTCAATTGCCATCAGCTCAAAATGACCCTTATGCCAGTGTCACACATTTTGGAGTGGTATACAAAGCACAATGGATATAAAATATTCTTACCTTTGACTTATAACACTTTACATGTTTAAAGTTCAGTAGATTATAAAGGACACGATGCTTATAGTTCTGACTTTTAAAGTACAGCAAGAAAAGGCCACTGTGAGGAAAACTAGTTTTAAAAAGCACAGAGATAATTCATATGATAAATTTAAACAGTTTTCAAAAACGACAGCACTGTTGGGGACTGACTCATCAATTTTCCAGGAATATAGTAAGGACCTTCTCTCTTTGGACTCCTCCAGTGGTCATTTCTTTGTTGCTATGGTAACTGGCCATAAGCTTTCCCTGGTTGCTTAAAGCCCTGTGGCCAATGAGCACAAAATGAAAAGCAGAAGATTAAGAAGGGGGCCACAGAAAGGTGAGTTCAAGGAAAGTTTTGAATATTTTATTTATTTATTTTTTAATTTGGCAATGTCACACGGCATGTGGGATCTTAGTTCCCCCAACCAGGGATGGACTCTGAGGGCCCTGCATTGGAAGCTTGGAGTCTTAACTACTGGACCACTAGGGAAATTCCAACATCTCCTTTTTTTTTTTAAAGGTAATTTCTTATATAGCATTGACAAAATGTCATAGTGTGTTAATTACTGTCCAAGCTGCATAGAAATAAATTTGCCTTTAAGAGGCTTATAAATATTATAAAAATAATTATATATGTATAATAATATTTTATATATATATATAATACACACACACACACACATTAGAGTAGGGCTTCCCAGGTGGCTCAGTGGTAAAGAATTGGCCTGCAATAAAGGAGACACAAAAGATGAGGGTTTGATCACTGGGTCAGGAAGATTCCCCTGGAGGAGGGCATGGCAGCCGACTCCAGTATTCTTGCCTGGAGAATCCCATGTTCAGAGGAGCCCTACAGTCTATAGTCCATAGGGTTGCAAAGAGTCAAACAGGACTGAAGTGACTGGGTACACACACATACATACCTTAGATAATAATACATTATAATAATATATAATTCGGTTGTTTGCACATTTGTGCCTTTGACTATTGTGTTGTAATGAATCTGCTAATATCTCTTTGAGATCCTGACGTTAACTCTTGGACTGCTGACCTGAAACAAATGCCGGATATTTCTCCAGCAAAAATGAGCTAATTTGAGATCAGCATAGAATTGCAATCGGGGTCCATAACCAGGGTGAGCCACGGGCAAGTTCCCACACAGCAAGAAAAGGGGACCATCTTTCTAGGGAGGAAAAAACCCAGCAAAGTAAGGAAAGCTGTAATAAACATAGTCCCTGACTTTTCATTGGCTGAGTCCTTGCCAGGAAAGAAGTCTTTCTTCTTCCTGTTTGGCTCAGCTATCCTCAAGGGTATGAGAGCGCCCTCTTCTGGTCTCTGTTTATTAATGTTTTACAGGCTAAATACCCAGAAGCAGGATCGTTTGATACTTGCAGTTTTTTGAGGAATCTCCATATTATTTCCCATAGCAACTGCACCAGTGTGCAAGGGTCCCAGTTTCTCCACAGCCTCACCAACATGTGCTGTCTTTTGGTTTTTCAATAAAATCCATTTCAACAGATGTGAGATGATATCAATTGTGGCTTTGATTTGCAATTCCCTGATGCTGAGTATCTATCCATATACCTGTTGGCCTCATCTTACACCATACACAATAATCAACTCAAATGGATGAAAAACTTAAACATAAGACCTGAAACTGTAAACCTACTAGACGAGAATACAGGGGAAAACCTTCAAGACCTTGGTATTGGCAATGATTTCACAGATATGACCCCCACAGCACAAGCAACAAAAGCAAAAATGGACGAGTGGGACTACACCAAACTCAACAGCTTATATTCATTGCACAGCAACGAATACAATGGAAAGAGTAAACAGCAACCTACAGAATGGGAGAAAACATTTGTAAGCCATACATCTGATAACAGGTTGTGATCCTGTGATCTATAGTAAGAATATGTGTTTGACCTTTGTTCATTTCTGGCACAGAGCTAAAACCCTCAAAATTCTTTCAGTGAGAAGAGCAAATGCGAGCAACTTTTGTTGTAATATTTGGTTTCTTGATCTCAGTTCCTGAAACACTTCAGAGCCATAAAAGTAAAGCTGGTGTCTTCACTTTTCACCACAACTGGTGAAAAGTCCCTTTCCACCACAACTGGCTTTAACTTAGTGAGGTGACATGGGAAGAACCTAAGGATGGGGGCTGGGTGCCAGCAGAGCTGAGCATCTGATTAGAAGTTTGGAAATTTCAGTCCCACCCCCATCTTCTGGGGAGGAGGGGACACTGAATTCAGTCAGCAGTGATCAACGATTTAATCAATATTGTGCATGTAATGAAACCTCCATAAAACCCCCAAAGTATGAGGGTTAGAGGGCTTCTGGGTTGGCAAACACCTGTAGATTCAGGGAGAGTGGCTGAACTCCAGGAGAGCACTGAAACTCCACACTCTTTCCCCATACCTTGCCCTAGGCATCTTTTCCATCTGCCTGTTCCTGAGTTATATCCTTTTATAATAAACTGGTCATCTAGTAAGTAAAATGTTTCTCTGAGTTCTGCAAGCCACTCTAGCAAATTAATGGAACCCAAGGAGTTGGTACCGGGAACTGTGATCCAATCAGGTGATGACTTTGGTGTGATTTTGTGTGAAGTTGGGGGGGCAGTCTTGTAGGACTGAGCCCTCAACCTTTGGGGTCTGACGCTCTCTCCAGGTAGATAGTGTCAGAATTGAGTTGAGTGACAGGACACCCAGCTTGTGTCAGAGGGCTGCTTGGTTGTGTGAGAACTCACCCATGCCACCACACATTAAAACTGGTTTTAGAAACTTTGGGAAATTAATTTCTAAAATATATAAGGAACTACAATTCAATAGCAAAAAAAAAAAAAAAAGCCCAATAACCCGATTTCTAAAATGGGCTAAGGGACTTCCTAGTTGGGCCAGTGATTGAGAATCTGCCAGCCAATGCAGGGGACACAGGTTCATTCCCTGGTCTGGGAAGATCCCACATGCCATGGGCAACAAAACCTGTGGACCACAACTACTGAAGACTGTGCATCTAGAGCCTGTGCTCTGCAACAAGGGAAGCCACCGCAATGAGAAGCCTGTACACTGGAGCTAGAGAGTAGCCCCCGCTCGCCACAACTAGAGAAAGCAATGTTGACCCAGCCCCAAATACATAAATAAATAAGAATAAATGATAAAAAGAACCTACTCGAAAGATTAACCAGAACTTCTGTTTCCTAACCTCAGCCCTGGACTATTCCTGAAATACCACCTTCCCTCTGTAGACTCTGCTATCCTGTCCAGAACTCGCCTGGTGCCCCTCGTAAGTGTGGATCTGGTGGTGGGCAGGGGTGTTCCTCTCCCTTCTGGGCGAGGATTGATCTTGGGAGCACATGTCCTTTCAGGCCAGGGAATGTCGTGAGCCGCCAGAGATAAGTTACATCAGGAGAGGCTGCAGAATCACTGTTTTCAGGAAGTCTAGAGGGATCCTCTGTTTCTCACCACTGCTTAGGTAACTGGGTCTCTCTGAGGAAGGACGATCTCATTTGACCCAGTGTTTATCCCAGTCAAGGCTGCTTCACACCAAAACAACCCCAGCAGAACAGCTCTTTAAATCCCCTTGCACCGAAGGGTTATCTTCAGCAAACAAGTAGAGTGGAGAAAAGTCTCTGATCTGAGAGCCCTCCTCTGAGGCCACAGCCAAGACAAAGCCCTTTCTTCTACCAGGGCGTTGGGTTTGTACAGATGCTTGCATCAGTAACAGTGGGTCCTAAGGTCGTTCCCTCCTGTGACTCCTCCCAGGCATTCCCGGTGTTTAGGAGCCTGAGCCCTTCCTATCCAAGAGTACTTGATATAAGATAAAGTTCTATAACTCATCCTATGGAGGAGGCATGGTTAGGAAGCTTGTAAGTTTCAAGGGTTAGGTCAGGTTCAAGTCAAGGGTCAGGTCTCTTTAGAGGAGATACTGGCCCTAGATAGCTGAGGTGCATATCAAAGGAATGATTTCAGTGATCCCAGACATTTGCATCTTCCCATGCATGCTGTTTAATCGTTCAGTCATGTCTGACTCTGCAACCACATGGACTGTAGACCTCCTAACTCCTCTGTCCACGAAATTTCCCAGGCAAGATAACTATTGTGGGTTGCCACTTCCTTCCCCAGGGGATCTTCCCAACCCAGGGAGCGAACCCTGGTCTCCTGGTTGGCAGGCAGATTCTTTACTGCTGAGCTACCTGGGAAGCCCATGTATGGAAAAGTCCTAAATTTCTTAGCTTGAGATATCTGATTTTCTTTAATTAACAAGTATCTTTCGACGTTCAGACTACCCAGTCTTTGTTGTAAAACGTCTCTGAAACCTGGCTCCTCCCTTCGCCTCCTTGGAGCAGTTCTCTTGGGGTTACTTGAGGTGCTGCCTCCCAGGCTCGAAGTTCTAAAAATTCCCGCTGAATAAAACACAACTCAACTTTTAGGTTGTGAATATTTTTTAACTCGACACCTGCTTCAGTTAACCTCCCTCCAGGAGTCTGTTTTCTGGGGAACTGACTTAAGATAAAAGTGAGCTAAGAATTCAGAACGGGTTTCCCAGGAATTCTCACCCAGAACTGGAAACGTTTTCCATCACTGAAAAGTGCTGTGACCCCTCCCTCGTGACTGTTTGTTAAGCTGGTGGGGGGAAAGTCACAGAACCAGTTTTTCCCCTGAACAGTAATATGGATTGAAGCTTGGTTGCAAGAGCTAAGAACGGCTGACATATCACCTAGTATACTTAGTAACTAGTGATCAATTGATTATCATTCTTTGCTATTTTAATACAGATTTATATATTTATCGGAAAAAAATGCTTCAAATCCCCTTGTGTTATGTGAGAGCAGGTCTGGCTTGTGTGGACTCTGAAGTTACAAGTTATGCTCCTCTGTTCAACCAGGTGTCATGTAAATCGAAGTCACAGACCCCAAGAGGGAATTTTATGATAATTTCTCATTTTGCCAATAGAAATCCACCAAGTTACAACTTCAAAATACCTTAAGCACTTCCCTGGTGGTTCAGTGGCTAAGACACTGAGTACCCCATGCAGGGGACCCAGGTTCCCTCCCTGCTCAGGGAACCAGATGCCCGGATGCCACAACCAAAGACCCTGTGTGCTGCAACTTAGACCAGGCATAGCTACATAAATAAATAAATATGAGAAACAAGCAAAACCAAAACAAACACAAAATACCTAGCCCCTTAAATCTAAGCTCTTCTGCTATGCCCTCTGCAACATGGTTCCATCCTCTGCGTACCCTGACTATCTTCCAGCAACAAGCCACGTCTCCCTCCTTCCCTTCCATCTTACAGTTCATTCTGCCATCTTCCTTGTCACTCACCAAAATCCTTCCTTGGCCAGGTCCATCTCTGAGCATCCCTTCCTACTTCCAGCTCCTACTGCCCGGCTTCCTACAGTGCATCTCAGACCCAACTGTATCCCACAGGGTTAGGCACATACTGGAGAAGGAAAGGTCAATCCACTCCAGCATTCTTGCCTGGAGAATCCCATGGACAGAGAAGCCTACACTCCATGGGGTCCCAAAGAGTCAGACATGACTTAGTGACTAAGTACAGGCACATGTAGCTAGCTCTTCAATGAATATGATTTTTAAATAGCTATGTTAATGTTTAATTTTCATACCAAAAATTCACCTGTTTTAAGTGTATGATTCAGTGATTTTTAGTAAATTTACAGTGTTGTGCAATCACTAACCACAATTCAATTTCAGGACATTTTCACCACCCCCAAAAGATCTCTGATGCCCACTGTCTCTAGGGTTGGCAAGACACATATTTTGAGCTCTTGATTTGGAACATCTTTACATTTTCTCAGGGTGGCCATCACTTACGGAGACCCTTTTACAAATAATCCAAGGTAGACATTCAAAAAAGCAAACACTGTTAAGTAAATGGCATTGAAAGCCTCTCCTTCTCACAAATGGGTTGCACCTACTTACTGCAGCCTAAAAGGTGTCACTTTTAAATCTCAATACCTAGATTTATTTCAAACTCCATGTTGTTGATTCAGCTGGATTCTGTTCTGAAAGTGAAAACGGGAAGGAGTTGGGGTGAACGGTTTACACGATGACATTCTGAGCGCATTCAGACAAGTCAGCTCAACTGTGGAAATTAGGTCAGACAAACATCCTTTTCTGTACTCCCTTTGTCTTGAACCCAAGGGGGATGGACTCCTCCTGAGAACAATTAGAAAGGTCAGCCTGCAGAAGAACCAGCTGCTGCTTCCTGTGTGAGCCAAACACAAGTCAAGGCTTATACCTTTTATTAGTTATATTTATATTCAGTTAAACTGGTCATCCCTTGTACAGCCTAACCTCACAAATATTAAGCAACATCTAAAAAATGACATTTGAGCTCAATTTAAACTGTGCCCCTGTGATCGATCACTTCATAAACAAATAAGCAAGAGAGAAAAAGCAAAATAACTTCCTGCTTTGCTTTTCACAAACTGATAATATATTGATAAATTCATAATAATAATAAATAGACCTCGAAATGTTTCACTGAGGTTGGGAGTATTGATAGATAACATACCAAGTGCATCAAGAAGAAAGCAGTTGTGATATATATTTTATGATGCCAAAATAAAACAGGATTCTTTCACAGATGGGCTTCCCTTGCGGCTCAGCTGGTAAAGAATCCACCTGCAATGCGGGAGACCTGGGTTTGATTCCTGGGTTGGGAAGATCCCCTGGAGAAGGGAAAGCCTACCCACTCCAGTATTCTGGCCTGGAGAATTCCATGGATTATATAGTCCATGGGGTCGCAAAGAGTCAGACATGACTCAGTGACTTTCACTCTCACTTTTCACAGTTAGAAAACAAATCTTAACAAAAAACAATAAAACAAACATCTCAAGTGTAAGGGTGACATATAACGTGAGCAAAAATAAATTCTCCATATACTCATGTTGTTGTAGAGTTCTTCAGAACCAGCAGGACAGCGAGTGTACTTTCTTTAGGATTACATGAACTTGCCCTGAGAATACAGAACTATTTAATAGTTCTGTGTGTGTATATATATAATGTATACAGTTAATATAAAACACAGAATATTTAAACCAAATCTCCAAAATGTGACATCTCACAGGCTTCCTAAATTCAGCAGACAAATGAGTGCTTCAAATACAGAAAGTATCTCAGCATGATCATTTCAACTCTCCCTTATATTTGAATATTAAAAAGCTATTCACGTCTATTTCCAATAATTAGACCCTTTTTAAACTATACAATGAAAGTAAAACAAAATAATCATAAGGAGTAACTTATACACAGGATACTTTTTAAATGGTTATAATAATATAGTCTATGTGAATATATTATACCACAATCATCATCACTAATGATATAGGAATAGTTCAGTTCAGTTCAATAGCTCTGTTGTGTCCGACTCTTTGTGACCCCCTGGACTGCAGCATGCCAGGCCTCCCTGTCCATCACCATCTCCTGGAGTTTACTCAAACTCTTGTCCATTGAGTCAGTGATGCCATCCAACCATGTCATCCTCTGTCGTCCCCTTCTCCTCCTGCCTTCAATCTTTCCCAGCATCAGGGTCTTTTCAAATGAGTCAGGTAGGAATAGTTAAGATTTTGTTAATCACTATAATTTTCAAGATTGGCAGGCAGAAAATCCCAGTGGAACCAAGTGAATTGGCATGTGCCATCTCCTGAGTCTGTGACCAGGGTAAGACAATATTTTGTTTCCACAAAACCAATCTACTAATTAACCTTCAGGAAGTAAGCCTTCCTGAAACACTTGTAAGTAAAAGAATTGTTTCTTCTTATGCCTCAGAATTCCAAATATCAGGAAACATAAGTATTTATTAAAATATTTATTTTATTAAGTAATCAAAATGAAGAATAAATGTTTTTTGTCCTGCGTGTATGGGATTCCCAGGTGGCACAGTAGTAAAGAATCTGCCTGCCAAGTCAGGAGGTACAAGAGACATGGGTTTGTTCCCTGGGTCGGGAAGATCCCCTGGAGAAGGAAATGGCAACTCACTCCAATATTCTTGCCCGGGAAATCCCATGGACTGATGAAGTGCCCAGACACAGGGTTGAAAAGTGTCAGACACCAACTCAGCAACTGAGCACACACACATGTTTACTAAAATGGCATTTAACATTTAATAAAATCAACACTGCAACAGGCACCACTAAAACACAAAGTTTGCAGTTAAAAAATTGCTGTAATTAAACTTTTAAAAATATGGGTGTACATTTTACCCTTTTACAACTGAAATAGCATTGTACCCATTAAAAGTCATATTTTATTCTGAGTGGATCCAGAAAAAGAAATAACAAATATAATTATCACAAACCCTCATATACCTCTAACTTTTCTTTAAATTGAGGACTATTTCAAAACTGTTTTCATAGGCCTCAGTAACCTAACTGTGTGTTTGTTAGTAAAAGATATTCTTATATGTTTATTTTGGGTCAGATTATGTCAACTGGTAATAAAAGGCCTGAAATAGGGAGACATATTTCCATAGAAGAGACATAGTGGTGATATTCTTACTTATGAATATGAACAAACAGATTTATGCTATTGTCAAGGAAAATGTAAATTTACCATGGAACTTTTTAAAATTAGGAAACTTACTCCTTTAATTTAGTCTTGAAATAAATTTAATGTACTGAATTTCTGGACCCAAGTGCTACTTTCAATTTATGATGAAAAGCATTTACCCGTTCTTTCTGAACCGGCCAGTTCAAAATGCAATGAGATTTAAACATCCCTCTTCGCAGACAGAGTGCATGATTCAGTTTATAATCCGGAATCTCCTCAAGAAAGATCAATATAATGGAATCCAGGTTTTGTTCAATAGCTTGCTGAACTGCATGGTGAACCTTGAATCTAAGTTAAAAACATTAAGTCATATATCAATACACAGTTTTTAACAGGCCAAAGCTCTAAAATCTAACATTCTCCTTGTAATTAACTTTAGTCTTGTCACTAAAACCCAGGTTATGTTTCTTCTTAATTTTATTTTTAAAATACTTTGAGTTGTGAGTAATAATGTTAATAATATTTAAAAGCTCGATTCAGGGGCTTTCCTGGTGGTTCAGGGGCTTCCTTAAGGACTCAGCTGGTAAAGAATCCGCCTGCAACGCGGGACACCTGGGTTTGATCCCTGGGTTGGGAAGATCCTCTGGAGAAGGGAACGGCTACCCACTCCAGAATTCTGGCCTGGAGAATTCCATGGACTGTATAGTCCATGGGGTCACAAATGGTCAGACATGACTGAGTGACTTTCACTTTCACTTTCTGGTGGTCCTGAGGCTTCCCTGTTGGCTCAGTGATAAAGACTCCACCTGCCAATGCAGTGGACATGGGTTTGATCCCTGGTGGGGGAACTAAAGAGTCGGGCATGCCTGAAGTGACTGAGCAAGCACGCACGGGGGAGCTAGGATCCCACATGCTGTGGATAAACTAGGCCTGCATGCTGCCAACTGCTGAGCCCACGGACCACAACTAGAGAGCCGATGCACCCCATGATGCATGGACAATCCCAAGTGCCATAACTAAGAGGACACAGCCAAATCAATAAAATAAAATTTAAAAAATTTTAAAAAACCAAAAGCTCAATTTAAAGATAAGAATACATTTTAAATGTCATGGTGTTCACCTACCTTTTGCATAATGCATCTTTCAACAGATTCTGTGTTATAATAAAAATAATTTTTCTGCTCCTTCTGATGCTGTTCACAATTGCTTCAAGTTCAAAGACACCTGCCTCAAAGTCCCTTTCTTCCAAACAAAATCTGAGAGTATGATCTTCTTCCTCCATTGGGGAGAAGTGCTTCCAGACCCAATCCCTATCTTTATAGGCATGAATTACATATGCTGCATATTCAAACTGCTCTGCTCTGTCTATTTCTTTGAAACCGAGAACTCGATGCACTGAAACATTCCAATAAAAAGATATCCTCCAGCCTTCAAAATGGATAAGCAGTACAATAAAGATAAAAATCAAAAGGATATTGGTGCTAATCATGAAAAGGAGTTCAAATGGGGCACTGTCTTTGCAGGCTGATACATCGAAAAGCACTACTGGGAAACCATGGTATTGAGGCGGAGTGTTGCAGAGGTAATGGGTCCTTAGTTCAGAGATGTTGGTGTGGGTACTATTAATCCAATTAACAAACCAGGCAATGCTTTCACAGGTACAATCAAATGGATTAAAACGCATATCTAAATCATTCAGGTTCCTGAATGCTAGCCCAAAAACAGTCTTTTCAACAGATGTTATGAGGTTCTTCTGAAGGCTTAATGACTTTAGTGACACTTGATTATCAAATACAGATTGTGGAAGGATATTTAAATTATTCATTCCTAAATCAATACTCTTCAATTCACGTAAGTCCTTGAAGGCTTCCACTGGGATCTCATCAAAGCCATTAGATTCTAAGTTAAGGATGTGGAGGCGAGAAAGACCTTTTAGAAACTGAACAGGACCACCAGGGTTGGCATGCTTCCAGAGCCGAGCTAAGTTGTTATGCTGCAAATCCAGAATTTCTAGTTTCTCAAGACCCTTCAACAATTCATCATTTATGTTGGCAATGTTGTTGTTGCTTAGATCCAGAATGACCAGGTTCAGAAGAGGGTGAAAAGGCGAAGGGGAGCTATCCACATTTTTCAGGGTCACCCTTCGGAGCATCAGTCTTTGAAGGCTTGGAACTGAGGTGAAAGAGTTGGTGGTCAGCTCTAGGTATTTGTTGTAGGAAAGGTAGAGTTCGACAATATTGTCTAGGCCTTTCCATTCCTGGCCTGTGAGTTCTTGCCCAATTTCATTCAGGCCGAGGTCAAGCATCTCCAGGTGCCCCAACCAAGAAAAAGCACCACTCTGTATTTTTGAGATTTTATTTTTGGTTAGGTTGAGTAGGAGCAGAGGCGAACCAGCGAGTGATAGAAATGTCTCATTTGTTAAAGTCCGCAAACTTGAGAAGGAGTCAGATAGACTTAAAAATTTCAGCCTCACCAATCCTGTGAAAGTATTTCTTTTTATGCCTGAAAAGTTGTTATCTTCCATGTTGAGGTACTCCAAACATTTTAGCCACTGAAAGGAAAAATCGTCAATCTTGGGGAGCGAAGTCAGTGAAATGCTTTGTCTAGTAAAAGACCGTCTCAAGTTCAGGTGTCTCAAGCTGGAAAGCCCATAAAAAGAGCGAGAAGACAAATGCTCTATGTTATTATACTCCAGAAAGAGGTATTTGAGATGTGGAAGCCAGGCAAAGGAGTCATTACCCATCACACGTAAGGAGTTACGGGAAAGATCCAGTGTGGTGAGATTTGTCTGCTTCAGTCCATCGAAGGTCATGTGGCTGATTGTGTCCAGCTGGTTGCTGCTCAGGGACAGATTCTCAATGCTTGTATTTGACAATTCCAAGCAGAGCTTCTCTATGAGACTGGGGCTCAGCTTGGCATTGTTCAGAGAGAGGCCAGATAATTTTCCAATGGCATGAAAACACCCAGGAGAGAACTAAGAGTGGGATGGAAGAAGAGGTTAATAATCAAAACACAGTAGAGTCTGTATGACACTTGGAAAACAGGTACAGTTCTTTACTCAATTTCCTTTCCTCTTTCACCACCTCCTCTGGGTTTTCTCTCCATCCCTCTCTTTCCCAGCTCCTTCCTCTGTGCCTTGGTCACCCACTTCCTGCTCCAGCCTGTACTCCCACTGGTCACTGGCTACTACTCAGCACCCACATCTTGGCCTCCATGCCACTTCTTCAGAGGGTCTTCCCTGATCTCTCAGACTAGGTTAAGCAGCTTCCCTGGTGGCTCAGATAGTAAAGAATCTGCCTGCAATGTGGGAGACCTGGGTTTGATCCCTGGGTGGGGAAGATCCCCTGGAGAAGGGAAGGGCTACCCACTCCAGTATTCTTACCTGGAGAATCCCATGGACAGAGGAGCCTGGCGGGCCACAGTCCATGGGGTTACAAAGAGTTGGACATGACTGAGTGGCTAACACACACACTTAGTACTTTTACTTCACCACACTAAGTATAACTGTAATTAGTAAACTCTTTGCAAAGTAAGCTCTGGGGCAGGTACTGTTTCTGTCTTGGTGATCACTGCTCTCAGTGAACACCCTGGAATGAAGGAATGGATTTTATTACCACCCACTGACTGAAGTGTTCACTGACATACGCTTTCCCTTCTGTGACTCTGAGCTCCAGCAACACTCTGTCTTTCCACCAAGGTTTCTGCTGATTATTTCATTACCTTGTTTCCATCTGCCTTATGCTCTGCCCCCCAGACCCTCACTGGAAGCCTTGGCTGCCCTGGGACTCAGCGCTGGAACAAGAGGGCAGAAGGCAGGAGAGAAGGAATCCAGAGAGGATAGACCAAGTCTTCTGGGAGAGCAAAGAGGCTCTGGTTTCTAACGTGTCACTTGTGTGACCTTAGAGCTAATGGAAGAAATAACAGAAAGGTGGAAGAAAGTGTGCTTTATCATAAGTGAGTCAAAATACAAAGCAGGAAAATGATTAGATTCAGTTCAGTTGCTCAGTCATGTCCGACTCTTTGCGACCCCATGAACCGCAGCACACCAGGCCTCCCTGTCCATCACCAACTGCCAGAGTCTACCCAAACCCATGTCCATTGAGTCGGTGATGCCATCCAACCATCTCATCCTCTGTCGTCCCCCTCTCCTCCTGCTCTCAATCTTTCCCAGCATCAGGGTCTTTTAATTAATTAAGGGTCAGATTAATTAAGGTAAATCTATATGATAGGGTTATTTTGCTGTCACTAAAATTAAGTTTTTGAATAACTCTTAATGACATGGAGGATAATGACAGGATATTAATTTTAAAAGGCAGAATGCACTGTCATCAGCAACACAGCTGGGAAAAGTACATGCCCTGATCTAACACTTCTAGAAACCCAGCTCTGTCACCAGCCCATCACCTGAGATTCTGGGTAAGTTCCTTAACTTTTCCTCATCTCAATTTACTGTTGCATCATGTGGAATCTAGTTCCTTGACCAAAGATTGAATCTGGGCCCCTCGCATTGAGAGTGTTGCGTCTTAGCCACTGGATCACCGGGGGAAGTCCCTCAATGTACTCCTGTGTAAAACCATGATAAGCGTAAGTTAGCTACAGAACGGTATAAAATTAGGCTGTATTCCTTTGCTGATCACCTGAAACTATCGCAACATTGTTAATCAGCTATATCCCAACACAAAATAAAATTAAAAAAAAATAACTTGTCACAATGCCTGACACTTAAGTACTGTTATGAATGTCATCTGCTGTTGTTATTTCTTTTATTAGGTGGATAAAAGCTGGATACAAACATATCCAAATTCTAACACTGGTTGCCTTGGATTATGGGGTTTTGGATGATTTTTTTCTTCTCATTACTTAACATATTTTACATTTATTTATTTATATATTTCTACAATCGATGTTCTAAACCAAAAATTCTGTTCAAAATGAACATGAATAGCTTGCATAAGATATTTAATTATTATCTCATGATAATTTCATTCACAGTCTCTTTTTTTATCTGAAAATCAACATAGCTTTATAAAAATTTGATTTTGCTTAGAATTCCCGATACTCTTCTTCTTGGCTTGTAAAGGAATAAAATACAGACATACCTGTATGCAAAAATAGTTAGCAAATTGATGGTCATAGACCGAAAAAAGAGCAGATTAGCTTTACTCCGTTATAGGAAGATGTTTGTAAAAATATAATGCTAGTTATCATTTATCGAGAACTTCCTATATGCCAGAGACTGTGCTAAATTCTTTGCCACACAACCCTATGGGGAAGTGTAATTACTATATCCATTTTAGATCTAGGGAACTGGAGCAGACAGAACTTGAATCATTTGCCCGATTGCATAATTACTAACAGATAAAGCCCAGACAGGAAATCAGCTAACTCAATTCGAAAGTCTGTGCTCTTAACCATCATACTATTATTAACTTTTCCAGGGCTTCTGTACAATAGGTAGCATTATTTCCACTTTATAGGCAAGGAAACTAGACCCAGAGAAGTATGTAGGTTCCTCAAGGCCAAAGTTCTGGTCTGTAGTGGACCTTCCACTTCTTTTTGACAGCACAGCCCCAGATTCTGGATTCTAACAGCTACCAAACTCACTTTCTTGTGAGGCTGACGTCAATGGCCCGGAGCAGTATGTATGAAGGATTTCTGGAAACCATGACAAAGGTTATCATCCCTTTCTCATTTCTAGCTTTAGATTCTCATCCGTATGAGACAATTAGGGTCTGCCCACACTGAAAAGTACAACACAGGAATTTTTACCTTACCTCTTTGATTTGATTTGATGACAACTCTAATCTTTTTAAAGAAGAATTGCCAAGGAAATCAAGTTCTTCTGGTGTTAGTGAAGAAATTTTATTTTTTGATAATAGAAGCTCTTGAAGGTTTTCCAGTTGGAGCTGAGTTCCTAATTTAGTAGATGATAAGCCATTATGAGAGAGGTCTAATTTGATTAAATTCTGAGGAGAAAAAAAATGTGTATGTAAGTTATAGTCTTGGCACCAAAAATGGTTCTTCTAAATGTACATGAATCTTAGAAATAACTGGACAGCAAAATAGCACATCTCAATTTTTCTCTAGAAAACTGACTGTAGGAGTAGTAAGAAATTGTTGTGGTCCTTTAATGGACCGGAACCTGGAGGTCCGAAGTTGACGATAAGAAAGTGAAAGAGAGAAAGAAGCTAATATTCCTTGGGTTACGCAGAGAACCAATAAAGCCCTAGGACAGGACTTGTACCACTCACGGAGGCACAGGGCACCCTCTCGAGGAGGTCTTGAAAGCCCGGGCAGGAGAGTGAGCTCGGCAGGTTTCCACGCTTCAGAAAATTAGCCGGAGTGAGTGAGTGAGAGAGAGAGAGAGAGAGAGAGAGAGAGAGAGAGAGACCCAAGTCTCTGGTGGAGCCAAACCTACAGCAATCATTATCAAGGGAACAAAGGATTAACAATGGTCATAAGGTCAGGAGACAATCCATAGCTCAAGAGGATCTTGACTAAGCAGTTTTGTCCTAAGGAGAATGTTTACTGAAGGAGATCCATGTGTGTGTTTCATCCTATGACCTCAGTCCTGGGAGCAGCGTGCCGTTCCACTCGTTCCTGTTACCAGGAACTGATACGGAACAGAGGATTTATGAGAAATAGAAAACAGCACACAGGAATCCTGTTAAACGTTCCCTGACAAGAAATCCTGATTGTTACTGAAAACACCATTGCTACAAAGATGAATGTCTTAATTCAAAGAATTTACTTCTCTTCCAAAATATAAAGACAAGTTTTATTTGTCATGATGTAAAGAATATTCATAATAAGCATTTTACTTATTTATAATAAGCTTTCATTT
Source organism: Cervus elaphus (assembly GCF_910594005.1). Taxonomy (NCBI): domain Eukaryota; kingdom Metazoa; phylum Chordata; class Mammalia; order Artiodactyla; family Cervidae; genus Cervus; species Cervus elaphus. The sequence continues at coordinate 24,064,297 of NC_057846.1, read as the reverse complement.
ATAATGTAGGAAATATTCATGTGGCTTATCAAACATATAGTCATGCATTAGTCTTGAATCTAAACAACAGAAAAAAAGTTGAAGAGACGGCATCTTAAGAGGCATGAAGAGAATGTTATTGGCCATGAAATTTTAAAAGGATTTTTATATTGAGAAATATTGGTGGTTGTGTAAATTTTGCATCCTGACTAGCACAGAATACTAATTTTTATCTGTTTTGTTTGTGCTTTGGGATGTTTTACCATTTTGTGCTACTTTTGAATATGTAAACTTCCACTCAGGCAAAACATAAGGAAAAGCTGATACATGTTAGGGCAAAGTCTTATGTAATGTCTACTAATAGCATAAGCCTTCAATTTATGTTTTAAAAATAAAAATAACATCTTGCCAGCAATTAACCAGATTTTGAGGTCTTTGGGTCCAAAGACATTTCATCCACGTCAACATCAGGCACAACAAGAAAGCATTTCAAATCCCCAGCTATCCAGTGAATCATTTTATAAATATATCTAAGCATATTAAATGTGTTCATTATTCTTGGTGTCTAAGGCCAAGGGATGCTCAGTTTTTTTGTTAGCCCACAAAATGAAGAAAACAAAGAGTTCTGAAAATAACTTTGATATAAAAAAGCACTTAATAATTGCCTCAGATTTAAAGATACTAGCGGGGGGAGGAGCTAAGATGGTGGAGGAATAGGATAGGGAGACCACTTTCTCCCCCACAAATTCATTTAAAGAACATTTGAACGCTGAGCAAACTCCACAAAACAACTTCTGATCACTGGCAGAGGACATCAGGCACCCAGAAAAGTAGCCCATTGTCTTTGAAAGGAGGTAGGACAAAATATAAAAGATAAAAAGAGAGACAAAAGAGTTAGGGATGGATATCCATCCTGGGAAGGGAGTCTTAATAGAGAAAGTTTCCAAACACCAGGCAACCCTCTCACCAGTGGGTCTGGGGGAAGTTTTCAAATCTTGGAGGGCAACCTAACTGGGAGGAAAAATACAGACCGGTCCATCCCCTGCCAGAGGCAGGGGGTAGGCGGGTGCCAGCCAGAGACGGAAAGGGGCAAACTCGGCCCCAGAGGGCATCCCTTACCAAACTGCAAACAGGCTTCCAGTTTCTAACCAAAGACTTCCTGAGATTCTGGATGGTTGACATCTGCCGGGAGGGTCGCAGCCAGAGATCAGCTCCCCAGAACAGACACAAGGCGCACCGGACCAGGCACACCCGGAAACTGAGGCTGGGACCGGGAGGGGAGAAGTCGCGCTGCACGTGAAGAGAGTGCGCTCATCAAGCTCCTGGTTGCCTGAGCTGCTCTGACGGGGAAGGCACAAAACGCAGGCCCAACCGAGTCTGCGCCTTTGCGGAGTACCCGAGAATCTGAACCTGAGCGGCTTAGACCTGGGAAGTGCATGCAACTCAGGGCCCACTCCTGTAGAGCAGCTGGGAGCCTGAGCAGTGTAGACAGGGAAAGCACACACACCGTGAGCGGGGGGGGGCAAACCCAGTGTGGCCGGAACACTGCGAGTGCTCCCCACACAGGCCAGTGACATTTGTCTGCAGCGCCCCTCCCTCCCCACAGCACGACTGAACAAGCGAACCTAAACAAGAGACCACCTCTGCCCACTTGTGTCAGGGCAGAAATTAGACACTGAAGAGACCTGCAAACAGAAGCCAAATAATCAAACGGAACCGCTTTAGAAGTGATAGGTGCAACAGACTAAAATCCCTGTAGTTAACACCAACTACACTGGAAGAGGCCTGTAGATATTGAGAAGTATAAGCTGGAACAAGGAACTATCTGAAACTGAACTGAACCCACACTGCCTGCAACAGCTCCAGAGAAATTCCTAGATATATTTTTACTATTATTTTTTTTTAATTAAAAAATTTTTTTTCTTCTTCTTTTTTAAGTCCTCTATTACTCCTTTAACTTTCATTTTTATAACCCACTATTACCTTGCAAGGAAAAAAAAAGGACCCTATTTTTTAAAGCAAACTTCATATATATTGCTCATACTTTTTGTGTTTTTGTTTTTTAATATTGTATTTTTAAGAGTCTAACCTCTACTCTATATTTTTAATCTTTGTTTTTTAGTATTTGATATCAATTTTGTACATTTAAGAATCCAATCTTCAGTACCCATTTTTACTCAGGAGTGTGATTACTGGCTTGATTACTCTCTCCCCCTTTTGACTCTCCTTTTTCTCCCCCAGGTCACCTCTATTTCCTCCCTCCGCCTTCTTTTCTCAACCCAATTCTGTGAATCTCTGTGGGTGTTCTGGGCTTCAGAGAACACTTAGGGAACAGAGTACTGCCTAGATCTGTCTCTCTCATCTTGATTCCCCATTTTTTCTCCTCCTGCTCATCTCTATCTCTTTCCTCCCTCTCCTCTTCTTCATGTAACTCTGTGAACCTCTTTGGGTGTCCCTCATAGTGGAGAATCTTTTCATCATTAACCTAGAAGTTTTATTATCAGTGCTGTATGGATGGAGACGTCTTGAGGCTACTGGAAGAATAAGACTGAAAACCAGAGGCAAAGGTTTAAGCCCAAAACCTGAGAACACTGGAGAACTCCTGAATCCAGGGAACATTAATTAATAAGAGATCATCCAAAAGCCTCCATACCTACACTGAAACCAACCACCACCCAAGAGCCAATAAGTTCCAGAACAAGACATAACACACAAATTCTTCAGCAATGCAGGAACATAGCCCTGAGCATCAATATATAGGCTGCCCAAAGTCACACAAAACCCATAGACATTTCAAATCTCACTACTGGACATTCCATTGCACTACAGAGAGAAGAAATCCAGCTCCACCCACCAGAACACTGACACAAGCTTCCCTAACCAGGAAACCTTGACAAGTCAATCGTCCAATCCTACCCACTGGGAGGAACTTCCACAATAAAGAGGAACCACAAACTACCAGAATACAGAAAGGGCACTCCAAACACAGCAATCTAAACAAGAAGAAAAGGCAGAGAAATACTCAGCAGGTAAAGGAACATGAAAAAGGCCCACCAAACCAAACAAAAGAGGAGGAGATAGGGAATCTTCCTGAAAAAGAATTTAGAATAATGATAATAAAAATGATCCAAAATCTTGAAAACAAAATGGAGCTACAGATAAATATCCTGGAGACAAGGATTGAGAAGATGCAAGAAATGTTTAACAAGGACCTAGAAGAAATAAAAAAGAGTCAATTAATAATGAATAATGCAATAAATGAGATAGAAAACACTCTGGAGGGAACCAACAGTAGAATAACGGAGGCAGAAGATAGGATAAGGGTGGCAGAAGATAGAATGGTGGAAATAAATGAAGCAGAGTGGAAAAATGAATAAAAAGAAATGAGGACAACTTCAGGGGCCTCTGGGACAATGTGAAATGCCCCAACATTTGAATCATAGGAGTCCCAGAAGAAGAAGACGAAAAGAAAGGCCATGAGAAAATACTCAAGGAGATAATAGTTGAAAACTTCCCTAAAATGGGGAAGGAAATAGTCACACAAGTCCAAGAAACCCAGAGAGTCCCAAACAGGATAAACCCAAGGCAAAACACCCCAAGACACATATTAATAAAATTAACAAAGATCAAACACAAAGAAAAAATATTAAAAGCAGCAAGGGAAAAACAACAAATAACACACAAGGGGATTCCCATAAGGATAACAGCTGATCTTTCAATAGAAACTCTTCAGGCCAGAAAGGAATGGCAGGACATACTTAAAGTAATGAAACAGAATAACCTACAGTCCAGATTACTGTACCCAGCAAGGATCTCATTCAGATATGAAGGAGAAATCAAAAGCTTTACAGACAAGCAAAAGTTGAGAGAATTCAGCACCACCAAACCAGCTCTTCAACAAATGCTAAAGGATTTTCTCTAGACAGGAAACACAGAAAGGTTGTATAAACGCAAACCCAAAACAACAAAGTAAATGGCAATGGGACCATACTTATCAATAATTACCTTAAATGTAAATGTGTTGAATGCCCCAACCAAAAGACAAAGACTGGCTGAATGGATACAAAAGCAAGACCCTTATATATGCTGTCTACAAGAGACCCACCTCAAAACAAGGGACACATACAGACTGAAAGTGAAGGGCTGGAAAAAAATATTTCACGCAAACAGTGACCAAAAGAAAGCAGGAGTTGCAATACTCATATCAGATAAAATAGACTTTAAAATAAAGGCTGTGAAAAGAGACAAAAAAGGACACTACATAATGATCAAAGGATCAATCCAAGAAGAAGATACAACAATTAAAAATATATATACACCCAACATAGGAGCACCGCAATATGTAAGGCAAATGCTAGCAAGTATGAAAGGGGAAATTAGCAATAGCACAATAATAGTGGGAGACTTTAATACCCTACTCACACATATGGACAGATCAACTAATCAGAAAATTAACAAGGAAACACAAACTTTAAATGACACAATGGACCAGCTAGACCTAATTGCTATCTATAGGACATTTCACCCCAAAACAATCAATTTCAACTTTTTCTCAAGTGCACATGGAACCTTCTCCAGAATATATCACATCCTGGGCCATAAGTCTAACTTTGGCAAATTCCAAAAAAACTGAAATCATTCCAGTCATCTTTTCTGACCACAATGCAGTAAGATATGTCTCAATTACAGGAAAAAAGCTATTAAAAATTCCAACATATGGAGGCTAAATAACACGCTTCTGAATAACCAACAAATCATAGAAGAAATAAAAAAAGAAATCAAAATACGCATAGAAATGAATGAAAATGAAAACACAGCAACCCAAAACCTATGGGACACTTTAAAAGCAGTGCTAAGGGGAAGGTTCACAGCAATACAGGCTTACCTCAAGAAACAATAAAAAAGTCAAATAAATAACCTAACTCTACACCTAAAGCAACTAGAGAAGGAAGAAATGAAGAACCCCAGGGTTAGTAGAAGGAAAGAAATCTTAAAAATTAGGGCAGAAATAAATGCAAAAGAAACAAAAGAGACCATAGCAAAAATCAATAAAACCAAAAGCTGGTTCTTTGAAAAGGTAAATAAAATTGACAAGCCATTAGCCAGACTCATCAAGAAACAAAGGGAGAAGAATCAAATCAACAAAATTAGAAATGAAAATGGAGAGATCACAGCAGACAACACAGAAATACAAAGGATCATAAGAGACTACTACCAGAAGCTCTATGCCAATAAAATGGACAAATTGGAAGAAATGGACAAATTCTTAGAGAAGTATAATTTTCCAAAATTGAACCAAGAAGAAATAGAAGATCTTAACAGACCCATCACAAGCATGGAAATTGAAACTGTATTCAGAAATCTTCCAGCAAACAAAAGCCCAGGACCAGATGGCTTCACAGCTGAATTCTACCAAAAATTTAGAGAAGAGGTAACACCTATCTTACTCAAATTCTTCCAGAAAATTGCAGAGGAAGGAAAATTTCCAAACTCATTCTATGAGGCCACCATCACCCTAATACCAAAACCAGACAAAGATGCCACAAAAAAAAAAAGAAAACTACAGGCCAATATCACTGATGAACATAGAAGCAAAAATCCTTAATAAAATTCTAGCAAACAGAATCCATCAACATATTAAAAAGATCATACATCATGACCAAGTGGGCTTTATCCCAGGAATGCAAGGATTCTTTAATATCTGCAAATCAATCAATGTAATACACCACATTAACAAATTGAAAGATAAAAACCATATGATTATCTCAAAAGATGCAGAAAATGCCTTTGACAAAATTCAGCATCCATTTATGATAAAAACTCTCCAGAAAGCAGGAATAGAAGGAACATACCTCAACATAATGTCATATATATGACAAACCCACAGCAAACATTATTCTCAATGGTGAAAAATCGAAAGCATTTCCCCTAACGTCAGGAACAAGGCAAGTGTGCCCACTCTCACCATACTATTCAACATAGTTTTGTAAGTTTTGGCCACAGCAATCAGAGCAGAAAAAGAAATAAAAGGAATCCAGATAGGAAAAGAAGAAGTAAAACTCTCACTGTTTGCAGATGACATGATACTCTACATAGAAAACTCTAAAGACACTACCAGAAAATTACTAGAGCTAATCAATGAATATAGTAAAGTTTCAGGCTATAAAATTAACACACAGAAATCCCTTGCATTCCTATACACTAACAATGAGAAAACAGAAAGAGAAATTAAGGAAACAATACCATTCACCATTGCAATGAAAAGAATAAAATACTTAGGAGTATATCTACCTAAAGAAACAAAAGACCTATATATAGAAAACTATAAAACACTGATGAAAGAAATCAGAGGACACAAATAGATGGAGAAATATACCCTGTTCATGGATTGGAAGAATCAATATAGTGAAAAATGAATATACTACCCAAAGCAATCTATAGATTCAATGCAATCCCTATCAAGGTACCAACGGTATTTTTCACAGAACTAGAACAAATAATTTCACAATTTGTATGGAAATACAAAAAACCTCGAATAGCCAAAGTAATCTTGAGAAAGAAGAATGGAACTGGAGGAATCAACCTGCCTGACTTCAGGCTCCACTACAAAGCCACAGTCATCAAGACAGTATGGTACTGGCACAAAGACAGAAATATAAATCAATGGAACAAAATAGAAAGCCAAGAGATAAATCCACGTACCTATGGACACCTTATCTTTGTCAAAGGAGGCAAGAATATACAATGGAGAAAAGACAACCTCTTTAGCAAGTGGTGCTGGGAAAACTGGTCAACCACTTGTAAAAGAATGAAACTAGAACACTTTCTAACACCATACACAAAAATAAACTCAAAATGGATTAAAGATCTAAATGTAAGAGCAGAAACTATAAAACTCCTAGAGGAGAACACAGGCAAAACACTCTCCGACATAAATCACAGCAAGATCCTCTATGACCCACCTCCCAGAATATTGGAAATAAAAGCAAAAATAAACAAGTGGGACCTAATTAAACTTAAAAGCTTTTGCACAACAAAGGAAACTATAATCAAGGTGAAAAGACAGCCTTCTGAATGGGAGAAAATAATAGCAAATGAAGCAACAAAGGACTAATCTCAAAAATATACAAGCAACTCCTGCAGCTCAATTCCAGAAAAATAAATGACCCAATCAAAAAATGGGCCAAAGATCTAAACAGACATTTCTCCAAAGAAGACCTACAGATGACTAACAAACACATGAAAAGATGCTCAACATCACTCATTATCAGAGAAATGCAAATCAAAACTACAATGAGGTACCATTACATGCCAGTCAGAATGGCTGCTACCCAAAAGTCTACAAGAAATAAATGCTGGAGAGGGTGTGGAGAAAAGGGAACCCTCTTACACTGTTGGTGGGAAAGCAAATTAGTACAGCCACTATGGAGAACAGTGTGGAGATTCCTTAAAAAACTGGAAATAGAACTGCCATATGACCCAGCAATCCCACTCCTGGGCATACACACTGAGGAAACCAGAACTGAAAGAGACACATGTACCCCAATGTTCATCACAGCACTGTTTATAATAGCCAGGACATGGAAGCAACCTAGATGCCCATCAGCAGATGAATGGATAAGAAAGCTGTGGTACATACACATGATGGAATATTACTCAGCCATTAAAAAGAATACATTTGAATCAGTTCTAATGAGATGGATGAAACTGGAGCCCATTATACAGAGTGAAATAAGCCAGAAAAAAAGAACACCAATACAGTATACTAACACATATATATGGAATTTAGAAAGATGGTAACGATAACCCTATATGCAAGACGAAAAAAGAGTCACAGATATATAGAACAGACTTTTGGACTCTATGGGAGAAGGTGAGTGTGGGATGATCTGAGAGAATAGCATTGAAACATGTATATTATCAATTGTGCAACAGATCACCAGTCCAGGTCTGATGCATGAGACAAGTGCTCAGGGCTGGGGCACTAGGATGACCCAGAGGGATGGGATGGGAAGGAAGGTGGGAGGGGGGTTCAGGATGGGGAATACATGTAAATCCATGGCTGATTCATATCAATGTATGGCAAAAAACCACTACAATATTGTAAAGTAATTAGCCTCCAACTAATATAAATAAACGAGAAAAAAAAAAGGAAAAAAAAATAAAGACACTAGCATACGTTTTGCATAGATCTACAATTCAAGTAAAGTGCTGACAAGAAAAAGGTGGTAGCCACTGGAAAAGCAATACTGTAGAAGATTTCATAAATCAAAAGGAGGTAATTTTTCACTGAACAATTTGCTTTATCATGCATCAGTTTGTAACTTTATTTAAATCAGATTTTGGACTCGACACTTTTCCATCACTGCAGGTACTAAATCAGCAGTACTGAGAGTTTATTTGCCTTTCATCATGGGATATTCTGATTCGTCTCTGGTCTCAACATCTTATATCTAAGTTCTGTTTCAAGTGGAAGGATGTGAGAGATGAGAGTTCTTTAAAATTAAGATTGAAACTGACTTAAGACAGTATTTGCTCTTTTGAAAATATTTCCAATCATAATGGTCATATCTGAGTGTGGGGTCCCCCTCTTCCCATTTATGTAGATCAGACTTCTCATTCTTCATCTTGATGGCTACAAAGTCTAATGATGCATAGATGACTTGAAAACAACATTTGATAATATATTTTTCACTTCTTACATGAAAATGTTCATTTTTCTTACCTTCAGGTTTTTAAAGGGATCATTTTTAATTTTCTGGATTGAGTTGGACATTAGATGGAGTTCAGTCAAATTCATGCAGAAAATAAAGGTTTTATCAGAAAGCTGGGATATCTCATTGTGCTGGAGGTTCAAAACTTCCAACCAAGGGAGACTTTGACACAGTTCTGGCTCCAGCTTTGAGATGGAGTTAAATCCCCCATCCAAGATAGTAAGTTGGCTGTATCTTGTAAAATTGGCAGGTGGCAATCTTCTGAGTTGATTATGGGTAAGATTCAACACAGTTATGTTTGTTGGGAGGTCATCAGGTATTTGAGTCAACTTCAGATGACTACAATCAGCTACTTCATGTCTAACAGTACATTTGTTGGCAGAAGAGGTACACAGTATCCAACAGGTCAACAGTCCCCCAAAAAAGTAGATATGATAAGGCAAAGGCCTGCTCATGATTTTGCCTTATGAAGAAAAACATAGAAATAATGGACAGCATTAATAACATGCACTTTCATATTCATTGGTTTATTCCTTGTAATAATATGCAACCAAACATGACTATGTGTCTTCTTGATACTCACAACATTTATGATAAACAAGTATGTTTTATACAAGCAATACATCAAGTGGATTGAATCAGCACAAAAAAGTCACAAATGGAACCCACAAACTCTCCCCCTTCCCTGGTGACTTAGGGGTGAAGAACCCGCCTGCAATGTGGGAGACTTGGGTTTGATCCCTGGGTCGGGAAGATCTCCTGGAGGAGGGCATGGCAACCCACTCCAGTATTCTTGCCTGGAGAATCCCATGGACAGAGGAGCCTGGTGGGCTACAGTCAATGGGGTCACAAAGAGGCGGACACACTGAGTGACTAAGCACAGCGCACGGCACAGTTGCAACCTTCCAAGGTAAACCTCTTGACAGCTTCTACTTTTAATTCTCATGGTCCCTTCCACAAACCTGAATAATATGCTTATGTTTCTACTTCTTTATTTCCAGACTTTAAGTAGTTTCTTCACACCCCCACCCTCAAATAGAGAACTTAATTATACTCTTTCCTCATCCTCTTCACATTTCTCCTTAGTTATTTTTTATTTCATTTAGTATATTGTTATATTTCTCACTTTAAAACCTATTCCTAAGACTCTTCTCCTAGTACCATAAGGGTAGGACCTCTATTTACCAGCTCATAGGCACAGTCCCCTAAATACACTCCCCTCCTTGTCTAGGTGACATTTACCACTTCCACAAGGGCTACAGCTAGAAATTAGAATTACCAAGAAGGATTAAGCCATTTATAAAACATGTAAGGACTGAAAGACATTCCCAGATCTGAAGATAACACTTCATCTGCTAGAAAAGATTCACCAAATGCCAGGCAGTGTGAGTGAAAAAGGAAAAATACACATATTCTTATGAAACTTCAGAATTGTGATCACTCACCAAAAATATCCTAAAACTCTCTAAGGAGAACATATGATCCACTACTTCCACAGGAAAGAGATCCTGATTGCTACAAAGCTTTTCACCAGCAACATAAGTCACTAGAAAACAATAGTGATAAGTTTTCAAAACATTCATGGGGAATAATTTTGAACCTCAAATTTCATGTCAGGCTGAACAATTAAAGGTAAGGGGAAAAAGCATTTTGAAACATGCACAGACTCAGTAAGTTTATAACTAAGCAACCTGCATAAAAGACTTTAATTCTAGAATGTACTTCAGTAAAATAAACAAAAACACAGCAAGAGAATGAGATGAGAGTGAAGAGCTGATGTTTCATGAGATGTAATAGAAACAAAGAAAGGCTGAAAGAGATGAAAAGTAAATTCACTGAGCCTTGCAATTTTGGAAAACTTAGGATTACACATTTCACTTTTCTAAGTGAAAGACAATAATGTTTGGGACATGGCATCTGGAGCCAGGCTGCTTAATCCTTATTTATAGTTTGGCTTGTACAGTTTGGTTTGTAAATTCACAACATTTCCCCCTAAATTTATGCAGACACACACTAACATGTAATCCTACTTGAAAATTTGGAGCCAGCTTCCCCAAACCAGTACTGCCTGAGGCTGATCAACCCACATCTACTCATTTCTGACCTTTCTACACTTCTGGACATTTTTCCATGTCTCATCTTCTTCCGTTTTCCTTTTTAGGCCAAAGAAAGCTATTTGCTTACTCCTAGGAAAGCCTGGATGTTTTCTCATAGTCAGATTTATTAAAGAATGTCAGCCCCTATCTCCTCTCCAGCCAAAAACACTGAGAAAAGGAGATAAGTTCTTTAAAGCTCAGAGGGCTTTGTACCTTTAAGAAAAGATGTGATTTTTTGTTTGTTTCTCTTAAGAAGGCAGTTGCAGAATGATTTCTATCACCTCCTCAGTGTGCTTTCCCACTATGGAACATCACAAAAAAACAGAATACCACACAAGATGTTTTCTCATGTTAATTAGAAATTATTGCTGTCACTTGTCCTCTGTGTTACCATATATTTCTCCCCACTTCTTCATCCTCTCCCCTTTCCTCTGTTCTCCTTGTTGAATGATTCTGACTCCATTTCAAGCACCAGATCAAATAAAGACCAAAGAATGTTAAAACCAACGTGATTCTAGCTTTATCCAACATGAGAGCTCCTATCCCAACAAGAATGTAAAAAACATACCTTCACTTACTGTGACAACAGCTGACCATTCCTTTTTTTTATTAGTCCAAATCCAGTTCGTTTTCATCTGGGGAGTGTGCTGCAATTTTGAAAGTGAAACTGAAGTTAAAAAAAAAAAAAAAAAGACAGCTTTTCTACTTGGCACATTCAAAAGAAAAACACCACAGTCTCAGAAGTGTTTTATATTGCTTCTTAGAAATGTCTTCTTTTTTCTTTTTCATGTACAGTCCCTTGGGTTTTATTAAAAGAGTCACAGACACTGTGACAGAGAACGTTGAAAGAATTAAGACTTCACCCTTTGATATGAGCAGAGCTAATACTCTAGAAGTTGATGAATATCTGACTCAGAGTGAATTCCTCTATTTTTTTTTTTTCTTCAAACTGAAGTCTGATGCATGGCTGTCAGAAATCTAGTAGAATGTGATTAGAGGAACAGAAAAAATCTCTCAGTCCCTAATTAAAGCTAAGTACTTTCACTTCTGTTATCTCACTTTATCTTTTCAGCAACCTTGTAAGGCAAATAATGTAGAAATTAACCTTTTGATCAAAGAGACCAAGTTTCACATGAGAGGAAAAGCTGGCTTTGGCAAAGCCACGAGCCAGTCCTAACTCATTCTGTTCTGCTTTACGTGATCAGACTCTGTTAGGGAACAAATAGACACATCCAGAGAAAATTCAGATTCACTATTTAGTTACCAATTAGCTTTACTGACTTCAACTAGTGTAAGGAATATGCTTGTCAAAAAAAAAGAACACTTTTTTTTCATTGTTAATGTAACATGGTATGGTTGTTATTATTTTTTAATTACTCAATTTTTTTAGAGAGTTGGGAAGTAAGTTTGCTTGGGGGTAAAATGAGAAATGCAGCCCGGGAGATAGCATTTTAGATAGCTCTGAGAAACTATTCAGAGGAGGCAAGAGGAGGAACAAAGATATATAGGAGTTTTCCAACCAAGCGCAAGTAGTCAGGAGTATCAATTAAATCATTAATTAAAGAAACCATCTAATTAAAGAAACCAGACTTCCAGGTTTCTCAGGACTTTCCTGGTGGCTCAGATGGTAAAGAATCTGCTCGCAGTGCAGGAGACCCCTGGGTTGGGACGATCCCCTGGAGAAGGAAATGGCAACCCACCCCAGTATTCTTGCCTGGAGAACTCCATGGGAGAGGAGCCTGGTGGGCTACACCCCATGGGGTCACAAGGAGTCAGACAGGACTGAGTGTCTAACACTTTTCAAGGAATTTAGCACCTTTTTATGTATAGGAAGATGCAAGAGTCTGGTTTCACTGAAATCATTCCTTTGATATACACCTTAGCTACCTGGGGCCAGTATCCTATGTTTTCACATCTTGAGTTTCCTCAGTGGCTACAGTCCGATGGCTGCTAAATGGCAGGTATTCTTTCCTTCTGTTCCCTCAGGGCTGATCAGCTCAGGTTGGAGGGCTGCAATTGCCGATAACTGTGACATCCTTGTTTACTGATATGGCAGGAAATTTTCCATTTCTCACTGTCATGTTATATAGTAAAATATAACAATCAGCAGGAACTGTGGAGATCATTGAATCCAACTTCCTTGTTTGAGAAAGGAGGAAAATGAAACACAGCAAGAAGAGAGCTTTACCTGAGGACATAATGCAAGCTGCTGCAACACTTTATACAAACGAGGGAAGAAAACCTGGAACAGGTGAAACCTGTCGCTATCTTGACTTGACTGCAGAAATGAGAGCAAGAAATACATTTGTTTCAGGTGCAAAATGCCCTTTCCTGGGCCCCAGCATTGGGCATACCACCTTGTGGTTACATTTTTCTGAGCCTCTGTTGTCACATCTATAATAGCATAAGCTATATAGCATAGGCTATATAGCATAAGCAGGTAACTGTCCTGAGTAAATGATTTATCCACTACATCTACGCATTGGGATGTGCAGTAAAACATTCCCAGTATTCAGAAGGTTTCTCCTCTGTGAGCCACCGAAGGCAGGACAGGATGTATTCGTGTGTGACTCTCCAGTCACTCTTCCATGGTCGGTTAACACTGCCGGCTCCAATGGACCAGGCTGCCCTTCAGTATTCAGACCCTTGAGTGGGCTCCACATTGACCCTGGATTTGACCATGTGACCAGCTTCGGCCAATGGGATATTAGTAAGCACGCAGCTAGCCAAGGCTGGATAAGCATTGGCACATGAGGACTTTCCCGCTTCCTTTCAGAACCCAGTGGCCATGCGGCGAGAAGCCCAGCCTAGCCTTGTGCAAGGTAACAGGGAGGAGAACCAACTGTCTGGCCGGTATCTCCAACGGAGCACCCAGAAGATGGCCATTGAGGATGCCACATTGGGAGCGGATTTTCCAACCCCAGTTGAGTCACTCCAGCTGATGCCCCAGAAGGCAGAGACGAGTTGTCCCCACAAGTCCTGCCCCAACAATTCCAGAAGAACAAACATAAACAATGTGATGTACTAAATTTAAAAAGTTTGGAGTGATGTGTTAGACATCACTACATAAAATTCCCTCCTTCCATAATCCAACACGCCCATCTCTTATGCCTTATAACTTCTTGTACATATCAGGCTTTCCATAATGTTGGCTGAACTAATGAATGGCTGCCCAGGATAATTTTTATGGTGAGCTCATAATACAATTATTAGTTTAGGCATAATACCACTTCCCATCGAGATATGAATAGCCCTCAATTCATGCTGGCTTCTAAAAACAACACAGGTTAGTTTCTCTCCAGTGTATGTTTCTTAATTATGCATTAACTTATTTATCTATTATGGCAGTAGGTGCTACAGTAAAAAACTTTATTTTTCCCTTTTTAAGGGAATTAAAACTGTGATATATGTCCATATGTGGGCTTGAAAGAACCAAAATAAACAAAACAGAAACAGACTCACAGATACAGTGAAGAAACTGGTGGTTATCAGAGAGGGTGGGCAGGAGAACAGATGAGGTACAAACTTCCAGCTACAGAATAAGTAAGTCACCAGTATATAATGGATAGGGAATAGAGACAATAATCTGAGAACAAGTTTGCATGGTGACAGATTATAACTTGACTTATTGTGATCAAAATGCATAAAGATACTGAATCACTATGTTGTATACCTGAAATTAATATAATATGTTAATGATGATTCCAAAACAAAATCTTCCCATCAGTTTATTATGTGATCAGTATATTATGGACCTAGATAAACAGTTAGGAGAAGGCAATGGCACCCCACTCCAGTACTCTTGCCTAGAAAATCCCAGGGATGGGGGAGCCTGATGGGCTGCCGTCTATGGGGTCACACAGAGTCGGTCACAACTGAAGCGACTTAGCAGCAGCAGCAGCAGCAGATAAACAGTTACATTTCCCTCAAAGCAGATGACAGTTTGAACTATGCTCACTGGTCTCCTTTCACAACCACTGTTCCGAAAGGACATTAATCCTGCTCTGAGTTGTCTGAAATTCCAGAAGGCATTTCTTTTTCTTTGTGAATTCTTTCTCTAAAGTACAGGCGCATGCGCATACTGGCCCTTGTGGGCCAGTGGTTAAGAGCCACCTTGCAATGCAGAGCACACCAGTTCAATCCCTGGTCCAGGAAGATCCCACATGCCGTGGGGCAAGTAAGCCCATGCACCACAACTACTGAGTGTAGAGCCTCTGCTCCGCCGCAAGAAAAGCCATCACAATGAGAAGCCCAAGCGCTGCAACTAGAGAGTAGCCCCGACTCATTGCAACTAAAGTCTGAGTGCAGCAATGAAGACCCTGTGCAGCCAAAAATAATAAAGCAAATAAAATGAATTAAAAACACAAAAATAATAAAGTGAAAGACGCAGTTCCTCTCGCCAGTGTCATTTCCATTTCTGCTTACTGAAGTGATGGTTTAAATTAAGTTTGTTGTTGGCCAGGCAACAAACTCAGCAAGAATTTGATGAGAGGAAGTAACACTGTGCCCCTCCTGTTGCTTTCATTCACGTCTACTAAGCAAGAGTGAACCTGAACTTCCCTTCCGAAAGAAAAAAGAACACACACGCAATATTTGACACACAGAGCATCTAACTTACTTTGAACTTTATTTTGTTATTTCTTGGTAATTTTACAGGGTGGTTGAAAGTGGTTAGAGCTTCACTCTCTTGTAAATCCAGGGAGGTGGGTTCGTGTGAATGGGTCTTGTGCTTCTTCACTGACAGTCTCAAGATATGGTGAAGGGCGCTTCAAACTCTTTGTTTTAAATTTGGTGTTCATTTAATTTAAAAAATAAAATCCCAGCTCCAGTGGTTAACACTGCTCACTTCCACTGCAGGGGCAATAGGTTCTATCCCTGGTTGGGGAATTAAGATCCTGCATACCATGTGGGGTAGCAAAATAAAATAAAATAAAATAAAATTCCACTTCACTATCATCCTACACTTTACTCATTTATTTTCAATGTGGACATTTTCTCAGTAATTATTATGAGTAAACTGGCCTTCTGGAATTGTTCTACAGAGTTATGATTAAATAAATAACCCTAGGGGTGCTACCTCTGTCTATATGAGGAACAGCTTAATTTCAAATCAAAATCTGCTGATAAGAGCATTTGTCCTTATTATTCTTACTTTTCCCCCTTTCTTTTGAACTGGAGTATAGTTGATATGTGATATTACATCATCCTACACTTTAAATGGACATGAATTTGAGCAAACTCCAGGAGATAGTGGAGGACAGAGGAGCCTGGTGTGCTGCAGTCCATGGGGTTGCAAACAGCCAGACACAACTTAGCAAGCTACAACAACAACCACACTTTAAATATCTAATTTAAATCTGAATGAATTGATGCCTACTGGGTTTCCAATGAATGGAGTTATAAATACTAGACAAAGCCATTAAACAATCACACTTAACACAAGAAAGTTCAAAGTATCAAAAGCAACTAATAATTTATTGGAATCTAATTGAAATGGTCATTGGTGAGAGCTGAATGCTCCGACAGGTTGATTTCCACTTTATAAAGCAAATTTTGAATTTGTTATTGTTTAGTCTTTTAAGTCGTGTCTGACTCCTTTGGGAATCCATGGACTGTAGCCCCCACCCCACCCCCACCCCCGCCCCCTGTCCCCTCGGCTCCTCTGCCCATGGCATTTCCCAGGCAAGATAAACGCAGAAAATTAAAGAGGTTGTCCAGTGTTGAAAGGATCGGTATTTGCTTTTGAACATGTTTCTTGTCTTTCCCCTAAGAGGAAGCTACACTGTATCTGGGATGATTTATAATAATATGAGAACTGGTCCTTAAAAAATGAGAAGTAAAAGCAGAAGAAAGGTGGGGGAAAGGGAGGTTTATTAGACGAAAGATTTGGAGAAAAAGTACAAAAACCTAATGCAACTCAGAAAGTTGTAATCTAGAGTCTACAGTCTGTATAAAATGTTAATCTTATTCTTTACCTAGAAATAGGCCTATATAAGAGTTAAATGTACATTTTAACATCACCAAAAGAAATCGTAATGTTTCTTTCCACTTAAACTACCTGTTATAAAGTGGTTGGACTGTGAAAGGCCCTCAAAGGAAGTGAGTGAATTCCTCAAGAAGAGGGCTGACCAACCCCTGATCAGGGTCTCAAACTGGGTCAAGAGAGCATTTTTTAAAAATCTCTACTATAATCGACTCCTTGATGTTTGGATATCAGTTTTGAGTTCCATTTTTGGGGTATATTTGAGGGCCCCTAAATAATAGAGGAGATTTCTAGAGATTGGGCATAATTTGCCCTAGACTGAATAGAAAACAATTTATCCTGAGGGTAGAAAGGAGGAAAAAGAAATACAAAGAGCCCCAAGTTCCCCATTTATGCAGCATCAGCCAAGAGTTGGACACGACTGAGCACAGCACATGGCCAAGAAAATAGACCTGAAATTTCTGGGGTCTCTAAAAACATTCTCGTTAGAGTTTAAGAGTGTATTAAAAGATGAGTTGTGTTTTTGTAACAAATAATATTTGGTGTATTTCTTGAGTCAAGGTGAGGGGTCTGGCTACATTGTTGGATGGTATATTGTTATTCAGTCGCTAAGTGAGGACTGACTCACTTTGTGACCCCGTGGACTACCGCATGCCAGGCATCCCTGTCCATCACTATCTCCCAGGGTGTGCTCAAACTCATGTCCATTGAGTTGGTGATTCCATCCAACCATCTCATCCTCTGTCACCCCCTTCTCCTCCTGCCCTACATCTTTCCCAGCATCAGGGTCTTTCCCAGCATCAGGGTCTTTCCCAATGAGTTGGTTCTTCACATCAGGTGGCCAAAGTATTGGAGCTTCAGCACTAGTTCTTCCAATGAATATTCAGGGTTGATTTCCTTTAGGATTGACTTGTTTGATCTCCGTGCTGTCCAAGAGACACTCAAGAGTCTTCTCCGACACCACAGTTCAAAATGATCAATTCTTCAGTGCTCAGCCTTCTTTATGGTCCAACTCTCACATCTGTACACAACTACTAGAAAAACTATAGCTCTGACTAGATGGTCCTTTGTTGGCAAAATAACGTCTCTATTTAGGTTGGTCATAGCTTGCCAGTTTTGTTGGTGATAGGCAAGCTAGTGAGGTCTTTGGCCCAAATTGGATGGCAAGTGGGCCTCAGAATACATCATGCTTGGTTGAAACAAGGGCTTATTTGAAAGGCTTGTGCCTCCAGAACACAAATTAATGAAAACCTCATGACCAATAGACTGGATGGAGTGCAGCTTTACTTGACAGTGTTTCATTGCCTAAGACAGAGGTCTGAGCATCCCCCGCCCCGCCGCCACCATGTATTTTTATCAAAGAGAGGTTTTCTAGTTGTATTATTATGGGGTATGATGTTGATTCCACTATTATCTCTGAAAGTGATTTGCATTTACTAAGTGGAGTTCTCTCTCTCTCCTCTGGATCTTTCACTGTATAGAGGCACTGGCCCTGGAAAATTATTTTAACTCCCTAGGGAGGATCAGATGGGAAGCAAGATTGATGATCTACCTCCAATAACCTGAATACAGAGGAAGATCTGGGGCACTGGAAGTTTATACAGGGGCTCTTATATCCAGTGGGCAGGTGTGTGGCTCAGGGAACAATCTGGATCTAACAGATCTCAGTAGAGTGTGCTCCCTGGATCTGGCCTCAGGCCATATGGGATGGGAGCAGGATAGAAAATCTATAAAAAGAGGGTGAGACAATCTTCAATTCAGTTCAGTTCAGTCGCTCAGTCGTGTCTGACTCTTTGTGACCCCATGGACTGCAGCACGCCAGGCCTCCCTGTCTATCACAAACTCCTGGAGCTTGCTCAAACTCATGTCCATCGAGTCAGTGATGCCATCCAACCATCTCATCTTCTGTCATCCCCTTCTCCTGCCTTCAATCTTTCCCAGCAATTAGGGCCTTTTCCAATGAGTCAGTTCTTTGCATCAGGTGGCCAAAGCTTCAGCTTCAACATCAGTCCTTTCAGTGAATATTCAGGATTGATTTCCTTTAGGACTGACTGGTTTGATCTCTTTGCTGTCCAAGGGACTCTCAAGAGTCTTCTCCAACACCACAGTTCAAAAGCATCAATTCTTTGGCGCTCAGCTTTCTTTATGCTCCAACTCTCACATCCATACATGACTACTGGAAAAACATAGCTTTGACTAGATGAATCTTTGTTGGCAAAGTAATGTCTTTGCTTTTTAATATGCTGTCTAGGTTGGTCATAGCTTTTCTTCCAAGGAGAAAGCATCTTTTAATTTCATGGCTGCAGTCACCATCTGCAGTGATTTTGGAGCCCAAGAAATAGTCTGTCACTGTTTCCCTTGTTTCCCCATTTATTTGCCATGAAGTGATGGGACCAGATGCCATGATCTTAGTTTTTCGAATGTTGTGTTTTCAGCCATTAAAGCCACCCTCCTCTTTCACTTTCATCAAGAGGCTCTTTAGTTCCACTTTGCTTTCTGCCATAAGGGTTGTGTCATCTGCATATCTGAGGTTATTGATATTTCTCCTGGCAATCTTGATTCCAGTTTGTGATTCATCCAGCCCAGCATTTCACATTTCACATGATGTACTCTGCATATAAGTTAAATAAGCAGGGTGACAATACGCAGTCTTGACTTACTCCTTTCCTGATTTGGAACCAGTCTGGTTCTAACTGTTGTTTCTGACCTGCATACAGGTTTCTCAAGAGGCAGGTCAGGTGGTCTGGTATTGCCGTCTCTTGAAGAATTTTCCAGTTTGTTGTGATCCACATAGTCAAAGGCTTTGGCGTAGTCAGCAAAGCAGAAGTAGATGTTTTTCTGGAACTCTCTTGCTTTTTCGATGATCCAACAAATGTGGGCAATCTGATCTCTGGTCTCTGCCTTTTCTAAATCCAGCTTGAACATCTGGAAGTTCTTGGTTCACATACTGTTGAAGCCTGACTTGGAGAATTTTGAGCATTACTTTGCTAGTGTGTGATATGAGTGCAATTGTGTGGTAGTTTGAACATTCTTTGGCAATTGCCTTTCTTTGGGATTGAAATGAAAACTGACCTTTTCCAGTAATGTGACCACTGCTGAGTTTTCCAAATTTGCTGGCATACTGAGGGCAGCAACATCATTTAGGACTTGAAATAGCTCAGCTGGAATTCCATCACCTCCACTAGCTTTGTTTGTAGTGATGCTTCCTAAGGCCCACTTGACTTCAGACTCCAGGATGTCTGACTCTAGGTGAGTGATCACACCATCATGGTTATCTGGGTCATTAAGATCTTTTTTGTATAGTTCATCTGTGTATTCTTGCCACTTTTTCTTAATATCCTCTGCTCCTGTTAGGTCCATGCCATTTCTGTCTTTTATTGTGCCCATCTTTGCATAGTAAAGGACAGAGACAATCTTAAAGGGCCATATAAGTCTGTATACTTGGAGGAGAGATACTTCATCCTTTATATACAGGAAAGGGTGATGGGAAAGATTTTTAAAGTTTGTGTAAAATATGAGTCAACCAAGAGACCTTGAATTAAGAGAGATTAAGGCCCAGGGAAAGGCAGAGACCTATTTAACAGGTTATTGGTAATTTTGTAACTTGTTAACAGAAGCTGTTAAGGAATGCATTAGTTCTCTCAATTTAACCTATTACGAGGGACCTCTTGGAGGCTGTAAATTCTGCTCAGTGCCTTTTACAGGAGACCAACGGTATTTGTTTTGAGAAGGGAAACGTGTACTTTGGTTATCACCAGTCATGTCTGCAACCCTGAAGTGTATTACTCATTGTGCTGAGTGTCTATGTCACTGCAGGATATTTTAAGGCAAAGGGTACTATGACCATGGGAAATTTAGGCAAGGCATAATTATTTTTTTCTCTTTTATATTTGATTGTTTCCCTGAGATTAAAAAGGCCACCATTCTTAAATTTACCACATCCCAGATATTGGCCAACAATTATGACTTGAGCTCCCATATTGATTAAGTCCACGAAGCTTTGTTCAATCAGTATATTTTAGCAAACATTTAAGTTATTTTAGAACCTATGCAGCAGAGGCACAAGAGTCAACCCACATCAATTTAACTTTTTGTTATACACATTTTAAAAGTAAATTTTGGATTGCCAATGGGTCAAATTATGGACCTTTGTTTGAAATTTATATACTTAAGTAATACATAGAATTTATATAATAAAGTACACAATTAAACATTTCAGGTTCCCAGGCCACCTCCCAGGGCCTGGGGTGTGCACTTGGAGGCTACGGCAGGCAGCCTGACCTTGGACAGCGCAGTTAGCCCGCTCGTGCTGAGTATCAGCCCTTCTGCATGTTGATACGGGCAGCACTTATGGAAGTCTGAGCAGAGTGGCTCAGGGTTTTGCCTTATTCAAGCAACTGGGTAACTCAGGTAGGCATTCTGGAGAGGGGGAGTCCCGAATGGGAGTAAGATATTGGTGTCCTTGTGCCAAGTGCCCCCTTTGGATTAAACATTGGGCTACTGGTCCCCAGGGATGATCACGATCCCCCGAGAGTGTGGGGAGCATGTTGGTTGGAGAGAAGTGAGGTCCACACTGCCAAGAGGACAGGTGGGGGCCAGAGCTCATCTGAGCAACATAGACATCGAGACTGGGGTGCTGGCTCTCTGCCGTGGGGGAGCCACCCAACACCTTCCTCCATGGGGTACCCAGAAAACACAGGGAAGAATAAAAGTTCTGCTCCAAATAATAATAAAGAAACACCGATGCCAAAGATGTAATGGGCCCTGGAATGAACGAGCCTCTGCCAAACACAGGCTGTGACCCGAAACCCAGGAGCATGCCCAGTGTTCCTGCTGCCCTAAGGTGGGCCCTCCTGGGCTAGTATCTAGAAGCCAAGTTTAGCCAGTGAGGACTACTCATGTTGAATATTCCCCCATCTGGGACATTAGCATAAGGAGAGATGTGGCAAGTTCATCAGAAGCACAGATTTTATCCTAAGTGGCTCTCACCCGGGCTTGGAACCAATCAGTAAGACAAGCACAGCCCCATTCACAGAGCTGCTCAAGAGTCCATGCACAGTGTTCTGCTCACAGCATCAACTGTTTTATGAGATTTAAAGATTCTTTTGATGGTGAAGCAGGACACAATAGCACTCAGACGAAAGGCAGCTCCAAGCCAGAGAAGGCTGCCAGGCAGGCCCACGCAGGGTGTTGCAGTTTGCGACAGCATAGTAGTAAGCTGTGGAGAAGGCAATGGCACCCCACTCCAGTACTCTTGCCTGGAAAATTCCATGGACGGAGGAGCCTGGTGGGCTGCAGTCCGTGGGGTCGCTAAGAGTCGGACACGACTGAGTGACTTCACTTTCACTTTTCACTTTCAAGCATTGGAGAAGGAAATGGCAACCCACTCTAGTGTTCTTCCCTGGAGAATCCCAGGGATGGGGGAGCCTGGTGGGCTGCTGTCTATGGGGTCGCACAGAGTCGGACACAACTGAAGTGACTTAGCAGCAGCAGCAGTAGTGAGCTGGGCTGTGGGGAGCTTGGCTAGTTTTTGTGGCTTCTTGTGGATTGACTAATTTGAATAATTTCAGCAGAATCTGGGGCCGAGGGGCTGTCCCTATCAGTCTGGTACCGAACTCCAGGGCAACTGGGATAAATGTACACTGGCCTTTGTGAGAAAGTCCTGTAAGGGAAGTGGTTGTGGTGTGGACTTAATTGCTCAAGCTGTGGGGTGTGGATTAATTGCTCAAGAACAAGTGACCAGCTTCAAGCCAGGACCTCAAAACAGAGTCAAGACAAGGTTCAGTCAGTTCAGTTCAGTCACTCAGTCGTGTCCGACTCTTTGCGACCCCATGAATCGCAGCACGCCAGGCCTCCCTGTCCATCACCAACTCCCGGAGTTTACTCAAACTCATGTCCATTGAGTCGGTGATGCCATCCAACCATCTCATCCTCTGTCATCCACTTCTCCTCCTGCCTTCAATCTTTCCCAGCATCAGAGTCTTTTCCAATGAGTCAGTTCTTCACATCAGGTGACCTTTAAGTATTGGAGTTTCAGCTTCAACATCAGTCCTTCCAATAAATATTCAAGGACTGATTTCCTTTAGGATGGACTGTTTGGATCTCCTTGCTGTCCAAGGGACTCTCAAGAATCTTCTCCATAACCACAGTTCAAAAGCATCAATTCTTTGGTGCTCAGCCTTCTTTGTGGTACAACTCCCACATCCATATATGACTACTGGAAAAACCATTCCCATCTCTTGAAGAATTTTCCACAGTTTGTTGTGATCCACACAGTAAAAGGCTTTGGCATAGTCAACAATTGCACTCATCTCACATGCTAGTAAAGTAATGCTTAAAATTTTCCAAGCCAAGCTTCAGCAATACATGAACCATGAACTTCCAGATGTTCAAGCTAGTTTTAGAAAAGGCAGAGGAATCAAAGATCAAATTGCCAACATCCAATGGATCATCGAAAAAGCAAGAGAGTTCCAGAAAAACATCTATTTCTGCTTTATTGACTATGCCAAAGCCTTGGACTGTGTGGATCACAATAAACTGTGGAAAATTCTGAAAGAGATGGGCATACCAGACTCCCTGACCTGCCTCTTGAGAAACCTGTATGCAGGTCAGGAAACAACAGTTAGAACTGGACATGGAACAACAGACTCGTTCCAAATAGGAGAAGGAGTACATCAAGGCTGTATATTGTCACCCTGCTTATTTAACTTACATGCAGAGTACATCATGAGAAACGCTGGGCTGGAAGAAGCCCACGCTGGAATCAAGATTGCCGGAGAAATATCCAATAACGTCAGATATGCAGAAGACACCACCCTTATGGCAGAAAGTGAAGAAGAACTAAAGAGCCTCTTGATGAAGGTGAAAGAGGAGAGTGAAAAAAATGGCTTAAAGCTCAACATTCAGAAAACTAAGATCATGGCATCCACTTCCTTCACTTCATGGCAAATAGATGGGGAAACAGTGGAAACAGTGGCTGACTTTATTTTTCTGGGCTCCAAAATCACTGCAGATGGTGATTGCAGCCATGAAATTAAAAGACACTTACTCCTTGGAAGGAAAGTTATGACCAACCTAGACAGCATATTAAAAAGCAGAGACATTACTTTGCCAACAAAGGTCCGTCTAGTCAAAGCTATGGTTTTCCAGTGGTCATGTATGGATGTGAGGTTGGACTATAAAGAAAGCTGAGTGTTTAAGAATTAATGCTTTTTAAAAAAAAAAAAAAAAGAATTAATGCTTTTTAACTGTGGTGTTGAGAAGACTCTTGAGAGTCCCTTGGACTACAAGGAGATCCAACCAGTCCATCCTAAAGGAGATCAGTCCTGGGTGTTCACTGGAAGGACTGATGCTGAAGCTGAAACTCCAATACTTTGGCCACCTGATGCAAAGGACTGACACATTTGAAAAGACTGTGATGCTGGGAAAGATTGAGGGCAGGAGCAGAAGGGGATGGCAGAGGATGAGATGGTTGGATGGCATCACTGATTCAATGGACATGGGTTTGGGTGAACTCTGGGAGTTGGTGATGGACAGGGAGGCCTGGTGTGCTGCAGTCCATGACGTCACAAAGAGTTGGACACGACTGAACGACTGAATTGAACTGGACTGAACTGATAAAGCAGAAGTAGATGTTTTTCTGGAACTCTCTTGCTTTTTCAATAATCCAACAGACATTAGCAATTTGATTTCTGGTTTATCTGCCTGTTCTAAATCCAGCTTGAACATCTGGAAGTTCTCGGTTCACATATTGTTGAAGCCTGGCTTGGAGAATTTTGAGCATTACTTTACTAGACAATGTTAGAAAACACAAAACAAACCAAAACTATATGACATCAATAAACTAGGAATAGAGGAAAACTTCCTCAACAAAATAAGACCTATTACGAAAACCCCACAGCTAATATACTCAGTGATGAAAGACTAAAAGCCTTTCCCCTAATATCTGGAACAAGATTAGGATGCGCGCTTTTGCTGCTTCGATTCAACATAGTATTGGAAGTTCTTAGGAGGAAAATCAGGTGATAAAAATAAACAAGAGACATTCAAGTTAGGAAGAAAGAAGTGAAATGACCTCTGAACAGGTACGTCATGATATTATACATAGAAAACTCCAAGGATCGCACACACACAGGATCACACACACACTAATAGAACCAATAAATTCAGCAGAGTTGCAGGATACAATGTCAACACACGGAAGTCAGTTGTGCTTCTATGCACTAATAATAAGTAATCTGAAAAGAAATTAACAAAACAATATCATGGGAATTCCCTGGCAGTCCAGTGGTTAGGACTCCTCACTTTTACTGCCAAGGGCAGGGGTTCAGGCCCTGGTTGGGAAACTAAGATTTCTAGAGTCACATGGCCAAAAAGAAAAACAAAAAAAAAGAAGGAAGAAAATAATTTCATTCACAGTAGCATCAAAAAGAATAAAAAACTTAGGAATAAATCTAACCAATAATAAAAGTAGGTATCTTACCACATGTGATTTCTATATATGATTCCCAACTACTGAGAAAGGCAAATACTGTGATACTTTGGAGTCAATCAAGCCTAAGTTCAAATCATGACTCAGTCACTTACTAGCTTTATGATCTTTGGCAGTTTTTCTATCTAAGCATGAATTTCCTCCTCAGTCAATTGGAGACAGTGTAACCAACTAACAGAATTACTGTGAATATTAGGGATGATTCAACTCAATGTTTGGCATATAGAGTGTACTCAATAAATTATAGCTATTGTTTTTTTTCTACTAACATCAATCAAGTAATTCTTACAAAAAAGCTAGATAGGCAGTACCTCTGATTTCTGAACACTCAAAACAAATGAGCTAATTGTGTACAACAGTTGTGAGCACGTAAAGGGGATTTAATCAGATTAACAATGTGGTATTTCTTGAGGAGTACCCATAGATAGTCTAGGAAAACAGGACCTGATTTTATCTGTCAAATCACCATCTGGGGGCGTTCAGATACTGTTACAGCCAGGTGCCCACATGTCGCAGGGCACCCCACCAGCAAATCAAAGGGGAGACTGGTTAAGGAGATGTCATTGGCATGGACCTGAAGATATGGACCTGAAGATATTAGGAGACTTAAAAGTGTATGCTTTTAAAATAACGACATGCTATTAACACTGGTAGTTATTGTTCAATCTTCATCCAAAATGTTATACCAATCATCAAATTATATTCCTACCAAATAGATCTTGAGAGTTCCTTCTTTCATATAGTTTCAAGGATACTTAAACTTCGACAATTTGATAAATGAAAAATAGCGTCTTTGGTGTGTGTGTGTGTGTGTGTGTGTGTGTGTGTGTGTGTGTGTACACTCAGTCATGTTCGACTCTTTGCAACCCCATGGACTGCAGCCTGCCTGGCTCTTCTGTCCATGGGATTTCCCAGGCAAGAATATTGGACTGGGTTGCCATTTCCTCCTGCAGGTGATTTTCCTGGCCCCAAGGATCAAACCTGTGTCTCCTGTATTGTAGGTGGATTCTTTACCACTGGGCCATCAGGAAATTTTATTTTTTTTTAATTTATTCATTCCTTTATTTACTTATTTAAAAATTAATTTTTATTGGAGTATAGTTGATTCACAGCATTGGGTTAGTTTCTGCTGTATAGCAAAGTGAATCAATTATACATTTACATATATCTACTCTTCTTTAGATTCTATCCCCACATAGGTCATTACAGAGTATTGAGTAGAGTTGCTGTACTATACAGTAGGTTCTTATTGGTCATTTTATTTCTAGTAGTGTGTATGTATCAATCCCAATCTCCCAAATTTCCCTCTCCTTCTTTTTCTCCCTTGGTAACTGAGCGAAGCTGAGAATTTTTTCATCTTTATTTGTTTTTCACTAACATTTCTGATTATGTTATTTTCTGGTTTTTCTACTGTTTTTGTAATTTTTCTTTAGTACTATAAGAAGTTTTTTAATACTAAGAAAATGAAACTTTTTATTATATATCCTGTCATTTTGCCTGGTTTTTTAATTTATTTTTTTTGGCCACACTGCTTATGGGATCATAGTTCTCCCACCAAAGATCAAACCTGGGCCCCCTGTAGTAGAAGCATGCAGTCCTAACCACTGAACCACCAGGGAAGTTCCTGTCTTTAAATTTTTTTCAGAGTTGTTTTAGGCCATGAAAAAGTTTAGTGTAATCATATTTATCCATCTGCTCACAGCATCTGAATTTTGTTTCTTGCTTAGAAAGGTTTTTCAACTCTATTCTCTTCCATTTCATTCAGGGAATTTAACTCCTCAATATACTCTCCAGAATGATTAAAACATAATGTTCAAAAACTTTCACTGTACTAATACAGGATTGGCCCATAACATTTGCTAACTCAATAAACAGAATATTTGCAGGGAAGTTAAAATGAGGTAGGTATATATTTACCATTTTAGAAAGGTTTTCAATTTATGTTGTTAACTGATACAGCCAAATTGCAAAACAATATATGGTATACTCCATCTCCGTAAAAAGAGAAAAAAGCACCTATATCTCTAAAGTATATTCTTTTATATTCTTAGAAAAGCTCTATAAAGTTATGTAAGACAGTGTGACTAGTAGTTACTCCCAGAGAAGGGAGAACTCTAGGTATATGTATGAAGGAAAAAGTATTTAATTTTCATAGTAAACTCTTGCATGTTTAAACTTTTATCATGCCCATACTCTGTTCTTATTAACATAATAAAGAATGAATACTAAGATGTGCAGGCTTTGAAGATATGGCAATGGCAGCAGATAAAAGCAGAATTAAAGTAGATAGAGAAATTGGATAGCAAGACCTCAAACCCATGGACTGCATCAAAAGCAAAACTAGTTGGCAAAGTATCAGAGGGTAAGTATAAGCTATCAACAGCATCATACCAGCATCCACACAGAAGAAAGCAGAGGGATATGGCATTTGGCAAATCTAAGTAAACTTTCAGCTTTTGATGTGGAAGTTTACATTTAGCCAGTCTAAAATTCCCTCTCATATAAACCCAGGAATGTTAAAGAAATAAACCTCTTTGTATTTTCTTGCTGACTTGAATATACCAATGTCTTTATCCTTAAAATAAGAAAAAAAAAAAAAAAACCAACTGTAAAGTTCTAAAAGAGGAAGATGAGATCTTTTAACATTTCACTGCCATCAAGCTTGACCACTTTAGCAATAAACACACTTTGGTACTAAACCAAACTATTCTAAGATGCTTTGGAGACCTAAAATATGTTACTTTGGTCCAACACACCTTTACATCCATTTACAGAGGAAATTTTTGTTCCAAATTTGGGAAGTTTAATGATCCAGCATCATGGAATGGTTGGTCCTTGTATAGAAAACAAAATTCTTCTCAACAGGAACATAATTAACTTAAGATAGTTTAAAGAGTGCTCATGAACTAATCAAATGCAATTTGAGAGAACATTTCTCCCATCTCTTTTGGTTTACATTTTTGGAAAGTTCCTGACGAGGCCTAGCAAAAGGCACAGGACTTTAAGGAACTGGCTAATCTGCTAAGCAAGCAGAGAATTTGACCATACTCCTTTTTGTGTTGAGACTGCAGAACTGCTTTTGCTTCATTAAGTTAACGAGCCAAGGTTTCTGGAGAAGCCACTCATTGTAAAGCACCTGCTTCTCACATGATCAGTGCGTTGAAATGTCAATCCCTGGTACCACCAGCCCCTCAGGTAGGGAGACCTGCTCCTTGGCATTTGAAAATGAGATACGCAGTTATGAAAATCCTCTTCCTCTGCCTCACAGTTTGGGTGTGGTCCAAGTTTCAAGTGATCATTTCAGTTGTGCTGCATTTTTTGCAACATCAGATGATCACTTCTGGGTATCATTTTAAACTAGTCTAATGAAAATGATGGACAGGGAGGCCTGGCGTGCTGTAGTCCATGGGGTCACAAAGAGTCGGACACGACTGAGTGACTGAACTGAACTGAACTGAAAGAAAATGATAGGAAACAGATTGAGGAAAATAGGAAACAGACAGGAAGTTGAACTTTTAGACCTATAGTCATGAATTTAAAGCATTTCTGACAGGAAGAGGCACAGCAGTGAAAACCAGAGCTTTGCAATCAGAAAGATTGATGTTCGCAGCACAGTTCTATCAGTTAATGACTATGAATGACCTTGGGTGGCCTTAACTTCTACATCTGAATAATGGCTTTAGTGATACCCACCTTAGAGGACTATTGTGAGGATTAAATGAAATAGTGTATGCACATGTCTGGCATATAGTAAATATTCAATGAATGGACATTACTATTATTAGTATCTTTCAGTGACAATTTTACTTCCCTATTTAATACTTTCTAGCAATTACAATTAAATAGCCTTAAGGCTCTGTTTTACTTAATGTGTTCTTTTTTAAAAATCAGATGTGGTTATACACGTATGATACGCGCTCTTCTTTCCTTCTAGAATACACATAAATCTCTATAGTGTATGATGTATCTGCTGATGTTCAAGTTAAACTGTAAGGTTATATTCTAGGCTATGTTTGCTCATTGTATTGGCAGCTAGAGTCATGTCTCACATCTGAACTTCCTAGTCAGTAGGGGGATCAAAATCACTGTCTCACCTTAGGTTTGGGGATTTCCGTGGCTACAATGGAAAAAATTCAGCTGGTGCTTGGAATGCCTGATCTTCTGCTTCAGAGCACTTCTCAGGGTTTTTCAACAGAAGAAGCTCGTCTTGCCTGGTCCCTCATTCAACTTCCGGTTCTGTGGTTGGGTAACACTGCTGCTCCTCTGGGTTGTGAGAGGTGTTAAGGAGCATGTCATTTCAACATGCAACGCTAGATGGAGCAAAGAGATCAGTTTTGTTGTTGTTGTTGTTTTTAACGTGAAAATTCTAAATGCTGGCAAAATTACATTTCATTTTAAAATTCTGTGACCGGATAGGCTACCCAGAGATTAGAGTCATTAGACACTTGAGTTTGCTCTTTGTTCCTTCCTTTCTTCTCCATTTTCTCTTTCTCCTTGTTTGGACCTGTAGCGCCTTGAGATTTGGGTTCCCTCGCAGTGGTGGAAAAAGCAGGGGTTTTCCCTCTGGCTGGCCAGGAGTAAGCATAAGAGGTACAGGGACAATTTTCCTATGTCCATGGAAACTCAGGAGGCCGATGTCCATGTCTGCTTTACTCGAGTATGTTTTGCTGCTTGTCTTCTAAGTCTGCAGGGCTGCCAAGTTGTGCCTGTGGCCCACCTCTTTCTTCAGCATCCTCCCCCTCCCCCTCACTGGGTCAAGCTCAACAGTGAGCCGCTGTCTGTATCACAGGGGTCACTCCCTCCCATTTCCTGCCCCCCACCCCCCAGCCTTCCCTGCACATCGCTCCCTTTTTTCTACAGCTTCATCTCTCTTATCTACATCCCTGCCTGGAAGAGCCCAACTTTTCATCAGTTCCCTCCCGAGTGTAACAGATGAACTGAATCAGACAGTATAACACTACTGTCACTTCTCCAATTTAAAGAGCTCATAATTCTTGGTCGAGATCAGTTTTATCCCTTTGGTCTTCTTCCCTTGTTTCCTGTGTTTCATCTCTCGCACAGCCTTCTACAAAGTTTATTCTAAATAAGCCCTGGTTCAGTCAATGAAGGGATGGTTAAGTGGATGAAAGGCTAGTTCCCTTGACCTCGTCCATCTCTAACACTGACTTTCCTGTTTTCTCCCCACCCGACCTCTTACCTCCCATTCTATTTACTTGTCCTGATCGTTTAACTGTCCTTTGCCAGTGACTGAATGCAGGGCCCTCGCTCAGATTCCTCCCTTTCAAGTCAGTTCATCCGTGTAATCTTTCCTGTGCTCTCCTATTGCTTCCCTGCTGTGTCATTTTAATTGGTGGTGTTTTGCTATTTTGTTTTCCACATTTATCTCTGGCTTACGTGCATTAGGTCTCTGCTCATTAAAATGGATTAACTGAGATATTTATTGAAGTGGCAGACTTGGATTCATCTTAGCTTGCAAATGAAATGGGAATCTAACTATAATATTGTAAAAATAAAACTGAGGTGGTAAGTTGGATCATTGGGGAGTATCAGGTAAACAAAAAAAACAAGTTAGCTTTAATTCTTCAGAAGATAGTCCACGGGTCAACAGTCTTAGATGCAAATAGAAATGACAGAAATGGGCCTGCTGCTCACCTCCATCTGGGCAATTCTCAGCCTTTACCAACAGATAACTGGTGTTCTGCCAATTATTTCTCTACTGTTTCTCATTGTTTATATTAAATGTTGGGAGCAAAGTTTCTCCCAATATGCACAGTCCGTTAAAAGAGGCATGGAGTATGTACAAAACTTCCCTGGAGACTCAGATGGTAAAGAATCTGCCTGCAATGCAGGAGACCCGGGTTCAATTTCAGGGTCAGAAAGATGCCCTGGAGGAGAGAATGGCCACCCACTGCACTATTCTTGCCTGGAGAATCCCATGGACAGAGGAGCCTGTCGGGCTATAGTCAACAGGGTCCCAAAGAGTTGGATGTGACTCAGTAACTAACACTACTTTTCATGTACAAAAGCACATTTACTTCTTTATATTTAAAAATAAGAATGGCTGGGATTTTGATTGGTAATTATATATTTAAGAACTATTTATCAAAAAGGTAATATGTGCAAAAATAAGGGGTTTTTTCACACTATAAAGTATTTCATAGCAATTTAATTCTACTTGTAATAACATGAATGAGATAGAAAAGTCATCTATGCCTTGGCTTGCTGACGTCCTGTCCAAGCAGGAGAGACTGCATCTTGGGCCTGGAAATTAATTTCAGCACCAATCCTGGCTGGAAATAACTCAGGATGTTTGTTAAACTGACCTGGACTTGACCGGAGTTCAGATGGAGGAAAACTCTGCCTCTCTGTGGGCGATTATAGGTTAGAGAGAAATTGATGTGCCCAATTTCCATTTCTTTAGAAAAAAGCCTTCTGCCTGAGTACCTTGTAGTAAAAAGACAGGACTTGGTCATCAAGATGACTTTAGGTGTCACTTCTCCATTTCCTTTTGCTTCCCGCAGGACTCTTCATCAACAAAGCAGACACGCTAACTACTGGCTAACTTGAACTGAGTGACTGGGCGGCAAAACTGTCCACATTGCACTCAGGTGGGTAAAGAAAATGTAGCTTCTCAATGTCTCTATAACCGATCACATCCCAGTCAGGAGTTTTGATCTGTTGGGGTTGGAGATGAAGATGGGGTAGGATGGTGAATCCAGATTTAGTTCAACCTGATTTTTTCATTCAACATCCCCCTTCATTAGATGCTCAGATGGCCTCTCTCAGCTTCTTCCCACCCTCTCCCAACACCAAGGGAACAGACACAACAGTTCGTTCTCCCCCCTCAGAAACTCCCCGCTTTCACCACATCCTCCTACCAGAGCAGGCAGGGTCTCCTGACCAGCCCTGCTCCCCAAAAGCTGTCTTCTCTACCATCAGGGCAGAAGTTCTGGAATCCCAGCATCTTCATACACTTAAGAGATTCATAAAATTCTTTCTCTTTTCCCCTCTCTCTTCATCTCTCTCCAGCTCCTTGTCTCTCTCACTCCCTCCAGCTCACTCTTTTTTTCTTTCTCATCCTCTTCTCTCCAAAGTCCAGCCTTTGGTCTCACTGTCTAGCACACTGCCCACAGCAACACGATTCCAATTCCACTGTTGCCGCAAGCAGGACTCCGCGTTTCCCCAAAGCACTGAAATGAACTTCCTCAAGGCTGGGATGGCTGGCCATTGAGATTTACCAGAAATGGAAATCATGTTTGAAAGGAATTAGCTCCGAAAATACATTTCAAAAACCGTTGTGCTTATTACAAACCATCACTCATATGAAGGGAGATAAGGAACTTTCTTTTCAAGAATACTGCCATGTTTCATGTGGGGAAAAAATGAGTCCATCAGGGTTGTTAAATGGGCCAAATGACACATTTTTTGCAGGGGGGAGAAGATCACGAGGGAAGAATTCCCATTGGAAAAAGAGAACTAGTGCAGAAAGCTGATCGTTACCCAGAAGTTCGGAGCCCCATCTGATTAACTGGCTGCACACTTGTGTGCTTGTTCATGGCTGACTCTCCTTTGAAATATGGAAGTCGGGGGCAGAGTCATCACTTGAAAGGAGCATGTTTGCAGGCCAGGTTTCTCAGAGGTAGCAGAACTTTTCCGTGTGCCCCTGAGCACTGGATAGAGCAAAGCAGGCGTCCTGTTTATTCTCCACCAGCAGCCAGAGGAGAGAGCCTGGGCCAGAGGCCCTGCTCTGAGCCCTCCCGTGCGGGCTGGGAGACCACCTCACTGTGACCTTGGGACTGACCTTGACTTTGGTTCCTTCCTAGTGAAAGAAAAGGCAAGTGGGGCCCCTGAAGTAAGTCGTGAGAGATACCAGCAGGACCAGGAAGCTGAATGCACAGGCAGGGCCCTAAATTCTTCTCATACTAAAACCCAGAAAAATCCCCCGTGCTCTGAAACTCACATACCTTCTTTTCTTATTAATCTCCCTTTCTGGCTATTATTCAAGGACTGCGAATGAATCCCTTCTCAGGCTCTTAGGCTTTTTAAGCTGCAGAAAGAGAATGAAAAAAATGCACCCTAAGACCTAGGATTTCTTTTTCTTCCTTTTGTGTTGCCAGCGAATCCCTCTGAAAGGCGAGCTGGCACGGGTTCCAGGAATTTGTGTAAATGCCGGGTAGAGATCTACTGCCCTTTCTGCAGGCAGCCAGGCGTTTCCAAACATGGTGTGAGCTGCTGGCCTGCACTTTTAGGGCAGTGACTGGCCAGGGACCCGTGGTGCTCTCCCACCTGCCCAGAGGGCCGACGGGTTTCTAATCTGGGCTTTCTACTGGTCGAGGAGAGAGGGTGTCCCATACATTGTAGTCACTCTGTGAGCAAAATTGCTGCATTTACAGCCAAGTGATGAAGGCACACAGGTCATCTCCATCTCCTCACTGTGCTTTCTTCCTGGGGAATCTCAGAAAGTGGGATGGAAATGTTGTGCCTGCAACTAGAGGTATTTTTCCATGGAAAGGGCCATCATTTGCTTTTGTTTAATTCTCAAAGGGTCTGCTGACTTTTCTCCAATATTTACTGAGGGCCAGCTATATGCTGGGCACTGTGGTTTACAGTGAGCATACAGCTGAGGACAAGGGGGACAGTGTTCCTGCATGAGCATGTGTGTGCATGCTAAGTCGCTTCAGTCGTGTCCAGCTCTTTGAGACCCCATGGACTATAGCTCGCCAGGCTCCTCTGTCCAGGGGATTCTCCAGGTAAGAATATAGGAGTGGGTTGCCATGTCCTCCTCCAGGGGGGATCTTCTCAACCCAGGGACTGAATCCAAGTCTCATACGTCTCTTGCATTGGCAGGCAGTTTCTTTACCACTAGCGAGCGGAACTTAGAAATGAATGAGGTAGGAGGACACCTTGAGCAAATAAAAATCAACAAGCAACCACATGTATTTTATTTTGTTCTGAGGGCCCTTGCACTAGAAGGAAATAAACAGGGTGATGGACATGCATCTAGTCTGGTGGTAAGAGCAGTAAATATTATGTATTGGGTTTTACGACTCCTATTCCAACCCACTTACAGAATCCCTTCCTGAAGTCTAGCTACAATGCTATGTTGAACTGCAACAGCAGAAAAGCCAAAAAATTAAAAATTCAAAAAGCACTCCCCAGGCTCCCTTGTAGCGAAGGGCTGACTGTGGCCCCAAGGAGGCGACGAGCAGTGCCAGGTAGTGAAGAGCTGGACTCAGTCGCCAGTCTGGGGCAGAAGCGTTAGATTCATCCAGACGCTTGCCCAGAAACTCCTACCTGATCTCCACATTGTAGATGCCGAGCGGCAGCCGGCTGTAGTGACACCAATACAGGGACACATCAGTGCCGTGTCGCCCCTCCCAGCTGCTGCCCCGACCACAAAGCTCCCGGCAGCCTTGGCTCAAGAGCAATCCCTGCCTCTCTCCCCATGGTAACTGCCCCAGGCGGTGTAGTGGTAAGTAATCCACCTGCCAATGCAGGAGACTTCAAGAGACTCAGGTTCGATCCCCGGGCCGGGAAGATCCCTTAGAGGTGGAAACGGCAACCCACTCTAGTATTCTTGCCTGGAGAGTCAGTCCCATGGACAGAGGAGCCTGGCGGGCTACAATCCACAGGGTGGCAAAGAGTCACACATGAGTGGGCATGAGCATAAGAACTACATCGAGATAATGACCCCAAGGTGATTCCTTTCTTTTTTAAAATTAAGTTATAAAGCAACTTTCGGGAGATGGTGAAGGACAGGGAGTGCTGCAGTCCATGGGGTGGCAAAGAGCTGGACATGACTGGGCAACTGAACAACAATAAAAACACAATATCATATTAGTTTCAGGTGTACAACATTGTAATTTGATAGTTTTCTAACATTATGAAGTGATCACAATGATTCTAGTTACCATCTGTCACCATGCAAGGCTGTTCCAATGTTCTGGACTATGTTCCCTGTGCTGTCATGACATCCTCATGACTTCATTATTTTATAGCTGGAAGTTTGCACCTGTTAATCCCCTGCACCTGTTTTGTCCATCCCCCTCACCTATACCCTCCCTTCTGGCAACTACCCATTTGTTCTCTATATCTATGGGTCTGCTTCTGTTTTGTTTCATGTGTTTGTATTTCTGATCCCACATGTAAGTGAAATCAGATAGCATTTATTTTTCTCTATCTGACTTAGTTCACTTAGCATAATACCCTCTGAGTCCATTCATGTGGCTGCAAATGGCAAGATTTACAACTCAATGTCAAAACAAACAAACAAAAAACCCAACATCCAACAAACAGGCAGAGGACCGGAACAGACATTTTTCCAAAGATGAGATACAGATGGCCGACAGGTGCATGAGAAGGTGCTCAATATCACTCGTCATCAGGGGGATGCAAATGAAAACCACAATGAGATACCACCTCAGACCTGTCAGAATGGCTGTCATCAAAAGGATAATAACAAGGGCTTCCCTGGTGGCT
This sequence comes from Cervus elaphus, assembly GCF_910594005.1. Lineage (NCBI taxonomy): Eukaryota > Metazoa > Chordata > Mammalia > Artiodactyla > Cervidae > Cervus > Cervus elaphus. The sequence continues at coordinate 24,028,555 of NC_057846.1, read as the reverse complement.
CAGTGGTAAAGAATTCACCTGCCAATGCAGGAGACATGGGTCCGATCCTTGACTCGGGAAGATCCCACATGCGGTGGAACAGCTAAGCCTGAGCGCCACAACTATTGAGTCTGTGCTCCAAAACCCCGGGGGCCACAGCTACTGAAGCCCGTGGGCCTAGAGCCTGTGCTTCGCAATGACAGAAGCCACCACAATGAGAAGCCAGCGCACTGCAACTAGAGAAAGCCTGAGCCCAGCAACAGAGACCCAACATAGCCAAAAATAAAGAAAGAAAAGATAATAACAAGCGTTGGTGAAGACGCACAGAAAAGGGAACACTCGTGCGCTGATGGTAGGAATGTAATCAGGTGCAGTCCCCACAGAAAACAGTATGGAGGTACCTCAAAAAACTAAAAATTGAACTACCATATGATCTGGCAGTTCCACTCCTGGATATTTATCTGAAGAAAACCAAAACCCTAACTTGAACAGATACCTGCCCCGCAGTGTTCCCTGCAGCACTATTTACAATAGCCAAGATAAGAACCAACCCAAGAGCTCATCACCAGATAAATGGGTAAAGAAGATGTGGAATACTCGGTTCAGTTCAGTTCAGTCGCTCAGTCGTGTCCAACTCTTTGTGACGCCATGAATCGTAGCACGCCAGGCCTCCCTGTCCATCACCAACTCCTGGAGTTTACTCAAACTCATGCCCATCGAGTCGGTGATGCCATCCAGCCATCTCATCATCTGTTGTCCCCTTCTCCTCCTGCCCCCAATCCCTCCCAGCATCAGGGTCTTTTCCAGAGTCAACTCTTCACTTGAGGTGGCCAAAGTATTGGAGTTTCAGCTTCAGCAACAGTCCTTCCAATGAACACCCAGGGCTGATCTCCTTTAGGATGGACTGGTTGGGTCTCCTTGCAGTCCAAGGGACTCTCAAGAATCTTCTCCAACACCACAGTTCAAAAGCATCAACTCTCGGGTGCTCAGCTTACTTTACAGTCCAACTCTCACATCCATAAATGACCACTGGAAAAACCATAGGCTTGACTAGATGGACCTTTGTTGGCAAAGTAACGTCTCTGCTTTTTAATATGCTGTCTAGGTTGGTCATAACTTTCCTCCCAAGGAGTAAGCATCTTTTAATTTCATGGCTGCAATCACCATCTGCAGTGATTTTGGAGCCCAAAAAAATAAAGCATGACACCGTTTTCACTGTTTCCCCATCTATTTCCCATGAAGTGATGGAACCAGATGCCATGATCTTACTTTTCTGAATGTTGAGCTTTAAGCCAACTTTCTCACTGTCCTCTTTCACTTTCATCAAGAGGCTCTTTAGTTCCTCTTCACTTTCTGCCATAAGGGTGGTGTCATCTGCATATCTGAGGTTATTGACATTTTTCCCAGCAATCTTGATTCCAGCTTATGCTTCTTCCAGCCCTGCGTTTCTCATGATGTGCTCTGCATATAAGTTAAATAAGCAGGGTGACAATATACAGCCTTGACGTACTCCTTTTCCTATTTGGAATTGGTCTGTTGTTCCATGTCCAGTTCTAACTGTTGCTTCCTGACCTGCAAACAGGTTTCTCAAGAGGCAGGTCAGGTGGTCTGGTATTCCCATCTCTTTGAGAATTTCCCACAGTTTATTGTGATCCACACAGTCAAAGGCTTTGGCATAGTCAATAAAGCAGAAATAGATGTTTTTCTGGAAATCTCTTGCTTTTTCAATGATCCATCGGATGTTGGCAATTTGATATCTGGTTCCTCTGCCTTTTCTAAAACCAGCTTGAACATCTGGAAGTGAACAGTTCACGTATTGCTGAAGCCTGGCTTGGAGAATTTTGAGCATTACTTTCCTAACGTGTGAGATGAGTGCAATTGCACGGTAGTTTGAGCATTCTTTGGGATTGCCTTTCTTTGGGATCGGAATGAAAACGGACCTTTTCCAGTCCTGTGGCTACCGCTGAGTTTTCCAAATTTGCTGGCATATTGAATGCAGCACTTTCACAGCATCATCTTTCAGGATTTGAAATAACTCATCTGGAATTCCATCACCTCCACTAGCTTTGTTCCTAGTGATGCTTTCTAAAGCCCACTTGACTTCACATTCCAGGATGTCTGGCTCTAGGTGAATGATCACACCATCATGATTATCTGGGTCGTGAAGATCTTTTTGTACAGTTCTTCAGTGTAAGAACTGTGGAATACTACTCAGCCCTAAAAGACCATGGTTTCTTTGTACCCCGGGCAGGGCCCAGCACTTTCTGGCCCCTCCCCAAGGGCAAAGATCTCCTTCTGCTCCTCCCTCCGAAGCGGAGCCGGGGCCAGACCCGTTTCCTGCTCCGCCCTCCACCCTCCTCCCGTGCCCACATCAGAGGGCCATGCGGAAAAGACACGGGGACCCCTGCTCCCTGCCTCTCGGGCTCCAGGACATTACCAGTCAACTCACTGGCCTGCCCTGGGCCTCTCAGCATTCCTGAAAGTTTTAGCTGTTTTCTCCCACCTGCTTTTATGGCAGCTCCATCCTCCCCCACCCCCCACGCCCGCGCTCTGCCAAAGTGAGCCTTGCCACCCACTTCCCCTCCACGGGCTTGTCAGCTTCTCAGAATAGAGTTCACTTGGTTGCTTTCTGATGTGCTCAAAAAAATGTTTATGATTCTGTAGGTTAGCTGGCCTTTTCTCCCTGCTGCAGGATGCCACGTGGGGCGGGGGAGGGGGCGGTGACATCTCCTGCAAGCTGTCCACATTCAAGTGGAAGCAGGGAGCAGAGATCTCGTTGCGGGGCGGGTGTCTGGAGTGTGATTCTCTCCCTGACCAGAGATCACAGCACCTGTGCTGCTAAAAGCTTCCGATGTGAAATGTCCCTTACTTCACCGAGCATTTATGAAGTGTCTGCTCTTTGCACATCACCATGTAGAGTCGAGGACGCAAAATGAATAAGGCACAGCCTTTGCCCCGCAGTTACTCACAGCCCAGGGACAGCAATGGACATAAACAAGCGTAATGAAGCCGAGTGATGAAGCCATAATAGGAGTGGAAGCAGACACCGGGAACACCGGCCTGAGGAAACAGGACGCAGGGCACCCAGGATGTGTAATTTTCTGAGTTATTTCTGAAATTTTGAGCAAGAGTTTTCCACTCAGAAAGGGTGAGGAGCATTTATGAAGTATTTACAAGAAAGTATTTTACGTAAATAAAAGCATTTACATAGAAGTATTCCTTCCATTCCTCGTTCACGAATAAGGAACTGGAATTCTGTCTTTTATTCTTATTCCAGGGTTAGCCCGGATCAGAATTCTCTTCTTGAGGTCTAGTAGGTCAACCCCATCTGAGCCACAATCAGCTCTGAGCCCTCCAGATGAGCTCAGCCTTTCTGTAAGATCAGCAGGTTCTAGGTCGACCAGACTAATAACAGGGAATCTAGTAGATGGTATTTGATTAAAACCAGTATGTTTTCTTAAAACAGAAGTTTGAAAACTAATATCTAGGATGCTATCATTCACACTATCCTTTTTATCCTTTGGAACCTCTAGACTTGTTGTAGCCCAAGTATACAGGTGGCGCTAGTGATAAAGACTACAGATGGCATCACCTGTAGTTAGTCTGGTTGACCCAGAACCTGCTGATCTTACAGAAAGGCTGAGTTCACCTGGAGTGCTCAGAGCTGACTGTGGGTAAGATGGGGTTGACCTGCTAGACCTCAAGAAGAGAATTCAGATCCGGGCTAACCCTGGAATAAGAATAAGAGTCAGAATTTCAGTTCCTTATTCGTGAATGAGGAATGGAAGGAATACTTTTATGTAACCTGTTGTACCCTAAGTACAGGTGGCTCCAGTGATAAAGACTACAGGTGGCATCACCGACTCAGTGGACATGAGTTTGGGCAAGCTCTGGGACTTGGTGATGGACAGGGAAGCCTGGCGTGCTGCAGTCCATGGGGTCGCAAAGAGGCAGACAACAACTGAGCCACTGAACTGGCTGAACTGAGTGATAAAGAATCCTCCTGCCAATGAGTCTTTTCCAATGAGTCAGCTCTTTAGGATGGACTGGCTGGATCTCCTTGCAGTCCAAGGGACTCTCAAGAGTCTTCTCCAACACCACAGTTCAAAAGCATCAATTCTTCGGTGCTCAGCTTTCTTTAGAGTCCAACTCTCACATCCATACATGACCACTGGAAAAACCATAGCCTTGATTAGACAGACCTTTGTTGGCAAAGTAATGTCTCTGCTTTTTAATATGCTGAGTTGGTCATGAGAAAATTAATTCCACATGCAAATTAGACAGCTGGTTCATTCTTGGTTGTCTCAGCATTGCTTTGATCTCATTTGCTGTTATTTTGGAGGAGGAAATGGCAGCCTACTCCAGTATTAGGGAAATCCCATGGACAGAGGAGCCTGGCAGGCTAGAGTCCATGGGGTTGCAAAGACTTGGACACTACCAAAGCGACTAAGAATGCATGCATGCTGTTACCTTGAGGTTTCAAATAAGCGGGAAGTAAAATAGCTGTCAACCTTTGCCTGACATGACCTTCAGTATCTTGAAGTCATTATAAAAGAACCCTCCACACACACCCCAAATTACGCTAAGCAATTGTTTTCCTGGTTGGAAACGTTCTTTCATATTCTATCTTCCCCAGCCCAGCAGATGAGAATGTGTTCTCTTGTTTTGCTTCTGAATCTGAGATTTTACTGAGAATATTTATCCAGTGAAGACAAAAAAAAAAGAACATGTCACCACCCAATTTTTAACCCTAATGTAGGGGAAAATTCATCAATCCAAGCTATTACTTACGATCATGCTCTTCCTTGTATTTTAATGACCTGGAAGTGATTTAAAACAAGATCAGCTGGTGGTGACACTTAGCAGGAAGCTACTGTTACGGACCTGGGGCAACTCTCTCCACTGCCCGTTTCCTTCCACGCTGAGCATGTGTGTGCTTATAATAATGGTGGCAGTACGCTGTGTAAACACCACTGGGGGCATTGCTCCTTTGTCGTCTTGTTGACTACTTTAATAGTAATAAAAAGATGGGTTTAAAATGTACAGAAATGGGAAGAAATTAGTAGAGAAGATCGCTATGAGGATCTTATAATTGACACACTTTCTTAATTTTCCTTGCATAAGCAGTGTTCACTAGATGGTTTTTGGCTTATTCTACTGAAATAACCAACTTTATTTTCATTTTGACTTCTACCTGGCAAAGCCATTTAAAGCTATTGCCATGAATCTTACTTTGGACCTCAGCATCCTCATCTATAAAATGAGAAGTCAGATGACACAATGAGCAAGTTGTAACTCCTGAAACTTACAGACATTAACAAAAATTCCTCTGAAAATAAGGGTTACACAATCTTTAAAGAAAATCCCTTTGGGTGAATCACAAAAGGGTAAGGATATATATCTCTCAAAGTTTAAAATCATCAATTAAACATTTTCTTCCTGACAAGACTTTTCATTAGTAGGTCTAGAAGGCAGAAAATTGCATAGAATATAAATTGTTTTCATTACTTGTGTGTGTGTGTGTATGTATGTGTGTGTATACATAAAATTTTCATTATTATGTTTTATCTGTAGGTAAAAATTCTAAAATACAGGGTGGAATTAGCGAATTTTTTTCAATGAAAATAGATAAACATGCATTTTCCTCAATAACAACATTTGGTCAGAGCTTTATACTTTTAAACTGTTTTCATATACTTTTACTTGATCCTCATCATAATGCCATGGGGATGGACAGGAGACATTATTTCCTCATTTGATGAAAAACTACATACATAATTGATAGAGACAGAGGCATCTTGGATTTGTCATTAGAAAAGCTGCATTATGAACAAAACAGACACATGACTCACTTCTCCGAAGGCTGCATCAGATCAGGCAGTCATTACCCAGACAAGTCAGACAAGACCAGAGTTATTTGGGCCTGGATTTTACCCTGTAAATTGTATGAATTGTTTCCTTCACTTTGGTAGAGGCAGATTGCTCTGGAAGTTACTGGCAGCATTAGGCAGCTAGCAGCTAGAGAAAAACAAGTGCCTCGACAGCCAATTCTCACTGTGACCACTAGAGGGCAGCGTTGCTCTCTGCACATCTTAACCAGTCTCCACTCTGATGGGAAGAAATGACTTGTTGGAAAAGACCCTGATGTTGGGAAAGATTGAAGGCAGGAGGAGAAGGGGACGACAGAGGATGAGATGGTTGGATGGCATCACCGACTCATGGACATGAGTCTGAGTAAACTCCGGAAGTTGGTGATGGACAGGGAGGCCTGGAGTGCTGCAGTCCATGGGATCGCAAAGAGTCGGACACGACTGAGCGAATGAACAGAACTCTAAAAGACTGGAAACCTACAATCAGTCCATACCACTGCTTCACAGGGTGCCCTGGCACGGTCAATGTTAGGGACGTGGCTTTGAATCCCCAGTGCTAGACAGTGTCTCATTTGCCAGCCGCAAGCACTAGCAGATGACTGGCCTCTATACCAGGTGGTGTGGTTTGGGTGGAGGGAAGGAAGGAGACAGTGTCTCTTTTCACTCACCAGTCTCCACGTGGGGGCTCCAACTAAGTCTTGAAAACCTTGAGTCCTCTTCCTAAGTGTTTAGCTATCAATGAGTAATTGTTACCATAGGCTCAAAGATTTTCAGCCCGATTCATTTCCTAGAGTGAACAGTGAATGTATTGCTTTGATCACATTATTAGGCATCAAAAAAAATTTTATAAGGGGTAGGAGAGGAGGAGAGTTAAACAATTCTCTGTTCCTGTGATTAACTATAACATAAAAATACTATATAAAAACTACTACATAAAAAATATATTGCCGTACCTTAAGGATCACGTACTTCTCCTGATGCTTAAAATGCCTCTGTGGGTGTGTAAGGGGAGAGATGTTTCTCACGACTGCACTACAACTGAGTGTTTCTAGGAGGATATAAAAGTAGCCTGTAAAACTTTTTACTGTGGAAAGAAATGATCCCTAACTTTGCCTGGCTTCAGGGCCAGAATGGCTGGTGCTGGTTATAATGCCGACAGCAGATATTAACTACGGGTCTGCGAAATTTCTGCAACGAGATGAAGCTATGTGTGTGCATGCTGAGTCCCTCAGTCATGTTCGACACTTTGCGACCCTATAGATGGTAGCCCGCCAGGCTCCTCTGTCTATGGAATTCTCCAGGCAAGAATACTGGAACACCGTATCTTATTTACAGGTTAAGTCTTCACTCATATTTGGAGTTTCAAGGTCTCCCTCCTCTGAACTGAATATCTGTGTCCCTCTGGCGCTCACCTTCTGCTGCCTTGTGTATTAAGCAATTTCCAGGGAGACTAGATTAAAAAGTCATTTCAATTCAGGTGGAACTGACTACAAACGTCTTACAGCGCAGGCGCCGAGCTCTAAACTGAAGTGTCTTGATGTAACAGGCTGGCTTCTACACAGCCAACCAAGCTTTGAGTTCCTCTGGCAGCCCTTTGACACCAGTGATCTGTTTTGCTGGTCCTGCTTCTTGCAGACACACCCTCTTCAGGTAGCTCCTCTTGGCAATGCCCAGCGCTTCCCTCGGCTTCTCAGGGAATCCTGGAGCAGTCTCACCGACACCCTCCTAGGTTCTGCCTTGCACACCCTCCCTCGTTCTTGTCTGTTTTCCTCAAAGCCCCGTGAGAGCCAGGCTTCCTTCTAGGGCTGCTGCCCGTGTTACAGAAGACAAAGTCCCAAGGGAGTGGGTCCCAGGGAGCCCGAGCTGCTCACCCCCCTCGGGGTCTTCAGGGACCAGGACTGACCTTTCCCACAGTCTCTCCCTGTACATCCAGGCTGAGGGACCAACCAATCAAAGCTAAACTCTCCCCCTCTCTTTTCATCACCACGTATCTATGACTCTTGAGAGTCCCTTGGGCTGCAAGGAGATCAAACCAGACAATCCTAAAGGAAATCAACCCAATATTCATTGGAAGGACTGATGCTGAAGCTGAAAATCCAATACTTTGGCCACCTGATGCAAAGAACTGACTCACTGGAAAAGACCCTGATGGTGGGAAAGACTGAAGGCAGGAGGAGAAGGGGACGACAGAGGATGAGATGATTAGATAGCATCACTGACTCAGTGGACATGAACTTGAGCAAACTCTGGGAGATAGTGGAGGATAAGTAAGCCTGGCATGCTGCAGTCCCTGGGGTTGCAAAGAGTCAGACACGACTTAGTGACTGAACGACAGTGACAATCTGTGACAAGCCCTGGCTCTTCCTCATCAGTCACAGATTCCTGCCCCCGCCCCCTTCATCTCAGACACTCTCAATCCCACCACAGCCTCCCCACAGAAACAGATCACAAAAGATACTGTCTGTCAATAAGTCCAGATGCGTAACTTTGCCAGTTCTCACTACTCAGCAGAGTAAACTATCTGTAGTAAACACCGAGGAAAGGTTTGCAGAGAGTTGTGAGGCAAGGGTGGGAATGTGCCCTAATTTTAGAGGTTACCAAGCCTGTCATCTGGTTAAATGACTATACTGACAGACACTAACATAAGCATCCTTTAAAGTTTTAATACTGAATTCACTTGTTTGCATGGACCATACAGCAGAATCCATCTTTGATTACCTGTTTCTAGTGATTTCATCTTAGCCTTATCTCTCTAGTGACCACACAGTTCTCCAGGTCAGGGAATGGGTCTTATTGCTATGATATACTCACCCCATAACCTCCACTGCAAGGATCCCAAGTTCTAACCGCATCTCTCATATTCCCAGCTCCTCTCCCTTCTTGTCCCCCTCTCCAACAATCCTTTCCAATGGGAATGTCAAGTCTTTGCTAAAGTGTCACCTCCACAGAGAACTTTTCTCCCCAAGCTTCCTCTCCTCTGCCTCATTCCATGGCACTTATCACCTCCGACACCCCATCAATTTTTACTGCCAGCCCCCCTCCCTAAGAAATCAGTCCCATAAAGGAGCTTTTGTCTATTTCGTTCACTCCTGTAGCCTCAATGCCCGCAAAAGTGTCTCACACATAATCAACACTCAATAAACATGTGTTGAATAAATCAGTAAATCAAGCTTTTAACACAGCATTTCCCCACAGTGGGCAGTTAAGAAATACTCGTTTATCTGTGTTAATACAGTTATGTTTTCATCGGTTCAGGGAAGTGGAAGGTCAAGGGTCACTTATACCTGGGGCCAGAATAGCCTGTGCAAGCTTGTCACCTGTTAAAAAATCTCCAGAAGCAGTTTAAATGCCTTTTTTTTTTGGTAGCAAAATAAGCAAAGGATGCTTTGACATGAAGACTTTGGGACTGGAATCATGGAAGGCCCTGGAACTAGCTGGGCTTCTAGGATGATCAGTTCAGGGGTTTCAAATCAATTTGCACAGCAGGACTCTTTCAATGGAGTCAAGCATTCAAAAACCATTTATGGAGTGAAAAGCATTCATACTGTACAAATGCAGGGAAACAAATGAGGGAAACTCCATAACAAGAAAATGCATCCATAATGTGACGATCTTGTCTTGATTAGCAAGGCTCTGTGTTACAGAACGTGGAGAATGTGCATTGGGGTCATTAATACTTTTCAATACTAACTCTTACTAATATTTCCCTTTTTCCTTCCTAATGGGGGAGACTAGATATGACTATCCCATTGCCCCAAGTGTTATTTGACAATGAGAATATAGGTGTACTGCCCATGTCTTATTTTTTTCAGCTTTATTGGGATGTAGTCTGCCAGGGTACTCTGTCCATGGGATTCTCCAGGCAAGAATACTGAAGTGGGTTGCCATGTTCTCCTCCAGGGCATCTTCCCTACCCAGGAATTCAATCCAGGTCTCCCACATTGCAGGCAGATTCTTTACTGTCTGAGGCACCAGGGAAGCCCTTATTGGGCTATGATTGACATATAATTTTATTAAGTTTAGGGTGTACAATGTGGTGATTAGACCTGTGTACATATGAAAAAAATAATACCACATCCAGGCTAGTTAACACACCTCTCAGCTCACAGAATTACTATTTCTTTATTGTGGTTAAGGCAGTGAGAACATCTAAGATCTAGTCTCCTAGAAACTTTCAAGTATGCAATACGGTATTGTTAACTATAGTCACTGTGCTCTACGCTGGATCCCCAGCACTTTTCATCCTATAACTGGAAGTTTTTATCTTTCACATTATCTGTACTTTGATGCTTTGCTTCTGGGTCCTTGCTGACCAAGGAGGGACTCCCTCTTCCAGGATGAACCAATTGCTAGAGATAATAAAACACATCTCTTCCTTGGCCTTTCGATAGCTTCACCTTTCAAAAAGAAAACCAGTTATCCTGCAACCCACAACCCTGACCACCTCCTCTATTGGTTTCTTAGACTCAGGGTGAATTCCTGCACTACTTATCACAGAAATCAGCACAGCCTCTATGCTCTGGAGCTATGAACATCATTCGAACTAGTGATGCCTAAGACTGCTCACATAGCGTTGCCTGCTCCTTCCCAGAGAAGCCCGGAGAAAGGTTCTTGCCCACATTTTCCTTTGTTCTCCCTGCCTCCTGAATGCCCCCTAGGTACCCGCTGTGGTGTGGTGTGGCCCCTCTTCTTGGGGACTGTGAGTAACAAACTATCTTTCACTGGTAATCATTTCCTGACGCTTCAGTCTTGCCACACCTCAATAATTATAAAACCTACATCTTAAAACAGGGGCTTCCCAGGTGACTCGGTGGTAAAGAATCTGCTTGCCAATGCAGGAGATGTGGGTTTGATCACTGGGTGGGGAAGATCCCCTGGAGAAGGGAAAGGCAACCCCCTGCAGTATTCTTGCCTGGAGAATCCCATGGACAGAGGAGCCTGGCCGGCTACAGCCCATGTGGTCCCAAAGAGTCGGACACGACTGAATGACTAATGCTTCCACTTTCTTTCAACACTGTGTACATGGTCCTGATTCTGCAGCTTTGATTTACTGCAGAAATAATCACGTCCTGAGCTTACATTTCTTTCCTTGGCAAGTGTCCCTTTTCTTCGAGTCCCCTATGCCCTGTGTATGTTTTCTTTATCTCCAAGGTCCTCATCATTTTGAAATTGTCAGTACTGTGTTTTTTTCTGTCCCTCTGTCCAGAATGCGAGTGCTAGGGGGCCAGGATCCCTGTCTATTGATTCGCTGCTGTAACACCAGAGCAGAGAAGTGCCTGGCACCCAGCAGAGGCTCAGTAAGCCCTACTGAAGGAGTACCTATGAGAAAGAACATTCTAGTGTGGAATTCACAGAGCTGTTTCCAATCAAGGGTTGAGATAGGTAGAAATATGTGTGATCTCCCCAGAGGACGGAGGAAGAGATGGGGCAGAGATAGTGCATCGTAGTGTTCCCTGTCTTGCTCATTTTCTGGCTCCACGGGCCCAAAGTACTTAGGATGATTCTCAGTTAGAGGAATGGGGATAACATTTAGCAGGTGTGTGTGATGTTTATTACACACAGGTAAGCTGAAGAGCTAGGCAGACACAGAAACAGATGAAAGGCAGTCTGCTTCAAGCTGTTTGTTTATCTGAAACACCCATGAATTTTACGTACTTGGTTAATACCTGTGGTCTTGCCTGTGATGAATCAAATTCTGAATAATAAGAATACTTTGGAGGCAAACATTCAGATGAATTGATTTCTCTACTTAACATACGCTTGCCAGAAAATCCTTTTTAATGAGTCCCTTGTTGAAAATAGTTTTAAGGTATTTAAATAGACTTCTTTCCCTAATATCATACTATGCTAATATGATTAACTTGTATTTGGATAATATGGTAGTATTTCATTAGCATTAACCTGAAGCTTAACTGTGCTGAGGCAATGTGATATTGGAAAAAGAGCTCTATCTTGCAGGTCTATTTTCTATCCTCATTTGACCTGATCCAGCCGAGGGTGACCTTTACTAAGTCACTTTATCTTAGACTTTAATGTTTTGCCTCTCAATAAGGGTATAGGGCTTCCCAGGTGGCCCAATGGTAAAGAATCCACCTGTAATGCAGGAGACGCAAGAGATGTGGGTTTGATCCCTGGGTCGGAAAGATCCCCTGGAGAAGGAAATGGCAGCCACTCCAGTATTCTTGCCTGGAAAATCCCATGGAGAGAGGAGCCTGGTGGGCTTCCGTCCATGGGGTCGCAAAGGAGTCAGACACGACTTAGCAACTAAACCACCACCACTACCGCCAAGGGTGGGGGACTAAGTGATCTGAGAGTCGTCGAACAGTAATGGGCTATTATTCTGCAATAGTTTAGGACAGAATGGGTGAGAGGAAAGGGTTTCTACATGCTGATCAAATCAAAGATTCAGGAAATCATGGATTTAAAATATACATTTTAAAATACCTCTTCTCATTTGACTATCATGATTATTTTTAGAGTAAATAAATGAAGAGAAAAAATTCTAGGTATTGGATAAATTTAATAATGTGTTCTCAGTAAAATTATGTTTTAATGATTACAGAGTGCTACCTCTATATTCCCAATAAGGATGGAATTGTATACCTGATCATGATCAGTAATGAGTAATACATTTTATAAAATTAAAGACTCTCAGTCTCAGGGATCTAGATATCACTTGGTCTAATCCTTATATCTTTATGTACGAGAAAAAAATGGAGCTGAAAGTGTGTATGTGGTTTTGTGTGTGTGTATAAAAGACAAGAAAGTAAAAGATTATTTCTCCCCCATCTTTAAACCTTTGGATTAATCTAATCCACAGCCATCCAGACTAGTATATTCTATGTCCCTAGATTCTCAAAAGGATGAATCTGTGGAAAACAAAACAAAAATCCAAGAACATCGAGTTCTTGGATTTTACTAGTCTGTTAGATTCGCATGGAATATTCACATGCAACCTTTGAAAGGAATAACAACAAAGGCGTTGACAAGTCTGTGTGGAGTCCTTAAAAACTTTGCGGATGGTAAAAGTATCATCAGGCCTCAAAATCTGACATCAAAAGGTAATAGAAGTTGGGGAGCATCCAGTATGAGAATGAAAATATATCTTTAATAAAATTGCGCTTAACAGAAGGGAGAAATCTGCAGAGGTCATCTTTAGACTTTTTATTCCTAAATATAGACGCTTTTAAATTACTTGAAGAAACCCCTTCAGAATACTTGGAGAAGAATTAAGCGGAGATTGTCACCCGCAAAGTAGCTGCCATTTTTATGAAGACTTTGTAAGAAGCGCTCAGAAGCAGGCGCTTAAGTCATGGGTATCTTAAAAGTGACAGGAGAACTACGTTGTGAGGAAGGGAAGGGATGCCAAAGGGCGAGGAATGCATGTAGGTAAGTGCTGGAATAGTTTAGGCATAAAACAGTTTGTCAGGAAAGTCTGTGGGCTCATCTATAGTGGAGGTATGAAAGCCACCACTTACCTCTGTCATTAACTACAGATAAATAGGCTTCTTATTATGCACACATCTTAACATGCTTCCCACTTTTTATAGACTGGGAAATTGACAAGCAACAGTGCTTATCCAATTACATTGTTAAAATGAGACTGCAGTCAGGATGGTTCAAAGCTTCTAACTTTTATACTTGTGTCTCTTTATTATGGGATCATTTTAACACGTCAAAAATAAATCGATGGATTGGGGGGCCTTCAGGAGAAATGTTGTCTTACCCTTTCAGGCAAACCCAGAATTAATCCTGTTGCAAGAAGCCTGTCTTTTTGTCTTAGCTCTGGTTTTTAAGAGCCTGTCTTTACATCTCAGCTCTGGTTTTTAAGACGGGGTCTTCATTCTAGGGCAAATTCTGTCAACATGATGGCAAGATGTCTCTCACTTCCCCAGGCTTACGTGACAGTAGTCCGGTAGCCCCACAGGAAAGAGAGCTCCACTTTCCCTAATAGTTCAATAACAATCCTGAGGTCAGCTCTCTTGGAACAGCTTAGGTCATGGGACCATCCTTAACCGTAGTAGCCAAAAGGATGGGGTACACCCAGGGTCCAGAGCAGGATTAACCCTCACACCTGGAGCTTGGGAATGGCTTCAGAAACCCCTAGTCTACAGGGCTGAGAGTAAAGAGGAAAGTCATGGCTTGCCAAAAGAAAATCAGGACGCTGTCATTAAAGGCAAGTGACTGAATTAGCAGCAAAAACAATAGATCTTTTCAAGCCAACTTGAATCTTCTTTTCAATCACTGGGGAGTTGTTCTGTTTAGGGCGTTTGGAAATTTAGGCTCACTTCACCCACAATTAATCATACTAATTTGCTACTGTAAACTTAGTGGAAAACCCTATTGTCCCATAAATTACTGAATAACATTTTGTCTTCTACAGTTTTACATAAAGCATATTTTTATGGCCAAAGGCAATAGTATAATGCTGTAAATAATAAAACTTGAAAGTCACTATATTTAGTTGAAAATATGAACATATTAACTGACATAGAAAATAAAGGAAAACAGTTAGGTTTTTATGGTCATAAAGAAGTAGCTCCTTGGGCTTACTCGTGGCTCATTGGTAAAGAATCTGGCTGCCAATGCAGGAGTCACAGGTTCAAACCCCGGTGCAGGAAAATCCCACATGTCATGGAGGAACTAAGCCTGTGAACCATGACTACTGAGTCTGTGCTGTTGAACCTGGGATCCACAACCACTGGGCCATGTACTACAACTACTGAAGCCCACACACCCTAGAGCCCATCCCTGCAACAAGAGAAGCCAATGCAACGCGAAGCCCAAGTACCACAAGTAAAGGAGTAGCCCCTCCTCGCTACAATTAGAGAGAAGCCCGAGCAGCAGTGAAGACCCAGCACAGCCAAAGTAAACAAATAATATAATAAAATAAAAAACAGCAATGGCTCGTAGAGTTTCACATGTCAGTACAAATGAAATAGCTTTGTAAACGTTAAACACAAACCATCCCAAGGAGCCGTTAGAACACATGCCTCGAGTGCTTAACACTAAATGTAATTCAGCCTTAAAGTTTCCAGTGACTCAGATCTGAAACCCAGCAGCTCCCACAATATTATCATAACTGAGGAAAAACTCCAGAGCATGAAATTCTGTGTTTGTGAGTGATCTGTTTTATCTGAATCCTTGTTTTTCAGACTCTAAGCAATTTTGCTCATGGACTATACAGTCCATGGAATTCTCCAGGCCAGAATACTGGAGTGAGTAGGCATTCCCTTCTCCAGGAGATCTTCCCAACCCAGGGATCGAACCCAGGTCTCCCACTTTGCAGGTGGATTCTTTACCAGCTGAGCCACAAGGGAAGCCCTCGCAGAGAATATGGCTCCTAATGTCCTAAAATCAGCAATAGTCACAGTCTCAGTTTTACCAAACAAGACCGTGGTAGTTACTTTGCTGGGTTATAATCCAGTGTTCATTCATTCCTCCTGTCCATCTCTGACATATGAATAGAGGGTTGGTTTATGACCTGAGCACAGAAGAGAGTTGGTTGAAAGTACTGAAAATTTAGGGGACAAGCAATATCTTTTGTAAATAGAAGTTTTAAAAAAAATTATTTGCAGAGCTGTGTGAAATTTCTGACTCATGAAAATTTAGAAGTTTGAGATAAGTCGATCTGTGAACATACAGTGGAATGTGATATACAATTAAAATGTAAATTTACATTCCACAAAAATGTTCATACTGCAAAAATGATGGTTCTTAAAGGTTTTGCAGGACACTAATTTATGGCATTGGACTTAGACGGTTCTACCCTATTAATGAATCAGGTATTAGGTGCCAAAACTTATTTACCATATGCAACAACTATGCCAAGAGTAAGAAAGGGAATGTGCCTGCTGAATGCCAACCACTTCTTATCTCATTGTATTACCAACCTCATTCCACAGATGAGGAAATCAAGGGTCAAGAAGATTAAGAATTCTGTCTAAAGTCATACAAAAATTTACCTACCTGAGATATGAGCAGAGGTCCAGGTGGGTCGCCAGGCTATGTTCTTTGGGCCACACAAAGTCACACCAAGGTGCACTGAGAACCACCTTTTCGCTGTTCTTTTCAAAGAGAAAACCCAGTTTATGTGTGCTCACATGTATTACTGAATACTTTTACTCCAGATTTGCTACTTTTTCCACATCTATATTTCCATAAATACTTTACAATCATTTGTTAACATCTTTTGGTGTATGTGTGTATGTGTCTGTGTTTATCATTCTGATCTAATTCAGGGGCTTCCCTGGTGGTCAGACGGTAAAGAATCCGCCTGCAATGCAGGAGACCTGGGTTTGATCCTTGGGTTGGGAAGATGCCCTGGAGGAGGGCATGGCAGCCCACTCCAGTATTCTTACCTAGAGAATCCCATGGACAGAGGAGCCTGGCAGGCTACAGTCTACGGGCTGTATGGGCTCAAAAGAGTTGGACATGACTGAGCAACTAACACTTTCATTTTTTCACTTTCTAATTCTCTAGAAGGCATCACATGGTAAGTCCTATTACAAGTTGAGCATCATAATTCTAGGATATTTCAAGATACAATTTACTCTTGCCTTTTTATTGTCAATATACTGGTGATACTTTTTAAAGTTTATAAGACCTACAGGCATATTGGTAATTTATTGCAAATATATTCTAGGAGAATATGACGCAAGCCTTACTATGTTCTGCCACATTTAAATGACGATTTTATAGGAAACCTGGTGGTCTTTAGAGGTAATCTGGTGTACAGCTGACCAAACCTAACTCTCCTCTATTTGGTAAATTCTTTCTCTAACCAGTCCACCTGGAACTTCATCACCTATTAATTGATCCTAAAAAGGGATGTCAGATTTAATGCTGCGATGGTTTTCATTTGTTCACTCTACAGCCTCTCATTTATAGCACCATCTTCATATTCTCTTTCCTCTAAGCCATGTCCATTTTGCAGAATTCAATTTCTGGCTCAAGCCCACGATTCAGTGGAATGAGGTCACTCAAAGACCATTTGCCAGACCTCTCCACCAAAGGACAATAACCAAGGACAGAATGGAAAATCTCACACAAAGCCAGATTAGACTTTGCGCTAATGAGAGCATGGTATTGGTTACAATGATGCTATCTTATCTCTCAAAGGCAGCACAGTTACTGTAAAGGCGCCAATCATCTTCTCATCCTCTTCAAGCTCTCCTGGGCAGACCCAGAGACTCCAGTTCGAGAACTTAACCTTGTTTTTCATGAGGTTTGTTTTCTTTACCTTTTGACGTGGCCAGGGAAGGTTCTGCAAATTAAGACATGACGTTAGAAAAAAGTAGAGGTCCCTGACTCAAACTACGTTAAGCGCAACCCACTGTTCCATATTATTCATTTTATTAGAGTTTTGGTATATTGTAGAGGTATTTCAGTAGACAGAAGTTTTCTGTCTACAGAAAGGTTGAACTTGGAGAGCTGAATTTTAATTTACCATTTACTTGCTATATGGTTCTGCTTAAGTCTCTGAATTCCTCTGTGCTTTACTTTCTTGGTTGTTAAAAATTGGAAAAGAAATAATAATCCTACCTGCCAAAGTTACCTTCAACGTGTAGGAATACAACATAAACATATAAACAATTAAGACTTACAAAGTGCAAGTTACTGTTATGTTAAAACCCAAAACATAAACTTCAACCATCTAATGACAAAAACCTGCAGTCACAGTCCACTTGGCAATATGAATAGTAGGATAAAACAAATTAATTGTTCCTTCAAGTACATATTGATCAGAAAGGAGTACTAAGTCGGTGGTTTTTGTACACATCTGAACAGGCATAACTCCCATGAAATTATGCTTTTCATGGAAACTTTGACCATATTAATCTTGGCAGAGTTGGGGTAATATTTTTGGAACTCTGAAAGGACTCTTTCATTTTAATTCCCATGAAAGGCTTTATTTTTCTATACTGTATTAGGGAAATCCAAAAAGGTAAAAAAAAAGGCACCATCATCCTTCAGATAATATTTTATGGAAATAAAACAGCAGGATCAGAAGGGTGCCCTCAGAAGTCACCTTTACCATAACTAGAATCGATATGTAAGTGTGAGCCTTTCAGCTTTTATTCATTAATCGTTCATTTCACACTTGGTGATTTCATAAATTCATGTTTGCACAATACATTAATAAGTTGTCATTTTCGCCTTTAAGGTGTTTTTAGGCAAAGTGATTTTATCTCAGCACCACGGTGAGTCAGGCTTCTTCAGCTGTTTCTACCTCAAAAAGAAATCCTAACTTTTGCAAAGTACACCGGCTCTTTCAGGCTATTGCAGCAGTGACCTAGTCTGAGTGCTGCTCTGGCTGGCTCACTTGAAGAGTTCATTGACTTCAAGGCTGGATAATGCACCCCAGAGAAGCTAGAGCAGAAAAAGCATCTTGCCCAACTTGATTACTCCACGCTTAGTGTTCTACTCCCATGAAGATTTTAGGAGGCATTTGGAGCTTCTTTTGCTCTGCACGGTAGAATTGAAGAAGGGAATGTTGAAGGATTAACAAGTCCTAAGAACAGAGGGGCAGCACCCTCACGATATGGTAAAATCGTAAGTCATCCCAATCCAGCAAAAACTGCCTCTAAGTGGTTTTGCGAAAGCAAATCTCTCTACTAGCACAAGACTGTCAAGGCTCCAATTAGTAAATCCCTGAGCCCCAAAGTTAATTATGTGGATAATGAAAAGTGCTGGAAAACCCTCATTCCTGGGAAAGGGAAGTATCAGATCAGCCATTAGCCCCACTGGGTAGATAGAGGGATGAGAATCCATCAGAGAAAGAAATGCTTGTTCTCCTACTAAGATGGAATAAAGACAATTTAATGATCATTACCGTTAGATAAGTTTCAGTAACTTTTTTGAAAGTAATAAAAGCCAGCAAAGGACACTGGATGTTTATTCCTCCTAAAGCAGTCCCTCTGCTCTTATGCACTATAGGGGAAAACACAAAATATGTTTAAGGTATTAGGGAAAAGAGGATTAAAAACACGATTTTCCCTTCAGCAGGAAAAGCCAGGATTCTCTGACTAATGTAACAATGAAGATTTTGGTATTTAATAACTGAGAGTAATGTTAACTCTCCCAGAAAAGGGGAGATTAAAGATAGACTATTCTACCAAAGATAGATCACCTAGAAAGATAGCATGTTATCAGAATACCACAAAACTCAGTGTAAGTATGAAAAATAACGGTGAAAGACCATATACATCACACAATAAATTTGGTTAAAGCTTTAGCCTAAGTTGTTTCCAAACCAGGATAATTTAGTAAATGAACTGGAGGTGATAAACACAGGTAGGTTTCATCCAAGACAACTCACAAAAGCCCAGGAATGCTGGGAATTTTACCTTTAAATGGCAAATGAGGAAATAATTCCTTAGAAGGAAGATCGTTGTTTAGGTGGAGGTTGCTGAAAATCCACCAAAATCTCTCTTCCATTTTTCCATAGCACAAAATCTCATTTCCCTTCACACTAGCATTATTGCTGGACTTGGAACTGCCCAATCAGACAGCACATTTCCAAGTCTTCCTGGCATGTGGTGTGACCGTGGAGCTCAGTTCTCAGTACAACGTGGATGAAGTGATGTTTGTCACTTGTTCTTTGTCTAAAAATACTGGGCAAGCACACTTCCACACGTTTCCTTCTCTTGAGCTAAACTCAAGATGATGGCTTCTAGAGAAGAGAGGTAAAAGAAAATGGAAGGAATCCGGCTCCCCGGAGGCCTGTTCAGAGGCGAGGGGTCATGGCCCTTCCAGACCACGCACCTTAGTCCCATCACAAGAGGTGAAAACAAACTTTTCAACTTATTTAAATATTACATAGGGTGAACAGAGTCCCAGTTTGCTTAGGACAGTCTTGCCTTATGTGCATGTGTATGTGCTCAGTCACTCACTTGTGTCAGACTCTGAAACCCCACGGACTGTAACCCACCAGGCTCCTCTGTCCATGGGATTCTCCAGGCAAGAATACTGCAGTGGGTTGCCATTTCCTCCTCCAAGGGATCATCCCAACCCAGGGTTTGAACCCATGTCTCCTGCATTGGCAGGCAGGTTCTTTACCACTGAGCCACCTGGGAAGCCCCTTTTGTGTGTTGTTTTGGCATAATGATAAATGGCGTTCTCTTTCATGATGTCAAAATAAATTACATGGTAACCCTGCTTTAATTCAGTGTTTCAGGGTATGTCTTTATATTAGTAGCTTAGCTTCTCTACATAGAAACTGGCACCTGGAATTGGAGGCTAACATAACAGGTCCTAAAATAGTTTTGATTAACAGTCATGTGGTGGGAGGTGAGGGCATGTACATACCAAGTTAGGAGACTGGTAAAACATTTGATAAAATCGATGACAACCTGGGGCTTCCCAGGTGGTGCTTGAGGTAAAGAATCTGCCTGCCAATGCAGGAGATGTAAGAGATGCAGGTTCGATCCCTGGGTTGGGAAGATCCCCTGGAGGAGGGCATGGCAACCCACTTCCAGTATTCTTGCCTGGAGAATCCCATGGACAGAGGAGACTGGTGGGCTACAGTCCATGGGATCACAAAGAGTCAGACACAAGTGAAGCAACTTAGCAAGCACTCACGCATGTGATAACTTAAAAGACAGATCACGTGTACCTATCAAAGCTGTAGCCAGAGTGCTAGAATGTTAACTTGCGTTGGTTAGTCCTTGCTGCATTTAGCAAGGTATCACAAGAATGAAATAAACACAGGCAAGAATTGACAAGTTGAAAAGCAGAGGTGAAACAGAGCAGATGGGGTTGAAAATACCTCCCATGTCTCTACTTCAAACAACAGTAGATTCATAGCTCTTGTTTCTCAGAATCTTTCTCAAAGACTTACCATTAAGCCAAAGTAAAAAAAAGATCAGATTAAGAGTGTTGCCTTTACATATAAACTGGCTGTTTCAAATGCCATCATAATAGGTGCCTCTACATCCCAGAAGCAAGGAAATAAGCTGGTCTAAGAACTATGTGCACAAAAGGGTTTGTGTATGGTGACTGGAGCCTGGGACTGATGGGAGGAAATAAAACAACTTAGAACCTTGCTGGATGAAATTAAAAGATGCTTGCTCCTTGGAAGAAAAGCTATGACCAACCTAGACAGCATATTAAAAAGCAGAGACATCACTTTGCCGACAAAGGCCTGTCTAGTTAAAGCTATGGTTTTTCTAGTAGTCACGTATGAATGTGAGGGTTGGACCATAAGGAAAGCTGAGTGCCAAAGAATTGATGCTTTTGAGCTGTGGTACTGGAGAAGACTCTTGAGAGTCCCTTGGACTACAAGGAGATCAAATCAGTCAGTTCTAAAGGAAATCAGTCCTGAATTGGAAGGACTGATGCTGAAGCTGAAGCTTCAATACTTTGGCCACGTGATGTGAAGAACTGACCCATTGGAAAAGACCCTGATGCTGGGAAAGATTGAAAGCATGAGGAGATGGGGATGACAGAGGATGAGATGGTTGGATGGCATCACTGGCTCAATGGACATGAGTTTGAGCAAACTCTGGAGGTGGTGAAGGACAGGGAAGCCTGGCGTGCTGTAGTCCACGGGGTCACAAAGAGTCAAACGAGACTGAGCGACTGAGTCTGAGTCAAACAACAACAACAACATATTTTTGTGCTTAATTTTTAAGCATACTAAAATCTCTCAGGAATGTAACTTTCTTTAAAAAAAAATAACAGATATGTTTATTTTGTCTTCCCTACTGGATGTTTCAATTATTTGCCAACATTTTGATAATGTGACTTTTTGATATAAATAAATAAAAGCACAGACTACCCAATGCCAACTTAAATTCATATGCTTATATTCTGGGATTTTTCCATATACATCAGGTTGTAATTGAATTTTTACTAAAGCAATATTTTAGTCAAGGGTATTAGAACTCTAAGATTCCATGACTGCAATGAATACTGGGCAGAAGGTATCATTTCATATCTTGGCACATGTTAAGCTTTGAAAGGAAATAGCCATGAATAACTTTAGAAATATATACTTTAGAAATATATACTTCAGAAGGCATATTCTTTAATTCATCTTGCTAGAATTCACCTGGTTACCTAAAATCTTATTACATATGCTTATAATTTCTCTATGGAAGGAAAAAGCTGAAAAAGGTGGTTTTCTTTATATTGGCATTGTGCTAGTCAGAAGATTAGATCACTTTTAATTAGTATTGGTTAATGTTGGTTCTTATTTTATCTTTTAGAGTCATGGGTGTCTTGTAAGTAATGCTGAATAAGCTATGCAAGGAGCTAGATGCCTCTTTTTTGAAATTCTCACTGTCATAAGGGAAGTTAGGGAAATCACTCCCTTAGATCCTCATTTTTAAAACATTTATTATTTATTTTTGGCTGCACAGGCTTTTCTTTCACTGTGGTGAGCAGGGGCTCCTCTCCAGTTGCAGAGCACTGGCTTCTCATTGCGGTGACTTCACTTGCTGCGGAGCTCGGCCTCTAGGGCAGAAGGGCTCGGTCTTCGTGGCTTGTGGGCTCTGAGGCTCAGGCCCAGGAGCTGTGGAGCCCAGGCTCACCTGCCCCGAGGCATGTGGAATCTTTCTAGACCAGGGATCCAATCCGTGTCCCCTGCAGGCAGGCAGGTTCTTAACAATTGGACCACCAGGAAAGTTTCTGTGTATATGTGTGTGTGTGTTAGTCACTCAGTCCTGTTCGACTCTTTGGGACCCCATGGACTGTAGCCCACAAACTCCTCTGTCCATGGGGTTTTCCAGGCAAGAATACAGGAGTGGGTTGCCATTCCCTTCTCCAGAGGATCTTCCTGACCCAATGATTGAAACTGGGTCTCCTGATTGCAGGCAGATTCTTTACTGTCTGAGCCACTAGGGAAGTCCGAGAAAGTCTCTAGATCCTCATTTTGTCTAAAGTGTGATCCCACCTGCATCCAGCCTGGTCTTTGGCACCTTCCGGATTTGCCTGCCAGGCAGCTGTTTGGTGCTTCTCTCTGTGGTCTATCTATGGTCTGAGTTGTCCATGATGGTTTTCAAATCTGGAGGGCTGCTTGGCACAAGGTTTCCTGGCTTCCTTGAATATCCTCCAAGCTACTGCCTGACTTTGGATGGCATTCAGTCTGGCATCTCTAGGCAGGGGTGAAGGCCACAAGAACAAGGCAGTGAGAACATGAAAAGTGACAGCAAGATCAAAAGAGAAGCAGCAGGGAACATATGATTCACAGAGCAAATATCTATTGATACAGGGATGGATGGTAATTGGGTAAGTGTTCAGAAATGGTGACGTAAGATTCCAATGGAGGCTCTACTATGGTCCAAGCATAACTTCTAAGGTACTTTCTCCCAAAGCAGTGGTACCGCCTTAGGACACAGGAAGCTGTGATATTACTGTGAAAAGAAGTTTGGACCTGCCAGGAGAGAAGCAACAGGCAGTCTATAAAGACATGTCCTGTCTGAACCGGGTTCCCCTTAACCATAAGCAGATGCCCCTGGTGGCTCAGACGGTAAAGTGTCTGCCTACAATGCGGGAGACCCAGGTTCAATCCCTGGGTCAGGAAGATCCTCTGGAGAAGGAAATGGCAACCCACTCCAGTACTCTTGCCTGGAAAATCCCATGGACAGAAAAGCCTGGTAGGCTACAGTCCACGGGGTCACAAAGAGTTGGACACGACTGAGCGACTTCACTTTTCACTTTCTTTCACTAACCATAACCAGACAAGTAGTTTAAATGCGAGTAGTTTATGTGGTGAACCCTGTGACCCAGTCTAGGAAGGTGGGGAAATGGGAATTGGAGGGGTCAGAATCCAATGAAGGGTCCATTTCTCTGTAGTTATTACGTAGCTATTGTATGCCAGGTGCTAAGCCAGTCCTGGGATGGAAGGGTGAACAAAACAGATACAATCCCTATCCTCCCGGATCTTAACAGTCTAGCTGTAGAGAGTCAGACATGACTGAGCGATTAGGCACAGCACAGCACAGTCAGATGCTAATGAGAAACACAGCAAGAAACGTTATTTTATTTGTGGTTCTACCTGGAAAAAGAAATGGATGTGGAAGATAACTAATATTGCATAATAAAGATATTGAGGAAACCATTCCTTTTTTATCCTGATTTATTGATTTCAATTTTAAATTTTCATTACAGTAAGAGGAAACCACCCATTTCTAAGTCAAATCGGTTAACTGTTCTCAGGAAGAACTTAAGAGATAGACGTTCTTGGCTCTTGTCAAAGGACAGGCTTCAAGGACGCATTCAGGAAAAAAAAATTTTTTTACTCTAAAAATCACAGTGTGATCTACGATTGATTCATTTAGATTGAATTCAACTCGACTCAATTCCGTGATATTCAACTCAAACTTAACAAAACTCCTTTGAGGATTGTATATATTAGATATATATATTAGAAAGAAATGATTCTTCTTCTTGGTGCCCTAAACATTCGCAGACCGCCCCCAGCTTCCCAAGGCCCCAATAAGCTTTAGACCTGAGTTCATTCCACAACCTAATTAGAACTCAGAGAATGACATGTGCAGAGCAACATGCCTTTACAGACCAGCAGGAATGAACTGTAAAGTTTTGTGGTGTTTTTTTTAAATGAATCATGGAAGTGAGTGACCTGTCCTGTTGTAAGCAATTAGTGAAGAACTATGTTCCAGTCTTTCCTAGAATAGATGCAAACAATCGCTATCTCACTGCTGATTCTTCCTCTTTAAATTTGAATTTCTAAAAATGGTTTGAGTTTTGTGTGTTTTTCATTAAAAAAAAAAAAAAGTCTATGGTTCCTTTTGTCTACTTTCAGCCCAGCTTCATTTTCAAAGTTCGTTTTGGGGACATAAATGACTTGCTCTCATTTTACCTGTTAATAGTGCCAGAAATGCCTTAGACAATTCGATATGGATTTTCTAGGAACATAGGGCCAAAGGTAGTCAGTGCTAAATGAAATTTCCATCCATTTGGAAATATTTTACTTCCTGTAAAGCAAAAGGAATTCCACTACTGAGATTTTCAATCACATTAACTAGAGTGGTTTCCACAGCTTGGCGAGGACTGGTATATATAGGTGTGACGCCATTCTATTCAATTCAAAACAACCTCCAAAACATGTTTGCTTTCATTTTCTGCAGAATTGAGAACCAGATTGCTTACATAAAATGCTTCAAGTAAAATTTCCTGCTGATTTGGTTGCTAATTCTTTAGTTAAGCTGTTGCCTGTCTTGTTAATAGGTTAAGATTTCTAATAATATGAACAAGGGTTGCTCATACTTTGAAATTTATCAAATAAATATATTATTTTCTATTTCTATCATGTTAATTTCAGTGTTATCAAGCACCAAAATAATTTGCAACATTATAGGAAAACAGACATTGGAAAATTCACTTAACAGTTTTACAAAGACTTGAAATTACTATGACATCAGCTTGCAAAAACCTTAGATTTCTGGTACAAGCCACATTGGACAGACAGAAAGCCCCAGTTGGAAGTGACCTTAAGAAACATTTCAGTCCCACAACTTCATTTGATAGAGTAGGAATCTCCAAAAGGTTTTAAAAGGAAGAGAGCCATTTTTAGCCCACTTGACTATTTCATTTTTTGAGATTAAATCTTCTTTATTAAGTAAATATTGCAAGAATTAATGAGTCAACTGTATAACTTGTAAGTAATACCCTCTGAGAGGCTATTGGAAATGATACAAAGCTTCAATTTCTGAGGCGTTTGTATATGTTCTCTGGTAAAGTCATAAACTGCTCTTTCTAGCTGAATATCTACCTTTCCTCTCACGGAGTCAAAACCACATGCAAAACCTTCACTGCAATGGTATATTCTTTGTCATTTTACCATTCATTTTGAAAATAATTTAACATTAATCCTACATACATTAATTCAAACCATGTATGAGTTGAATCTGCTTTTTTAAATGTACTTTTATTCTTGCTCACACCTAGAAAGATCTATCTATACATCAGTCTTTTGGTTCCAGCACAACAGGCTGGTTTACTTGACTAACTGAAATCTAATGAGTCTCCAGGAGACCTGGGTTGAAGGACCATGACTCCAAAAAGAACTTGCTCCTACCGTATCCCTGAGGGCATCCTCAATCCTGAACCCATATTCCAATTTCTCGTTTGGAGGCTTGAAAGGTCACAGGGGAAGCACAAACTTTTATACGGCCATGCCTAAAAGTACAATATATATATTTTCCTCACTCAGATCTGAAACTGATAAAGATGCATCTTTCCCTTTGACACTCAGGATTTTTTTTCCTAACCCATTCTTTTATCATGAAAGGTCTAATATCTTACAGACTTTAGATTTATGAAGAAATCTCAGTTCCAGCACTCTACCATGTGCTGACCTAAACAACCCCCGGCCCCCTGGTGTCACCAAGCAATTCCAGAGCCTCAATATATCGGCCCTTGTTTAAACACCTAAAAATAGAGTCAGCTCCTTCAGCTAAAGTTCAATGGAAGATTTAAATATTTATTGCACTTTTTTTTCCTGGTATTTAAAAAGATTTTTAAGAGGTGCACTCCAGAGTATCTAATCCATAGTGTTTGGGGAAGTAAATTTCAGTATATTTTAATTGTATTTTCATGGGTCACAGCCCTCTCTATCTGTTCTTTTTAAACATTTATAACTTTTTTTTTTTTTGGCTGTGTCAAGAGGCATGCAGGATCTTAGTTCCCCTACCAAGGCTGGAATCTGTGACCCCTGCAGTGGAACTGCAGTCTTAAGCACTGGACCACCAGAGAAGTCCCAAACATTTATAGCTATTATCTGTCTAGACCTTTAAGAAACTTGACTTCAAGACTCTTGCTTTCAATGGGAGGGTGAGTAATAAAGTTGTGTCTTACTTAAATGTATTCTGGAATGTATGTAAGAATACTTAAATGTATTCTTAAATGTATTCTGGAATCTTAAATGTATTCTTAATTCCAACTCTACAGTTTCTTAATTTCTTATCCTTCTTTCCAGGAAAAAAAAAAAAAAAAAAAGGTCACTTCTTGCATTTTTTAAGAAAAAACAGATTCCATACCATATGCAAAAGAGTAGCAGATTAAGAAAAAGAGAATATTTTTTTCTAATCTTCAGGAAGAATATTGACAGGGAGGGTGAAAAGTTGTAGAGGTAAACTTAGACAAACAATTCATGTATTTAGCCCATAACTGTTTGCTGAGTTCCTACAAGGTGCCAAGCAATGTGTTAGCAACTGGGAATAAAATGATGACTAAGACAGTCCTGGTCTCTTCCCTTATGGGGTTTTATAATAAAATCATAATTAAAATAATGAATAGCTGGTATGAACATGAAGTATAATTAGAATACTACATTTTTCAAAGGCTATTTCTGGACATAGAGTCACATATACAAATCAAAAGATTGTTAAATTCAAAGCTTCTCAAATGCTTAACTCCCTTTAATGATATGGATAATGAAATTTGGTAGGTGTTCAACAATTAGCACCATGGCCATGAATTTCTACTTTGAGCTCTCGGTATCCTTTTTGGTGTTAATCCTCACTTCTGCCTACTCTCCTCTATTTTAATTAATATTTCAGCAGTATTTAGAATTTTAACTCTGAGAGGTGTTTTTCGCCTCTCATCAGTTTGAAGATGTTATTCTATAATATTTCCACATTTCCTTTTATTAATGAGAAGTATGCTGTTTACCCATTTCGGAACCAATTTGGAAATTTTGAACTGTGGTGTTGGAGAAGACTCTTGAGAGTCCCTTGGACTGCAAGGAGATCCAACCAGTCAATCCTAAAGGAAATCAGTCCTGAATATTCACTGGAAGGATTGATGCTGAAGCTGAAACTCCAATCCTTTGGCCACCTGATGCGAAGAACTGACACCTTGGAAAAAGACCCTGATGCTGGGAAAGATTGAAGGCAGGAGGAGAAGGGGATGACAGAGGATGAGATGGTTGGATGGCATCACTGACTTGATGGACATGAGTCTGAGCAAGCTCCAGGAGTTGGTGATGGACAGGGAAGCCTGGCGTGCTGCAGTCCATGGGGTCACAAAGAGTCGAACATGACTGAGGGACTGAACTGATGCTGTTTACCCAATTGTCTTACCTGGGTAGCTAAACTGTCTTTTCTATCTTTACAATTTTATTTTTGACTTTATGTAGTTTTAATGGGAGTGTAGGTATGCATATATTCATCTTGCTCAGAATTCAGCTTGCCTTCTGTATAAATAATTATGTCTTCCACTGTTTCTAAAAAATCCTCTCTTATCCTCATCTTCCTTTGTTTTCATGGGGGGCCAAGTGTTAACAGCAGGTGGTTGCTGACTTTAAAAAAATGCACATGAGAGTTGTGAGTTAAGTTTTACTGGGGGCAAAATGAGGACTGCAGCGCAGGAGACGGCACCTCAGGTAGCTCTGAGAAACTGCTCCAAAGACGCAGAGTGGGGGAGGTCAGTGTATACGTGATTTTGGTAAAGGGGGATTCCATGCAATCAGACACATATTTTTCCAGAAAGTTTCTGCTAGTCTCCTGAAACTTTTGCGAGTCACAAGGAACAGCTGTCACCATGAACGATTTAAGTGCTTTTCTAGATATGCGGAGATACAAGAATCAGGCTCTTAAAATCGGCTCCTGAAAGTATCTAACTCTCTGAAGACCTGTCGTGCCAGCTCGCCCATCCCCCACCCGAGCACAGAGTGCCTCATTTCCGCTGTGTCCATCCTGAACTCCTTTCAGAGGATGTTGAAGACCAGCAGCTGCAGCAGCTCATGATTTACTCTTTGTAGAGGTAGATGGCAAGGGCTGATCTGTGGTGAACATGGTGAGGATGTAAATGGATCCAAAGGGGATGGAGTCAGTAAGGAGTTTAGCTGAGGGATGATTTATTTTTATCAGGGACTAAATTGATGCTTTTAAACATGTTTTAAGTAGAAACCTCAGTGTTCCCCAGAATTGCTTATAGAGATGTAAGTATTTTATTTCTGCTGCTTATTGCCGAGAAGAGCTAACGTGAGTGGAGCAATTTATCAGAAGAATAATTAGTTTTATCTGCGCACTCGTCTAAAAGATGCCTTTCATGTGAATGAATCAGCATCAGAAGTCTCCATTTTCATGAAAATAAATGAATGAAGTAGGTCAAGGTGGTAAATCTAGACCAATAAGTTTAGATGTTAAGGCAATTCTGAAACAAAGCATTTCAGCTCTCGTAAGCAGACACCAGCCTTCTGCATTGTGTTTGAGACCTGCTGCTGAATATGGCTTTGAAGTGAGCAGACAAAAGCAGTGATAGACTTGAAAGAACTAAACTATTGTAAACAGAGGGTGTGTGTGGAGAAAGGAAAGGGGCTACTTTTTGGTACCCTGGGTTAATTACCAAAAGTCTGTTCTGTAGCCTTGTTTTGAGATTTGGAACTGGCAGTTAACATTTATATTTCAAAACTTTAGAGACTCCCATAGGTTATGGTAAAGTTTCTGTTAAAAATGTATTAATACAAATTCAATCAGTGAAATAGGCAGTCTGCCATTTTAAGGTAGTTATTTCACTTCCATATGGTAGAAGCTACTTTATTATTCAAATTCTCTCTTTTTTTATAGGCCACGTCTTATTTTTAAAAAATTGTAGTGTAATTGCTTTACAATGTCATGCTAGTTTCTGCTGTACGATGCATCGCCCCTTCTTCCTGAGACTCCCTCCACCCTACCCGCCATCCCACCCATCCCGGTTGTCACAGAGCACCGAGCTCAGCTCCCCCTGCTACACGGCAGCTTCCCACCAGCTATCTATTTCGCCCATTTTTTATTTTACCATTTTACACATGGGAGTGTACATATGTCAATGGTACTCTCTCAACTCGTCCTGCCCTCTCCTTCTTCTGTAGTGTCCACGAGTCCTTTTTCTACAGCTGCATAGGAAGTCTGTCATCACTCATGGCAAGCCCCAATTAAACCCGGTAAGACATGAAAAGTATCTGCTTATATGGACTACACAGGCATAGGAAGAGTAAACTTAAAGGGCATCTCTGAGCACGCAATATCCTACACGTGAAGTAGAGGGTGCAGGGTGGACCAGATGGATGGCAGTATAGGATGGATCAGTCTGTTCCTGCCAGTATTATTTCCTCCAGTTTTCCTCTCTTTCTTTACCTTGAAATCCACAGTTCCACACGAATCCTGGTGCCAACATGAAGGAGGCATCCAATGTTTGATGAGCAACAAAATGAATGAATATATGACTGCATGAAATGTCAGCTGTGAAAAGCCATCTTTTATAATAAGTTAGTCTTACAGATTACATTCTGAAGGTACAGGTACATACTAAAGGAACGCTTATTTTATTTCTAACCAAAAACGTTGACTTAAACAGGTATTTTCTCTGGTGGCCAAATCCTTTGCAATTGGATCAAGTATCCCTGACCTTCTCAAAATTCCTCAATAATCATCAATAATCATCAAATAGGTATTTAAAATTTTTTACTAACTTTGTTTTTATTTGCTTAAAATTCATTAAGAAGTAAAATTGGTAACTGAAATTATGTGTATAATTTCATAAAATGCATCTCATGTTAAAGCAGTAGTATAACTTATTTTACAGATTCTCATTTGCAAATTAGTTTTTCAATTATTTTAGAATAATTATAAATATTTTGGAGAAAAATAGTCTGAACATATTTGTATATTTCTCTCAAATGCTGTTTTATTTTATTTCACTTTTTCATCACTTCAGAATTTTGAACACGCCATGTGCATGTCCTAACACTGATTTTAAGATGTGTTATTTTTTTCTGAAATTCCCTTAACAAGAAAGTGACTGAAATGGACATATCTGAAACAGAGAGTGCTGCCAACAAACATTATATTTGGTGGAGGATTCCAAGTAGAATTCACAATTTTTGCCACTAAGACAGAGATAATCTTGGAAATTAAACAGGAACTGAGTAATAAAGTGCTTAGATATTGAGCATCTATATTAGCTTCCATAATTTGCAATATCAAGCAAAGTATCTGTAAGAAATAAAAAACTTAAAGTGGTCCATGTTCAAGAATAGCTAACTTTGAGTGACAGCTTGCTGATGTAATAGCCATAGCTCAGTTCAGTTAGTTCAGTCGCTCAGTCGTGTCTGACTCTTAGGGAACCCCATGGGCTGCAGCACGCCAGGCTTCCCTGTCCACCACCAACTCCTGGAGCTTGCTTAAACTCATGTCCATTGAGTCAGTGATGCCATCCAACCATCTCATCCTCTGTCGTCCCCTTCTCCTCCTGCCTTCAATCTTTCCCAGCATCAGGGTCTTTTCCAATGAGTCAGTTCTTTGCATCAGGTGGCCAAATTATTGAAGCTTCTGCTCCAGCATCAGTCCTTCCAATGAATATTCAGAACTGATTTCCTTTAGGATTGACTGGTTTGACCTCCTTGTAGACCAGGGGACTCTCAAGAATCTTCTCTAGCACCACAGTTCAAAAGCATCAATTCTTCAGTGCTCAGCCTTTTTTATGGTCCAACTCTCACATCCATACTTGACTGCTGGAAAAACCGTAGATTTGACTATGTGGACCTTGGTTGGAAAAGTAATGTCTCTGCTTTTTAATATGCTGTCTAGGTTGGTCATAGTTTTTCTTCCAAGGAGCAAGCATCTTTTAATTTCATGGCTGCAGGCACCATCTGCAGTGATTTTGGAGCCCAAGAACATAAAGTCTGTCACTGTTTCCACTGTTTCCCCATCTATTCGCCATGAAGTGATGAGACCAGATGCCATGAGCTTAGTTTTTGGAATCTTGAGTTTTAAGCCAGCTTTTTCACTCTCCTCTTTCACTTTCATCAAGAGGTTCTTTAGTTCCTCTTTGCTTTCTGCCATTAGGGTGGTGTCATCTGCATATCTGAGGTTACTGATGTTTCTTCTGGCAATGTTGATTCCAGCTTATGCTTCATCCAGCCCAGCATGTCACATGATGTACTCTGCATAGAAGTTAAATAAACAGGGTGACAATATACAGCCTTGATGCACTCCTTTCCCAACTTTGAACCAGTCCATTGTTCCATGTCTGGTTCTAACCATTGCTTCTTGACTTGCATATAGATTTCTCAGGAGGCAGGTGAGGTGCTCTGGTAATCCCATCTCTTATAGAATTTTGCACAGTTTATTGTGATCCCCACAGTCAAAGGCTTTAGTGCATCCAATGAAGCAGAAGTAGATGTTTTTCTGGAATTCTCTTGTTTTTTCTATGATCTAATGGATGTTGGCAATTTGATCTCTGATTCCTCTGCCTTTTCTAAATCCATCTTGAACATCTAGAAGTTCACAGTTCACATAAGGTTGAAGCCTGGCTTGGAGAACTTTGAGCATTACATTGCTAGCATGCGTGATAACCATAAGGCTTACAAAACTGGAAAGTTGGGCAAACAAAGGGAGGGTGGGACGCCTAGGATTTTTGTGCAAGTTCATTCTAGTGATGAATTCAAAAACATAAGGACGGGAATAGGTGCACAGGAAAGGAGGAAACAAGATGTCAGGGAGGGGCCAGCCCACAAAGAGGGAGGGAACAAACCTAGGTGATGTCCAGGAAGACTGTTCACCCCACAGAACTCAGTCAATGAGGAACTGTGGGAGGGACTTGCATGCGGGGGATAACTTGCTCCGTGTAACAACTCTGGGTGTGTGCCCACCAGACACCCAATCTTTCAAGACCATCATGAAAGCCTCACTTCCTGCTGGACCCCTGTCTCCAAGTCCATTCTATGAGTTTGGGCTGCTGAGCATGTTTCTCACATATCATACCCCAAAATAGATATTATGTAAACAACTATCACATTTACTTGAGATTAAAAAAGAAATGCATGAGAGAACCACAGTTTGAGAAAGGTGGGAACCAGAAAGAAATAGAAAATATGAACAGACCAATCACAAGCACTAAAATTAAAACTGTGATTAAAAATCATCCAACAAACAAAAGCCCAGGGCCAGATGGCTTCACAGTCGAACTCTATCAAGTGTTTAGAGAAGAGCTAATACCTATCCTTCTCTGATTCATCCAAAAAATTACAGAGAGGGGAACATTCCCAAACTCATTCCACGGGGTCACCCTGATATCAAAAGCAGACAAGGACGTCACACAAAAATGAAAAGTGCAGGGCAATATACCACCACGGCCATTTTTTCATCTCACTGCTGTGCTTTCATCTCTGTTGGCCGATGTCCTCTTTCCATTATCAATTCTGGAAAATGTCACATGGGTTGATCGTTGGGACACAACATGTCACCATGTTGTGCCCCTATTACTACGAGAGACTCCACAGTCAGGGCAGAAGCGCCAACAGAAAAGATTGTACACTGTGCGATTACCTTTAGTTAATATGCCCTGGTAACTGAAATCTGAGCTGCGTTACCAGGGGACTGTGCTATGAACTGCATTGTGTAACTGATAGTCACGCTCGTGGGGGCCACGCAGAGTGACAGCTGTTCACGCGTCTTTCATTTCCACAAGGGCATTAAAGACAGCATTTAACAGTTCTTCCTATACACCCATTGTTTCCTCCAGTTTACTTTTTCCAGATTTATTTGTCTGCCTGTTTACTGCCTGTTTCTTCTGGTCTGGTCTCTGCTTTGATATTAGATAATTGTTATACTTAAGAATGGGGCTTCCCTGGGGGCTCATCAGTAAAGAATTTCCCTGCAGTGCAGGAGTCGCAGGTTTGATCCCCGGGTTGGGATGATCCCCTGGAGGAGGGCATGGCAACCCACTCCAGTATTTTTGCCTGAAGAGTCTCCATGGACAGAGGAGCCTGGCGGACTATAGTCCATGGGGTCACAAAGAGTCAGACGTGACTGAAGCAACTTAGCATGCATGCACACATACATAAGAGTCGGGCACTAAATCTCATGTGTAGGGAATTCCCTGGTGGTCCTGTCGTTAGGACTTGGTACTCTCACTGTGGAGGGCATAGGTTCCATTCCACAAGTTGCATGGCCAATAAATCAACAAATAAATAAATGAATGAATAAATAAATAAATCTCACTTGTAGAGCTTATCAATGTGGTTTCATTGCTGGGTCATCTGGTTGGGTAATTTGTTAGGGAGTGTCTTGAGAGTCCCCTGGACTGTTAGGGAGATCAAACCAGTTAATCCTAAAGGAAATCAACCCTGGATATTCTTTGGAAGGATTGATGCTGAAGCTGAAGCTCCAATACTTTGGCAATACCTGGTGCAAAGAGCTGACTCACTGGAAAAGACCCTGATGCTGGGAAAGACTGAAGGAAAAAGGAGAAGGTGACGAGAGAGTGAGATGGTTGGGTGGCATCACCGATTGAATGGACAGGAATCTGAGCAAACTCAGGGAAACAGAGGGCTCCCAGTGGCACCAGTGGTAAAAAATCTGCTGGCCAATTTGAGAGACACAGGAGACTCAGGTTTGATCCCTGGGTTGGGAAGATCCCCTGGAGTAGGGAATGGCAGCCCACTCCAGTATTCTTCCCTGGAGAATCCCATGGACAGAGGAGCCTGACAGGCTACAGTCCATGAGATCTCAACAAATCAGACACAACCGAGTAACTGAACAATGAGGTCCAATATTAGCGCCTTGAAGTCTTAATGTTTTAGGAAGATCGAGTCCCCAAAGAGCACTCTTCAGATGTCCTTTTTGAAGAGTCTACACACTGTTACTTGTCTCACAGGAGCTAAGTGCAGGAAAGGAGACCCATTTCTCATTAATTCTCTTATTTTCATTATACTATCTTTTTTTTTTTTTTAAACCATGCTAGTCCAGAGAGATCCTTTTAGTCTCTCCAGAGAATAAACCTCCAGTGTTGTGCTAAGATGAAGCATGGGTGGCCAGAGCACCTGCCGTTTTTAGCCCCACTTTATTTCCACTTCCAAATATTCATTATGTCACCAATTCCAGAGCTTATTCAGGTCGGTGTGTTGCAAATTTTGTCATTTCTTGACTTTCTATGTTGTTAGTTTGGGATTCAGCTTTTCCTGTTCACTTACCACCACTTCATCTGCTTTCTAGTTCTCTAAATTTGGTTGCAAACTTCACCTATTTCTTTATCTTTATGGGTTTATGGCTTTTAAAATAAAAACTTTACTGTCATTTTAGTGAGGTCTCGTGAAGGAGA
This sequence comes from Cervus elaphus, assembly GCF_910594005.1. Taxonomy (NCBI): domain Eukaryota; kingdom Metazoa; phylum Chordata; class Mammalia; order Artiodactyla; family Cervidae; genus Cervus; species Cervus elaphus. Next base: position 23,993,654 of record NC_057846.1, on the reverse strand, counting down.
GAAGACTAAATATATGCAATCAATGCACTATCTTTAATTTGAAAATATAAATAATTTGATTATTTTTAAAAATAATGTAATACCAGAGGTTACTTTTAAATACTCTAAATCTTTGGCCAAAGTCATATATAAAATTGAACCTAATATGTGGATAGGAGATGATAAGAGTGTACTTTTTTACTCCTTTCTAGTTTGGCCTGTTTTCATAGAATACCAGATTTGATATTTCTTCCTGGCATTTTTCTTCTAGACGTGGTAAGAAAGCCTTTATTGTTTGTCATTGATCTTTAGGTTTTCATTATCACAGCTATATAAAGTCAACATAAATATTGTTTAAAAGTGTTTTGTGTAAGTGATTTATAACACTTTCTTTAGATGGCTTCAACAGCCTTATTCAACATCATCGTCTGGCATTTCTAATAACCCTCTTAATATATTCTGTCATCCCCATCTGTTTTGATTTAATGTTGATTATACAGACATGTCACATCGCAAGATGCCACCTGATCATTTCAGTGCTGTGTTATTCGTGCATTAAACCGGAGGTATTTTCAGAGAGGAAATATAAAATTGCGATGGTTAAATTATATCCATCTTATTAGGTTTCTCCAGGGTAGACTATGTAGAACTTGAAAATTAAACATTCGACGTGTTCATAGAAAATCATGTCACTGCTTTTTTAAAACCAACTGTTTAACCTGCCTCTGATTCCCTAACCAGCAATTCTCGGACTGTATCCCCGGGGAAAATATATTGAACACAGTGGAAGGTGAAGGCAGCCCAGTACAGTGAGACTAGGAAGCAGCCAATCAGATGGCGAGGGTCTAAAGATCTGATGCCTCCGGCAAGCCGTACCAAGCTGGGCTGGTTAGTCTGCTTTTATTGCGGACGAACACCACATACATGTTGTAACGCTGCCTATGTTGGCAGCGGCCGCCAAGCAGACAGCGTAGCTAAGAAGAGAGATACATGCCCAAGCAGCTCATTCTACACAGCAGCCAGCAAGACGGTATCCCTGTGCGGGAATGTTCTCACCCAAAGGTATTGGTTCTTTTTCGTTGAGTCGTTATATTTCTTGAGAATTTCGGGAAGTACAGATGTTGGTGCCAGAGGAAGAGCTCTCTGCTTTCTAGTGATGCTTTTGTTCCCAGTCTCAGTTTAAACGCCAGCCTTTTAAGACGGTTAACCTCCGGGGGAGACAGTATAAAAGCAGCATAAAAGAACACTTTTAGGTGGTTTAAACTGACTGCTCAAAGACCCTTTATTAGGACTGACTCTTTTGTTGTTGCTGCTATTGTTCTGAAGGTAAGCTGGCCAAAAATGTAGCTTTAAAATCATCACAGTCTGCTACATGTATACCTAAAAGAGACCCAGGGAAATAACTGGTAGGCTGAGGTGAGGGCAAGACTACATATCTCAAACGTTGTTGAAATTTATCCAGCTGTCTGCTAGTCTCAGAGAGAAAAGGGGCCACACAGATGATCTCAGGCAGAGAAAGAGAATTTTGCCAGTGTGAGGATTCCTCTGTGCTTTAGACACAAGTTTTATGAAAACACACACACACATTTTGCATATTCTCATCATGCTTAATAATTAAGATACCTTAATTATCATTTCTTACTGACAGCTGGTGTAATCCTCCAAAAGTCATCAGCATATTAGAACCTCTTGTTTTAGTTGCCAAGGTAATTGGCAGGATAATTTAATATGTTACAGGGTAACAAAAGACCCACAAGAAATGTATTGCATTAGGTGAGGCAGGCGATTGCTTTGTGGAACATGTATTTTTTAGAGGGAGCCCCTTCTTTTGTTTCTCCTCTGCATCAATTATCTGTTGGAAGAAATGGATAGAACAGAGGCTTTCCATCATGTACCATACATTAAGCAAGATTTAATTTATGGCTGAGACATTAAATTGTTAGTCATATGGCAAGTGGTCCATTATCCTCCGTGGGACATTTGAAATTACACATTGGTGGGTTATCAATGGTGGCCTGAATGAAGTTGAGATAAACTGTTGTCTTAGGCAGCAGAAATGAATACAAGAAGTGCTTTGCTTCATTTTCTTATCTTGGAAGAGCATGGCCCATTAACATTTTAATCTCCATAGCTAATTGTCAGGACTAACATTTTTCATATTATGTATCTGCAAGCTCTTTTAAGTAATGCAGATTCTTTGTGTATCTTTTAAAAGAGGGGGGATATTAAGGCATTGATTATAGTTTCTGAATTTCAAGGCCTGTGGTATTTTCTTATCCTTGTTTTTATTCATTTATTTATTCATTATGGTCTGTGGAGCTAAATAATTTACACTTTGCCTCTGTAACATCATCAATTATGTATTACGACACACTTTGTGACTTTCAGGCTCTATAAATATTTATAAGATGTATGATATTATTTATAGAATAGCATATACAAAATAAAGGTAATTATGTATAGCTAATGTTTCAAAACCACTATTTAAACTTAAAAAGTCACTAGTTATATGTAATACAATACATTCATCATAATACAATAATATAAAAGTTATAATTTTAAGTTTAAAAATTTTAAAATCACCTATACAATAAAATATTTTTCATATATATGAAATTATTGCTTTTTTATTTTTCTGTTTAAAAGACATGGCTTTGGAGAACATAAAATTAGCCACTTAATTGGATAACCATAGAGAATTCACTAGGAACTTTGATGAATGGTAGTGGGAATACAGGAATTAGTGTTGTTTTGCAGAAAAGAATATGGAAAGGTGATGTCTTGTACTTGAACTTTAAGAAGTGTCCTTACACCTGAGCTGATGTAACATGGATTTCTACTAAAGGAAGAATAAAAGGAACAGGCAAAATGTAATTAAAAAAAAATAAAGTTGGAAAAAAAAATAAAGTTGGAGTCAGTAAAGCATTTTAAGTCAGCAAGAGACAGGTTAAAGGGATTGAATTAAAGTAAAAGAAGGAGCATTTTCCCCTGAAGCTATGTGGGGATAAAATAATGAATGGAGACTGGCCTTTGGCTCCAGACAGACCTGGCTTAAATCCTGGTGTTGCCAGTTACCTGTAAACATAGGTAGATTAGGCCTTCCTGGCTGGCTTGTGAGAGTTAGAGGAATCCACATAATTATTGGGAGTTTATGTAAATAGGAGAAGGGTGTAATTAAGAAGATATGATATCAAAGTCAGGTCTGACCTCCTTGGGGTTGACTGGGCACAGACGTGATCATTCTTTACACTTAGAAGAAGGGATTGACTACAGTAGAAGCAGAAGGGCCCTTGTTAGCTCATCACTGTCCTCCACCCCTTCCATTCTCTTCCATCTCCCCAGTAATGTCTACATTTCTGCCTTCAGTGTAATGCTCTGAATCCTATTTAAATGCAAATAGCCTTGGCAAGACTACCTGAAGATAGTGTTACACCTTGGTCTTTGGGCAGCACCTGGGAGCAGATGCTGATGGGATAGTGCTGAGTAGGAGAGAGATTACAAAACGTGGGAAGGTGGAGAGTACAGGCGAAAGGGGATGCTATTGAGGGAAGAAGTACCCAGTGACGGCTGGAACACATCTTACCACACCAAGATAATAAACACTGACAGAGACATTGGGTTGACTGGGAACATAAAATTGGGCTGTGGGTCCTAAGTAAAGCAGAAAGCCTCGGTAGGCAGCAATGTGGTGAGAAACATGATACATACACACTCGGTTTTCCTCGGTCACCTAGCAAGATGTTTGCTGACGTCATGCTGTTCTTGGGAAGAATTTATTTACTGACTTAAAGGGGAATAAACAAGGGGACGGAAAATAAAATCTAAGGGACAGAGCAAAATGTTTACTTTTTTTATGACAATTATTTTTGCCAGGATGCACGTGAGGAGATAATGTGACATGTAGCTTTGTTGAAGACTAACGCTGGCTTGTAGGCACACTCAACTTTGACCTAAACAGGTCTTAGAACGTCAATACAGCCTCTGAAAAGGGATGATCTTCACATTTGTGAAGCCCTCAAAACTCTCCCCATTCGAGGTAACTCAACTGCACCTCCTTGATTTTCTTTTTTTTTTTCGCAAGGAATGATGACTTTATTTTAATTGGAGGCTAATTACTTTACAATATTGTGGTGGTTTTAGCCATACATTTGACATGAATCAGCCATGGGTGTACATGTGTTCCCCATCCTGACCCTCCCTCCCCATCCCATCCCTCAGGGACATCCCAGTGCACCAGCCTTGAGTACCCTGTCTCATGCATCGAACCTTAAAATTAACTCCCATTCACTGCTCCGCCCCAACCTAATAGGGAGTGTGGAGAGGAGCCTGCCAGCTGCTTGAGGACTGAAACTTTAGGGCGCTGGCCAGGTGGTTTGCTGACAGGAGGGTCCTGGTGGTTCCGAGGTCAACCCCACCCACTACCTAGTGTCTTAAATTCTACCTTTCATACCACTGAAATGCGAACGCTTCCCAATAAAGTGACACCATGAAAAGCTGTTTTAACTTTTCTCTTCTACCACTTTTAATTCTCTGCCCTTCTTTTTAGAGCTTTGGGGAAACTTGTTTGTTTCCTTATCCAGATTGGAGTTCTTCCAGGGAAAGGACAGAGGCTGACTTCAAAGTTACCATTGCCTGGCAAAAGGCCTGTCTCATAGAAAATATTACATAAGTGTTTGTTCAACTTATTAACACAATCCATTTCCCAAGAAGCTCCTCGATGTATGTATGTTGAACTACCAAGCTACCTAAGTTACACGAAGAGTAAAGTAGTTGAATTCATAGCCTCAACTGGCCCTTGCAATAAAATCTGTGAATTAGGAAGAATTTGCTTTTGTTCGGCCTCTCTCGGAAGCCTCAGGTCAATGTGTTCTGGCACACTCGTGGTACTGCTGATACCAGGGAACTGCCGAAGCAGATCAGATAAGTCTGCTCTGATAAAGTGTTCTGTAAGAGGTTGCTCTCATTAGTGGAGGAGCCAAGTCCAGAATGTTCCATGTCAGGGAGGGCTGGTGGGGATAGCCATAAAAGGACACCATCCAGGAGGTGAGGTTGGCTTCCAGAAGAGGCGTAAAGGGCAGAGACCTCAGGACAACACCAGCCAGGTGGTGAGCTGGGCTTCTAGAGTCAGACGAAGACGTCTGGAATGAGCCCGGGTGATCCACCCACTTGTCATTAGAAACACAGAAAGCCAGTTTCAGGCATTGTATGAGCAGTCCAGTTTCATCCCTCATGATGTTGTAAACCCTTCTCAGGGCTTTTCAAAATCCTTGTCATGGACTGAGAAAGGAAGCCACGTGTAAGTTTTCCATACTATGCCTGAGTGGGGAGGTGATGGGGCCTGCCTGTGAACAACTAGCACTGTGTTACTATAGTATCATATCCCTCTGATGTAGATCATAGAAAACAAGGGAATGAGTCTGCTGGAGCGCTACCCAAAAATGCAGTCTTCTTTTTTGCTAGTGTGATGCTTCGGGTTTATTTGAAGGGGGAGTCTGGACTTATGACCTGCAGATCAGCCAGTCTAAGGCACTATCCATCCTTACTCTCTTTAAACTGTACCATTAGACATCTTCCTCCTGGCAGTTATAGGGAAACATTTGTATGTTCGTTTGGTGGACATCCGGATTCTTCTTGAACCATCTGGGGCTCTGATCCATTCATAATTCATTCACAGGGACTTTTGAGCTCCCTACCCTCAAAGCTCCGATCACCCCTTGTAAAAGTCCCTGGACAACTCCTGAAGAGTCTTTCTCTAAAGCGCACTCTGCTTGTTCATAGTGGAAAAACATGCAATGCTAATTAAACACACATACACACACATACACCAGAAATTCTCAACATGTCAAAATGTGTATTAAAAATTAAAAATATTATTCCTAGCATGGTCCTTAATTTCTTAAGATTCCAAATATGCATTAAAAAAACCCATCACTGGGATCCTGGCAGGGACACTTACCACTGCCCAGTCACACTGCTTGGCACACAGAAGCACCAGGTAAATATTAATATTTGAGTTGAATAAAGAATCTCTGTGAAATAACTCATAAAAACTGCCTCAAAACTCTCAGCCTGCACATCAATACAGAGTTTCTACAAGTCTCCCTCTTACTAACTGTAGCAAAGTTGTAACTTTCTACCTTGGTTAGAGCCTCTCTAAGATCTGATCCTTTACTTGCCTATAATTTCATTTTATTCATCAGATCTGGGAGTGCATCCTTATTTGTTATTAAAAAAAGAAATAGGTTGAATTTTGAGCTGTAGTCTGATGCTGAAAACTTTATCCTTAATTATTATTATTATTATTTTTGCTGTGATACACACCACCAGGGATTGAACCTGGGCCATGGCAGTGAAAGCCCCAAAGCCCAAACACGAGGCCACCAGGGAGCTTCCAAAATATTCTCTTTTTTTTGGCCACGTGGCATGTGGGATCTTAGTTCCTCGACTAGGGATCGAACTCACGCCCCATGCAATGGAATCATGGAGTCTTAACACTTAGGCCACCAGGGAAGTCCCAGCCCAAAATATTCTTTATGGGACCGGGTACCAATTATAGCAAAAACTCATTGTCCTTTCCTTCCCCTCTTTTTGTCCTCTGATCACCGTGGTGGGATGGTTGACCCTCCATAAAATGGGCCTCATGTGATAAAATGTCAGTGAATATTTTGAGAATGAGACATTGTCAGTTATTTTTCCCCAATAGATCTCAGATTTGGCATTTTCTTTGAATTTTCCATCATTTTTGTTTAGACTCCTGTACCTCTCACCAACTTATAGATTCAGGTTTTAATGGGTTTTTTTCTGTTTTTAGGTTCTCCCTTCTTTAATCTATTCTCCACTGCTGCAAAGTTACGGTTTTAAAAAGCAAATGTATTCACATTATTCATTTTCTTAATACAACTCCTCACTTCCCACTAACTTAGTCCAATCTCTCCCAAAACGTGGTGTAATAGAATATGAACTTTCAATCCAGTGACCTTCATTCAAATCCTATCTGTGCCATTTTTTTCAATTGACCTTTGATTTCCATATCAATGAAACCAGACTGATTATCTGTCTACCTTGTTTTTCACAGGAAGTTTAAATAGGATAATGAATGTCAAATATCTATGATGCCATCTGTTGCAGAGTAGGCATTTAATAATTTGGAACAATTCTTTCTGCTCCAGACTCCAGTTCAAACGTGATACCTGGCAAAGTAAAAAGGAACTTTTGCTATCCGACATCTACCTGCCTTAGCTGCCTCATCTCTCCACCAATCCTCTCCCTGCCTCTCCCTTTATCCTCTAGAAATACTTGGGATTCGCAAACACGAAGTGCTGTTTTAGTCTGTGTTCCACCATGTTTGCCTTTATACCTGTTTCCTTGACGAGGAAGGCAGAATTTCCTTCCCTTCCTACTTCCCAGAAATCTCCTGTTCATCACTGAACATGTAACTCAAGAGTTATGTGCTTCTTTTCAGTGATATTCTTTATGCCTTATAATAAGATAGCTAGTACTTGGTGATCCTTACTATCTGCCGGGTGCTCTCTTAGATAAGTATGTTACACATGCTATCTCATTAAAGTTGAAATTCGTCATTCTACTCATCACAATATATCATCCATCTTCCCATTATACTTTGAACTCCTTGAATGTAGGACAAAATGACTATCATTGTTTGCATGAATGAATGAACAGCAAGACAGATGGACAGTAAAGGAAGAGAACACTGATGTGTGTTATAAGATGTGAAACTGTTCCCTGGGATGGGCCTAAATTTAGGGAGAAAATGATAATGAAGCCCAGAGGTTTCAGAGAAGATACTATGTGAATAAATAAAAAACAAACAAACTTAACTCATAATGGACTGATTGAGATTGGAGAGATTCAGGTAAGTAGAGCTGGTTTCATACAGAACATTAAAAAGGAGAACAGCGGAGAAGCTAGATCAGGAAGGAGTCTCAGACTGCATTAATGTGAGTTCCTGTTCCCAAAAAAACTAACCAGAGAGGTCTAGATAGACAGAAAAAGAGCCAATTGCTTCCAGAATTAATATAATGTATTCAGATTAGCACTTCCTTTGTGCTGGACCATATGTTCAGTATATTACATGAATTGATTCATTTAAATGTACTTAAAAAACCCCAAGGGAGAAAGGATTCTGCAACCTCTGTTTTATAGATGAGAGAACAGAGAGGTGGTCAGACTTGTCTAAGATTGCAGAACTTGAAATGAGGAGGCTTGGGTTGGAACCTGTTTCCCTAACTCTGGAGCTCACGCCCTCTCTCACTCTGCTGTTCTGGCTCTTAAACTGTGGGAGATGGCTCGGGCCAGAGGAAAGGTGAATTACTTTGGAAGAAAAAACATGAACTCATTCCCAAGGTTTGGAACTGGGGGAAAATCAGGAAATTGAAAGCAAAGGGGACTTAGATACTAGAGGAGACAAAACCTTTCATTGCAGGCTAAACTAACTGAGGGCTGCAATAATGCTCCATCTACTGAGTGCATCCCCTAAGAGTCCCATGACTGTGGACACTGAAGACTGACCACATATGTTGACTGCACCCCTCTGCTGAGGGAGCAGGGAGTGGATGGGGAGAATTCAAGAAAACTGGGAGGGGAAGAGCTGTAGACGCCAGGAGCGTGAATTGTGGAGGCAACCATTCTCCTTTCTCCTTTGATCCCATCCTTGCCCCGGGTGTCTGGCTGTTGGAGGATGGGGTAGAAACTGGGGAGTCACAGTGTCTAGTTTTAGCCCAGGGACCCACTTTGGGTTACTGCCCAGGGAGAGGTGTTTGGTTTTATCACCCTGATACATGGACGGAGGATAAGTTCTGGAGTCAGGGAGTAGTCCAATGAGTCATAACTTTTCATTTTCTGTTACTGAATTATCTTTTATCTGTTTGATAAAATAAAAAGCTAACTGACATTTTGGAGAAGGTTTTATCATCTTATTCAGTCCTTTGCATTTCACAGTTTAAAGATGTACGCGGTAAAATACACCCTGTCCACAAACCAGGCTCAGGTGGACATCGTGTTGAACTTCTTCCATTGATATATTTTTAAAAGAATGAATCTGTTATTTAGGAGAGAAAATAAGGTGGACGAGGAGATGGAAGTTTGTTTTGTTTTTCATTTCGTTTGGTTTGGTTTGTATTCCCTTTGCTGACATTTTGATTAGAACATTGTCTACCAAGGGAAAATATTTTGAAACATGACTGCTCAATAAATGTCACGCATTGATTTTTCTGGAATTCGTATCTACAGCTAACTCTCATCATGACTTTTATGCTTCACACACTGAGGATGTCTTCGGAGAGCTAAACTTACAAACATCGTTGTACATTTATCTCTCTTTACAAATCACCTCTTTCCCCCTTCATCTTCACAACTGTCTTAATTCACATTTTTCAGATTTCTTTGTTCAGATTACAGCAATGACCTTGGACAGATCCCTAGGCCCACCCCATTCAATCTGTACATAAAAGCCAGCATTCTCGTTACTCATGTTAGTATTAACAATGTCCTAGACAGCTCTGTGTTCTCAGAATAAAGCCCAGTTCCCTTGTAGACTGCAAAGTCTTTTCTGTTCACTTCTCAATATGTGAGATTCTCTCCTAATTGCCTCTGTGCCCACCCTCTATATTTCATTCATTTGAACTACTTGTAGGTTGCCAAACATACCTTGTTGTTACAGCTCCTCAGGCTTTTCTGAGGGCTGCTGCTTCTACCTGGTTCACTGTCCTGCAGCTCCTCCATCCAATCACTTCCTTACTTCTACCCCTAACACCTCGGTCGGGACATGTCAGATCCCACAGCAATCCCTGTTCACTCTGTCCACAGCTTACGCACATACCCAGCATGGATAATATGACCTTCTTCAATCTCATTTAGCTCCCTGTTCACATTTCTAACACATGGACCATGTTTACTTATGCTTTCCTGTTTCTCCATAACTGTTGAATTAATAAATAACTGATAAGAATAACAAGAATACTATGTAATGAAAGTGGCAATGAAAAACATTTTTCCTATAAAAATGTGATAAATGGAATGCCATAAGAGAAGCTGTATGTGATATCAAATATCCTTCTCAAAGATTCACCAAAATTATGCAATGATAAGGATACAGCTTAGGATTTATCATTTTTCATTTGTGATGTAAAATGCAGCCCATTCAATGTGCTTCCTTTTGACTTGAGTCACAAGTTTTGAGGGGATAGTTTAAACTGTTGTTAATTAACATGGCACACTTTTACATATTGATAATTCTCTCTGTACATTTGGTTTGGCTTCCTCATTTATGCAACATGATTCTGTTTGAATACAGCTGATAAATGCTCTGTAAATGGTCAACCTCTCATCGTAACTGTCACAGTATTAACTAGCGGACAGAATCAAATAAGTGAAACAAACTTCCAAGCAATCTGACAAATGCTGCTCTGATGTTTATTTTAATAATTGGTAAAGGTCAATATTCTTCTTATTTTTTGACTGCACTGTGTGTCTTATGGGATTTTAGTTCCCTGATTAGGGTCAAACCCAGGCCTTTGGCAATGAAAGCACAGAGTCCTAACCACTGGACTGCCAGGGAATTCCCTCGATGTTCTATTTAATGTTCAGGGCCCCTTCCCAAATCAACACTAACCTTTGAGTACAATGTGGAACACAGTGACATTCATGACTATTTAGTTTAATGTGATTCATAAGCCCCAGGGTCCCCAGAGCACTAGTTAGTTTTAGCTGTGCTTGAGCTCAGTCGTGTCCAACTCTTTTGCGACCCTGTGGACAGTAGCCTGGCAGGTTCCTCTGTCCATGGGATTCTCCAGGCAAGAATACTGGAGTGGGTTGCCATTTCCTTCTCCAGAGGTCCCAACCCAGGAATCGAACCCAGGTCTCCTGCATTGCAGGCAGATTCTTTACTGACTGAGCTATGAGGGAAGTCATGAACTATTAATTGCTGTATTTGAGGAATTCAGTTAAGGGGATTTGTAACAGATATTTGATACTAAATCTCTCTGCTGTTGATGGCACTTCTAGTCCTACATTTACCTGTGCCGTAGGATTAAAGGGAAAACACATTTAGTAATTGCTGGACACACCATAATATTTATTGGCCTACCAATGACTTTTATAAAATTCGCACTCATACTCCTTTATACTTTCTTCATTTTCCAGGACATAAGCTCACTTGCTTTGCCTGCCCAATGACCGCTTTCAGCAAAGCTTCACACACATGTGTTGCTGAATGCTTTTTGTATGCCAGGTTTCCCTTGTTAAATATTTATGACTCTGTGCCACATTTAAATTTTCCACAGTGTGAAAAGTGTAAATGTATCAAAGGGCCATGAGATTTCTGCACTATGCGTTGCAGATCCAAATTCTAGACACGCTATGTCTTTATAGTATCTAAATTTACTGTATTAATAAACAAATTCACAGCCTGGAATCATCTGTTAGGAATGGAAGACCATGAAATCCAGATCCTTTGAAATAAAATGAAATTGGGACTCAATCTATGTAGGTATTTAAGTGGTTTGGCGAATAACATACACATGTTAAAGGAAATGTAAGTGTTGGAATCCAGATCTTGATACTCCCAAGCCAGCATCTATATAATGGCTCTAATCTGGTACCTGATACCTCTGCTTGGGGCCCTCTGATACTTTTTTGCCAACTGCTAATTAGAATTTGCAGCAGATTTAGAAAAGGAAAGTAGATACCTATTTAAGTAATTTCACAGGATAGAGAATTTTCATAAAATGCTTTCTAAGAAATAAAGCAAACTAATAGATGGCGGGCAATTTTCCAGAATACCACTATTCGCTTTGTTTCAACATTTTTGCACTCAATATTCAAACAAACAGAAGAGCTGAAAGATATCCACCACCTAGATGCAATCATTAACATTTAGCATACATGATCATGTATAAAATAGTTAGCTAGTGGGAAGCTGCAATAAAGCACAGGAAACTCAGCTTGGTGCTCTGTGATGATCTGGAGTGGTGGGATGGTGTGGGGTGGGAGGGAGGCTCTAGAGGGAGGGGATATATATGTATATATATATATAGCTGATTCACGCTGTTGTACACCAGGAACTAATACAACATTGTAAATCAATTTTATTTGTCGTATTGCTACATCCCCATGTGTGTGTCTGGAAGAAGTATTTGAAATTCAGCTGCAGACATTATGACACCCTTCTTTCCTAGATATGGATACCCTGAGAATAAGGACATCATCTACCTAGCCTTAATATTAACATACAACCAAGAAAATTAGTATTTTCCTAATACTCCCTAATATCTTATTTCATTTTCAAACTTCTTTATTCCTTATTAATGATTTTATTCTTCTGTTCTTCAACCAGGTTATATTTGAGGCTCTTGCATTTAGTCTCCATTAATCAAGTATACTGCCCTCCACTCTTTTTCCCCATGGCACTGACTTTTGAAGAGAGCAAACTGGTTGTAAAATGTCCCACAATCAGGATTTGTGTGGGTGCCGCTTTGCAATCATGTTCACGTTATTGTTCATTCTTTTCGTCTCCTATAAGCTGGAAGTTAGTTCTTTCAGCTTGAGTAGATCCTATTTGTCAGGTTGGGAGAAGGCAGAGTCCTGAGTGGAGAAGGCAATGGCACCCCACTCCAGTACTCTTGCCTGGAAAATCCCATGGATGGAGGAGCCTGGTAGGCTGCAGTCCATGGGGTCGCGAAGAGTCGGACACAACTGAGCGACTTCACTTTCACTTTTCACTTTCATGCATTGGAGAAGGAAATGGCAACCCACTCCAGTGTTCTTGCCTGGAGAATCCCAGGGACAGGAGCCTGGAGGGCTGCCGTCTATGGGGTCACACAGAGTCGGACACGACTGGAGTGACTTAGCAGCAGCAGAGTCCTGAGTGACACTTTACATGGAGTCACACTCTAATGATGTTGAACTTCAGCCATGCTGCGTTTGACCTTTTGGTTAGGATGGTGACTGCCAGATCTTCCTACTCTAAAGAAAGATTTTCCTCTTTGATTCTTTAGGTAGTCTGAAGGATGGTTATTTGTCCCATGTGGACTGTCTTGTTTCCTAAATAACTACCAGGTTTGTCCATGCTGGAACGCCCTTAAGCAACTTAGAAAGCTTTTCTGGGTCCATCTTTCTTGAATGTATGTTGTGACCTAAGAAGAGAGTATTTCTCTAGAAACACCATTTATCCAATTCCATTCCATCAGAGGAAGTGCCAAAGTCTCCTATAAATTATTGTTGAATTGAACCATGTGTGTCATTGGATATATTGATGATATTACACAGGTTAACTGTGGAATTTCTTTTCTCTTGTCCTACGTATTAAGTATGCCAACATCTGTTCATCATCTATCTAGGTGCAAATCAAAGCCACATTTCTTCTGTTACACTCCCAGAAATAATCAGAACAATTTGGAGTGTCATGACCTGTTCTTCCAGTAATTCCCTCAGATTATGAACCAGCATGAATCACAAAGGAAGATCTCAGACAAGAACACATATTGTCTCTTGCCTGTCTATTCTAAACTCCCTAAAGGCAAGAACCATAATTCTGATTTAAAAAAAAATAAAAATAAAAATAAAAAAAAAATAAATCAGGGGCACAGGTGGAAATTATTTTAAATAAGAACATGAGGACACATTGTCCAGAAGGTTAGGAGTAAAGAAAATTTGAAACTGGCGAAGTGTAGTCAGCTAAGTAAATGCAATTCTTGAGGAAGAGAAAAGTACTTTGCCAAGCTATAGGGGACAAACTGTCCCAGAAGCTTCTACAAATTACCTCCTCCCACCAGCAGTTCAGTTACATGCCAATTTCAAAAAGAAGAAAGAGAAAGGGGGCTTTGTGTCGGTATCATATTTAGATTTTTCAAATTTTATTCTTACCAAATGCAAAATAAATAATTTGGGTTGTTTACGATCTCTAAAATTCTTTCCATCAGCAGACAATATGGATCTAGGAATGTGTTATGTAAGGTTTGAGGTGAGGCTGGAGAAAAGGGTCCACACTGTCCAAGGATTGAGGAAAGAGGTAAGAAGGACGAACCAGACCTGGGAAAGAGTGTGGGCTGAGCTACAGAGAAGGAAAGAAAGTGGAATGCCTCAAGGATAGAGAGGAAGGGTGTCATTACCTGCGAAATTGACTTTGTTCCAGAAAATCATGAGAAATAATGCTAGAAGACTACTTGGGACCCATCACTCATTCAAGATTTTTCAGTGCCTACTACATGTCCAGAGATAAGACAGACAAGGCCTCCGTTCTTGCAGAGATTATACACCAGGAGGAGAAGACAGATAATAGACACATAGTCAAAAACGTAATCTCACAGCCCTGTAATGTAATGGTGAAAGTACTAGGCTTTGGAGCCAGACAGTCTGGACTCAAATCCCAGTTCCCCAGTTTGAACTTGAGCAAGATATTCAAGCTTTCCATGCCTCAGTGTCTTATCTATATAATGAAGATAATAATAGTACCTGCCTCGTAGGGTTGGTGTGAGGATCAACGAGAAAAACACATGAAAAGCTTTATAGATTTTATTGTATGTATAGGACAGTGCCTGGCACAGGGTAAATCTGAAACCCATGGAGGTTATTATTATTAGACTGGTAAGTGCTGTGATAATAATGAAGCAGAGCAATGGCTTAGTTTTTCAACTTCAGCATGATTGACATTTGGAGCCAGATAATTCTTTGTTGTAGGGGGCAGTCATGTGCATTTGAGGATGTCTAGCAGCATCCTTGGTTTCTACCCACTAGACGTGAGGAGCATCAATCAAAACTGTCTTTAGCCACTGTTAAAGGTCCCCTGGCAGGCAAAATCACCACTGGTTGAGAACCACAAGACTAGAGAATAAACAAGGTGCGGTGTTTTCAGATAGTGTGATGTAGAAGAGTTCTTTGCAGAGGAACAAGAACAGAATCCTAAATGATGGGAAAGAAACAGCCAGGCAAAACCACAGGGGAGAGTGTCCCAGTAGAAAACTCATCAGGATAAAGGCCCCTGGCAGGAACAAGCTGGTGGGGCGAGCTTGGCTGGAGAAGGGTGCAGAAAATGTCAGAGAAGTAGGTTGGGTCAGAGTATAAAAGTCAACAAAGGCCATGGTAATAAATGTGGATTTTATTCTATATGTACTAAGAAGACATTAGAGGATTTTAAGCAGAAGAATAATATGAATTGATGCCTAAGTTTATTTTTGGACTGCAAGAGAGCAGCTGTGGAAGCAGGGAAAACAGCGATGAGATGAAGGGAGGTCCAGTGAGAAGGGAAGGGACTGGATGGGGTAGTTACAGGACCTGGTTGTAGACACAGCAAGATGTAACAGGACGCTGATATGTTCTGGTGGAAGAACCTATAGAATGAGTCAAGTGTTTGAGGATTAAAAGGCAGATCAGCAAGGAGCAAGTGTGTAGGGAAGGAGTTTAATAAATCAGTTGTTCTGTCCAGGCTTCATAACGTTTGAGCTCCCATTAGTCATCCTGGTGGTAACGGGGCTGTTGACCCTATTGGAGCTAAAACTAGAGGCTGGGGCTGGAGATATATGTTTAGGAGTCATCCACGTTTAGTGACATTTGAACCTCAGGACCACGTGGGATCACCAAAGGCGAGGAAAAGGTGAGAAACTAAGGCCCAAGTTCGGACGTATTCCTACATGTGGAGGTAGAGGGTGCAGGAGCCATTGGTGACACAGGAGAAAAACCCAGGGAGTGGGGTGTCCTGGAAGATAAGAAAAGAAATGCTCCTAGGAAAAAAATGTCATCTGTGCACACACTACTCTATTTAAAATGGATAACCAGCAAGGACCTTGTGTAGAGAAAATGGAATTCTGCTCAATGTTATGTGGCAGCCTGGATGGGAGACAGTTTGGGAGAGGATGGATACAGGTATGTGCATGGCTGAGTCCCTTTGTGGTCCACCTGAAACTATCACAACATTGTTAATTGGCTATACTCCAATATAAAATAAAATGTTAGAAAAAAGAATGTCATCTGGGCCAAATGCTACTGCAAGGTCAAGGAAGAAGAGGGCACTGACTTTCTATTTGGATTTGACAAGATGGAGGGATTTAGTGACTATAATGGGAATGGTTGTGTTGACATGATGGGGAAGAAAGGGTGGAGGGGATAATGAAAAGAATGGGAGGTAGGAAAAGTGAGACAGACAGTGCAGGCACTGCTGCTGGGAAGGGGGATAAAGAGATGGAGTAGCAGCAGTTACAGAGAATGTGGGCCAGGAGAGGCATGCTCTTGTGAAGATGGGAAACGATACAGCATATCTCAACACTACTGATGGAACCATTACAGTGAAGGGGAAGAAATGATTGATCCCGAAAGACATTAGAAATAATTGCAAGGCAGAATGTACTGAGTAGCGAAAGAGGTAAAACCTCCATGATGCAGGGGGATGGCTTGTCTTCTACAGACAGGAGAGACTGTTCAATACAGTGGAGTGAGTATCAGTGACAGTCGCTCAATTGTGTCCAGCTCTTTGCGACCCCATGGATTGTAGCCCGCCAGGCTCCTCTGTCCATGAAATTTTCCAGGCAAGAATACTGGAGTGGGTTGCCATTTCCTTCTCCACAGTAAAATGGAAGAGGAGAGAAATCTAGGTCAAGTGGTGTACTGGGGGTAGAAAATGAAGCAGTTCTCGTCAGAATACTTCTGCTTTCTCAAAAAAGCATAAAGTAAGATGATCAGCTGATACTGTGTGGCTGGAGGGTACAGGTTGAAAGTTTAAAAAGAAGGTATCAGTAAAAAGTTCTCTAGGAGTGTGAACAAGAATATTGATTGGGAAATTTGTTACAATTGCCAGGCAATATTAAGACCTATTTGGAATGTGTAGTCATATACTTAAAGTAAGACTCATAAGCATGCTTGTGTGTATTTCTTTAGTTGCATTTGCTATTTGAATCAGATATAAAGTAGTTAGGGAGCTGGGTTTAACCAGACTGGTATATTGTTAGGTAAGTATACAAAGGGGAAACTGAAGGACAAAGGAATTAAGGGAGAATACAAGGGGGTGATTGCATAAACGAGAAATGGCAACCATGCTGTGGAATAGGAAAGTAGCGCATGCGTGGCAACCTGGGTGGGAGAGGCGTTTGAGAGAGAATGGACACATATACATGTATGGCTGCGTTGCTTCCCTGTGCATCTGAAACTATCACAACATTGCTAATCAGCTGTACTCCAATAGAAAACAAAAAGCTTAAATAAATTATAAAAGAAAGAAAAGCGGCACATGGGAAGGACAGTGAGAACTTAGTCGAGCCAATGCCCTGGAATTCTCAAGGAAATAAATAATTCTTGGAGCGGCATACTAGAATAAGTCATCTAATATGAAAGGAGATAATTATCAGAGTGGATAGTTACAACTGAGATTTCAGCAACGGCCAAGTCATTGGAAATTAATGGTAGGTGAGAGAGAGAGTTTTGACTTTTGGGGCAAGACGTATGGGCTCTTATCTTCTTGAGCAAATGGTTTAACTTGGGCCGATGAGCACTGAGTCAGAATAAGGGTGTGTGCCTGTGCGCATTTAGGGTCCTAGGTTCTCTTAGATTATCAAAACCATATCTGAACTGCAAAATGTTAATAACTACTTGACTGGAAGCTAAGAAGTGGGCAGCCACTGAAAGCATCTGAGCAGGAGTAATATAACGAACATGCTACTCAGGAAAAAAAAATGGGGCTGAGTTTGAAAGGGTAGAGAGAATAGGAGATGTTCTGCGGAAGAAGAGATGAGCAAGTCTCCACTAACACTGCACGGAAAGTGGGAGGTGCGGGAGCTGACCGTAAGGACCCCTGTCTGGGACTGACTTCCAGCGACCCCCGGGGCAGCATCGTGTTTTCACATCACACTGTATTCCGCACTTCCCCTCCCTGCCACCTCCTCCTTTTCTTACTAAAGTGAAGTGGTGGCTTGTGTCTCATGGTTTTAAATAGGCATCACTTGATGCGCTCTTGAATGAGAAGAACGTAGGGCTCTAGTGGCTTTACTACTAGAGTATAAGTCTAGAGTGTGAGTCCCCATAGCGAGGAGAGTCTCTTATTTGTGTTTTTATTCTTAAGGGTCTGAAGAGGTCATATCATCAAGAGAGGTCTTCAGGCCATTTGTGCAATGAATACATGAAGAAAAGAAGGAAAGTCCCATCGTTCTCTAGATGCTTACTCAGTTTTTGAGTTACGATATTAGCCAGTGAGGCTTCTCTGGTGGTTCAGTGTTAAATAATCCACCCGCCAATATAGGAGACACGGGTTTGATCCCTGATCTGGGAAGATCCCCTGGAGAAGGAAATGACAACCCACTCCAGTATTCTTGTCTGGAGGATCCCATGGACAGAGGAGGCTAGTGGGCTACAGTCCATGGGGTCTCAAAGAGTGACACGACTTAGCAACTAAACAACAACAAATTATCCAGTGAGGGTGTGAGGGTTAAAGGAAAAATCAGCAAAATTGCCGCTGGAGAGAAGGCCTCCAGTGAAACTTACTGGGCAAAGTTTGAGGACGTCTCTTCTCTAAAGACTTGATTTTTTTTTAACCTCTGGAGAAAAATGCTTTGAAGAAGAACTCTTCGTTGTAGAATAAAACTAGAAACTTTGGAAAGCATGCACCACAGCAGGCTAGAGAGAGTGAATAGCCAGTCAAAGGTCAGCTCCTATACCTAAGCTTTATGATCTTTTCAAGAAGGATTCCAATTTCAGGTGGCCTACTTTTACCATAATACCACTGTTCTCAGTTAAATTGCGCTCCCCACACCAAGTTCATACTTTGAAGTTCTAACTCCCAGGACTCAGAATGTGACCTTATTTGGAAATAGGTTGTTGTTAACTTAGCTAAGATGAGGTCATGCTGGGAGGAGGGTGGACACTTAATCCAATTCGACTGGTGTCCTTATGTTGTTGTTGAGTCGCCAATTCATGTCCAACTCTTTGTGACCCCATGGACTGCGGCATGCCAGGCCTCCCTGTCCTTCACTATCTCCTGGAGTTTGCTCAAACTCATGTCCATTGAGGCAGTGATGCCATCCAAACATCTCATCCTCTGTTGTCGTCTTCTCCTTCTGCCTTCAGTCTTTCCCAGCATCAGGTTCTTTTCCAATGAGTCTACTGTTTGCTGTTCACGTCAGCTGTCCTTATAAAAAGGGGAAATCTGGACACAGACCCACACGCATATGGAAAGCACCATGTGAAGATGAAGGCAAAGACCGGTTGACTCATCGAGAAGCCAAGGGATGCCAAAGATGGTTAGCAAACCACTGGACACCAGGAGGCCTGGGACAGTCTCCCTGCCAACTCTCAGAAGGGAACAACCACAGCTAACACCACTGACACCTTGATCTGGGACTTCTAGCTTCCCGAAGTCGGAGAGAATTAATTCCTGTTGTTTGAGTCACAGAATGTGTTAGAACAACTCTGGGAAGCTAACAGACCCATAGAGATCATTCAATTTCAGCCCTGTCTGCTACTTCAATGGTTACTGCTAAACACCACACTTCATAGTGAGTCTGCAATCACACTGTAAGAGCTCTGTCATGCTAAAAGAGACACAAAATCACTGGGTGGATGGTGCTTCTACCAACATGAAAATGTAATTATCCATGTGCTCTGTGCTGCCTTTGAAGGCAGTACGGGTGCTAGTGTTTCAGACGTTCCTTCAGGAAATTGGCCATTATTAGTCACCGTGATGTTTCACCATCTCTTCTTTCTGACTGAGTGGCTAAAAACAGCCATCAGAGCGTTGAGTGCATGGAATCTACATGCTTCCTCCATGCTGTAATCACACACACACACTGAATTAGCAGAGGAAGGCGTTTTCACGAGGAGCATTTTAAAGCAGAAAGCTTAAGAAGAATTCTGCTTTCACCATGAGTGCAAAGGTATTGACTACAGAGAGCTGAACATACCACAAAAGGATAATTGACAAGTGACTCCTAAACATCTGCATCTAAAATGGATGGTAAAACTCTTCATGAGCAGCTGGGAAAGGGCGTGTTCCCTTCAGAGGATAAGTCAGAAATGGCGAGACCTGAACACAGGGTGTCCCGCCTGTTCCAGGGAGTCTGCACAGACGCTGATCTCAGACGCTCCCAGTGAACGCAGCCCTGCAACGCAGGAAAAGTGCTTTGGGGAGACTGTCTGTTCTTTTCACATTTTCTAATAAAAACTTGGCTTTGGATAAAGAGAACAAGCCATGCAGTTGGCTTAGATCCTTAATGGCATTGGTTTGGTAAAGGTTTATAGGGCTATATTTAGGTGACCTAACACGATGTGAGAGGATCCTTTTTTCATGGCAACAGGAGCCACTGGCCGAAGTACATTCGTCATCATCCTCACCTACAGAGTTTAGAGGGGCCTAGACTCACAGCCCTTCCTTTTTGCTGGCCGTGGCCGCCAACACTGTAAAACCATGCATGGGTTACGACAGGATGACCGAGCCTCACCTCCTGAGCCCTCTAATGTCCTCAACACGATTTCTCCAGATTCTTAGGAGATCAATCCCCTTCCTCCCCTGTATCCACCAACTTCTCTGCTCTCCCTCACACAAATTCCATTTCATCCCATAAGCAGAGTTGTGCAGCTGTTTCTAAGAAATCTCTTTGCCTCTTGACATTGGGGGCCCCATCCTCCAATTGGTTTCCTAAGGTGTTTTGTTAAGGTTTCAATATGAAATAAGTTTCCTCCCTAAGAGGTACATTGGAAAAAGCTCATAAAGGAATTGTTTTTCTCCCATTTTTATTCCTGTGCTCTGAACACCTATATACTGAGGCCAGACCATTTGTTTACATATCCTTGTTATTTATGATTTTTTTCTCCCTCTCTGTTGCTCTTTTCTTTCTTTCCTTTATTTTTTGTCTAATACTTTTTACCATAATCAAGCTATAAACTTTTTCAGGACAAAACTTTCTCCTTAGTTCCTGAAATAGTGTTGTGTATACAGTAGCTGCTCAACTAAAGTTTATTGCTAGATTGAATCTTTTCTCTTTTCCCACTTTCCTCATTCCCTCCTTCTTTCTTTTTCATTCTCTATTCTGAATAAGAATGAAATATCATGATAATACTGTCTTTAATATGATTGTCATTTATGTAATTTCACATAGACGTCTTCACTTAATCATAAAATTGTACATGTTTTATCAATTTAAATATATTTGTGTTATTCTTCATTTAATCAGTATGTCTCTAACTTAGCTACTAAGGAAATTATGTTTCAATAGGGTGAACATATTAATGCATTGAGTTTTTAGAGACATACATTTCACAGGCACTTGAACTTTTATAAAAATATGTTACATTCATGAATTAATTAATGAAGAGGCAGAAATTCACAAAATTTCTTATGCAGATCATTGCTATTTTTTCCATCACAGAATTCTTACATTCTTTTTATTGGCTGAGTAATATTCCATTATATATATGTATTACATCTTCTGTATCCATTCTTCTGTCGATGGGCTAATATTTCGGTTGCTTCCGTGTCTTGGGTATTATAAACAGCGCTGCAATGAACATTGGGGGTGCATGTATCCTTTCAGATCATGCTTTTCTCCAGATAAATGGCCAGGAGAGGGAGTGCAGGGTCATGTGGTGAGCTAACCATGATCTTTAATGCTAAGTCCATGACCCTCCAGAGAGCCAAACCTGTAGGGAAACTTCATGATACGTAGCCATCATGTGCCTGATTAGGGCTGCGGTGACTGGTAACTGAACCAAGAGCTCCCTTCTTAAGGGGCTGTGTTGCTAACTGAATCTGTTCCTAAGATGAAGAATGTGTTACATGATGTGAACGACTCCAGTTTTCCCCATGTTAACTAGTGTTTGGGGCCACAGAGTGGCTTAATGCAATCACTGATGTTCCTGTGACAGGGAGATCCTACAGTAGAGTGTCTGAGTAAACGAATATCTAGGAGGGAAGGCTTCTGAAGACTCCTGATACTCGAAGCACTGAGGAATGCAGGACTACTTATTTTCAAGAAGGCCACCAGTGTCCCTGTGAAATCCAAGCAGGCTTGTAAGCATCCTGCATTAAAGAATTGGCTAAAAATAGCAACCAGCTTAGTGGCAGGCTGATAAAAGAATAAATGTCGATTTCTTTGTGGTAGCCTATGAGCTCAGGATCTTATAAACCTGTGACTTCTCATGGATAGTCTCACTATTTCTTACTGTGCCAGTTAAAATAGATCCCATTCTTTTTTTCTTTCCCTCTCTCTCCAAACTTTGTTGTTAGACATACTCTTCCAGGATAATAGGGAGCCATGTAATGAAATCTTTTTTCAAAGCCACCATTCCGAAGTATTTGAGTTTTTCATCTTCACTTCATGAAGCATTCACTCTTAGGAGATAACTTGATCAGCTCCAAAAGAGATGAGATTCAATTTTCAAGAGACATTTTGAAAAGTTAAAAAAAACCCTACACTGATTGTTAAGTACCTACAAATATGCTTAGCTAATCCTCATGGTATTGGTGTTATCCCCAATTTAGAAATGGCTAAGTGGAGAAAGATTAAAGCTGCCCAGGAAAAGATTAAAGGGTAGCTGTCTAATGTCTCTGAGAAAGAGAGCTACAGAAAATTGAAACCCACAAATATCACGAAAGTACTACTTCAGCCAAGAGCTATCTGGTTTACCTGCTTTCTGCCTCTCTGATCTTCTGTATCCTCAGTGAAGAGGAAGTCAGACATAATTGCCAAGGAACGTGTTGGCATTTTCATCCAAGTCTGCTTTCCATTGGTTGAGGGACTCTGAACAAAAGTAGAAGTCTCCTAGCTTTCTTTCATATTCAACAATCAAACCACCATGACAGCAAGTCTCACTGAATGGGAAAAAAAAAAAAAAGAAAAGCATTTTGATGACCCATCTTTAGCACTAACATATTTTGTGAATTTGTGCAGATGACTTTTCTTATACTTTTCTTATCGGAAAAAGAGAGAATAGTAACATTCTTTCCTTTCATTTTAATCAAGATTCAATATTCCAAATGTTGCCTTGATTCATAATTCAACATTTTGAACTGATTCAAAATTCAAAATTAATTGTATTAAGTTCCAAGTTTTAATGTCTTGGGTCTCTGAAACATCCTAGCTTCTCAAGGGAAACTAGTGAAAATTCACACACACACACACAATTTTCTTGTAAATTTCTTTCGAGTTGCCAGTTAAAAAATAAAACTAGAATATTCTAAGATTTAAGTTCATCACACTTGGAATGTCGAGTGGCCAGACTCTCAGACATACCCACTCTATTCTGCTGTTTTTTCCCTTTCAATCACTCAAGCCCTTTTAGGAAGGATGGAGTGGGGGTACTTTGTGTGGCAACACTAGACCAAGCAGGATCTGTTACAAAGTTCCCTGGCTGAAAAAGTACCCTTCTTTCAGCACTATTGTACATCGGCTGTCTCCGGTTACATCCAAAATAGGTGTGTGATGTATGAGTGGACTTGCTGCGAATGCAGGGACAGAAATCCTGGGACAGAGACACCCTGTGCTCCAGTAAGCTGATCTGCCCCGGCCTTCCATTAAGTCATCCAGCTCACAGAATGGGAGCTCACATCAGAGCTGGTGGGAACTGGTTTGAGTTCTGATTTTTATCTGGTCATTCAAGATCTATAAAAGGAGTGAATTTAAAAGTTTTCTTTTATGGAAACTATGAAGACCAATTTAAGTATCCCGAACATCCTGAATTTAGAACTAGGAAGATTTTGCTACTTTAATATTTAAAACAATGTGACATGCAACATCAAAATTTTTATCTGATTTTATAATATTTTTCTCAGAATTGCTTTTAATCCAAGGTGAATGACATACAGTCTGCATTTCCTTAAATGGAGATGCTAATACTATTCATATTATTCAGGAAGATTAATGAGGAAGGACATTACTAAGGACATCTAGAGTCATTCATTTCTTTGAATAATAGTTCAGAATAGTAGTCAGTTTTTTTGCTTGTTAGTAGAATCTGAAATATATATTCATATGGCCAGAAATTATTTACCCTATTTCTGAGGAAATAATGTATGTAAAAGGCATCGGGAATGACCCTAGGAGCATTATGACAGAAGTAGTTGGTTTGCTGTGATTATATAAGAAAGGTAAGTCATAGGAAAAGCAAAGAGGACACTTCACTTATGTAATTCAACATGCAATTTTGAGCATCAGATATGTGTCACCTTGGGCTGGGTTTCCAAGAGATGCATGATACGAAAAGAGGACAGGAAGGGAATAAGACATCTTTGAAATAAAAATGAAAAAGATGATAAAAAGACTGCCAATAAGCAGTGAAGCTAGATCACTGTATCATGTCTTTCAGGTTATCTCAATTTAATGCCATGTCTCTATGAAGTGGTTAAATAGCCTATGTGTATCCAATTGCTTCCAGTACAGTATGTATTTTACTTTTCTCACTTTGACTGCTTTTCCAAATCAGAAATTAGGATAAAATAAAAAAAAATTATACAGGCAAAAGGCCCATGCATTTTCTGTTATCTCATTTAATTATCAACTGCTTAGGATGGGATATTAACTACATTGCACAGACCCCGAGACTAAGGCTCAGAAAGATTAAGGAGTGTGTTCACAGCCACAGATCTAACTAGTGGCTGAGCTGGGATTTGAATAAAATTTTGTCTGGATGCAGAGCCTGTGCCCATCTCACTTTAGGGAGCTGGCCAGCGTCTGCTTTCAGCACAACAGACGGGACAGTGGAGAAAGGAAGACTCGAGACAGACTTCTAGGCAGAATGTTCATGTACTAAAATATCTGAGAGATAGTTTTCAATCTCCCAAGGAAGTTGGAACTTGAACTAAATGATAATGAAGTGCCTTAGGAGACCGGTTGACTATGTTGGGCCACAAGAGAAAGGACTTGATGTTGCTAAATAAGTTCACGGAAGAATTCACTCTTCATGATTCCCCCAACATCCCTTCTTCTCAGAGGACAACACAAATGCTCTGCTGATGCCTGGAACCATCTTAAGAGCTATAAAGGTTTTCTTCCGGCTTCTGCTTTGATTTCGTTTAGAGGCTTGTGGATGAGATTCTGCTTCTGTGGGTTCATTCTGACTTACTCGGACAGGCTATCCATACCACCCGTGCATCAGTTACAAGGTTGGATGAATATCCGAGGTGCTGTGGATAACTGCTACCCTGTTAAAGCATGTCTAGACTGTTTTCCTTAATCATCACATTTCTCATGTAGTTTCCATGGCTAAACAAGGAGTTGTTTTTTTGTCTGCCACATTCATGATATGTTACTCCTGGGTGGCACCAGTGATAAAGAACCCGCCTGCCAGTGCGGGAGATTCAAGAGACGTGGGTTCGATCCCTGGGTCGGGAAGATCCCCTGGAGAAGGAAATGGCAACCCACTCCAGTGGGTTCTTGTCTGGGAAATCCCATGGACAGAGGACCTTGGTGGGGTTGCAAAGAGTCAGACACGACTAAGCATGCATGAACACATTCCTGATATATGGATGGCTCCATCAGTTCCTGGAAGTCAGCATTTCTCAGTCTCCATACTATTAATTTTGGGGCCAGAAAATTCTTTGCTGTGGGGCTGTCCTGCATTTTGGAGGATGTTTACTAGTGTCCCTGTCCATGCTTCAGTCCATGGGGTCACGAGGACTGGGCCACTGAACAACTGTTCTTTACATACCCAATACCTCTAGCCTGGGACTGAAAAGAATGTCTCCAGATACTGAAAACATCTCCTGGAAAGTCCAATTGCTCCCACTGAGAATCGCTATTTGAAGGAAGATGGACTTGGAGTGTCATATCTTGGGCATCAAACACTTTATTCACATACCAGGTCACTTCAAGAATCAGCCCATAAACAAAACTACCTTGAACCGGGAGGCTAATCTGATCAACTCTGAGAGTCATTATTAAAGAATTGCCTCCCTGTGCTTCTCTGAGCAGGTGACTGGGTGGCTTTAACTGGAAAGTGATGTTGGGCATGACAGACACCAAGACTGATGTGTTCGGTATAACTCTGCCAGTCATTCTCCCTGCTATGACTTCTGGTCAATTCCTGGAGGGTAAGCCACATCTATGCAAACATTTCCTAGATGGAAACAGGCCAAAGACCATTGTGATGACCCTATTTTTCTAATTTAGTTTCAATAATTAGGGATAGGAGTCCCCCTCGTTCTGTTTAGACTCGGAAATAACCTCCACGTTTAGTTATTCTGCATTCACTCTTGTTTCCATCTTGTCCACTCTTCATATTGCAATGTAATGGCCCTTTTACAGTGAAAAAATTGAGTCTTGGCATTCTCTAATGTGAAACCCTTCAGCAGTTTGATGACCCATTAGACCCTCATGAGATCTGATCTCTCCTTATTTATCCATCCTCATTTAATTAACTTTTTTAGCTTTATTGAGATGTAAATTGATAAACACAAATCTGCACATATTTAATGTATAAGTTTTGATGAGTTTGAACATATGTCTACATCTGTGACACCATCACCCCAATCAAGATACTAAATACACGTATCGCCTCCAAAAATGTGTGTTCTTCTGTGTTTCATTGTAGTAAGAACATTTAACATGAGTTCTAGCCTCAGTATATTTTATTATTTTATTTTGTTTATTTATTTATTTTTCTGGCTGCACTGCACAGCTGGAGTGATCTTAATTCCCCAACCAGCGATTGAACCTGTATACCCTGCAGTGAAAGCATGGAGTCCTAACAACTGGACTGCCAGAGAAGTCCCCTTAGTATATTTTAATGTGCACACTGCAATATTAACTACAGGCACTGTGTTGTAGAGCAGGTCTTTAGACCATATTCATCTTGCATATGAGAAGCTTTATACCCATTGAGCAACTATTCTCCATTTCTCTTCCCATCCCCCCAGGTCCCTGGTAAACATCCATTCCATTCTCTATTTTAGATATCTTATGTAAGTGAAATCAGGCAACATTTGTCCTTCTATGACTAGCTTATTTCATCTAGCATAATGTACTCTATGTTCATCCATGCTGTTGCAAATTGTAGGATTTCCTTCTTTGTTAAGACTGAATAAATTCCATGGACAGAGAGGCCTGGCGGGCTACAGTCCTTGGGGTCACAAAGAGTCAGACATGATTGAGGGCTGAGCATGCATGCATTCCATTATATATACAGACTATCTTTTCTTCATCATCTTTATCAACATTTAGATTGTTTCCGTATCTTGGCTGTTGTGAATAGTGCTGCAAGTGACATAAGTATGTAGATATCTCTTTGAGATCTTGATTTTAATGCTTTTGGATTTATATGCAGAAGTGGGATTGCTGGATCATATGATAGTTCAATTTTTAATTTTTGAGGAACTCCCATACTCTTTTCCAAAGTGCCTATACCATTCAACCTTCCCACCAACAGTCCACAATTCTCTACAATTGTGCAATTCTCTACTGCCGCAATTTCTCTACATCCTCACCAAAACTAACCTAATTTTGTTGTAACAGCCATCATAACAGGCATGACGTTATATTTCATTGTGGTTTTGATCTGCATTTTCTTTACGACTATATTGAGCACCTTTTCACACTCCTTATCCAATCTCATTTTTTTTTTTTCTGCTAGAGTCTTTTTTTTTTTTTTTTTTTTTTTTTATTAGTTGGAGGCTAATTACTTCACAACATTTCAGTGGGTTTTGTCATACATTGATATGAATCAGCCATAGATTTACACATATTCCCCATCCCGATCCCCCCTCCCACCTCCCTCTCCACAAACCACTGACCACTTCACTGCTATCTGGTTACACAATTCATATAAACCTCCCATCACAGGATCTTTGCATATGCTACTTCTTCCTTCATCCTCCTTTCATTGACCTAATTCCACATTTTTCATATACCAGCTCAAATGCTGCTCCTCATACAAGACTTCCAGGTGTCAAACATTCTAAGCTATCAGTGTTAGATTTGTTCATTTGTTTAACCCTATTATAGAGCTATGTTCCTTTCAATTGGAATAAATATTTTGATCTGCAATTATACATTTTCAATGAAACAATTTTTGATTAATGTCTCTCTCCAATGGACCCTAAAGTCTGTCCAGCAGGACCTATTAATTTTTTCTCTCTGGTATAAGTCTAGCACATAGGAAATTCTTAATAAATATTTCTAAAAGAAAAGAAGGAGCAAGAGGGAGGGAGGGAGGAAGGAAGGGCAAGAGAAGAAATGTAAAAATGAAAAGCAAATAAATAAATAGATGTCAAATGTCAGTGTGAGATTGCAATCCAACCCGTCTATCTTCACTCTCCTGGTTCTACACTGTCTCACTAAGTATATGGCTTTTTTCCAATGCACAATGATTTTTCCATACATCATAATGGTCTTTTGAGTTATCACTTTAGGCTTTGAGTCAATAGGCAAAATATTGCCAAGACTTAACATTTTAAGAAAATGCTTTGCAAGGTGTTAGATAAAACACGTATGGAGCACACGTGAATGCCCTTAGAAGCAGACTCACGGGAGATGAAGCTGAACACAGCAAAAGCTGCTTGGAAAATAAAAGCTCCATTCAGATCTCTCTTAAAGCTGCCATTCATTTGGTTCTCTTGATTACATAAAATTTTTGTTGAAAGTGGTATAAAGGCCAAAGAACCTTTCAAAATAATGTGAAAAACTGAAAAGTGGTACCTGTGACTTTGTTCTAGGGCGCATCCTTTCAGACGAAAAGCTTTTGTTCCCCTGTCCTTCATGTCCATCTGGAGGGCCATAATTCATTACACAGTCCATCTTCGTTTACAATCCTTTCGTCACACGTTGTAGCTGAATGAGGTGGAAAGAAACCCATTAGACATAACCCAGGCTTTCCTTTACCAGCGGGCATCAGACAGCCCCACAAAGTCATTTCCAATTAATTACAAATCGATTGTGTATAAACACTTCAACACTGTTTTTCAAATGACTATAGGGAAGTCATGATTGGTTACAGAGGTCAGGAAGACGGTGGAACAGGAAGAGGGAGAGGGAGCGGCAGAGAAATGAAACAAAGCCGCCTGATCATTAGCCTTTGTGGTCTTTAGAAATGTCAATTGGCACTGAATGATGGATGAGTTTCAGAAACCTCAAAACCCAAAGAATGCATAATGTTAACTTAATAGATTCTTGCAGGTCTGGGTTATACCACAGTATTTTAAATAATTGTACATTCATGATAATAACATAACAGTACCTTTCATCTCCAAATCTCAGATATTTGCACAATTTATAAACCATCAAACTCTGAACCAGCTGCCGAATAACATTCCGCTGTGTGACTATGTAACTTGTTATACAGAAAAGTTACCTGTGGCTTCTGTAAGGTAACATATTAGAATGACAACTCTGTCAACCGGATTATCAAAGTGTTACTTTCAAGAAAGAGTGGAATATTGAAGATGATCTGCATATAGAAATTACACTGGAATGGGAAAATGGTACTATACCACTTTTTTTTTCAACTGAGATTTAGTGAAGCAACCAAATGCAATGATACAGTATTATTTTTCTTTTCCCAAAGTTAAAGGGAGAGAAAATGTACTGATTTTTAAGTTGCCCAGAGAAAAAGGGACACTCTAGTTCAGTTTTCTAATCTTTGTGTTTCTTATGTTTCTTTGCTTATAGCTGGATGCTGCAACTTTGGCAAAGATAGATCAAGCTTGTTGTAAAAAGATCAAGGTTGTTGTAAAAACAACCCAGTCACAGGATCTTGGAATTTCAGACTAGAAAGAGAATAGTTTAAGATGTATCTATTTTGGCACTCCAAATTTTCTTTTGCTTTCTTTCTTTCTTTCTTTGTTAATTTCTGTATATAAACAGTTATACATATTGGAAGGTATGTATGTTGAAAACCTTGAGAAAGGTGTATGGTTTTATGAGGAGCTGCTACAATTAAATTCAGTGTGGTTTAGAGTTAACCATCTCCCATAGGGGAAGATTAAGTTATGTTTGCTGTGTGAACTTTTAAAAAATTTAACCTTCAGAACTCAAAAAAATATTTTTCTGGGAATGCATTCAAACTAAACCATTGCAATGAATGAGTCTTTGAAAAGTCATTCATGCATCCTAAAATCTAGAACGATGAGAATCTACTCTAGTTTTAAGATCCCAAAGAAAGACATTTCTTGCTGTTAAGAAATCATTTCCTCTAACTGCTGCCTTGCTGGGATGACCAACAAGTCTTTATGCTCCTTAGAGTCTGATCTAATTAAATCCTCAAGAAGAAATGAGAAAATCATTAGTGGTAGGTGATTGCTTAAGGCTTTTAATTCCATTCTTGAGATCAGATAAAAGCAAAGTACAGATTCCAAGTTTAAACTGATTTCATCTAACTGTGTTGGTTTAGATTTATCTTCAAAGAATCACTTGGTGAATCCTTAGATATGACTTTATCAGATACTTTAAAGAAATCCTCTAATGGCAGAAAGTGAGAAACTAAAGAGCCTTTTGATGAGGGTGAAAGAGGAGAGTGAAAAAGGTGGCTTGAAACTCAACATTCAAAAAACTAAGATCGTTAAAAAAAAAACAAAACTAACATTGTGGCATACAGTTCCCCTGAGGTGAAGTGAAAGTCACTCAGTTGTGTCTGACTCTTTGCGACCCTATGGACTATACAGTCCATGGAATTCTCCAGGCCAAAATACTGAAGTGGGTAGCCTTCCCCTTCTCCAGGGGGTCTTCCCAACCCAAGGATCGAACCCAGGTCTTCCACATTGCAGGCAGGTTCTTTACCAGCTGAGCCACAAGGGAAGCCCAACAGTCCCATTACTTCATGGCAAATAGATGGGGGAAAAGTGGAAACAGTGGCAGATTTTATTTTCTTGGGCTCCAAAATCATTGTGGATGGTGACTGCATCTACAAAATTAAAAGATGCTTGCTCCTTGGAAGAAAGCAATGACAACCCTATAAGTCAGTTCAGTTGCTCAGTCTGGTTCAGCTCTTTGCAACCCCATGGACTGCAGCACGCCAGGATTCCCTGTCAACTACCAACCCCCAGAGCTTGCTCAAACACATGTCCATTAAGTCCGTGATGCCATCCAACCATCTCATCCTCTGTCGTCCCCTTCTCCTGCCTTCAATCTTTCCCAGCATCAGAGTCTTCTCCAAGGAGTCAGTCTTTCACATCAGGTGGCCTAAGTACTGGAGTTTTAGCTTCAGCGTCAGTCCTTCCAATGAATATTCAGGACTGATTTCCTTTAGGATTCACTGGTTTGATCTCCTTGCAGTCCAAGGGACTCTCAAGAATCTTCTCCAACATCACAGTTCAAAAGCATCAATTCTTTGGTGCTCAGCTTTCTTTATGGTCCAACTCTCACATCCATACATGCTGTCTAGGTTGTTCATAGCTTTTCTTCCAAGGAGCAAGCATCTTTTAATTTCATGGCTGCAGTCACCATCTGCAGTGGACAAACCTAGACAGCATATTAAAAAGCAGAGACATCACTTTGCCAACAAAGATCTGTATGGTTGAATCTATGGTTTTTCCAGAAGTCATGTGCAGATGTGAGAGTTGGACCATAAAGAAGACTGAGCACTGAAGAATTGATGCTTTGAAACTGTGGTGCTGAAGAAGACTCTTGAGAGTACCCTGGAGAGCAAGGAGATAAAGATCCTGATGCTGGGAAAGATTGAGGGCAGGAGGAGAAGAGGGTGACAGAGGATGAGATGGTTGGATGGCATCACTGACTCAACAGACATGGAGTTTGAGCAAGCTCCAGGAGATGGTAAAGGACAGAGGAGCCTGATATGCTGCAGTCCATGGGGTCACAAAGAGTCGGACATGACTTAGTGACTAAACAACAACAAAAAATCCAGATGTTGTCCCATTCAGTTCAGTTCAGTCGCTCAGTCGTGTCCAACTCTTTGCGACCCCATGAATTGCAGCACACCAGGCCTCCCAGTCCATAACCAGCTCCTGGAGTTTACTCAGACTCATGCCCATCAAGTCAGTGATGCCATCCAGCCATCTCATCCTCTGTCATCCCCTTCTCCTCCTGCCCCCAATCCCTCCCAGCATCAGGGTCTTTTCCAATGAGTCAACTCTTCACATGAGGTGGCCAAAGTACTGGAGTTTCAGCTTCAGCATCAGTCCTTCCAATGAACACCCAGTACTGATCTCCTTTAGGATGGACTGGTTGGATCTCCTTGCAGTCCTAGGGACTCTCAAGAGTCTTCTCCAACACCACAGTTCAAAAGCATCAATTTTTCGGTGCTCAGCTTTCTTCACAGTCCAACTCTCACATCCATACATGACCACTGGAAAAACCATAGCCTTGACCAGACGGACCTTTGTTGACAAAGTAATGTTTCTGCTTTTTAATATGCTATCTAGGTTGGCATTAACTCTCCTTCCAAGGAGTAAGCGTCTTTTAATTTCATGGCTGCAATCACCATCTGCAGGTCAATCTAAATCAAGGTGTTGGTGTTGTTTAGTTGCTAAGTGGGGTCCAACTCTTCATAAACGCATGGACTGTAACCCACCAGGCTCCTCTGTCTATTGGATTTCCCAGGCAAGAATACTGGAGCAGATTGCTGTTTCCTTTTCCAGGGGAATCTTCCCAACCCAGAGATCAAATCTGCATCTTTTGCATTGGCAGGTGAATTCTTTACCACTGAGCCACCAGGGAAACCCAAATCAAGATATAAAAACATTCAAAAAGTTTTTGACAGAATGAACTTTAGTTGCGATGCTTTATTGGATGCCATCTAACATCTTTTAGAAACTGACTTTATTTCATTTGTGTTTATTTGTTGCACAAACAGAAGTGATATCATGACTGTTTTAGACAATGCTTGCTTATGCAATAAGATATAACTGTGCAGTGGGTCCCAGGAACATTATTATATTTGTTCGCTTCTGTTTTCCCAAATAGACAAAAGAAGCAAAACATACTTGTACATTTTTAACGTTTATTGTAGCTTTTGGATTGCCATTCAAATTGAATCAATTTCAACACAGCAGGACATTTCTAAATTCAATCCTACAGCACTTTAGTAAATGAAAACTATATTTTTCCATGAGTCATTCTTTGAATTACAAAATGTTCATCATCCAGGAGGGTTTATTGTATCCATAAAACTAATGCAACACAATAATAGGTGTTAATGCCTGCAGTAGCCGGCTGTTTATTTGGTAACATTCAATCCTGAAAGGTTAGTGCTTGATGCTTTTATATGTTGTCTAACATTTCAAAGTGTTCATGCTATCAAGTGCTTAGTCAGTGGGTCAAGTTTTTTTCTTGCTATTTTCCAGAGCAAAAAACGCCCTGTTTATTTTTCTTTAAAATCAACATGGTGAAATGGAGGACTTAAAAAAAAAAAAAAAAAAGCAGCTGCTAGGATCTCAGTGGTAATCATGGTTTTTTCCATCTAGGTTCAGCTTCTCATTTTGGATACACTCCATCCTCTCCTGCTTTGACTAAGTAGAAACTCTTAAAGATAGAAAGTGGCCATCTTTAGATGATTATAGAGTCTATCAAATAAATAGCATTCCAGACTATTAAGACAAATAGATAGGAGTTATATTTTAACACTCTGCATAACCTAAAGGGTTTGTCCCACTTAATCCAAACTTTTCTTTACTTCAATTGAGAAAAGACAAAGTATACAAAATGTTTTTATGACCATATTACTACCAATTTTTCTAAACTGATATGCTTGATCTCCAAGTAGAAACAAAATCAGTTATTCAAAAAAAAGACAGTTTTTGAGGATTAAACAGATAATTTATATCATTAATTATGTCAAATTTTAGTTCTTTATTAATTTATTTTGCCTCACAAATACATTTAATATGACTAGAAATCAAGACAAAAGTTCCAGTATACACATTTTTATTATTGGATCAAAACCAACAATAATACTAATATGCAGACCAATTAAGCAGAAAATCTCAATAGAGATGTTTCTTGAATTTTGACAAAATAAATGTAAAACATTTGGGGTGAAACATATGAGAATTGATTAGTTAATTTATTCAGTATACATATTTTAGGCTATTTAAAGCAGAAGGGGGACATTCACTGGGATTGCAAAGTAGAGATGGTGGCAGAGGAAGAGGGGATACAGGAGGATGGAACAGAATAGGTGATGAAGCTGGATGGACACCTGGGAGGCAGGAAAGTCAGGGGATGGTGAGTGCTGTGGGCAAGAATAAAATGGACAGAATTGGGAAATACAGTAAGTTCCCTTCATACTAATGAGGTATTGTGTTAGTTGGCTACCTAGCTAAATTTGTTGAACTTACAAGTTGGATTTATGAACACACTCAGAGTAGACCTAGTTCGTATATATTACAGGTATATGGTACTGTAATAGGTTTATAATACTTTTAACACAAATAATACATATATAAAAACACACAAAAATAAGCATTTTTAATCTTATAGTACAGTACCTTGGAAAGTACAGTAGTACAGTACAATGGATGGCATACAGGGGCTGGCCACATAGTCACATCTTTGAAAGTTCCCAACTTGAAGCTTCGTATGTAGGGGACTTACTGTATATACTTTATCATCTGAATCTGGACACGTCTGAGAATGAAATAATATTCTGGGACAACAGGCATAAACTGGACTTCCCTGGGCAAAGGAGACTTAAAGAAACCATAGACAGAGATCATAGAACAGATCATTTCAGCCATGAGTAAACTTAAAGGGTGAGATAAAATGATAGGAAAAAATATTTTGAGAGAAGAAAAGAACAAAATGAAGGAGGATTAGCCCAGATTTTAAAATGTATTCCAGAGCAACAATAAATTAAACCTTGTGGTATTAGTGGATGTTAGTCACGCCAACTTCCACTAAAGACTATTAAATCTGTCTCCAGCTCAACCAAGTGCTGAGACATATGGACTCTACTGATTAGGCTGTACTACACAGCCACACTCTAAGCATTTCATAGCAAGTAAAATCTTGTGTGTGATGTCACTCAATATTTTACTCTTTCATTAATTGAATAAAATGTTTTTCTTATATGGAATTTTAGATCACAGGGCTCTCAATGAAAGAGTAGGTATATACCAGCATTGGCATACACTGGTGGAGATCTCTATATATTTTATATATTTATATATAGTTATATAGTATATATCTTTACATATGAAGTTTAGAAGCTCCCAAAACTATGTATGTACACATATACTGGATTTGAGATGGCTACTTCTTTTGGTATTTCACCACAAAAATTAACATTATAACACCAAAAGGCAATGCTGCAAAATAGACTACCAAGGAAATTTGATCTGAACCTACACTATCCCATGGTCTGGTTTCAGCCAACAATGACGAGTGAGTGTCTGAAGGAATGGATGAACCACAAATCCTCCACATAAATTCCACATATTCCATAATTCTACATAAATTTTTCCTCTCAAGTGGGGATTTAGGGTGTAATAATAAAAAATTATTTATTAAAAGAAAGATCTTTGCCTTTTCATATCAATACAGATATAATATTATCAAATGCATATGAATCAGAGTCCTGCATATAATCCCAGATATGTGTAGAATCATATGAAGAATGGGCATATTTCATTCATTGATTCATTGATGGTTATTTCTTTATAGCATGCTACAGTAGGCATATTCTTAAGCAATGCTTTATGAATGACAACTTTATAAACAACTGCAATATTTATTTCAGGCTGAAAAACAGCCTTGCCAAAAGTGATTTAAAATTTTCTGGCTCAGACTCAAGTATCTTCACAAATATTTATAATTAACTTTCCAATGTCTTTAAAGGGGTTTGGTTCAAATAAGCATCAATAAATAAATAACAAAAGTTGTTTCAATTTTGGATGGAGTTCCAATTCAATAGTATTGAATGATTCTGGAGATGTATAAAACAAATCATTGCTTGTGAGAGCAAACAACAATAATTTCTTGCATCTATATAGACGATGTAGCTTTTATATTCTGTGGGTGGACACTGGCCATAAACTGAGCTGACAAATTCCTTTCTCCCCTTCAGCAGCCCTTCCTCCAAAGCATTTGCTTGAGGATAATGGCCATGGTCCATACTCAGCCATCACAGTGCAGACAATACAGCTTCACTCCAGTTTCCACACATGCTCTTGACCTTGAGATGTCTGAGCATTTTAAATCAAATCTCCCAGCTTTTTCCTGGAATAACTTTGATATTTACTTTGCTCTGTTTTTACCTGAGAGTAAAGCAGAGTGAGAGCAGTGAGGACAGTGAGACTTGTTCCAAATTAGCCTTGTCCTCAAATCACTTGGACTATTACCTTGGGCTCAGAAAGAATATGCAACTGAGGCAGAGGGTCGTTCTCCCTCTGCTGGGCCCAAATGAGCTTGTGTTTTATTCTTCTGACAGCAGAGAACATTCATTTTTGTTTAATGAACCCTGACTATGCTATTTGTCTTGCCCTGTGGTCTTTGACTTGGTGATTCACATGAGGTCAGGTTTCCCTGATGGCTCAGTGGGTGAAGAATCCACCCGCGATACAAGAACTGCAGGAGATGTCGATTCAGTCCCTGGGCTGGGAAGATCCTCTGGAGAAGGAAATGGAAACCCATTCCAGGATTCTTGCCTGGAAAATCCCATGGACAGAGGAGCCTGGTAGGCTACCGTCCATGGAGTCACAAAGAGTCAGAGTGAGCACAGGAGCACATACATACATATGAGGTCATGACTTAGTATGTGCACACACATACAAATGACAGGCAGGACAATTAAAACCAAATGCAAACTCATGAATGGATAAGGAAGCTGTGGTACACATACACCATGGAATATTACTCAGCCGTTAAAAAGAATTCATTTGAACCAGTTCTAATGAGATGGATGAAACTGGAGCCCATTATACAGAGTGAAGTAAGCCAGAAAGATAAAGAACATTACAGCATACTAACACATATATATGGAATTTAGAAAGATGGTAACGACAACCCTATATGCAAAACAGAAAAAGAGACACAGAAGTACAGAACAGACTTTTGAACTCTGTGGGAGAAGATGAGGGTGGGATGTTGCGAAAGAACAGCATGTATACTATCTATGGTGAAACAGATCACCAGCCCAGGTGGGATGCATGAGACAAGTGCTCGGGGCTGGTGCACTGGGAAGACCCAGAGGAATCGGGTGGAGAGGGAGGGGGGAGGGGGGATCGGGATGGGGAATACGTGTAAATCTATGGCTGATTCATATCAATGTATGACAAAACCCACTGAAAAAATAAATAAATAAATAAATTTTTTAAAAAAAGAAAAAAAAAAAAAAACAAATGCAAACTCAAATGTTTAACCATTCTCACAGGTGCATCATCATGCTTCAGAGATGGAAGAGTGTTATATCTCAGGAATGGAATGTTGTTTTGCTGTGTATTCCAGCATTTTCACATGGGAGTCATTTTTCTGAGCCAAAACATTCTACAGATCTCTGTAATGAAAAACTTTTAGTATCTCTTGATTGAGAAAATAAAACGCTAACACTGACAGCATATTTACGTAGCTGCTACACACAATAAAAGTATTATGTATATGCATTTGTATTATGTATGTTTTGTGTATGTATATGTATATATACATATATATCATTTATCAACAAGCTCGGTTTAGATATGTTTTATGAACTCCTTGAAATTACCCTCTATCCCCAGGGGTTTGAAGCCTATGGACTGGGGACAGCTGACTTATGGGCGTGACACAGTCACTGTTAGATCACCCAGCAGGCTGGTGTGATTGCTTTGCCCCTACGTGATGCTGGGCATCTCAAGTGGTTATGTCTCTGTTTAGAGGCCTGAGCGTTGCCATAACTCCCTGGGAAACTGCATGTTTTTGTGCTTTTCCTCTTCTTGGTCCAATGAAACATCAAGTTCACTCCACAATATCAAAATCGGATTTGAGATTATCTCACAAACGTCAACATGAGATGTTGACAAATTGCTTCTGTCTTTGGGCTGTGTGTACTGTTATCTATTTAATCAGAAATTTCAGAGAAATACTGAGTCAGAGGAACAATCTTTTTTTAAAATTTATTTATTATTAAAAATTTTTTTTATCTGGACCATTTTTAAATTCTTTAATAAATTTGTAATGATACTGCTTCTGTTTTATGTTTTTTGGCCACGGGGCACATGGGATCTTGGTCTTCCCCAGTGGTAAAGAAGCTGCCTGCTGATGCGTGAGATGTAAGAGATACAGGTTCGATCCCTGGGTGGGGAAGATCCCCTGGAGGAGGGCATGGAAACCCTCTCTGGTATTCTTGTC
Source organism: Cervus elaphus (assembly GCF_910594005.1). Taxonomy (NCBI): domain Eukaryota; kingdom Metazoa; phylum Chordata; class Mammalia; order Artiodactyla; family Cervidae; genus Cervus; species Cervus elaphus. Next base: position 23,955,480 of record NC_057846.1, on the reverse strand, counting down.
TGGAGAATCCCATGGACAGAGGAGCCTGGCGGGCTACAGTCCATGCGGCTGCAAAGAGTCAGACACAACTGAAGTGACTTAGCACACACGCATGCATGTAGGATCTTAGTTCCCTGACCAGGAAATCAAACCCCCACCCCCTGTCTTGGAAGGCAAAGTCTTAACCACTGGACCACCAGGGAAGTCCCTGGAACATTCTTTTTCATTCCTACCTGTGTCTGGGTATTACATACAGGCAGAGAGTCACCCAAGGGAAGGCTTTTTACTTCCTCATAGAGAGACAGCTTCTCCACACAGTCCTGAGGCTGAGGAAACCACTGTTACCAAGAAGCCTCTTCCTCTGTCCCCCTCTGGATTCCGTCTAGCACCTCTGCAGGGAGATGGGACATACTCACTTCATCAGTGCCTACAAGCTCGACAGCCCTCTCAATCTCTGTCACTACTTATGAAGCACAAAAATATAGTCTCCCAATGTAGTAGCATTCCTTCTTGTATATAAACAGAGATTCTGCTATTCTTATTTGAAAAGGGCAGTAGATATTAATGCAGGTCTTTTCCCCTGAGAAGTCATATTCATAGTTAATTGTTACAGTTGTTGTTTAGTTGCTCAGTCAAGTCTGACTCTTTTGTGGCCCCATGGACCAAAGGCTTCTCTGTATTCTCTTTCAGTTCTGTTCAGTTCAGTCGCTCAGTCGTATCTGACTCATTGCGACCCCATGAATCGCAGCACGCCAGGCCTGCCTGTCCATCACCAACTCCCGGAGTTTACTCAAACTCATGTCCATTGAGTCGGTGATGCCATCCAGCCATCTCATCCTCTGTCGGCCCCTTCTCCTCCTGCCCTCAATCCCTCCCAGCATCAGGGTCTTTTCCAATGAGTCAACTCTTCGCATCAGGTGGCCAAAGTACTGGAGTTTCAGCTTCAGCATCAGTCCTTCCAATGAACACCCAGGACTGATTTTTAGGATGGACTGGTTTGATCTCCTTGCAGTCCAAAGGGACTCTCAAGAGTCTTCTCCAACACCACAGTTCAAAAGCATCAACTCTTGGGTGCTCAGCTTTCTTCACAGTCCAACTCCCACATCCATACATGACCACTGGAAAAACCATAGCCTTGACTAGACGGACCTTTGTTGGCAAAGTAATGTCTCTGCTTTTTAATATGCTATCTAGGTTGGCCATAACTTTCCTTCCAAAGAGTAAGCGTCTTTTAATTTCATGGCTGCAATCACCATCTGCAGTGATTTTGGAGCCCAGAAAAATAAAGTCTGACACTGTTTCCACTGTTTCCCCATTTATTTCCCATGAAGTGATGGGACCAGATGCTATGATCTTACTTTTCTGAATGTTGAGCTTTAAGCCAACTTTTCCACTCTCCTCTTTCACTTTCATCAAGAGGCTTTTTAGTTCCTCTTCACTTTCTTCCATAAGGGTGGTGTCATCTGCATATCTGAGGTTATTGATATTTCTCCCAGCAATCTTGATTCCAGCTTGTGCTTCTTCCAGCCCAGCGTTTCTGATGATGTACTCTGCATTCCTCTTTAGTTCTTAGTAATAATGGTGATGATGGCTGATATTTATCTCATGCCTACTCTGAGCCAGGCAGTCATCACACAGAAGCTTCCATGGATGTAAAGCTCGAAACACCCCATGGAATCAGTGCTATTGTCAGTCGCAAGTCACAGATGAGGAACCTGAGGCTTAGAGAGGTTCAGTAGCCTCTCTGAAAGCGTGCAGCAGGTTAATGGTAAAGCCAGTTTCCGACTCATACAGCTTCAGAGCAGGAACTTTTAATTACTTTGCCACAGAATTAATATCCCATTTGGGAATGATGCATAAAGCCCAGAACAGCTAAACCATTTGCTCTCAATAGAGGTGAACTGAAGTAATTTAGAGAATATAAAACCAACACCTTAGGAGGTGCTTTACTACCGCATCTTTAGCAAGATACAGAAAGCAATTAGGATTGAACATGCATGGTGCATATGTATAATTGATTTATAGACATAAATCATTATATAATATTAATGTACATGCTGTTTATATATTAATTATATATTTCTAATTCCAACTATCAAGTTAGAATTTCTTTCTTTTTAATCTCAGCCTTGCTAAAGATGCTTATATTGTCTTTAATAACTGTTTGAGACCCTGTAGCCTCTAATATTACCATTGTTACCTTAATATAGTAGAAAAAATGTAAATAAGGGATTTAAAAATAATTTATCTTTTTGTATTTCTCAAAGAGACACTCAGAAAATTGAGCTTTGAAAAAGTAATATTATTGCAAAGTGGCATCTTCTTCAACACTGCTATCTCAAGTAATATTTTTAACCCAGATTTTGAAGAACAGATAGAAGAATATCTAATATGCTCATTGAAAATATTATTTCCAGGAAAAAGATTACTTCCTGATAGAATTTATAAAGAATAGGGCAAACTACTCATAATAATTCTGACAGATAATCCATATGACAGCTCTTTTCACAATAGATCTTTCTTATCATATTTACACTTTTATTAAGACATGACTGTTTCACATTCTGTAAAACTGAGGACTTAAAAGTTAATAACAAGAAAGCAGGATGCTCTTTTAATCACAAAATTCAGGTTTCCAATGGTTTGGTTACATGTATTTTCTGAACAATTAAACTTTAACCTTGAGACTTTTGTTTCAATACCTGCCTCATAAGAACTGTCCAGTAAAGACATATTTCTTTCCATGCTAAGGAGCTTTTAATTCATTATTTAAAACCTAATAAATATTTCAACATTTGCCTTAATAAGAATAATTTAGCAAACAGAAATTTATCTGCATGTTAAACAAAAATCCTATAACCATTGCTAGAAAACTCTCTATATATGAGGATGTGAGTAATTAATAAGAGTAGAAAATTACCCCCAAATAGCCCCTCCATATTTTTAAAACATTTCTGCCATAAATGATTTTATTGAATTTTTCTCTTCAAATTTTTGGGTAAAGCAAGGGGAAAAATCTGGTTTTGGAACCATTCTGCGAAACACATGTATTCTGAAAAGATGGCTAAGCATTAAATTTTATAAATGGCTTCATCATTTTAGACTGAACAAGGGAATTCCAGGGCTAATTATTTAGGGAAAAAATGCAAACCTAATTTTTCTATCTTGTTTCATTTGGTTGAGATTGCAGATGTTGGATTTGTACCAAATGAGGTCAGCCTTGACCCAGAAAAAAACAGATGTCTATAAATGGTGTTAGACAACTTGGTCATTGCACTGCTTTCATTGGCCTATCTTTGGGCTCTGGATTAAATTTAGTCCTTGCTTTTGGTTACTGAATCAGATGCTTAGTCTGAACTATTGCAATGTTTCTTCTCTCTCTCTCTCTCTTAGCATACATGCACACACACACATATACACACACATACAGAATATTGTACCAAACTGTCCCAAAGCCTGGCATTCTGTGTGTCTCCATTAAACAACACAAATTAAAAATTAAACAAATCCCTAGGAAAGAGTCTCTCAGGATATTACTCTCTGATCATATCAACACAACAATGTGTGGAACATCGTAGACAACTGGTTTTTAGATTTATGCTCAACACACCTTAATTAAATCACAGGATGCTTTGGCCTCTATACTGAAGCTCACAGCATTCAAACAATATTCTTTGCTTTTCCTGAGGACTTGGAACTGACACCTTTTCCATGTCACTGCTCATTTTATTCCTACTTCATCTATGATTTTGTCCCAGGTATAATGACTATGTTATAAGGCCAACATGCCAATTGATGAAGCCACAAGTTAGAGTAATGATTTTTTTTGTAGCCTTTATTTTATATTTATTTTGCCACAAGTCTCTGACTAAGCCTAAGCAATACTGTCTCTGAAATAGACAGGAATTATTCTTGATTCTTCCATTTCTCTCATCCAGCCCATCACTCAATGAATCATTTAGTACGAGAGATTTAACTTCTAAATTAAAACAACAACCCCCTGTCTCTCCTTCCTTATGCACATGGTACTTGTTCAGACCTTTATTATCTTTGACACAGTTCACTTCAGTTCATTCGCTCAGTCATGTCCGACTCTTTGTGACCCCATGGACTACAGCATGCCAGGCCTCCCTGTCCATCACCAGCTCTCAGAGTTTGCTCAAACTCATGTCCATCGAGTCGGTGATGCCATCCAACCCTCTCATCCTCTGTCGTCTCCTTCTCCTCCCACCTTCAATCTTTCCCAGCATCAGGGTCTTTTCCAGTGAATCAGTTCTTCACATCAGGTGGCCAAAGTATTGGAGTTTCAGCTTCAGCATCAGTCCTTCCAATGAATATTCAGGACTGATTTCCCTTAGGATGGACTGGTTGGATCCCCCTTGCAGTCCAAGGGACTCTCAAGAGTCTTCTCCAAGACTCTTTGACACAGACTACTAAAATATTTTCCTTTCCAATCTCTCTTCTTATATTCCCTCTCTTTCATTGCCAGAATGATCTATGCACAATATAAATTTTAAAACTTTTGATGGCATAGGATATATATGAGTTTCCTGGATATTACACAAGTGGATGTATTATCAGAATCTTTGTTCTGTCTTCTTGCAGGAATAGGGTGTTAATAAGAAAATATTCATTAAAGATACATAGTCTATTTATATGTCAAAAAGTCATAGTATTATAGTCATTGTGCTTAGGTAGAATGTTAACCTCAGTGATGGAATTGTCAAACCCTTTAAACCTTTGAATTCTCTTTATTTCTTGGCTTGAACCCATATCCATCGCTGTTCTATGACTTTTTTTTAAACTCATGGCTACATGGAGAAGGTTGTGGGTGGGGCATATCCTTCTCAACCATCAGTGTTTATGGTTGCTACAGATGACTACACCTTTTCCAGTGGTTCAGTAATACATACTAATCAGCGGCATGTGGTAAGTTTTTCCCCCACGTGTACATGTAATGGAGGACAGGTATCATCAGAGTGGCTGGGAACCGTTGAGTGAAATTCATCAACACACTGATACTACTTTCCCGTGAAGTCATCCTTCAGATAAGAACCTTCTGGCTGCAGCATCTGGAGAAGACATGACTCTCTAACTGAGCACACACTGCAGGCACATGTGCCTAGGAGAAGGGTACAAAAACACCCAGCGGGGGTCACACAGCACCCTTTATCCATCATTTCATCACACCACATGGTAGTTCTGTGTTTACAGAAAGAGCAGTAAACTGAAGTCAGAACTAAGGAATTTCCATACCTCAAAAATCAGTTATTAACTGTTCAAAGAAAATTATTCTATAATGTGTAACCTCAGTGCAACTGACATAAATATTATCCTCCAAGTTAAACTTTACTTGTATTTCTGAAAGAAGCTAGCTCAGGAAAATTCCACTGTTGGACATTTTACCTTATCAGCATATTAAGGTTCTAGTTAATCTCAGGATAAGTAATGCCTCAAATATTTCTATTACTCTGGTATTCTTCCCTTTTTAGAGTTCTCATTCTTGCAGTTGTTTGAGAAGGTACAAAGCCCATGGTCAGAACTTTCCCCTTGCTTTCCAAATTAACTTGCGATGTTAATGTCCATGATTAAATGAAAACAGAATACCACTGGCATTTCCTTTAGCCTGAGCTTTGTCTCCAGCCTCTCGGAGGTCAGCCCCCATTGCAGCCTGTTCTTCCTGTGAAAACTACTTCAAGACACAATCCTTGCTCCGTGGGAAGGTGTTAATACAGTCCTCATTAACTACTATTATTCCCTTTAATCTGGCAGCCTGTTTATTCTTGACACCTGCTGAATATACTAGTAGCTGGAAAGGTGACTAAATCTCTTCTCAGAGTTTGTATTGAACTCAGAAACCACCGATGCATAAAATTACCCATTTTCTTTAAGTATATTTCCTTATGCACGAGTTCAGGGGAACCTTTCTTTTCCACCTGCTTCCCATAACAAATTTCACAAGAAAATCACTATGGAACCCATTAGAGTATTTGTTTTACCCAATTTCATTAAATGAGATCACTCTGACTAATTCAAAACTTTTAGGGGGGAGAGCTAATGATCATTTGATCCTTCTTCAGAGATGAATAATTATGGCCATACCTTTTGTTGAGATTTCAAATCACTCCAATACAGTCTTTTCATCAACCCTTACTATTTACAATCCAGTTGAAGGTAGTAATCAAGCTTTTTCATTAAGAATACTTTAGAAAGGAAAAGAAAAACTATAGTCTGCCTACATTTGACTTCTCTGAAAAAGTTATTAATGTTACAGTGTGCTGAAGTCACAATATTCCACTTTCTTATTGTTACGGTGGAGTTCTCAGAGAAGATCCCTAGTCCTTCCCTCTTAGCTGCCTTGTCTGGGCCAATTGCAGTCAAAGTGCTGTCTGGGGCCAAGATCACTGAGACCTGGACGCTGAGCAAGAAGGCTGCCAGGTGCTGGGGCTACATTGTCAGGGTTCCTGACTGGTGTGGGCCTCTCACCACGATGCCACCCCTGGCCCCAGGACCCCTGCAGCCTGGGGCACAGACGTCCATGCCGCTGCTGCACTGTCCTCCACAGATCTTGCCTCTCTGGTTATCTGTCCCCAACTTTATGTCTGAGGCTGAGTGTAGGCTGAGCTGGGGTACAGGGCCAGGAAAAGTGTGAACCTGGCTTTTATTTAATTCTTTTTTTTAATTAATTATTTTTGGCTTCAGTGGGTCTTCTTTGCTGCACAGGGGCTGCTCTCTGTGGTGCATGGGCTTCTCATTGTGGGGGCTTCTCTTGTTGCAGAGCACGGTCTCTAGGTCGTGCCAGCTCAGTAGTCGTGGTACATGGGCTCAGTTGCTCCGTGGCTTGTGGGATCTTCCTGGACCAGGGATCAAACCCGTGTCTCCTACATTGGCAGGCAGATTCTTAACCACTGAACCACCAGGGAAGTCCCCTATTTCTTTTTTTTTAATCTTTATTGGAATGGTTTAGTAGAGTTAGGTGTTCTGACCGTAGGAGATTGCTTGAACAGGCATTGAGTTCAGAAGATGTTGTGTGGTCAAAACAATGTGCACTACACTTGACCTTAATATAATTAGCTGCCTTTGCTTCAGTGATATCACCTTTTCGGCCTGTCACTCATAAGAGATTGGATCATGGTCAGAATTTTGGTCTCCAGTGAGCCCTAATCCACTCTTCTTTCTTTTCTGTCTTGGGGTCTTGGAAGCATGCAACTGGTAAACCATATTTTGTGGTCTGCATGTGCTAAGTCACTTCAGTCATGTTTGACTCTTTGCAACCCCGTGGACTGCCACCCGCTAGACTCCTCTGTCCATGGGGATTCTCCAGGCAAGAATACTGGAGTAAGTAGCCATGCCCTCCTCCAGGGGATCTTCCCAGCCCAGGGATCAAACCTGGGTCTCCTGCATTGCAGGCAAATTCTTTACCGTCTGAGCCATCAGGGAAGCCCAATCATATTTTATTAGGTCTAAAATCAAAGGTAAATGTGCCATGTGATCAGAGGGAGAAATCATTTAAAACCTGATGCTCTGGAGGTACTAGGCAGGGTAGAAACAGAACCGGCCTGAGAACCAGAAGGTATGCGTGGGCCAGGCTCTGGCAGGAGCTCACAGTATATGTGAGGGCTCCCCTCAGTCTCTTCTTCAGGAAGATGCCGGGCTGGGATGAGACAGTCTCCAGATCCCCGTCCTTCTCTGACAGTCTATGATCTTCAAGTTACAGTGTCTGCCGCAGCCATGGGGTGTGACGTCTGGGATGATGGCGCGCTTTGTCTCCTTAATGGGGACTGAGGCGGCAGCTCCGTTTGGCATAAGCTGAGCTGTTTCAGCACAATGGAGCGGATTGGCTGGGCCCCAAAAGCAGACCCCAGAGAGATATTGATTCTGACAAGCAAACAATTAAAGGGGGAAATTGCTGCCTTGTGGATAAGACATCTGTGTGCCTCTGATATCCTTGACCGAGTCTCCAGGGGAACGTGTGGCTTAATTGGAAAGGACGGAGCTGCCCTGGGTTAAGACCAATCTCAAAGGGGCTGGAGGTGATGTCTGGGGAACTGGAAGGATGCGGTGAGATTTTCAAATCTATTTTTGAAGACTTCCAATAGCAGAAATGACTATCTCTTTTTGTTTCTTACTTCTGCAGCCAAGTCGTATGTTGGAAAATTAGTCAAAATCTAATTTTAATGTTATGTGACTATGCCGGGGGCTATGAAGCATTTGGGAGATCTTACTCCCACTTTCCACACCCCACATGCCCTGCCAACATTTTCTTCTGCGTCTGATCCTTTTGCTCTGTTCTTTTTCATCTTTCCTCCTTTAACGTGTTCCCACACTGTTTTCACTCTTTAGAAATATGCACACGTATATTCCCTCCCTTGCAGACTGTCATAATATCCATAAATGAGGTGCCGAGGGGCCCAGATGTCTCAGGATCACAGCAAAGGATGAAGTTTTGCAAACACAAGCCCTTCTATTGGGTGTGTTTCAGCATCAGCCTTCAGTCCCTGGCACCTCACCCTGGATGTGGCAAAGGGTGCGGTGTTTGCTGTATTTAAACCTGTCCACCCTGCTTCAACCCTAGCGGCTCAGTGGTAAAGAATCTGCCTGCCAATGCAGGAGACACTGGTTTGATCCCTGGGTTGGGAAGATCCCCTGGAGAAGGAAATGGCATTCTGTTTGAGTATTCTTGCCTGGGAAATCCCACAGACCCAAGAGCCTGGAGAACTACTCCATGGGTTGCAAAAAATTCAGACACAATTCAGCAGCTAAACAACAAAAATGGCAACAATAACTTGCTTCAACCAGGCTCGAGGGTGTAAACGTCAGCACCCTACATCAAACCTTCCTACCACACACGTGTCTCTAGTACATGCGTGAATCAGCTCGAGTTGCCAGAACAAAATACCAGAGAGTGGCTGTCCTAACGATAGAACCTTCTCTGACAATTCTGCAGGAATCAAGGTGCTGGCTCTTCTGGCTTATGGAAGGTCACTCTGGCTATTTCCTCACCTGGTCTTTCTTTGGTGTGTGCACTCAGGGATGGGGTGGGGAAGAATAGACTTAGTGAATCCCATCATGAGGGCTCCATCCCCACACTCTCACCTAGCCCTAATCGCCTCCCAAAGGCCTCATCTCAAAACACCATTTCATCTCTGTTTAAAGCTTCAGCCTATGAATGGTGGGAGTCGGGGAGGTATACAATGAAGTCCATAATAGTCGAGGACAGCGTAAGGCAGTCCATTGCCGAAGTCTAATGGGACCTGCCTCTTACTCTTCTTCCTCATGATGTATCAGAAATCTTTGTATTGAACACTTTCCCTCATTTCATGCAGAATTGTCTCTTTATTCCTGCCTTCCACACACAGCAACCTGAGCAAACCCAAGATGAGTCTCTTCACTGATCGAGATGACATCTGGTCAGAGTATATGGACCAGAGAAGGATACATTCTATACTTCCCTTATTCTTGTGTCTTGATATAGTTGCCCTTTTCCCTGCTCAAAATCTCTGTTCCCTTTTTTTGTGTGTGTGGTAAACTATAAATAATATTATATTTACCATGTTAGCTATTTTTAAATATATAGTTCTTCAGCGGCATTAAGTACATTATTGTGCAAACCATCACCACCAGCCATCTCCAGATCTCTTTCCTCTTCCAAAACTGAGAGTCTGCCCCCAACAAAATATTAACTCTTCTTCCCTACCCCACCCCCAGAACCACCATCCGATTGTCTGTCTCTGTGAATGCAACTAGTCTAGATATCTCATATAATCATACACTATTCATCCCTTGTGACTGACTTCTTTCACTCAGCACAGTATCTTCAAGGCTCATCCACCTTGTGGTATACATCAGAATCTCCTTCTTTTTAAGGCTGAATGATATTCTATTGTACGAATACACCATACTTTGCTTACCTAGTCATGGACATTTGGATTGCTTCCACATTTTGGCTATTGTGTATACTGATCCTATGAACACAGGTCTACAATCAGAGTCCTCATTAATAAAACAAAAATTTTGGAAATCTGCCACTGCTCTGAGGAATAACTGACGCTGATTGCTTGGTGTTTGTGGAAAGGAAATTCTGTAGAACTTCCTGAGTGGATATTTTAGATTATGCCCAACCTTTGCCCCTTAAGGATACATGACTTGATTCTAAAACATTAGCAACTTCAAAGTTCTTTCATAGATGTATATTTTCTTATAATAAAGATTTTAATCGTTATCCTTCTGTACACTCAGGATAATCTTCTAAGACAATTGAAATGTTCTAGTTCACTTTGATGCTTAAATTTTCTGGTGTAAGCAAGAGTAAAGAAATTAACTTGGTATCAGATTTAACATAAAGCATGAAAATAGGTTTTTAAAAATGGTTTCTTAGATTAAATTCTGGGAGGTACTTCTGTATACTTTCACTTAATATTTTTGTTGCCTGGTGCAAAAGAGAAATACTAGAAGAGACAGAATTTTCAACTCATAACATCTGAGATCTGAAGGAATTTTAGAGACAGTCTATCTCAACTCCTTTATTTCATAGTTGCCCAAACCCAGAGAGTTTATGTGATTCTTTTTCACTCTATTGTTTTATTCATCATTCATTCAATATTTGAGGGTCAACTACATATGATGCACTGTCTCTAAGACTATAAAACATACAAAAGTGCTTGTAGCTTTGTTCCTATCCTTAAAGAGTCTTACTTCTAGTAGGACAGACATGCTAGGCATTGAAATTCAACAAATACAGAGTCACTACTATGTTCAGGCCAGTGTGCCCTGTATTGAAGAAGATATAACGAGGGCAGAGCCAGAGTCAGTGAGTGTGGAAGCCAACGGTGAGACAAGGCACACACTCTGGACTGTTAGAAAGGGCCAGGTGAGGCCTTGGGGCACATGAGGACTTGAAGGAGGTGGGAATACACTAGGGGAAAATAAGTGACCTTAAAAAAGTGTTTTTATTTATTATTATTATTTTTAATTGGAGTATAATTGCTTTACAATGTTGTATTAGTTTTCTGCTATACAACTTGAGTCAGCTATATGTATGGCTATATCTGATACAGTGGACATGAACTTGGGCAAACTTTGGGAGATGGTAGGGACAGGGAGGCTTGGCACGCTGCAGTCCATGGGGTCGCAGAGTCGGACACGACTGGGTGACTGAACAACAACAGCAGGTACATCCCGTCCCTCTTGGACTTCCTTCCCACCTCAGCTCCCCATTCCACCCTCCAGGTCATCACAGAGCCCTGAGCAGAGCTCCCTGGGCTATATAGCAGCTTCCGGCTAGTTATTTCACATGATGGTTGTAGATCTGCCAATACTTTTCTCAGCTCATCCCACCCTCTCCTTCCCCACCACCCCCATGTTCACAAGTCTGCCCTCGACATCTGTGTCTCTATTTCTGCCCTGCAAACAGGTTCATCAGTGCCATTTCTGAGAGAGTTAGTACCTGTCATAGGTTTCAGAGGATGTGGATGAGCTGAAGAGGCAAAGATGAGAAAGCTGAGGATGTGATCAGGACAGGAAGTCTGGAAAGAGGGAGGCTTCTGTGGGGGGGTAGGGGGGGTGGGTAGACTCAGGAAGGGAGCATGTGTGGAGGAGTCTCTTTGCTGGACTCTCTCCTTAGGCTGCAGAGCTAGAAGGATCAGGTCTGATCCTGGCTCACCCTCGGGATCCTTATTTAGAACCGCCCAATGTGAATGGTTCCTGCCACACTGGGTGGTTGTGGAGATCAGAGGAGACAAGGAGACAGCCTCTGTGAAGTGCTTCTCGGTGCCTGGAACACAGGGACACTCTGGAAACTCGAGCCACGGTGATGACTTTTGAAAGAGCATTTCAATGTCAGTTGAAGTAAAGTGAATTGAATACACTGAATCCACTTGAAAATGGGTAGCCATTAGTGGATTTTGTACAAATGAATGCTATGCTAATAAACACATTGTTAAAAAAAATTAATCTGCCAGGGTTAGGGGTGGAAAAGAAGAAGAGCAGGAGGTAGAATGTGTCTTAGGTGGTAACTGTGATAGCCCAGGTGACAAGTGAGTAACCAAAACTTCAGTACGTCTCATGGAGAGGCAGTAATAATCAATAGATTAGAAAGATGTTAAGGAAACCAAACTGGCGGTGGGGAGAGGAGGAAGATAGAACACATGATTGGGCAGAGTAGAAGAAAGGAAAAAAACAAATATTTAGCAGCAAGGTGAGAGACTGAGAGGGGGACTCTGAAAGATAGACTGGGGTTCAATGCGATGACATTGGCTTAAACATGCTGAACCCAAAAGGCCGGTGGGGAGGTCCTTTAAGCCATCTGCAGGAGACATAAGTGCTAGGGACAGGGCAGACAAGGTGAAGACCAAGAAGTAGAAGCTGGGCTTCATAACTGTGAAATTACTAATGAATTTGAACAAACAGCAGATGGCAAATATGGAAACCAAGTTTGAAATGTCGTAGAATGAGTGAATGATGAGGTCATGGCAGTGATTTTTTTTTAAAAATTGCAAGGGAAAAAAAGTTGGGTAGGGTGGTAGATACCTAGGAGCAGTTGAATTTTCTTTATTTTAACAGGGAAGGACCTTAGCATGTTTTTCCATATTTAGGAAGGTGCCAAGAAAGGGGGATAAATGGACAGTGTTTTCCAGAAGGTAAAAATGGTCAGAGCAAAGTCTTAGGGGAGGTCGAGGTGATTAAGAGAAGAAGACTAGATTCAACAGGTTAGTGACTTTCTCAGTGTTGTGTGCTGGTTGGAGTGGAGACAGGAGGCTCAGGCCCCACTGTGTGGAGCTAAGCCTTGAGCATCGGCTGGATTTCAACACACAGTGATAGGGAAGAGAATTCCATGACATTGTTGGGGCAATTTTCAGGAGTCAGGAAAAGGCAGCAAAGCATACTCCAGAACTGCACAACATTATATTGGATTCCTATGGGTGCTGTAACAAACCATCAGAAATCGGGTGACTTAAAGCATAGGAAACGTGTTCTCTCCCAGTTTTGGGAGCCAGAAGTCCAAAGCCAAGGTGTTGGTAGGGCAACTCCCTCTGGAGGGTGCAGGGGAGAATCAGCTCCTTCCTCCTCCAGCTCCTGGTGACCGCCCCCACTCCTTGTTGGTGGCTGCATCCCTCTCACCTCTGCCTTCATTTTCATCACCTTCTCTTTCCTGTGTCTTTCTCAAAACTCCCTCTGCCTCTCTCATAAGCACACATACAACTGCATTGGGATCCACCCAGAGAATCACATCTGCAAATACTCTTTTTCCAAATAAATTAACAGTTGCAGATTCTGGGACTCTGTACAAGGACTTATCTTTGCAAGTCACTGACACTCAGCAAAACATTTTACAGAGTAAGATTAACACAATAAGAATTCAGAATTAAGAAATCTGGACAAGCAACATGTTGGATACTGGAGGACAAAAAAATCTAGAATGGTAGGTTTCATAAAATTTGTGCTTATCAAAATTATAGTGAAAACTTACAACAATGCAAAGTGTGTGTGTATGTGTATGTATGTATGTGTGTGTGTGTGTATATATATATATATATATATATATATAATTCAGTAAAACAAAAAACAAAAAAGTAACTCTTTCTACCCAACTGTTGTTTATCCTTATGGATAAAAATTTTGAGGAAAAAAAATCACAGATACATAGTGGATTATTTGTTATTAAGGTCAGTAATCACATCTTACTGGTAACTCTCAGGAAGATGAAAATGATGCTAGCAACAATAATAAAAATACCCGAAGAATATTTTCCTAAAGTAGAAGGATCTTGCCACTCCTCAGGCTTTCCAAAACTTGCTAGGTTACAGTTCCCTGTGTTAAGAATGTTAACCTGTTTTACTTAGGTTATAGTAGCTCATTTTGCTAAAATATAAAAAATAACATTTTCTCAAATCACTTGCAAGAAAAATATTTTTTAACAAACCTCAATGTTTCTAGTCCATAAATGTGCACACCGCCTGGCATGAGTTTACAGTGTCAAACTCTTAAATAGCAAAAATCACAGTCTAGGATGGCCCCTAAGTTGTGATTTCCCCTTCCTGAAACCAGACTGTGGTTGTTCATTAAGCGGTAGTTTTTCAGCTCTTCAAACAATCAAATCTTTATAACAGCCTCAGAACTGTGTGAAAGAGGGAAGTGTGTTTCTTCAAATACTGTGATTTGGTTTGCTCAAAGGCTTCCTCAGTACACACAGCACCTTTTCTTGCCAGCCCATACAGCGTTCTACTAGCAAAAAGAAATGTTTTTTGAGTTTTCTTTTTCCATCACTTGAACTGTGAGTCTTTAAGCAAGGGAATACACCCACACTCTCACTCAACAATCACACTTTGTTCCATGGACTCTATCTCCTTGCTAAGGCCGTCTGCTGCTCCCACTGCATGGCTAGCCTGTCTGTGCTAATGTGACCCCAGGGTACCTACAAACCCAGCTCGCACCACCCAAGCAGCTCTTTCTATCTTGAGACTGGCTGGAAGGTTCTTCCTCTATCCTGGGTTGTTCTATTTCTCTGCAGTTTTCAACCCTTTGGTCTAAGTTATACCATATGGGGCACACTGGACAATATGCACCTCTCATCAAACCACAGTTCATTGAACGTTTGAAGATGGTGACAATGTCCCTTCCTGCCATGCTGAGTTTGTTCCAGGCTAAGTGACCCAGATTGTGCTGAGCATCCTTTATGCCTCATGAGGCCCAGTTCTCTCATCATGATGTTTTCTTTCCTTGTTACAGATGTTCTAAGTCCCTTTGAGTGTGTGTTTCCCTGCACCAAATCCCATGTCCCAGATTTGGCCTGAGCAGTGGCTGGTGGGAAAGAACCAGATGGCATCACATTAATAGTATACATCTCTCAGTACAGCCTAAAATACCCTACCTTTTTGCTGTCCACCTCATTTTTTCTTTCAAAAGAGTTTCTAGCAGGGGTTTAAAACTCTTTAGGCATAGTCAGGGAACAAGTCATCAGTCAGCCTAAATGCTTTCTCAGTTCATAATTTTCCATTTTTGCCTATGGACTTGTTGGGTCCACTTGTAACACATTGTATTTGCTTGCAAACACTTGTGTTTACCAGCTTGTCAGATGGTTTATCAAGGACAACAGTTACTTATAAGAAAAGGAATGTTAAGTGCCATGGATTGGCTCAGAACTTTTAAACAGGAATGCCAAGTTGAAAGAGCTGCTTTTTTGTCCTTTTATGTTAAAATAAAAACTTTTATCTGACATCAGTTGTAGCAATATTTTCTTAGATCAGTCTCCCAAGGTAAAAGAAATAAAAGTAAAAATAAACAAATGGGACCCAATCAAAAGTAAATCTTTTGCAAAGAAAAGGAAACTTATCATCAAAATGAAAGGCAGCCTATGGATTTGGAGAAAATATTTGCAAATGATGAAACAACAAGGGATTAATTTCCAAAATATACAAACAACTCATACAACTCAATATTAAAAAAAAAAAAAGCAACCCAATCAAAAACATGGGCAGAAGGCCTAAATAGACATTTCTCCAAAAAATACATACAGATACCCAAGAGGCACATGAAAAGATGCTCAACATCACTAATTATTAGAGAAATGAAAATTAAAACCCCCTCACATTGGTCAGAATGGCCATCATCAAAATGTCTACAAATAGTAAATGCTGGGGAGAGTGTAGAGAAAAGGGAACCCTTCTATACTGTTGGTGGGAATGTAAATTAGACCACCATGGGAAACAGTATGGAATTTCCTTAAAAAACAAAAATAAACCTACCATTTGATCCAGCAATCCCACTCCTAGACATATATTCATAAAAGAGGAAAACTCTAATTGAAAAGATACACACACTCCAATGTTCATAGCAGCACTATTTACAATAGCTAAGATATGGAAGCAACCTAAATTTACACTGACACATGAATGGATAAAGAAGATGTGGGATACATATACAATGGAATACTACTCAGCTATAAAAAAGAATGAAATCATGCCATTTGCAGGAACATGGATACACCTAGAGATTATCATACTAAATGAAGTAAGTCATACAGAGAAAGACAAATATCATATGATATAATTTATGTGGAATCTAAAAAATAACACTAATGAATTTATTTACAAAACAGAAACAGGCTCACAGACATAGGAAACGAACTTATGGCTACAAAAGGGGAGAGTAGGAGGGATAAATAAATTAGGAGTATGAGATGAACAGATATATAAAATAGATAAACAGCAAGGATTTACTGGATAGCACAGGGAACCATGGGGTTTCCCTGGTGGCTCAGTAGTAAAGAATCTTCCTGCTAATCCAGGAGACGTGGGTTTGATCCCTGAGTGGGGAAGATCCCCTGGAGGAGGAAATGGCAACCCGCTTCAGTATTCTTTCCTGGAAAATTCCATAGACAGAGGAGCCTAGTGGGCTACAGTCCATGGGGTCGCAAAGAGTTGGACAGAACTGAGTGACTGAACGCACATGAACAGGGAACTATCCTCAAATCTTGTAATAAACCATAATGGTAAAGAACATGAAAAAATATATATGTATACAGATGAATCACTTTGCTGCACAGCTGAAACTAACGCAATATTGTAAATCAACTACACTGCAATTAAAAAATATAAAGTTTTAAGGTTAAGCATCTTTATGGAAACTTATATGAATAAGACCAAATTATTTTCCTCTAAAAAAGATATCCCCGAAAAGTGTAATGGAAAATGGAGTGGGTGTGTGTGAAGCACGATTTGGCACTCATCATGCTACCCTTTTTTTCTCTACAGAGATGCCAAGGATATTCTAGAGGAATTCTAAACAAAGAGCCAAGTGTTCAAGTTCATGCCTACATTATTACACGTTTTATCCTTTCCTAAAAATTTTGAAGCTCGTGATAAGAAGTGGTAAAAATAACTGGTTAGTTCTTTTTTGAGTTTATATATGGTAACGTAGATGGTAGGCCTAAAGAACTTGAAAAGTAAACTACGAAATGCTAGCCTTTTGAAGCGTATTTGGCAATGGAGATAATCTCATAAACTGAATGGGATCCATGAGACTAGAAGGGATCTGGGGTAAGATTTGGCCCCTGAGCCTTAGTGGGTGGCCCTAGAACACTCCAGTACTCTGAACTAAGCCTTCATTATGGTCTTGACCACCCTGAAAGGCTTGCATAAGCCAAAGCAACAAGTGCCACAGGGGGCTGCATCTTATTTCCGAGGCAGGAATGTGAAAGGGCAGGAGTGGACTTCGGCCTCACTCTCAGATTATGTAGTTCGCATAAGAGCAACTTATACATCCGCAGCATGCCATCAGAAGGTCACAAACAAGAACTATGAATCTTTACTTCTAGCTCAAGTCTTGAGAGCATTAAGGAGAAGCCTGTGAACTGGTTCCAATGATTGCGACGTTCAGTTTTACTAAGTGGTACCATCATTTCTAGCAACATTACTTGAACATTTTGGTTTTTCTTTTTCTTCCTATTGATATCATTCCCAAGATAACTGTAGGACAGGTGTAGAAGAGCTGATGCGCAGGTTGAGAACAGATGGTGGATTTGATATATCAATTTATTCAGTGCTACCAGGTTAGTTGCTGGCTTTTCTGTAGGGGAATCAGTAGCGTGACTATAGCTTTATTACTATAATTATTGATTTCCCAGGTGGCTTAGATGGTAAAGAATTGATCTGCAATGTGGGAGACCTGGGTTCGATATGTGTGTCAGGAAGTTTCCTTGGAGAAGGGAATGGCAACCCACCCCAATATTCTTGCCTAGAGAATTCCATAGACAGAGAAGCTTGGTGGGCTACAGTCCATGGGGTCTCAAAGAGTCAGACTTGACTGAGTGACTAACATAAGTACAAGTACAATTGTACATATAACTGTATATATATTTATTGTTACATATTTAATATATATGTATAATGTGTAATCATTTATCCCAAGGACTGAGAAAATATTGTGTAGACAACATAAAAAAACTATCTAAAGAAACTCTCCATTATATGAGCATTCCAGGAATACACTGACTTCAAAAAAGACTAAATGTTAGAAAATTATGAGTCAGGAGTATGTTTAGAACTAAAGAATGTTGAGAGATAACAGAGGAAGTGGGTCATCTTATGAAGATGTAACAATCTCTATGATGACTCATCTACAAAATACCTGCCCATCTCATGACCTGAAACCCAGAAAGAACAGTGACTTCATCCCTCAGTGAAAATATATCTTCTCTCTTGGGAACCTCAGTGACAGTCTGGATTCCCTTTGTTCAGATTTTATTGATCCTTTCTATTTTTTGAGCCTTTATTTTGAACTTTTAACAAAAGACAGATGACTATTGTTTTATTAAAAATAATATATATTCATATTAAAAACCGAGCAGTACAGAAGTATATAAAGAATGCAAAATGTCACCCAAAGTCCCATCAGCTTGATATATAATCATCATTAGTGCTAGTATTAATATTTATCTCTCTATAAGGACATCCAGATAGAAAAGATAAATGGGAACAATTTCCATATACAGGAGCTACAAACATGTCAAATTAGTTTTTACAGTCAGGTTTGCTGAGGAATAATTACATTCAATAAAATTCACTCTTTTTAAATGTACAGTTTTATGAGTTTTGGCAAATTCAGTCCTGTAAGCTGCACCACAATCAAAATATAGAATATCACAGTCACCCCATAAATTCCCTCGTGGCCCTTTCTAGTCAATCACCTTCTCCCTCTCCTAGATTCTGGAAAAACTAATCTGATTTCTGTCACTACAATTTTGCTTTTCCAGAAAGTCTCTTAAATGGGATCACACAGTATGCAGTTTTTTGTGTCTGATTTCTTTGACTTAGCATAGTGCTTCTGACATTCTACCTCAATATTGATGTAATAATAACTTGCATTTTAATTTTTATTGCTAAATTGTATCAATGTAGCACATTTTGTTTATCTGTTCAAACTCAAAGGTCCAGCCGAAGGACATTTGAGTTTGCACTACTATAAATACAGCTTCTTTGAACATTTGTACTCAGGACTTTGGTTATAAATTTTCATTTCTCTTGGGCAAAAACCTAAAAGTGGAATTGCTCTTGTCAGTAGATATTCAATGCCATGAGAAACTGGCAAACTGTTTCCCAAAGCAGCTGAACCACTTTGCAATCTCACTAGCAATGTATGAGTGCTGTAGTTCTCTGCATTCCCATTGGCACTGGTACTGGCAAGCTGTAAAGTAATTTGAGCCATCTAATGGGTGTGCAGTGGTATCTCATGATGGCTTTAATTTGCATTTTCCTGATGACTTACATTAAGCATGCTTCATTTATTATTAATATGTCTTTTTTGGTGAAGTATCTGTTCAAAGCTTTTATCCATTTTTCAAATTGAGTTTTCTTGGTTTTTTTTTTTGCTTGTTTTCTTAGTGAATTCTGCAAGTTCTTTATATTTTATATATATATATTTATATGTAATAATATATATATAATATATAATTATATATATATTTATATATATATATAGTATAAAGAATTTTTGTTGAAATTGCATCCAATCTCTAGATGAGTTTGGGAAGATTTGATATCTTAACAATATTGAATCTTGTTATTCATGAATATAGTAGTTTCTGGTAGATTATTTGGGAATTTTTAAGCACATAATCATATTTGTCTTTGAATAAAGACAGTTTTTTCTTCCTTTCCAATCAGTATGATTTTCTTTTTCACCAGTTTAACTTTCAAAAGGTACTAAACGTTACTTTGCACTAATGGAAGGGAGAAATTACATAAAGCTGAATGAATTGTAGAAGTGCAAATAAATATTTTTTTGTCACATGAAATATTAGTGTCTACAAAAAAAGAAATATTACTGTCTAAAAGATCACATCAAGATGAAAAAATATTTTGAAAATCATTAAGGAATTAGGTTCATTTAGTTTTTTATATCTTTGTTTTAAATTTAGATATTATCAATGAATTCAATCATGTGAAAGACTAGAGAAATTAACAATTTCATACCTTCTTCTTTTGCTATTTTTACATGCTGCACCTTGGTTATATTACTATATTCATTTTGCCAAGATTTAGTATACTTGAAATTCTGTAACCAAAATTCTTACAATAATTTAACCTTAGTGTTATTGTAAGAAAAAACTTCATCCTCACACCCATCATCTCATAACTGTTTTTCTACTCCTGACATTTTTGCTTTGATTAATAGCATATTTTGTCAGATATAGTCAAAAGTCATTGGCATTTTTTTTAAGAAGAATTCATTTGTTCCATATCCCCTGAATTCTGAGGAGGTCTGTGACTTGCGCAAATTTCTCATCACTTGTAGATAACTTCCTTTTTTCCTATCTGGATGTCTAAAAATTCTTTTTTTTAAATGTTTGATGTTAAATAATTTTTAAAGAATGTATTTTGGTATGAGTTGTTCTATATGCATTTTCCCAGGAACAGAGTTTCTGTCCCTAATTTCAGAGAATTTTCTAGACAACAGTGATCAGCGTAAAGGCTACTGGTACAACATCCTTAGAGAAAGAAATGTTGAGGGGCTTCGCTGGCGGTCCAGGGGCTAGCACTTTGGCTTCCAGTGCACAGAGAGCAAGCTCGATCACTGGTTGGGAAGCTCAGATCACACATGCGTCTTAACCAGAAAGCCCAAACATAAAACAGAAGCATTTTTGCAGCAGTGTAACAAACTCTAGAAAGAAAAAAAAAACAGAAAAGAAAGAAATATTGGGTGCTATGATAGCTCCTTTCTTCCACAATATTGGAAACATCTTATGGAAAAACCCAAATGAACCTTTTGGCCAACCCAATACTCTTTCTCCTGATCACCGTTGCCTAGTCTGCAAACCTATTATCTTCTCTCCATTTGCTTTTAATCTCTTTTCCTGCGCTCTGCTCTCATTATCTGTTTATTGCTGTCTCTAACGCACTGTTCTGTAGAAGGCTATTATTTTGCTTCTCAATTTCCTTAACTTGTGATATCCCTTTTTATATCATAACTTTGTTATATGACCATCTAAACTTTGTTTTACTGAAGTTATGTTAGATCCTTCTACAGTGCTAAGAATTTGAAAGGCGTCTCGTTGTGTAGCATCATTTAAATTTCACTGGTTTCTAAATTCAGACTTGTACTCACCGATTCCCTGTCTGCTTTCCTTTCCCTTTCCTTATCTTTCTGCTCTCTTTTCTTTTCTTCTTCCCTTTTCTTTCCCCCATCTTTTATCTCTTCACCCTCTCCTCTGCCTCCTCCTTCTTCTCAGTGCTGAGTCTGTACAGCTATCATCCCAATTCTCATGATGCTTATGCTGACCATAGGCAATACTTTCCAGATCCCGAACCAGTTACCACTTATCAGCCTTTGTCTCCAAAGTCTATTTTCCTCCAGGCTATCAGCTGAAATTGGCAATTTTGTTCTATTTAGTTTCCTGTAGTTTGAAAATCTGGCAAGAAAAGAAAGTGCCAAGTGGCCCTAAGCACAATGTTTTTTAGAAAGCATCAATGAGAAATTTGCATTTATCCTTGTTGCTTATAAATAGCATATTGCTATTTTTGTAGAAGGTGTGTTTTCAGAGTCTAGAATTCTTTGTGTAAAAATATGTTTTCAAGACATTCTTTGTCTTTAAGTATAACTGCCACAATAATCAATATTCTTTCCTTCAAGACACTATTCATTACTTTATTCTTGTTATAATATGATAGATCAGTTTTGACAGGGCATAATATTCCTCATTTTATTTTAATAAGATTGCTTTTCTCAAGAAATCAATGCAATTATAGAACAATTCAAATGCATTTGAAAACCATATCAAACTTCACATGCTCTCCAACTATACAGAGTCAGCATACTCCATGTTTGATTGAAGATTCAAAATATAACTGGCTTCTAAAATCATTAAGTGCAACTGGGTTCACTAAACAATAAGATGTCTGATTCTAGAGGGGCTGAATCTGAAAAATCAAGATATAGATGGCAGTGTGGTAGAGTGGGGAGGTAGCATGCATAGGGGAAACTACAATAATTAGAGTTAGACAGGACTGATCTTGAGTCTGAACTTGGCCAAATCTTAGCTATTGAATCAGGTGCAATTGACATATCTTGCCAAGACTCGTGTTTTCAATCTGTAAAATGGGAACATTTCTAGTTTTCTTTTATTCTTTCTTTCAGTCATACAGCTGGGATACACTGAAAGCCTACTACATGCCACAGTAACTCTAAACACCAGGGAAAGCAGGAAATAAGACAGATACCTGAACATCCTCCATTTATGGTGCTTACTTTCTATAGAGTTGGTGCCAGGTATTTTAGCCAAAATCCAATAAATGAATAAGTTCAGATGGCTGTCAGTACTCATGAAGAAAACAAAAAGAGATTGGAGAGTTGGTATTAAAGTAGCTGCTGCAATTGTAGAAAGACCTGACATGGACATGAACTTGGCCTGGACAAGGGACAGAAAGCTGCTACAGCGGCTTCAATGAGTGGAGGGTGGGGTAAGAGATGATGTTAAGGAAGTAAGCAGAGGGCAGACTGTGCAGACTAAGGTAAGAAGCTGGAATTTCATTCCATTACAGTGGGGTCTTCACTGGGGAGCAACAGAATCAGATTTGAGCTCTAGATTACGTTGGCTGCTGGGTGGAAAATGTACTGTAAAAAGGAAAGCGTGTTGGCAAAAATACCCACTAGGAGGTGGGTGCCATGATCCTGGAGAGACCAAAATGGCTGGAGTTAAAGTTTTGACATTGGAGGTGATGGGAAATAGTTATATTCAGCAAGTAGAGATGAAATCAATAAAACTTCCTGAGGGCTTGGATGTGGGGATGAGAAAAAGGGCAGCAACCAGGTATGGCTCCTGGAGTTTTGGCCTAAGAAATTGGGTAGAAGGAGGTGTTATTTACCAGGAAGGGAATAAAGGAGGAAGAGACAGGGTTGGCTGGGAAGAGAATGGGCTTGGAGCAAATGCTTTGCTTTTAGGTTTTATCACAAGATTTTATAGTGATCTTCACATATGGATTTCCTGAAAATTTTACAGCTTTTCAAATTACATTAATAGTTTTTTCTACATGCCCACTTTGACAGTCACTCGAGTAGAGCAAATATCATTTTTTACTATTTATCTGACATACATACAAATTCATATCTTTCTTTTTTGGGAGAATCATTTGGTTTTTCTAGATATAAAATAATATCACCAGGAATAAGAGAAAGTTCTATCTTTTTCTTTTCAATGCTTATGCAGTTACATTATAACTTAATGATATATACTGAAACCTTCAAGGGTGATAATAGAAGTAGGAGATATTCCTGTCTAGTTCTTTATTTTAGTTAAAAACATTTTAATGTCATGCCTTTTTGGATAATATGTATTTTTGGGTTTTGGTAAAAAGTTGCTGTATTTGGTTGTCTCCATTTATTTATATTTTTAATGAGCATTGACTGTTGAATTCTGCCTTTTCAATGATTATCTGATTTAAGAAAAAATTCTATGATTTTTAGAAAGGAGAGTTGTACTTTTAAAATTATCGAATATATATGATGTTGACTCCTGGGTTACATTGACTGGCTAGAGAGTTTAATATGGTTTGTAAATGCATTTGAATTGTTATGAAACTGCAGTAATTTCCTTTAAAAGCAACTTATTAAACAAATCTCTTTTATGCTTATCATGGCTTTTTTATAAAAGATAAAATTTAAATTTTAAAAAACCAGTCTTTAATTTTATAGCTAATGGTTTAACAGATTGCAAATTGTAATAATAAGTTTTATCTTTCTGGCTCTTTCATGGATAGTATATATATATATATGACATTACTATGGCTGCTGTTTATTTGTGCCTCCAGGAGACCATTTTAAAGGAAATGTAATTATGTTTCTATCCTTCATGATCCAGAGGTTATTACAGAAAATTTTATTCTTTTCTTTATTTTTATTTTATTTTGTTTATTATTTTTTTTATTCTTTTCTTGAAGCAGATCTTTGACTTTTGGTCTCATCATCCAAGAGAAACTGCATTTCAAAACTGAAAACAATCCTAAAACAAAATCATGGCTAAAAAGTATTAATCAACTTAAAAGACACCATGTTATTTTAATGTCACCAACACCTTAGCTGATTCATAAAGTTTGGTTTTAGAGGGACATGAAGAGTTTGATAACACTCTAGTCTGCCTAGTACAAACTTATGTCTATTGTTCCAACATCTTAGGTTCAGAATTTGTCCTGGAATTTTCATTTCAACAGAATTGGTTTTTTTTTTTGTTGTTGTTAATATCACAGTGCATTAGTATTTGCATTGTGATAACATTTGTTATTAACATTTTCACTTAAATAAGCCCATAGTATAATACTTACTATTATATTCTTTATTCTTCCAGGTTCTGCCATGATCTGGTCTGTTCATGTGTAAGATACACTAGCAGAAAAAGAGGATTTATTTAGAATGGGACTAAATCTGAAAGCAGACCACTGACAACCTTTCTGTCTTTTAGAAAAACTCTTGCCATATTAAAATCAATCCCTTTCAAATATAGAATGAAGGGTACTCCATGATCAAATGCATGGGGTACATAAGCAGCCAGGGGGAGATAATGCCTTCTAGTCTTGGTGGAAGTATGAAGTAGGAAACCCCCTTTTATTATGGAGTCAACCAGTAAAGGTCAAAGTCTAAAATGCATGAGATATTTAAACCTTACAATAAAGGTTATTGCAATTCTTCTACGATTCTGTTACACTTAAGTACTTTAGACTCAGACCAAAAGGCGTATGGAGAAGAGGGACAAATATAGAGAACGTTTCCCATAAAGAAAAACTGAGAATGTGATCAAACATCAGAGGGTGGGTTGTAGTTTTTCAAATATGTAAGTTCCATATTATACCAGACTATAAACTTTTAGAAACATATAGATTTGTATATATTGAAGTAAGGAAAAAAATTTCTGGCAAGTTATGTTATTAAATGAAAAAAAAGCAAGGCAGCAATAAGCAATATAGATTCTAGAATGATATTTATGATGAACAAAGCAGCAGCTATATACATGTGTCAGTGTGTACATGTGATATGTATATGTAAGCATCTCCCAGATAAACACCTGGAAGCAGCCAGGCACAACTGTTCACAGCGTTGACCTTTAGAGAGAGAAATGAGTGGAAGGCAGAAGCCAAGGAGTTGACATCTATATTTACTCGTTCTGTAGCTATGTTGTTTGAGACATTAACAGAGAAAATAGAATCACATCTATTGTGTATGATCTTTAAAAACTAAAACAGAATAAAGAAAAGCCACTCTGTGCAAGCATGCTAAGTTGCTTCAGTCATGTCTGACTCTGTTGTAGCCTGCCAGGCTGCTAGGCCATGGGATTCTCCAAGAAAGAATACTGGAGTGGGTTGTCATGCCCTTCTCCAGGGGATCTTCCCCACCCAGGGATTGAACCCGCGTCTCTCATGTCTTCTGCATTGGCAGGTGGGTTCTTTACACTAGCTCCACTTGGAAAGCTACTAACCGTGGTCATCAACTAATGTTCTTAACACAAAGTGTCACTCAGGTTCAGCAAAATGGATTGACCACCGAGGGACTCCAAAGCCTCCAAAGGCTCCAAGAGAGGTTTCCGTTTTGCTGTTGTTTTTGTTTGGTTGGTTGGTTTTTATCTAGCAGAGTTTTAACCTCAGAGTTGGGTAGATTATAAAACAAGAGACTCAGCACTGACTTCTGGTGTGAGAACTTAGAGGGGATCACCAAAACACTGCCTTCCTAGCACATTCTCTAAATCACCCCTACACTTTTATGATGAAATCTGATTCCATTCAACCAGCTATTCAGTCATAAAAAAGATCCAGAAGTTTAAAATACATGAATGTTCATTTGTGTGAAGTGCTACATGAAACACAATATTATTCTGTAAGATGCAAAAAACAAAGCAGGGTAAAATGTGATAATAACTATTTAACTTTGGAATCAAATAAATGGCCTTGTCCCTGTATTAGTAGCAAGGTCATTCACACAATTATAGTCAAGGGCAACTAATGGAAGTTTGAGGTCAACAAGTAACTGAAAACAATTGTTTGAATACTTAAAGACATGCAAAATTCATTTATACTTAGATCCTTTATGAAAACTATCTAAAAATAGCAATAGGGAGTTGAAAATGTGTGGGAGATGGTATTTGAGAATGATGTGACCCTAAAGCTTATGCCTAATATTAGCAGGCTCCTGAAAATGCATTTTTAACTAAATAAGCAATAGAAAATTAAAAACACAAATATGGAGAACAGAATATGAAGTCATTCAACATGCATTTATTGGGCTCTTACACTGTACCAGACCCTGTTCCAGGAGTTGAACAAAATAGTGGAAAAAACTGACTCAAATCCTTGCCCTCAGGAGGCTTGTGTTCTAATGAACAGATTCTCCATAATTTCACCACTTACACAGAACTAAATTTACAGTTTGGGATTCAGCTGTTTTTTCTTTTCTCTTTGCATTTATGTACGTATTTCTTCACAAAAGTAAAACTATGATGTGAATATTTTATACTTAAAATATAATGTAGTTATAGTTTCCACATGATTAAATACTTCTCAACAGCATTATTTATCATCATGGTTATCTTTTATTTGAAGAAAATATTAAGAAAATAACTGTCACATTTAAATGATTCCTCAAAGAAACTCATTCTCTCAGGAACCAGAAAAAAAAATACCCTTCATTTTATAGCTGGGAAATTTGCTAATAAGCAGAATCAACAGCAGAAATGAAGCTCCATCTCCATGTTCCTGAATCTGTCTATGAGACTTTATTCCAGGCCTGGTGACTCTGGCATGTATCCCAAGTTGCCTACTCAATATCCGACCTCCTTTTCTTCTAAGAGAACCCCAGTTGCATTTGAAGTGAAAACATGACCAGGTGAAAACTACATTTCCCAGCATCCATTGCAGTCAATTTGAGTCAATGAAATGGGAACTGCAACTACCGCCTGGGGTTCACCAATGTTGGTACCTGCCTTTGCTTCCTGTTTCTCCTGGCTAAGAGTGTAACTGTGATAGGTGAGGTTGCAGGAGCCATCCTGTATGAGCCAAGTATGAGGCCATAAAACTGAGGATGGCAAAACGCAAAAACAGAGGAGCCTGCAACAGTAATAATGTAGCAGATTCTTCCTATGAATCTTGACTTGCCTACCTACTATTTTTGATAGAAAAAAAATAAACTCTTTGTTCAAGCGATAGTTTTTCAGGGTTTTTTTTTTTTTTTTTGATCAATTGAGTGACTATTCTAACTGAAAGCATATCCCGATGCAGTCTTTTGTAAATCAAAAAGTTAGGAAAACAGCATTTTTATCAATCATTTATATCAGCTTTGTTCTTAGATTTTGCTGCTCAGAATAGAAAACTGCCTGCCTTACACTGTCTCAGCATCTTTGACGTGGTCCCCATCCTTCCCCCATATCCTTGTCCACTGTGTTTTCTAAATCTCATTCACCACCCGAGGCAAATTCTTTCCCAACCTCCTGAGCATTCAGAACCTTGTGGTGATTGTATTTATGTGATTGTATTGTGGTGATTGTGTATTTATGTTATGCTTCAGAAAGTCACCATTGTTTCACCTCTAGATTTAACTCCAGAAGATTCTCTTTGTCTTTATCACTGTGTACCCATAGCAGAACATTCCCAACTATCTACAATGAACATCAGATTTCTATCTGACAGGTTGTCCAACCACTGCCCAAGATAAGGGATCTGGCATACTGGTTCAGAAGCAATACTTTTTGGTGGGAACTGGATACCATGTGACATCCTCCTGTTATGGAGACAGTTTCCTTCCCTCAGAATTTTGCCCCATACTTTTAGTTTTCCCTCTCTTCCACTAATCAGCAGCTATAGAAAGGGGTCAATGGGAAAAAATTACAAGAGGAGACAGAACAAAAAAGATGGTTGGTTCTTAGCCAACAATCAGGTTCTTAAATAGTGGTGAGGTAATTTATTGAAATATTAAATGTGTCTGTGTTCTTTCTGTTTTTTCCCTCCATGTGCCTCCCCTCAATATGAATCCCTTTTTTCTGAGATTTGAAGGTTTTGCTCTGTAGAAAGTGGAAGCATTTTATTTCTGCTCTATCACTCAATGTTACTCTCTTCTCTGCCACTTTGCTGATTTCCTGTTGAACAATAGAGGCTTCCCTGTGGCTCAGTGGTAAAGACTCTGCCTGCCGATGCAGGAGACACGGGTTCTGTCCCTGGGTAGGGAAGATCCCCTGCAGGAGGAAATGGCAACCCACTCCAATATTCTTGTTTGGGAAATTCCATGGACAGAAGAGCCTGGTGGGCTACAGTTCATGGGGTCGCAAAAGAGTCAGACATAACTTAGCGATTAAACACCAAACACCCAAAGAGAATGGAGAAAGAATTTGGCCTTTGAAGTCCTCCAGAGGGAGAGATTTCCCAACAGATAAGATAGAGGTGGGTGTATCTGTCCTGTGAGTAACTTAATGAGTAGTCGGACCTCACAGCAAAGATACCACAGCTTCACCAGGGAATTTCAGAGCCAAGTGTGGCCATAAGTGGTAGAGTCCCCAGACAAGAAGGTGATACAGCAAGGCTAGATGATGGATGCATTGAAACAATAAAGACACCAGCATCTTTGCAAGGCAAGGATGGGGCTCAAGGAAAAAAACTCTCATAATGACTAAGGTTTTAATTCTTGCCAGACCAGTGGTTGAAATCAAATATAAGTTGACTTAAACCAAACATTCCTGTCGTGGTCCAGGCGCGGGTTGGAAAAGAATTTCCAGACATGAGACAGAATGAGAGGGAAATAAAGCTTATTCGAGTGGGAGACGCTGTTAGAACAGCAGGCCAGCTCAAGGGAGAACCGACATTAAACAGGGGTCCTTAGTCCACTTTTATACCCAGGGCACAAGGAGTGGGATAGGGGTCTTGCGGGTCATTTGCTAATTGGATGAGGCACTTATACTGGGTGGGGGAAGAGTAGGGAAAATCCCTTCTCCCTCTGGGGTGGGAGGGCAGACAGGTTGTACTGTTCCATTTATAGTTACAACATTGGGGAGGGAAGGACGATAAGGGTCTGGCCTTTCTGTTCCTGCAAATTCCAAGACCCTCCTTGGTTTTATCTGCCCTTTCATCCTTGGGTCACCACAATTCCTTCTTACCTGACTTCTTAGACAGAGATTCTCATCTACTATATCATCTGTAGAGGAAATGAAAGATCTGAAAATACAAATCTTACAAATCTATGTCTTTTACTGAGGTTTCCAGCCAGCCATCAGGATGGAAAACAGATACATTGGTCATAAAATATGATTTGTTTCACAGATTAGAATTAAGAATCTTGAGATGGAGAAAGAAGGGGAAATGAGAAAAAAACTGACTCTGCCTCATCTGGAATTTGTTTTTAAGTGATTTGAACTAAATGCATTTGGTAGCATATAAAACAATGTCCATTGAATCTGTTATTATTTCACATATATGATGGGACAAGAAATAGGAAGAAGAAAAATTAGGCCTCTAGAATCAAGTTCATGGCCTTTTTAAAACTGAACGGGCATTAAATGTTGTGTATGTGCGTATGGGTTTAGCTATGTGCATCCCATTAACTTGATCTCATTTCCATTGTAAAATGTTTTATTTTAATGAAGTGTTGCTAACAAATTAATTGAATTAGGCCAGTGAAATGAAACTTGATTTGGGGCAAGTCTTTCTTTTTGGCCTGTTTGATGTACTTGGTTTGTTTGCTGTGCAGCTGGAAATACTGGCCCATTTTGTCTCTCCTGGTACCCACCCAACACCAACTTCCTTCAGCTGCCCTTTAGCAATAGTGATCTGGTCTTACGATGCCCACCGGCTGGTAACTACAGAAACCAATGCAGGGATCAACAACTATCAAAACCCTCTCAAACATGACTCAGTTCTGAGACTTTCTAAACCTAGAATTTCCCTTAGAAATCTGTCCGAATTATGATCTGCATTTCCTGGGTGAGAGTTCAAGATGACACCTGGCAAAAGTTCTTGTTAAATCATGTCGTTTGAGACCAGCTTATAGATGGTCTGTAGCTCAGAGCCAAAGCTGTTTCATTACTAAAATAAAAATCTCAGCACTGCGGGCAAGAGAAACTAAGTTACGTTTATCGAGAAAGAGCTAGAGGGACTTCCCTGGCAGTCCAGTGGTTGAGACTCTGTGCTTCCACTGCAGGGGCACGGGTTTGATCCTTGGTCATGGAACTAAGACCCACCGTCGCCGCCCGCCCCCCCCGCCCCCACAATGCCTTGTGGTAAAAGAAGAAGAAAGAGCTAGAATTTTTGCATTAGGTATCTGATAAAAGTTGGGGGCAGAATTTAAAATCTGATGATGCTACAGCCTGACTAGGGTTCTTTAAGACTAGAACCAGATGTTACATCAAAAAGAACTAGACGCAAATGCAGTGTTTGAACCGGAAGGAAACTCTTCAGGGTGAAAGTAGGAATAAGACGAATATTTTCTGAGTTGGTGAATTATTCTTTTAGCAAGGATACTCTTGGAAAGGTACGGTGTGATTTTCAACACCTCCAACTTAACTCATGGGAAAAGGCCCTGATGCTGAAAGTAGGAGGAGAAGGGGATGACAGAGGATGAGATGCTTGGATGGCATCATCAACTTAGTGCACATGAGTTTGAGCAAACTCCAGGAGATAGTGAAGGACAGGGAAGCCTGGCATGATGCAGTCCACAGGGTTGCAAAGAGTCAGACAACTGAGCGACTGAACAACAACATCAGCCTAGCTAAACTGTAATAACCTTCAAAGCCTATCTATCTATATATGCACACACTCACATATATAAATACATAAATAAAAGTATATAAAATATTCTCCAAAGCCTCTGTGTGTGTGTGTGTATTCTAAATCCCTCAGAGTTTTATTTTTTTCTGGGTCTCAGGGGAGAAACAGTAAATAGTTAACTATTTACTATAACTAGAAATAGTAAATAGAAACAGGAAATAGTTAATCTGATTTTAGGTCTGAGATTTGTATACAGCATTTCAGCAAAGAGGATTATTTCCAGCATAGTTAAGCTAATTAGTGGGCCTTGGTGAGGGCAGGGGTGCCAAGGGCAGGGAGTGAGGGACAGCAGGAAAGACCCTGCAGAGGTCCTGGATCACGCGGGCCCCGGGCTTCCTTGCTCCTGGGCAGGGCCTGGCCAATGTGCCATTGTTTCTCTGGCTGACGTTGCAGTCACTTGAGTTGGAGGTTGATAATTAAACTTATGTGAATTATTCTCTTTTACTATGAAAGGCAATTCTAAATTATTCCACCTTGGCAGCCACATCAAAGACAGGAAAATACAGAACAGAAAGATGCCTTAGGTAATGTCTAAACTAAGCATTTATTTGGGGAGATAGGAGAGCTACAAGAACATGGACTGGGCAAGGCAAGGAGAAGCTTTATCCTAAAGCGCCCACCCAAGCTTCTGTTGTGTGCCAGCTTCTATTAATCTTCACCTCCCACTCTCATTACATACAACCCACTTTCCACAGGATGTCTGCTTTGTCTCCACCACGTTACTTTCTTTTGGTAAATCGTTAGATAATTTCCTTCCTGCTTCCCCCTCCCAAATCCACAGAGCTTAATCCAATGGAACCAATCGAGTGATAGTTAGGGGTGATGATTTCCATCTTCAAACGTGATGATCATCCAAATGTCAACTGGATATTTCTATCTTAATCTTTCTTTTTTGTAGAAGAGTTTGTAAAACAACAGGGAGAAAACCTTACCGTACAAGAATCAAAGAACAGCATCATGAAATAAGGTTACATACAACAATCCTTTCGTTTCTGAGAGATCATTTTCATTTGGGGCTTTTATTTTTTATTTACTGAGGTATAGTTGACTTAGTTTCAGGTATACAACATAATGATTCTATACTTTTATAGATTAAACATCAGACCAAGTTATTATAAAATATTGACTATATTCCCTAAGTTGCACATTACACTCCTGTGACTCATTCGGGGCTTTTAATCTCTTTCTTTGAATTGAACCCTTTCTCATGGGGAAAATTCAGTGTGATATTCTTTGCCTCAAAGGTATTTCGTTGGTTGGATGAGATTTTTTTTCCTGAGGTATGTTTTCACCCTTCTGGCTTTTTATAGTATGATAAGCACAATGATCTCATTCTCTCCAGTTGATAATAATGACATACTTTTTATAACTTGAAAAGGCATCTGCTTATTGATATGGGAGTTAAAATTAACTATAACGTAAGAGTTAGCCATTGCATGCCTCCCCTTATCTCATGGAGCAAAATAAATAGGATGGAAAACATGTGAACTTGCTGTTAAGTCTTTGTAAATGATAGTCTGTGTTCCTGTAGGGACTTTTATCTTCTTTTTATGATATATTTCACAGCCAAAAAATTAAACAAAGAACACAGTTTTTCTGAATATAGTCCTTTCTAAATAACTCTAAAATGAAAAGCAAATAAATCCTATAATGAAGTGGTCACACTGAATTCATAATCATAAACATTTGATATGTTAATAAAAATGTGATAATTGGCAAGCTGCTCTTTCCCTTTGAAGATGACATATTATCTCCACATTTCCTGTGGGACCCTATTCTGTTTAAAAATTACAAGAATACCATTAAGGCTGCTTGGAATTTCAATCCCAAACAAAAGGAAGAATAATAAATGAAATTAAGGTGCCTGACTAAATAAGAAACCTGGAGACTGAATAATTATAATAATTGTATACAGTAACACTGATATTTATAAACTAATTTATGAAATGACTTAATCCCAAGTGGATATGATAATGGTACATTTAACATGTGGTCTTTTGATGATGAGTTAAAGCTGCAAGGATGGTGGATGGTAAATGGTGATAAATTCCCTCATAAAATGAGGACCAGGCTTTGCATGGGGTTCACCTATCTGTCTCCCTGACTAAATGAAAATAGTTCTTGTAGTCTCATAGGACTGCATAGTTTTTTTCTTTAATCTCTTTTTTTGTTTTCAACCTCAGTATCCGGCACATTGCCTGGCATATAAAGGCACTGGATAAAAGTTTATTGTTATTCAGATTATAGACAGTGGTGAAAGAAGGCAGATCCTATAATTTTGAAAAAATGTTAGTATCGTGCTTCTCCTATTATAAAAAATGCAAATGCCATGTGGGAGGCAGGGATCATGCATTTAATCTCCTCAGCACTGAGCACGTTAGAATCACAGATAATGGAAGCTATTTGAGAGGTTTCCACCACCCTCTCCCTGGCCCATCTCTCCACTGTCCTGGGGTGCAGGGGTGGACCCTGGCGGGGATGAGAGGGTGTGCAGAGGATAGCACTGGACCACTGGGGTGCTAGGCTGCAAAGGTGCAAGGGTTCTAACAGGCTGGGAGGGAACAAAGATGAGTTTCAGCAGCTACTCGACGGCAATTATGTCCAGGCTTAGCCACCTGTCCAGAAGGTGGCAGGTGCATGTGAGGAGGGAAGACACCCCCGTCACCACTTCCAGAGTAAGGGAAACACGAGGGGGACCTGGGATTCAGGGACCAAAGAAGAGGCGGAGTCACCAAGCTTCACCTCAGAGCAAGAAGGACCCTGTAACTGGAACATTCATTCAAGAAATATGTTTTCTTGAATATTATTGCCAAATGCTTTGGGAATGAGTCACATAAGCTGCTACCCTTAATGCACAAAGAATTTATTTCGAGAGGCGAGGGCCATATCTAAATAATCACACAGCAGGGCAGGCGGTGATCTCTGCCACGTGAGGGACTCAAGGCTCAAGGCTCAGGAGCAAACAGCTCGAAAAGCTCTCCCAGCTCTGTGCTGAGCTCGGGCCTGGTGACCTTCCCACCCCCTCTCCACCCTGGAGTCACAGAAATGCAAGCATTGTTCACAGTCAAGTTTATCATGTCCATCTCCTACTGAAAACCACCTGGCCACTCTTCACTTATTCTCAGATGAGTTAAACCCTGTGCCAGGACCTGTAAGGCTCAAGGCTCTGCATAATCTGGCCTCCTCAGATCTAATCTGTAGTCACTGCCCAGCTACAGCTGCACCTCCAGGTTTCAATGGCACTTAATCTTTTTAAATTTAAATTTATTGATTTTTAATTGAAGGACAATTTCTCTATGACACTGTGCTGGTTTCTGCCAAACATCAGCATAAATCAGCCATAGGCATAACTATGTTCCCTCTCTCTTGAACCTCCCACCGTCTTCTTCTCCATCCTACCCCTCTAACCGGTTACAGAGCCCCAGTTTGAGTTCTAAAAAGGAATACATTTGAGTCAGTTCTAATGAGGTGGATGAAACTAGAGCCTGTTATGCACTTAATCTTAATTCCTTTGTCTCTCTCTCTCTCTCTCTCACACACACACACACACACGTACACAGTTTTCTATTTCATTTGTACAGAATTTCTGGCAGTCATGCCGCTCTCCACCCTCGTACCCAGTTAATCCTGTGGTTTCCCTCTTCTCTCTGCCATCACGACCCTGCTCACGCCACAATCTCTCATCTGGACTATGGCTGTCACTGCCCCATATCCAATTGCTTCCCTATTATCAGGACTCTCCACAGCAGGCAGAGTGTTCTTTATTTTTATAATAAAAATCACAGCTCTTTTCACTTATTTAATTAAAATTCTGCCATAATCAAACCCAGATTCCTCTCCGTGACCCCCAAGGCACCGCGTGAGCCGCCTTCTCTCGGTCTCTCCAGCCTCGCTACATGAAATCACTGTTTCCCTCCGACTCTGTGCTCTGCCCACATTAGCCTTCTCTTGGTTTCTCAAGCTCTCCGAACTTGTGGGTCTGATCTCAGGGACCCACACATACCCCATCTGCCTGGAACATTCTTCTCCCAGATGTTCTGATGGTTTTTCTGTTTACCGGGGTCTCAGCACAAATGTCAACTCCTTGGAAAGGCCTTTTTCTAATCAGTCCAATGAAAGTAGTCCTTCAGTTACGTTCTTAACACATGGTGCTCTGTATTATCTTCCTGCCACTCCTCACTATCTGAAATGATTGACCACTGATTTATTTGTTTACTTGTCCATCTCCCCCTGCACTGTGATGCAAGCTTGTCAAGATAAAGAATCTTGACTTCATCTTGACTGTCTTGTTTATCCAGTGCCTCCTATGAGGCTGGTGATTTATAAAGATTTAACCACTGTTTCCTGATTTAATGAGCAAATCTTCTTTCTCTCACTCTTCTGTGTTTTCAGTTGCTCATTATAATTCTGTGTAATTCTATTTCATTTCTAGTGGAAAGTTTCCCAGAACCCCAGCTGCTTGTGCAATTACCAGCGACCTTTTATTTATGGGCCACCTTCAAGCCACTTCCAATGTTAAACAGGAAAAAAACAAGCTCATAAAGTACGGAAGGATCTTTTGCATATAGTAAAAATGGTAAAGACTCAGTGCCATTTTTACCTGCCATTCATCTAAGTGACTCATAGTGTTGATTTCTTTACCAGTTCATTCTTTCCAGGCACCTGTTCTTGGAAATAATAGCCACTGGCCCCTGAGGTTTTTATTCATTATCCACATACCTCTGGCTTCAAGTTTTTATCCCACTCTATCTTAACATTAATTTATTCACCATCTTTTGTTGGGAACCTCTTAGGCAGCAGGCACTGAGAATGGAAAGGTGGCTTTAAAATGGCC
Source organism: Cervus elaphus (assembly GCF_910594005.1). NCBI lineage: Eukaryota > Metazoa > Chordata > Mammalia > Artiodactyla > Cervidae > Cervus > Cervus elaphus. The sequence goes on along the minus strand of NC_057846.1, from coordinate 23,919,885 downwards.
CAGCCTCGGGAAGCTTACAGTCTAGTAGAGAGGAACGGTATGGAAACCAGCAAAAGCAATATGTGTCATAAGGTCTAGAAATCAGGTATATGCAGGAAATAGTGGGCCAAAACACGAGGGAGAGGCCAGTTTTCCATGACAACGAGGGGCTCACAGAACAACCTCACAGAGCGGAAATAGGCATTCCTAGCAAGGCAGCAAGGCCAGCAAGTGTAGGAGCTATAAGCGCTTGGAGGAACTACATGGACTTGGGGTGTAGGGCCTTGAGAGGCTGGGGGGAGGGTAGACAGAGAAGGCAGAGGCAGAGCTGTGAGGAAGACAAGATGTGCTCTGCAGAAATATCTGAGCTTTATCCCATGGAAAACAGGGCCAGTGAAGGTGTTTATTTTCCACCCCAAGAAATTCTGAGAAAACCATGGTCTATTTTCAGATTGAGTTCTATTTACTCAGTCTTTTTGACTAAAGTAAGTCCCACTAAGGCCAATACTGTATTTATTTTTTTAAGACTTGGTAGAAACCTCCTTGTGTCCAATTCTTTGTGACCCCATGGACTACAGCCTGCCAGGCTCCTTGTTCATGGCATGTCCCAGGCAAGAATGCTGGAGTGGGTTGCCATTTCCTCCTCCGGGGATCTTCCTGACCCAGGGATCGAACTTACATCTTCTGCATTGGCAGGCAATTCTTTACCACTGCCTTACCAGGGAAGCCCCAGAAACCTCCTTACAGGCAGCAAAATAAGCCAAGGTGGTGATGGTTGTTTGGTTTGCAATTTCCTGCAATTTTCCTCCTGTCTTTGTTTTCCGCCAGCCTTTTGCATTCACCCAAAGCTAGTACACATGCCTTATAATACATAAATGGACCAGTCCCAACATCGAGAAAATTATAAAGGTTTTACAGAAATCAATAAATAATTAGTAATTTAAAGGCATCATTGGAAACTATTATAAATATGTAGACTCCTTTTGATGGTCTAAGCTTCATTTACTTTACTGTAAAAATAGATGAAATTGTCACAAGGAAAGATATCGGAAAGTTGTCATGTGTTGCCCATACGTTTTGGATTTTTCTCCAATTATTACATAGAGTAAGTTCATGAAGCCAATTAGCCCAATTAATTCTTTGGATAAAAATGTATTCAGTTTTCTACATAAAGGTAGATTTGATCTTATTACACATGGTGTGTGATATGAGCTCCTTTAAAATCTTTCCTGCGCCTCCCCTTTCAGCAGCATGCTCTGAAATGCAGGTTTGCCTAAGAGAAACCAGTGATTATAGCAACCTCAGCCAAAAAAAAAAAAAGTGCAATTTATGGACCTGCTGGAAAGAAAATGTGTCAAATAGCAATCTGCAATCCCCAACAAATCCAGAGTGCCTTATTTTTACCAAAGCCTTTTCATTTCTGCTGTGTAAGGAGAACGTGGAGAAAGGGTGAGAATAGGAAATATGAAAATAAGTAGCAAAGAAAAACAGAGTATTTTAACTTGTGCTGCCAGACGAAAAGAGTGGCTAGTGGTGCCAGCAGTGAAGAATCTAGAGGATTATGAGCCTCACAAAGGTCTTAGCTAGATAAGAGGTTAGTTAAAAGACAGGAGGTGGGAGGAAGGAGGAAGTAACTCTGCTGTGCGTCTTCTGCATGTCAGCAGTGACCTGGGCATATTGATTCATAATCCTCTTTATTATTTGCCATGATTTTGAGCCACAGTCTGATGGGACGATTGGGATTTTACCAATAAGGAAGCTATGAATAAAAGTCAAGGAGTCAGTAACCTGAGCTGGTCACACAGCAGTGTGGGAGATGCAATTGGAATCCAGCTTGATCCAGAAGCCTGTGATCTTTCTGCCTTATGACACTGCTTCTGATTCTAAACGAGGAACATCCTAGTTTGGATGCAAGATTTAAACTGGACTTTGGACTCAATGAGTAACAGAAAGGAATGTAAGAAATGCACTGATTAGTATCCTAAGCTAAGCTAAGTCACTTCGGTCGTGTCCGACTCTGTGCGACCCCATGGACCACAGCCTACCAGGCTCCTCCATCCATCCTAGTGTTCATGTAATCTGAGTGGCAGTAGACTATTGTAATCTACCATGAAGACAAATATTTGACTCACATTTAATGAGTGCTGAGTATGTGCTGACAATCACAATGGCATATTTTTCTCATTTAAAAAAGTGGCTCATTTCACAAGCCCAGTGACCAAGGCAGTGCCTTATCAGCTTTTGACAACCAACCATAGTTTACGTCAAGGGCCTGGGAGACAATGGCATCTGCATGTTGCCATTGGGATCCAACAAGGATCCCAGGTATAAAACACAATAGCACACATCACAGGTAGCACTTCAGTGGGCCGTGAGATTGGGGAAGGATGTCGTGTGAATACTGACATCTAATCAGGGCACGGATGCTGTGTTTTCATTCTGCTTTGATTCCTGATGATTCTTCAGTGTTTATATTTACCAAGCACAAACAGACCTCTCAGAAAGTGCTTTCCCCGAATGGTTTGTCTTGCAGAGAAGGAAAGTTGCTACCAGATCAATGTGCTTAAGGAAATGAAAAGTCCTTGATTAGCCGCCAAGAAGCCTCCTAATGAAATGACATTTCCCCCTAGGGATTTAAAGTGGTTAATAAAATCTAGTGCTTTCTCTGTAAAGTGCTTATTGTTGTTCTAAGTGTTCTGAGGTACACTTCATAAATGTTGCTACAAACATAAAGCTGGCCCCCAAAATAGATGCATTTGCATGTCCACAAAAAGTACTGAAGCAAGAGCTTTATGGACATCCTCCACTTGGACTGTGTAGATAGAGCTAAATATACCATATGCACATCCCTAAATGAACTCTTCAAAAGTCTGAGGGCTTCAGAGAGGAAATGCCATCCTAGTGAACCTAAAAAGAACTAAAAAGTTTTCATCTTAGCTCCTAAAATGGAGGAGAGAATGTCAGAAGTTAATGTGAGGAAAATCTATGCCCCAAATAAAATAGTTAATTTATAGAGAAACTGATCATCTATGATCATTTTTGCAGGGATGAGTAAATTATTAGACTGTGGTCTTTATTCTCAGTTCAGTTCAGTTCAGTCACTCAGTCATGTCTGACTCTTTGTGACCCCATGGACTGCAGCACACCAGGCCTCCCTGCCCGTCACTAACTCCTAGAGTTTGCTCAAACTCATGTCCATCGAGTCGGTGATGCCATCCAACTATCTCATCCTTTGTCCACCCCTTCTTCTCCTGCCTTCAATCTTTCCCAGCATCAGGGTCTCTTCCAATGAGTCAGTTTTTCACATCAGGTGGCCAAAGGTTTGGAGTTTCAACATCAGCATCAGTCCTTCCAATGAATATTCAGGACTGATTTCCTTTAGGATGGGCTGGTTGGATCTCCTTGCAGTCCAAGGGACTCTCAAGAGACTTATCCAACACCACAGTTCAAAAGCATCAATTCTTCAGCGCTCAGCTTTCTTCACAGTCCAACTCTCACATCCATACATGACCACTGGAAAAACCATACCCTTGACTAGATGGACCTTTGTTAGCAAAGTAATGCCTCTGCTTTTTAATATGCTATCTAGGTTGGTCATAGTTTTTCTTCCAAGGAGCAAGCATCTTTTAATTTCATGGCTGCAGTCACCATCTGCAGTGATTTTGGAGCCAAAAAAAATAAAGTCTGTCACTGTTTCCATTGTTTCCCCATCTATTTGCCATGAAGTGATGGGACCAGACACTGTGATCTTAGTTTTCTGAATGTTGAGCTTTAAGCCAACTTTTTAACTCTTCTCTTTCACTTTCATCAAGAGGCTCTTTAGTTCTTTGCTTTCTGCCATAAGGGTGGTATCATCTGCATATCTGAGGTTATTGATATTTCTCCCAGTAATCTTGATTCCAGCTTGTGCTTCATCCAGCCCAGTGTTTCTCATGATGCACTTTGCATAAAATAAGCAGGGTGACAATATACAGACCTGACATACTCCTTTCCCGATTTGGAACCAGTCCATTGTTCCATGTCTGGTTCTAACTGTTGTTTCTGACCTGCATACAGATTTCTTAAGAGGCAAGTCAGGTTATCCGGTATTCCCATCTCTTTCAGAATTTTCCACAGTTTGTTGTGATCCATACAGTCAAAGGCTTTGGGGTAGTCAACAAAGCAGAAGTAGATGTTTTTCTGGAACTCTCTCGATTTTTCAATGATCCAACAAATGTTGGCAATCCAATCACTAGTCTCTCTGCCTTTTCTAAATCCAGCTTGAACATCTGGAAGTTCTCTGTTCATGTACTGTTGAACCCTGACTTGAAGAATTTTGAGCATCACTTTGCTAGCATGTGAGATGAGTGCAATTGTGTGGTAGTTTAAGCATTCTTTGGGATTGCCTTTCTTTGGGACTGGAATGAAAACTGACCTTTTCCAGTCCTGTGGCCACTGCTGAGTTTTCCAAATTTGCTGGCATATTGAGTGCAGCACTTTCACAGTGACATCTTTTAGGTTTTGAAATAGCTCAACTGGAATTCCATCACCTCCACTAGCTTTGATCATAGTGATGCTTCCTAAGGCACACTTGACTTCGCTTTCCAGGATGTCTGGCTCTAGGTGAGTGATCACACCATCATGATTATCTGGGTCATGAAGATCTTTTTTGTACACTTCTTCTGTGTATTCTTGCCACCTCTTCTTAATTTCTGCTTCTGTTAGGTCCATACCGTTTCTGTCCTTTATTGTGCCCATTTTTATTCTGCCATCATTTAAATACACTTATAAATATGTAGATTACAGTCTTTAAGATGGCTTCATACAAATGTGTGCTTATAAAATGCTGTAATATGAGAAACCTGCTAGTATTATATAGTTTGAAACTAGCAGAAAGCATTTTAATGAATGGGAAAAGTTTTGTGGCACCCAAGGGCAAGGATGTTTTTAGAATCAGAGACTCAAATTCTCTCTCTCATTCTCCCTCTCTTATATCTGCTTCTCTCTTTCTCTCTGAGCTGTTTCTTCATTCCTCCTCCTTCCTGTGCAGGAGTTCTCTGGCACCACAAGAATGTCTCTCTCTCCTCAAGAGAATCATTTTGAGACTACATTCTTTCAGGTCCAAATTTAGATTCACAACAGACACATTTTGTTTAAAACGCAGTGATTTGTTCCACAAAATGGATAACCAAGACAGTGCCTTGTCATATTTTGATGACAGAGCCAAGTTTACCTCAAGTGATTAAAAGAAATCTGAGTGCTAAAGTAGAATCCCAAATGTTAATTACCGCAACAATCACGTTCCTGCCTCGCCCGGGACAGCTGCTGTTCCCTGAAGCTGTCAGCAGGAGCCAGGCGGTCAGGTTCACTGTGGCGTGAATATGTTGTGCTTCTATTACAACAGTGAGCATTTAGAGGGGTAACAGGTTCCCCCACCACCAAGGAGGATGAGGTAAAGAAAATTCAATATACCTATCTCAATGATCTTACATAATTAAGATTTCAATTCAAATGGGACCACGGCATTTCGTAGGTAAATTTCAAACCAAGAAATCATTGCCATTACTCTTTTTCATGTTTCCTGTGAATCTGGGTCTGCCCTCCATTCTCCCACTCCCCCCACCCCCAACCCTTGCTGACCAGCTACTGCTCACCTTCAAAACTCAGCTTGGGTTTCCGCTCTCTTTGGGACACCTCCCTCAATTCCTCCCTCTTATTAACAGTCACACTTACTCATACTTGAATAAAGCACTTATCACACTCTTTAGTATAGTTACCTGTTTAAAGACTGTGGGCTTTCTTGGTGGCTCAGATGGTAAAGAATCTGCCTACAATGCAGGAGACCCAGATTTGATCCCTGGGTTGGGAAGATCCTCTGGAGGAGGGCATGGCAACCCACTCCAGTATTCTTGTCTGGAGAATCCCATGGACAGAGGAGCCTGGCGGGCTACAATCCATGGGGTCGCTCAGACACCACTGAGGGACTACCACACACACACACTTAAAGACTGTAATGGATAATTTCTGTGCTGAATATTTCATTTCAGAGACTATTTTCTTAACCTCTTGTGTGAAGATAAGCCTCAATAGTACAGATGGCTGACTTCTACAAGAAACTTAAGAATAACATATGAATAACATCTCTCTTTTTTTTTTTTTACCTATTTGGTGCTGACTGAAAGCCTTACTAAATGTCCTAGACACATGTCATTTATACATCAATTAAAAAAATTAATAAAGTCATCGAGAGCATGAAAAAAACCCAAGACACAAACCGAAGGCTCCATAACCTTGCCTTCAGCAGAGAAAATACAAAAATGATTTTCCTTCCATTTCCTCCTTAGACCTTATTCAGAGTTCCTAGGTTTCAACTCCATCAAAAAGAAGTCTTCTGGCACACTCTCGGTTTCTATTCCTCATCTGATGATGTGACAGTACCATATGCATATATCCAGAAGAGTGTTTGAGAATTTTTACAAGTATAATACAGAGAAAAAAATCCTGACAGCTACTTTATATCTCATGTTGAAAAATTATATGTTTGCATATTTCTACCCAAAGGTGGACAGGAAATATATCTCATAAATGTACCCCTTGTATCTTATCCTTACTATATGCACAAGAAAGAATTATACAGCTGCTTTCATGTCACCATTGGACAGTGATCTCAAGCCTACCCCTCTGCACACATTTGGGGTGTGGTAGGAATCCTATCTATGAATAAATGAAGCCAAGATTATACCTCAAAGAATACCAGGATAACATACTCTCTGGTTAGGCATTATGTGTTTAGAAAGGATAAATACTTCATCCTATAAAACTCTGGAGAAGTGATACTATTTTTTTTAGCTTCAATTTCTTCTCCCATAAAATTAGCTGTATAATACCTGCCAAATGGACGGTGGTAGAATTTTGATATGTTTATCTGAAACTCCATTTTTTGGGTTGGTTTTGAATTGGGCAACTATCATCAATTATGACTGGGAATAAGGGTTTTCTAAAACCAGTGATGCCAGGATATTAAAGAACTACACACTGTCATATGCTTGTGTTTCTCTGACAACCATGAAGAAACTGTCCTCTTTCTCTCCAGTGACTTTCTCACAAAGATGTTAGACGTGACATATGGGATAAGTCAGTGGAGCAGAATCTTAAATTTCCTGTGACAGCTCAGCATCTCTCAAGATTGCTATGAGAACCCACGACACACGGGTAGTTAGGGAGCTGTGCGCTTTCCCCAACTCATTACCAGTGGTATGACCCACATGCAAGCCAAATTTAGTCCTTCTCCTTATTTTAGGAGGAAATGGTGACTCATGCCTGAGAGTCAGGATGAGAAGAAAAGTCTCCTAGGCATCTTCAAATCAGATTCTCTTCTTATGCCATGAACAAGCTTCATTTGATAACAAACCAGAGACCAAGTATAAATTAGTATCTACACAGTCTTGAAGACTTGAAGGCTTATACAGGGCAGGACTCACCAGGGTAAGTGTGGATCAAAAGGCAGCATAGAAACCCCGATGCCACAGAGCAGATGGCCTTCTCCACTCCAGTTGTTTGCGTAATTTTAACAACCATATGCCTATCTTCTGTTTCTGGCAACCTAGATCTGTTCTTTGTCTTTTCATCTCAATAGAAATTAAGTGATTTTGGCTATCAACATTCTGCCTGTCTTCTTTCAGTCTCCTGTGAAGAGGACCAGATGAAATAAGACCTCTTATAGTCCTGCCACATTCATTGGAACTGAAACAATGGGCTGCTAATGTTCCATTTTTATAGGGAAAGACCCAGGCCTGCCCTGTGAGAGCGCGGTGTGCTGGGCTATTGCCTGACTCTTCAATGGGGGCTGAAGCATCAAAGATTGCATCTAAAAGAGTAATCTTGGAGGCAGGAAAGGGCTTATATAGGAATAAGAATTTCTGAGTATATGAATGAAGAATTATCCTTGCACTACTGCTGCTGCTGCTACTAAGTCACTTCAGTTGTGTCCGACTCTGTGCGACCCCATAGATGGCAGCCCACCAGGCTCCCCCGTCCCTGGGATTCTCCAGGCATGAACACTGGAGTGGGTTGCCATTTCCTTCTCCAATGCATGAAAGTGAAAAGTGAAAGTGAAATCGCTCAATCGTGTGCGACTCTTAGCGATCCCATGGACTGCAGCCTACCAGGCTCCTCCATCCGTGGGATTTTCCAGGCAAGGGTACTGGAGTGGGGTGCCATTGCCTTCTCTGAGTATCCTCGCACTGGAGATGACTTATTTTATCATGGAAATGTTACCAGAATCTATCAAGAATCTACTAGAATCTACCAGAATCTGGCAACAGGGTCAACCAGTGTATGCCAAGGGGAAGGGTCTTTATAAGATCCTGTGTAGAAAGGAACAGCTCTGTAGGGCTGACAAATGGAACACCAATGATCACTGTACTAAGGTTCAGATACCACTCTCATGATCAAAGAGCATTATCCAAAAGAACAAAACTTTTCCAGGCCAGCTAGCAGCAAAGTCACTATGACGTGAGTGTGGCACTATTATCTGCTTCTTTGATATAGATAAGTCACCGTGGTAAAAATGCCACAGTACACATTTTACTTTGCTTCATCTGGGGTATCTAATGATCTCAAACAACTTGAAAATGTTTAGAATATGTTACCTGTAGGAATGAAGCCTGGAACTGCACCCACAGGATTTAATAGAGGAGAGAGACCCAAACTCTTATAAAAGGTGTTAGTTGCTCAGCCGTGTCCAGCTTTATGCGATCCCATGGACTGTAGCCCACCAGGCTTCTTGGCCCATGGGATTCTCCAGGCAAGAATACTGGAGTGGGTTGCCATGCCCTCCTCCAGGGGATCTTCCCAACCCAGGGGTTGAACCCAGGTCTCCTGCATTGCAGGCAGACTCTTTAGCATCTGAGGCACAAGGGAAGCTTGTAAAAAGTTATAGATATAGATGTCCTTATATAAAGGACATTCAAAACAGGGGTTTAATCATGAGCATGAGAATCTTCATTTCTGCAACAATTTCCCTAATACTTTTAAAAGCTCACTTCTTATAAATTTGTGTTTGTTTGAATTTCCCTTTGCATTCAGGTTGATTTCCTGGTTTCAGAATCAGAGAGTCACAGAAGTCACTGATATGAAAACATAAATTACTAAAGCAAAACTTGAGATTGTGTGTCACAGTGGGATTTCATGGGGTTAAAAACCACTCACCCTCACCTCCCAGTGCACTGACTTTCACATCCATTTTCATTTCATGATATTAGGTGATCTGTGTTGAAATATAGGTTGACTGTTATCCATATGACACATGACTTTCCAGGAATGCCCTTGAAGCCCTGAATCACCATGGAGACCATTAAACTTGACCTGAATCCTAGAGCTCTTATGGAAAAATTGCCATAGCAACACCCTATATTGCTATGTTGCTAAAGATACCTCCATTCTACTGTACCTGTATAATTTGGAGGTATGTGAGGCTAGAGCTCAAAGCATAGTACCCAGGGGTCTCAGAGGCTAATCAAATTCTCTAGAGTGCCCAATCCCAAGCCTTGACTTAGGGGCAAAATTTGTCATTCTGAAATTTCTGGATGGTTCAGATCTTAGAGTACAGACCAGGTCAGCCCTGCATCCCAGCATGAATATGAGAAGCCTGCAAAGAACCAGTTAGTTCTAATGCAAAAGCTGAGTCCACTCTGCTTTGATGAGACTAGCCATCAAAAATGATAGTAAAAAAATCCTTCCCATTGTGTCAGAGATACCACCTGTTCTAGACATTTCAGTCCCTGTTTCTTAAGCCTGATGAACACGTCTCCTTAGACGTGAGTTTCCACAGTTTAGTCATCATTCCAGGTCCCTAGGGTACAACTTACTGCTCCGGAAAAACACATTGCTAAGTAGTCTATGGGGTTTAAGTTGTCACATTCCTTACGGAGTCAAGGTTACTATAATCGTCACTACAGCAGTTCTGGGAAGGGCCACAGAGCGGGGAGGAATTTCACACATGCCAAGTGTCGCTTACTCATCCTGCGAGGCCTGGCCGGAGCCGGCTGCCGTTGGGAGGAGGGGACAAGGGATTGGCCGGTCCACACACCGGGACCCCGGATCCTGTGAGAATGGGCCTGAGCTATAATTGGTCACCATGACTCACTCATTGGGGTTGATTTTATGGTACCAGCATTTCAGCACTCAGAAGTCACCTCCATGGCTGGGCAGGGTGAGAATTTGGTGCCTTGATCCAAAAGATACGGCAGGAGTTTTCACAGGGAAATCAGATCAGATCATTTCTTCCAACCTCAAAGAAACTGACTGACTTCACCATTTAGTCAGTAGGTAGAAATAAAATTAGGGCTTTTTTTTTTTTTTCTTATTGTAAAACAAGCTGTTTCTTGTTAGTTAAGGCTTAAATATGAGGTGGTGAGAAGAACTAAAATAATATCAGTTTTGCATCTATTATGGGGCAGAATTTCTCTAGTTGTCTTAGCCTCTGCTCCCTTGTGTCATAAAATATCTCATCTCCATCACCACTCAAGCCACAGTGAAGAATCCTCATAGCGGGCATGACTCCACAGTGAGCCATTTTTGCTTGTTTTCTGAGTATTCTCATCAAACAAAAAGATTTTGTCAAGCTTTACTTTCCCTAGTTTTTATTGGATGAAAAGAGTTCTTTCTCCAAATTAATATCATAAGATTTTTTTCAAACACAAATGCCCTTGGAGATTCTGAATCATTACCCCACGAGCCCTTCCTTCTGCCAACGCCTCACACTTTACTGGTTTTGAATTATAAGCCTAGAGGAAAAGACACATGGCAATTTAACTGATTAATGTAGCATTCAGGAGAGGCCCACTCTCATTCTCCACAGAACACCTTGCTCTCTACCTGGTTGAATAAATGGATGCTCTGATCTCTATCTTGCTTCGGGCTTGACCAATGAAACTGCTCTCAAAAGAACTGCCAATGCCTTTTCATTTGGTTTAACCAACTGGTATTTCCAATCATTTTTCAAAGTCAGGCTTATAAAAGTATAATTTCACCCTTTTAGGTGCACAGTGATAGGAACTTTGAAAAAGGCATGCAGGTACGTAACTCTCTTCACATCAAGATACAGAAATTTTCCATCACTCCAGAAAAGTTCCTTGCATTCCTCTGTATTCAGTGTCATGTCCGACTCTTTGCGACCCCGTGGACTGGTAGCCTACCAGGCTCCTCTGTCCATGGGATTCTCCAGGCAAGAATGCTGGAGTGGGTTGCCATTTCCTTCTCCAGGGGATCTTCCTGACCTAGGGATCGAACCTGGGTCTCCCACATGGCAGGCAGACGCTTTAACCTCTGAGCCACCAGGGAAGCCCTCCCACCCTCCAGCCCCTGGCAACTCCTAATCTATTTTCTGTCTGTACAGTTTTGTCTTTTCCAGAATGTCCTAGTAATGGAAACATATAATATGGAGGCTTTTGTGTCTGGCTTCTTTCACTAACATCACACATTTGAGGTTTGTCCCTGTTGTTGGATATACCAGTAGTTTTTACTTTTTATTGCAGAGTAGCATTTTATCGTATGGATGTACCACTGGTGATTTATCCATTCTCCAGCTAATGGATATGCGTGTTATTTCCAGGTTTTAGTGGGATTATAAATGAAGCCTCTAGAAAGATTTATATATGGGTTTTTGTGTGAACAAAAGTTGTCATTTCTCTTAGATAAACACCTAGGAGTAGAATTACTGGGTTACCTGCAATTTACGTTTCACTGTATCTGAAACTGCCAAACTGTCTTCCAAAGTGGCTGTATTACTTAGGATTCCCACTAGCAGAGACTGAGAGTTACTGCTCTACCATATCCATGCCAGCATTTGGTATTACATTTTTTCTGTTTTAAAAAATTTTAGCCATTTTGAAAAGTGTGCGGGGATATCTCACTGTTGTTTTCATTTACAGTTTCCTAGTGACCAATAATATTGAGTATATTATCATCCTTTTATTTTCCATTTATATCTCATCTTTGGTAAAATTTCTGTTCAAAACTTTTGCCTAATTTTTTTAAAAAATAGGTTATCTCATAATTTTTCTGTTATGAAAGTTCTTTATATGTTCTAGATACCAGCCTATTATCATACATGTATTGTGCAAATTAATTCTCTTAGTCTATGAATTTTTTGTTTTCGTTGCAGTAGAAAACACCAAGGCTTTTAGTTTTATTAAGTTCAGTATATAAAATTTTCCTTTTCTGGCTTATGCATTTTGTGCACTCTCTAAGAATTTTTTTTTCTAATGCATATTTATGACTACAAAGTATTTTTCCCCTTTGTTTTCTTCTGAAGCTTCTTTTTTTTTTTTTAATTGTAGTGTGCTAAGTCACTTCAGTTGTGTCTCTTTGTGACCCTATGGACTGTAGCCCACCAGGCTCCTCTGTCCATGGGATTCTCCAGGCAAGAATACTGGAGTGGGCTGTCCTTTCCTTCTCCAGGGGAATCTTCCCTGATGCATGGACGAAACTTGCATCTCATGGCTACTGCACTGTCGGGCTGGTTCTTTTCCACTAGCGCCTACATAAAATATAAAACTTAGCATTGTATCTACATTAGGTATATAATTTCAGTGACATTTAGGAAACTCACAGTGTTACTCAACCATCATTATAATCTAGTTCTAACCATTTTCACCACTCCTAAAGGAAACCCCATACCACTGGGCAGTCACTCCCTATATTGAAACTCCTGACATCTGTGACCCTACACCTTTTGGGTCTTCTTCCTTTGTCTCTTTTGTAGCAACTTTTTACTCCAGCTATCCTTAGAGATTCCACAAAGTCTGCCTAACCAGGTGCTCTGCTCCTTCTACATGCGCTCCCCATGTTGCCTCACATTCTCCTGAAGTACCCAATGCCCCTTCTGTGCTGATGACTCCTAATTCCATACTCAATACCAGACCTTTTCCAGCACACTTATTTATCCAGTTGAATGCCAATTACATGTCCCAGAGGCATGTCAGATTTAATATTTCCAATATTTACTCCATTAATCCTACTTTCTCCATATGCCTCTACAAACTGTTTTCTCTAGTGGTAGTTTTTTTTAAACACACATCTGATTGTGCTGCTCCTTTGCTTAAACCTTTTGAAGGCTGGTTCCAAACAACTCACATGGGCTTAGAAGGCCCTACACGGCCTGCGTGTACGTGCATGGTAAGTCGTATCAGTCGTGTCCGGCTCTCTGTGACCACGTGGACTGTAGCCTGCCAGGCTCCTCTGTCCACGGGATTCTCCAGGCAAGGACACTGGAGTGGGTTGCCATGCCCTCCTCCAGGGGATCTTTCCAACCCAGGGACTGAATTTCCGTCTCTTATGTCTGCTGCATTGACAGGTAGGTTCTTTACCAGTAGCACCACCTGGGAAGCCCCTATGTGACCTGACTCCTGCCTAATTCTCAGGCTTCATCTCTTGATACTCTCCTCCTCACCAGGGTCCAATTCAGCCACATGCCCCTCCCTTCTCTACCTTGTGTCAATCAAGTTTGCTGTTACTTACGCCAGAAATAAATCTTTGCAACACAAATGCTTTTGGTCATTTAGGTCATTCAGGCTGAAATGTGACCTCTTTAGTGACTTCTTTCTCTATTCAGTCTGGTCACTCCACTGCCTACACATTCTCTTTCCTATGATCCTTTTATTTTCTTTCTAATAGTTACTACCATCTGAAATGACATTGCCTAATTATTTGTTTCCTGCACTCTTGTTTCTGCCTCTAAAAGGTAATCTCCATGAGGGCAGGCTCATTGATCATTTTGATAGTAGTGACTGTATCTGTAGTATCTGTACCAATGCTTGGGTGGAATGAAACTGAAGGACTAAATGGATGGATGAATTCTATAATTCACTCATCCATCCACCTGTTTATGTAAGCCAGAAACCTGGGTATCATCCATAAAAGTTAGCTTACTAAAACAGAAAGCACTCTAGATAGTTTAAGCAGGAAAGAATTTAATACAGGAAACTAGGAAATTACAGAATGAATTAGAAGCTCTACAGAAGCAAAGGTCAGAGAAGTCACTGTGAGCTTTTAAGAAAACAGATTATAGGAATCTCAAAGAACTTCCACCTAAGATCTCAGCTGTCTACAACATCAAAGGGAGTGGTCCTCAGGAAATGACCCAGAAACTACTCTCAAAACCTCATTCTGTCATCTGCCAAAGCTCATGCTCCTACCCACCATTGCTGGGATAATGGGAGGTTTTCCTTCTCTTCTGCCTTCTGATCTTTCCTGAGTACTATTTGTGGAAACCTAACAGGAGACTGATGGCCAAAGAGTGACCAAAATGTAGGGGCTCTGACACCTCCAATCTAGGGAAAACAGAAGGAAAGAACAGCATTGAGACACTAACAATCCAGCCATGAGCCCAACCACCTCCAACACACAGCAGAAGCTTCTAGAGCCTTCACTGCTGCCCTTCCCTCACATATCTCAGCGCCTCACCTCCTTCCAGGCCCTCATTATCTTTTGCAACAGCTTAATTGATGTTCCTTTCTTCAGCCTTGTTTTCTTAAACTAATCTGTCTAAAATACAGCTCTGTATTATTCCGAAATCAAACGTCTTAGATACTGGGCATCACCTACAAGGTAAACTGAAGTTGGATAACAGGGAGGAAGGCCTGGTCTTTTGACCTCCTTCATTCTTCTGCAACACTGTGCATATCACCCATTTCTTCACTTCTTGGCCTTTCTTCATCTCATCCACTTTGTCTGGTTGTGCTTCCTAACCTCTTCCACTTAATGCATGCTTCTCCTTTAAGACATGGCTGAGGTGTCACCTTCCCCAGGACACCTTGCATCCCTCCCTCCCATCCCCCTCTGCTGTCATTCACACCCCATCTGAGTTAGGAGCACCTTCTTGATGCTCTATCAAATGATCAAGTCAGTTTATGGATCAGTCTTCCCTGCAAGACAGTGGTCATCTTCCAAGGATGGATTCTCCACCTTGTCTCAGCACCAAGTGCCTGACAATTCAGAGCACGTGGAAAACATCTGATGAAAGGTTAAATGAATGAATGCATGCATGCGTAAGTACTACATGCATCTGGTCCCTTTAATGATTTTCAAAGACTGAGTATATGCAAAGAAATTCAGAGAAATGAAATAGAGTTGCACATAAAAAGGGACAAGGACATCATACTTCTCAAAGACCATCTCTGATTTCTTTTCCAAGAGTAACATGTTTTCTTTCCTCCTGCCTACTTGTATTTGATGGAAAAAGAAGATTGGAAAGGAACTAAAAGGGTTTTGTATGCTCAGAGAGCTGACAGACATGCTTGGAGGAAATTAATAGCAGGAGTGGCAGATCAGATACGCAAGATAGCAGCATTCCTATTCTTCTGAGCACAAGCAGTCAACCACACAAGAGAGATGCTTAGGAAAGAACCACGACAAAAACCAGTCAGATTCTATCTAGCCTGAATGAGAGGTGTTTTCAGTCTACAAATACGTAGGCATTTAATACTTTGACATTCTTTTTGACCCATTCATGTGACGTTGCCTCTCCTTAGAGCATTTCTGTAATACAGGAAGATCTGACCTTTGTTTGTTTATCTCAATGATATGCTTAAAACGGGTAGGCCCTGTTCATCCACAAAATACCCTGACTCTACCAATAAGCTACACAGCACAGACCCTCCTTATCGATCTTCACAACTGGTGAACACACCTGTGTTCCCAGGCTGAGTCCGGCAGCTCCGTCCACAAGCTGCTCTTCTCCACTCTTTCCATTTCTTCCATGGGAAATGATGCATGGTGAGCCCCAGGTTATTATGTGTTAAATTACTTCAGTCATGTCTGACTCTGTGACCCCATGGACTGTAGCCCACCAGGCTCCTCTGTCCATGGGATTCTCCAGGCAAGAATACTGGAGTGGGTTGCCATGCCCTCCTCCAGGGGATCTTCCCCAACCCAGGGGTGGAACCCGACACTCGTGTCTCCTGCATTGGCAGGAGTACTGCCTGGGGAGCACCAGGTTATATCCCACCTAACAGACACATTTCATGAGGCTTCATTTCTCTACCTGCTCACTGATGCTCTCCACTCTCTTTGGTGCCATGCCCCCTGCCTTTATGACTCTGCCCCTCTGAAGGCCCTCCTGTGATCGAGCCAAATGCCTAATGATCCTGGGTAGTAACTTATGAAATCTTTGTTTCACCTCCCCAGACTCAAAGCACAAGGCATTTTAATTTGTACAAACCGTCTACTTTATGGTGCACTGGCTTCTTAAGAGTTTCAGAAGTGCAGCCTTTATGGGCCAAGTCTTGGAAGACTGTCCCATCAAAAAACAACTCCGGACAACACTGTAAACAGGTCAAACAGCACTGAAGCACTGCTGTGCATAAGAAGACGTTTGATTTTTCTCCCAGCCTCTTCCCTGGGGAGCACCTAGTGCTTTAGAGTTTTTTCTTTGGAATAGGGACTGCAGGACACATGGATATTGTAAATATCACCGGAAAATAAACAATAAAAACAGTCTCATGCAGCTCTCCTAACCTGTCCCCTAGGGCCACTGCCAGCGTCCCCAGAAGAGCATCAGGGGCATGAATCTTGGGTAAAATATCGTGACTTTCCCAGATCTGCTTCCATCCTTGTCTAGAGACTCATTTCGAAATTCTCAGAAATGTATTCATCTTCTATATGCCCTCTTTCTTTGCCTGGAGCCAGTGATAGAGACTGAATCCCAGGATTGTATCTGAGTTACCCTGGACATTTGCCTTTTGAATTTATCTTCTGACTCAGTTCCCTTCTGAAAGTTTAAAAAAACAAAAACTTTTTTTTTTGGCCATGCTTGGGCATTCAGGATCTTAACTTCCTGACCAGCGATCGATCGAATCCATGTCCCCTTCAGTGGAAGCATGGAGTCTTAACCACTGGACCTCCAGGGAAGTCCCCCTAAAACATTTGTTTTCACAGCAGAGCATGAGCCCTGCTGTCATCGGCCCTCTCTAGAGACAGACGGCACAAAAGAAAAAAGACAAATGTTTTCTCTTCGCTTGCAAAATAACACCAAGTAGCACTGGGACCTTAAAGATTCAGTGGGTCAAAGCCAGGCCAAGAAAGGGATACCCAGTTGACGACCCATGAAAGACAGTGGGACCTGCTGGAAGGACAAATATATATCATGTAAGTCAACACCCCCAGGTGCCCCATGGCAGCTGAGCAGACCTGTCTGTGGGCAGATACCAGATGCCTCCTCGGGAGCTGCAGGTCCTCATGGTGAGCTCTAAGCGATAAGGGGGCGTATGTCAGGTGACAGCAGAGAAGTCTGGGTGGTTGCTATCACTAGGGCTTAATCAGTTTTTCTAGAACCCAGAGCCCGGCAGTGCATATGTGCTAAGCTATTACTCTGTGGGGAAGGGACAGTGATATGCAAACCCAAGTCGGAAGATGGAGGCAAAACTGAAAGTGAGGCAGGGAAAGAGGAAAAGCAAATACGAGGTGATACATTACTGAGCGGGGCAGAGTTTCTCAAGGAAACACAGGTGGTTGTTAGGTTACGTGGAGTGAGCCCTCCGTCTCATCTCCGCTGGCTCCTCCCTCTCTCTTTTCTCCCTCGGTCAGCGTTCACCCCTCCATGCTCCCGGCTTCTGCTACCTGAGCCTCCGGGGAAACCACGGTGTCTGTGGTCGAGTGGGGCCAGACCTGGGTGGTGAGTTGCTGTGACCACCAATCCTTCTGTGTATGAGGGAAGCTTTGCCTAAGCCCCCGGGGGAGGCAGAGGCAGTCTGTGAGTTAGGCGATGAGACGGCAGAGGCTGCGGCTGTAGTTTTACGTCCACGGGAATGGTGTGACTGATGGCTGGACCGCTGCAGCTGGGAAGGAGGAAGACAACCCAGGCAGATGGGGTGGGTGGGGCCAACCAGACCTGGGGTGACTATGGTAGGCGTCCTGTGCAGCTTCCGGGGTGCCGGAAATCAGCATCAACTGGGAAACATCATAAAGGAAGATGCAAGATTTCAGCAGGGATACAGACTCCTAGACTGGGATCAGCGGAGGAGCTGTTAGAGACCATCTCCACGTTAAAAAAAAATCTTCAGATGGAAGAGGTTAGATGACTTGCCCAAACAGAACACGAAAGAATCCAGCATCCTTCCTTTTCTCAAAGCAATGCTGGTTTTTGTTTCTAGTTTAGTTTTGTTTTTTTTTTTTTAATTAAAAAAGCTGTACATTTTGGGGATAGTCTGAGTAATTTAGATAATTTTTCTCTTAGAGCTTTTTCATATTTATGATTGTATATTTTAATACCTTTATGATGATTAACTACATAGAGATTTATAAGCTTTCAAAAGCAATATCTCAACATATCTCCAGGAGTTATATTTACATGGAACAATCTGACAGCAGGAATGTTAACAATTATATTAGGGGTTATGTTCATAAGTCTGAAGAAGAATGATCTACCTCAACTTAATTAGGATGAAAGCCACTTCAGCAAAGCAGTATATATTTTCTTTCAACCTAGTTGTGTTTGATTAAGGATTGTATGAGAACTTTCCTCACACTTGGCTTTTCTACTGAGGTTTTTGAAATGCTGAAGGGAAAAAAGTATTTATTATAAGAGCTTTGAAACCAATAGCTTCCCTGTTTATAAAGTGTGGCGAACACTAGAGCCAAAAATCAACAATTTAAAAAAACATTTTTTGGGTTGAGATCCCCTGGCTCATTTTGGCTCAGAAGTAAATGGCATGGCAACCTTCAGAGAATATTTTGGCCTTTATCTGTGTTTGGGCCTGCATTTCTTTGGGCATAAAGAGTTGATGAATTCTATTTTATGTAAAATTCAAAAAATTCATGTAAATTTAACAAATTCTGCATATAAGCATGATTAGAGTTACATAATTTTGTTTCTTACATATTTATGTGTGCATATATATATATATATATATATATATATATATATGAATTCATCAACAACTCTACATGCATAAGCAAGAGATATAACAGGAGTAACTTAAGATCTCTTTTTAACACCTTGCGGGTAACGTAGATTCATAATCAAATATCCATTACTAAGAGGTGGTGACTGGTGTTTATTTCAGGTGCTGTGTGGACGTAAACACCATACACTTTTAGAATTTAGGAGCATAGCCATGTTTGTAAATCAAGTACACTGGAGTCAAGAAACCCTGAATGAATGTCCTTAGGTCACAGACCCACTTTTAGGCAAACATGCATCTTTTCAAACTTCTGACTATTCACGTAATTCCTTATCTCTGTGCTTTCAGGCATTAAGAGTCAAAATAAGATTTTTTTCCCCCATGGCATTATTTGGCTAAGAAGAGCTTAATCCTTGAGTGTTAGTGACATTCTAGTGTCCAGTTCTGAGCTACAATTGAATTAAGGCTCTGCCACTTGCTAGTTTCATAACTTTTTGAGTCTTCATGTCCTGGTCTATAAAATGGGGATAAACACCATGCCCACTTCATAGATTCATTGTAAAGATTAAATGAGTGACTTCTATAAAGCACTTGGTGATGAGTACATAGTTAACACTTAATAAATACTGATTTAAAAATTATTATTGTTTCAATTGTAAGATAATTTTATAAAATACTTGCCCTTAGAATCCTTCTATACATCACATGGCCTCTTCTCTAAGTTGACTTTTATCTGCCCTGATCAGGAAGAACCCTGGCTATGTAGTTGCTGCTTCAAAGTGGAAAATAAAGCTTATGCAGAAGGAGATGCAAAGAGTATGTAAAATGGGGAAACCTTCAGGGCATGGTCATTCAGTTAGTTTCATTGGCTCAGTATAGATTTCAATCCATTAGTTTCCCAACTATTTTAGTGAAATGATCTAGGATTATGCTTTTTAATTAGACATGGATTTGTGATCGCAAAGGCAGCTGTAGCTCTTTACCTGGACCTTTAGGTCATCGTGTATTACATCCTTGCTTAGGTTTCCCAGAATTAAACTTCACTATCCTAGCTAGAAACCTCAACTATGAAAATGTCAAGAGGCTTCATATTTTCCCTTGAGTCTGTAATAGATTGTTTATGGAACTTCAAGGCCACGGGTCAGGCTCAGTCTCTTCCAAAATCCCTTGTCTTGTGAAGAAAGCCAGTCTCCCACATTCAAGTGAGGCTTTCAGATTTGAATCCTGTGCCATTATGTTGGTTTCTGGGTGGAGGAGAACTGACGGAAGTGTTTTTCTATTACTTAGTACCCATTAGCTGAATACTGCAAACACACACATGCACACGCACACACACATATTTTAAATGTTTTATCATTATTTTGAGCAATTCTCATATAAAATTTTTACTTATGTAAGCATATTCTAATGTTCTGTTGACAAATTCTTTTTTCTAGTGTAGTCTATATTTCTCAGGAGAAAATGTCTATGGGCCACCAAATATAAGATAACATGGTTTTACTCCTTTTTCTACTGAACAAGTCAATAAAATTTTAAGCTACACTGGAATGGAAATATCCTTTTATTTTCCTTATACTAGCAACCTTTGATAGTCACTTGCATGCTTTATTTCATTCCATCTCTTCTCATAAACTTATTGCCAATTAATTTTGAAGATATTTTTGATGTTTTATAATAACTTCCATGGTTAGGCTATTTTATAACTGATAAACATTTTTACTTCGGGAGTATGTTTGAAAAACAGTAGTGCAGTTGCTAGCAAAAATGATTATTTTTTTATCATGTCCAAAACAAATCAAATGTATAGTGGTACTCCATGATATCCAAATTAAGTCATTTTGGGTGTTAAAATTTCTAAGGCCCAACACTGAAATTATTTTATATAGAAATATTTATATTCCCTGTTTTGGTAAAATGAAGAGTAACTCTCATTTTAGGGTCTAGTAGCATATAGAGGGGTAGCATATACCCCTAGTAGAATGGTGTACACATTTAACGTTGCTCGAATGCTGCCTGATTTGGAAATAATATGTGTATACTTTTCTTCACTTCATGAATAAACTTTTCAAGAGCAAGGGGGCATATTTTGCTCATAAACATCTCATAGAAATGGACATAAGCTAAAAGGACACTGTAAGAGACATATGTCCATCTAATTAGGGTCTCATGTATATACCTTTATATTTTGTGTTTACTTAGGATGTAGAAGTTGGTTTACACATTATTTTATCATCTGAATATCTCTTAATTGACATTTCCAATGTCATAACTTTATATTCATATTATCCGTTGGTTAATTCTAGAACTATCTGTTGAGCATGTGTTATGTGCAGGAACAGGCTTACAGTCCAGTAAGGGAGTTAGACATTATCTATGTGATACAAAAGCATCAAGTGCCTTCTGACTCAAACTGAAGAGTAGTTATTTCCATTAGAACTATAGTACTGAATTTTACTACATTTTAGCTTTGTATTAATTGAAAGAAAAATTATTTGAGAATATTAAATGAAAATTAAACATCAAGATTAAATAGTAAATGAATGGACTGCCCTGTGAAAATCCTTATAAAAGCCTGTGAATTAAGTGCTGTAATTCCCATTTTTTATATGAAGAAACATTAAGATAGTATTCCACAGTCATATAGTTGTAGACATGGATAATTCTCTTGTATCTCATATGTAGTAGTGATCTATTACTCAAAATAGTTCTTTCCCAAACCATTTTATTTTTAAAAGTGTGTTTAAGGCATATATTAATTACGTGGTTTAGTAGTGCTAATTGCTTAACTCCTCACATTTGAAAGGATTTAATTAGGCAAACTTAAAAGCACAGAAGATACCGTATTACAAGCAGATAATCCAGGAGCAGTGTACATGAAGCCCTTTAATTAATTTCAATGACCAGTTTCTGGAATGTTTAAGCTTTGTTGGAACTTTCAGGAACAAAGGGGACAGTGACCTCCCCATGAAAAGAATGCTGTGAATAAGCTGATCAGTTACTTATCAGTCCTGCTATTGTAGCTGTGCCAACCAGACATGTTCACATTACTTGGACATGGTGTGCTGTGGTAGATACTCAGACAGGAGAGATAAAAATAAAATTATGACTTCATTCTCCATGGATAACTTAGCCTTTGTTCTTTGGAATTAGCCATTTTAAGACCACGTATGAGAACAACACAATTCAGAAAAATGTTCCAGATTGTGCTGTAACAGTTTTAATACTCCGTAACAGGTAGAAAGCTGAGATCTTAGAAATATCAAACCTGCTAAACTCTGCTATTATGAGAGGAAAAGAATTTTTCAAAGAAGTGAAGACAAGTTTCAGAAAATATTTAAACCTCAACCATCACACTTGACTAATGATTAATGATGAAGAGTTTCATTTGGTTCAGCAACAATTTCCAACTTAGAGTTTGAAAATGGGTAATGATAAGACTGACTAGCCAGAGAACATCAGTAATAGTGATAATAACATTTAACATTTATTGCACAGATGGTATGTGCTAGACTGTGCTAAGCCCTTCATAGGAATTATTTCATTTAATTTGTAGCCCTGCTAGTTAGACATTATTAGCAGTTCCAATTTAGAGATGAGGAAATTAAGGTCTTTATAGCTTTACAGTTTTGTTTCTGTTCAGCCCCAGGTAGACACACAGGGAATGCATTTTTTTAGCACCAGTAACACAACAGAGTACAGTGGAAAGAGCAGAACTTTGAGAGTCAAGAGACCTGCATTCTGTTCTAGACTGTAAACTCCCTAAGGCCTCTATCTTGGTTACCATTCTATGCCCACACATCTCCTAATACCTGTGACATAATAAATACTTAATGAAACATTCTAGAATGACCGAATGAATGAATGGGCTGCTAACTCGGTGTATAATCTCAGCCAAGTTGTTTAATCCCTTTAGGCTCCAGTCTTTTTTTTTTTATTTCTTTCCTATTTTGTATCTTCCTTACTTCCACTAATGATTTCAGATGTCATAATAAAAGGTACAACTGCATAAGACCTTTAAAGTAAGGATAAAAGATTAAGAGTGATGTACATTAAGTAGGAAAAATCAGATCTAAAGTCAACGGTAAGAATAGCTGCTTCATTTGAGCATGAAATTTAGACTGAAAGTTGCAACAGAAAAGGAGCATCTGCTTGCAACCACCCCACCTACCAGCTCTTCTGCCACAATTTGGGCAGAGCATTCTGCACCTGAAAGGATTCTTGGAGAAAAGAAAAAGCCCCAAATAACAGCTTTGCTGTCTAATTATTTTCAATCATCAAATCATTCCAGTTCTAGATGATCACGTTAGGTCCGTTTTAGAGCATATAATCAGAAGTCCAAACAGCAGAAAAACCATGCATAGGAAAAAAACAGGCTTTCTCTAGTGAAATCTGAGATACTCTACTGAATGGAGAGGGGATCTTCCTGACCAAGGGGTCAAACCCTGGTCTCCTGCATTCCAGACGAATTCTCTACCTTCTGAGACACAAGGGGGAATGAATGGAGAAACTGGAATAGCTCAAAAATTAGGGATGAGGTCTAAAGGACAGGTTTAAAAGATCAGAAAGAACCAAGTCACAGCAAATTCTAAGTCCCCTCAACTTAGGAACACAAATCATACCTGACCTTCACCAGCAGAACTGTTATGGGAAACAAGAGAAACCATGAGAGAAAGAATAGAAGAATGTTCCGTCACTGTCACACCAACCCAGTTTAACATGATCACTCACTGTTCTAGGGAGGTTGACCAACCCAGTTTAACATGATCACTCACTGTTCTAGGGAGGTTGTTTGTTTGGGGTTTGGGCATAGCAGTTTGATAAGAAAAGAATCTGAACCAATGATGAGAAAGGTAAATAATTAACTATGTTACTGAGACAAACAGCAGTAATCTGAGTTATTCAGGTTATACCTTGAAAAAAGAAGCATTAGTACCAGCAAGACTCCATCCTGAGAAGCTTTTTTCTTTATCCTGTGGACTTCAGAGTCTTTGCTTTTACTACAGAAGCTACTCTTCTTAAACTGGATGAAACTGCATTTCAGAGATCAAAAGGAAATCTTTCCAACACACTAGACATGCTCTTATTTCTTCAATGTTTATGATCGTGTTTGTTCAGCTGTTTCCTCCCATAACTCTTTTCTGTTTGCAGACTCAAAATTAGATACCGGGTAATTCAAAGAACGATTCAGCAAAAATGTGCTTTATCACCTCACAGGCCCTCAACATGTATGCTGGAGTTCCTGCCTTTATATGATTATCCGGCAGATTCATTAATCAGGAAACTTCCAATAGCTTAGTGTCTCATTCTCCAAACTAAAGTCTGAGAGCATCTAGATGGCCAACCAGAAGGTGAATTTTCTCACTATTTTTCTTTCAGTTTTCTACATCTAAATTAATAATAGCAATTAGAGAAATTGAAATAACAAAAAATTTGAAAAAGAAGTGAAAAGTTTCCTTGGTGGTAAAGAATCCACCTGCCAGTGCAGGAAATGTGGGTTCGATCCCTGGGTTAGGAAGGTTCCCTGGAGGAGGAAATGGCAACCCACTCCAGTATTCTTGCCTGGGAAATCCCATGGACAGTGGAGGGGGTCGCAAAGAGTCAGACACCACTTAGCAACTAAAACAACAACAACAAATTAATAATAGTAATCAGAGAAATGGAAATAACAAAAAAAATGTGAAGAAGTGAAAAGAATCCAACTTGATTTGCAAAATTGCCAGTATAAATGTGCAATCAAGGGATATGCAATTACAACTGTGCCTGAACAAAATTAGGGTCCACCAAGATCTCAAAGAGATGGAATGAGAGACAAAATTAAGTTTTACCAAGGTCTATGCAGTGTCATACACCAACCTTCAGAGAAACCCAGCTGCACTGTACACGGCTAAGAGACAAATGGCTTTAAAACAGAGCTTTATTTAGCAACCGTATTACACAGTTCACGTGTGGAGCTTAGCATCTAGTATGTTAATATGAGGCCACATTAATAGAGGCAGTAGCAAGAACTATGACTGTCTCATCCTTTGCATGAGTTAGAGAAAAGTTAGAGCAATCTTCACAGTTTAAGAGCAAAAAGAAGATATTCAAAGGACAGTTGAAACGATTTTAAAATTATTATAAACTGGGCACAAGTTTTGGGGACTAGGCACAGTTAGTTCAAAAAGAGAATGTGTATAGAACACAAAGTGGATAGATTAGATCTGTTCTGTTGTCTCATACCACAGCAGTGGGACCATCAGTAGAAACTGGGAAAGCAGACCCCACTCACACATGAAGTCCCTGACAACAGAAGAGGCTGCTCAGGAATGCAGGGGGCCCTCATCACAGGAGTTGGTCCAGCCAATAAAGGCTGGTAGGCTTTGTCAGGGTTCTAAGCAGAGCTCAAGCATAGGCAGCACTTCAATCAATTGACCTGCAAAGACCTCTCCCACCCTGAGAATCCATCATTCAATGAAAGAAATGGACATTGAAGGGTGATCAATGTGGAGACAAGAGATAATTAATATGGAATTGATGTACTCTGTTATGTGTCTGCTTCTTAGGCCATGTGGGACCTGATCTTGCCATGACTGGGGGTGGACCATAATTCCTTGCTCTTCTACGATGCTCTTGAGGTTCACTTATCATGTGGTGCTTAACTGCTATCAGAGCAGCTTTATCTTTTCTTTCCTTGTGTTATAGAAGAAAAATGAAATGACAGTGTCTCTCAAGGATTTCTCAAAGGTCATTGCAATCTCCAGATGATGATGATGATGATAATTTTAGAGGATGCAAAAATCCCTCCGATCTTCCCTTCAGGACCAAGTGCTCTCCCACCCAGCCCTCCACCCCCACCCCAAGAGTGTATATTGTTGAAGGCTTACAACTCAGTCTCCTTCCACAAATGCCTTTACCCAAAGTTATGCCCCCTTCATGTAGGTGCCAGTGGTAAACAACCCCCTTGCCAATGCAAGAAATGTAAGAGATGCAGGTTGGATCCCTGAGTCAGGAAGATGCCCTGGAGGAGGGCTTGGCAACCCACCCCAGTAGTCTTGCCTGGAGAATCCCATGGACAGGGGATCCTGGTGGGTTATGGTCCATGGGGTCACAAAAAGTCAGACACGACTGAAGTGACTTAGCACACATGCACGTAGGCGGCCTGCATGCAATGAGTGGATGAAGGGTTATAAAGGCCCAGTCCGCCTTGGCTTTACTTGGCACACACCGAAAGCGTAATCTTAGCACCACAGCTTCTGGTGTCCTCTGTGGACACTTCATCAGGGTTCACCTTACCTCTTGGTTCAGTTTTCCTTCTTCCACTCTCCTACAGGTATTATAACTAAGGGTACTCCCCAGTAACCTTGTTGAGTAAAGCCCCTCCTTACCATCTGTTTCTAGAGAACCAACCACAGCACTAATGATGATGACAGCGACAAAGATGGTGCTGACAGGGGACGGGTAGGTGGTGTTAGCAGTGGAGAAGGGAAACCAACTGCATTTCATTTGCATTATCCCTTATACTAGCAAATGCAAAGACTCTTCAGATCCTCATAATAACATGGAATGGGTAGGAACCGAAATAATCCCCAATCTATAAAGAAGGAAATTGAGAAACTTAAAGTCGGTGATGTGTCCATGATCCCAGAATTAGGGATAAATTTTACAGTAAATCTTGTCTTCTGGTTCTCATTTTAATGTTATTTCACCTAATGTTAGTGCCTGACACTTCAGAGAACTCAAGGAAATATTTTTTGGGTAAATAAGTGTGATTTCACTGGCTTTTTATTCTTCCTCTTCTCCCACTTCAGAGAACTCAAGGAAATGTTTCTTGGGTAAATAAGTGTGATTTCACTGGCTTTTTATTCTTCCTTTTCTCCCACTGACCCTGCAAATCAGGCAAAGGTAGAATGTTATCTGATTTTGCAAGATAATTGTAATTTCAAGTATTCCAAATTCTGTTTTCAATAAATCTGCTTATATTCACCAGCTAACAGAACAAATTTATTTTGTTCAGAAATTATGATTTGTATAAGTATAATGTAAAAAGGCAAAGAAAATGAAAAATTTCAAAAGGAAACTCAAGAAATATTTCCACAACATGTTGACATACTGTGCTGTTTTTCTGCATCGATGTCTATCATAAACCAGTGTAACTTGAATAACAGGTATTAATAGTCAATAAATGCACAAACCTCGGCTTGATGAGTGTACCTTATGGGTCACTCTGATTAAAAAGTATTTCTACCAAGTCCTAGATGTAAAGGAAAACATTAGAGAAAATTCCCCTAGTCCTGTAGAGCATCTGAGCGCTAAAAGATGTTTCTTAGGATATACACGCATTGTTGTTATTTAGTTGCTAATTTGTGTATGGCTCTTTGCGACCCCACGGACTGCAGCACACCAGGCCTCCCCGTCCTTCACTATCTCCCAGAGTTTGCACAAACTCATATTCATTGAGTCGGTGATGCTATCCAACCATCTCATCTCTGCCACGCCCTTTTCATCCTGCCCTCAATCTTTCCCAGCATCAGAGTCTTATCTGATAAGTCAGCTCTTTGCATCAGGTGGTCAAAGTATTGGAGCTTCAGCTTCAGCATCAGTCCCTCTAATGAATATTCAGGGGTTATTTCCTTTAGGATGGACTGGCTTGATCTCCTCGCTGTTCAAGGGACTCTGAAGAGTCCTCCAGCACCACATGGAGAATGCATGCAATTCTCCAGGCAAGAATACTGGAGAGGGTTGCCATTTCCCTCTCCAGGGGATCTTTCCAACCTAGGGATGGAATCTAGGTCTCCTGCATTGCAGGCAGATTCTTTACCCTCTGAGCCACCAGGGAAACCCATTGTACATGCATGAATGTGGTGAAAGAATTTACAAGAATTTGAGTCCACATTTGATGAGGTGTCACTGACTTAAATAATGCTGATTAAAATGTTGCTGCCCTACTTTGATTCTGCTTGAATTAAGTTCTTGTTTGGCTTCTTAAGCCATGGACTTGAAATGCTTTCGGGCTAGCTTGTTTCATTAACTGCAGAAGACTCCCTGGGGTGACCTAAGTTATTTCACTTTGTAGGGGTTTTAGAGGAAGATGTTCTATAGCAGAGAGAATAAATCTTAAGCAAGTGAAGTCACTGCAGCTGAGAGAAAATCAAAACCATTATTCCTCTTTCTTCACAGTGGACTTAGACCCAGTGTATAGAACAGCTGGAAGCAGAAATTGTTTCATTCATGTCAGGAGCAACTCTGTAGTTTAATATTAAAGTCATAACTGTTGCTAGTGAAATAACTTAGCATTTAAAGTCTAATATGCTTTCTCCCTCACCACAGTCCTATGTGAGTGCCTCAAAGCATTGAAAAAATATAATACTTTATA
Organism: Cervus elaphus; assembly: GCF_910594005.1. NCBI lineage: Eukaryota > Metazoa > Chordata > Mammalia > Artiodactyla > Cervidae > Cervus > Cervus elaphus. Next base: position 23,891,673 of record NC_057846.1, on the reverse strand, counting down.
TTTTATGATGCAGAAACTATAATGAGAACGATCAAAATGATTTGTCCTAGATAAATGGCCAAAAAAAAAAAATCACTGAAAACATCACCATTTCTTTATAGCTAACTTCCAGTAATCTGATCCAAACAAACCACAGGAGTCTCTACATTTACAGAAAATTAATTTACAAAATGTTTCAATAAGAAATTTCATATGGCAAAAATATCATCTAATTCTCTGACTTTGGACATCACGATTTTTGAAGCCTAATTTCTCATCTCTCACATAAAAATAATTCCTACTTGGCAGGCCTCTATGAGGAACCGATTTAATATTTATAAAACTTGTAGCATAGTGCCTGGCACATGGTAATCTGCTCAATAAATTACACTGACACAGCAAAGGGACCATTACACTATGCTCTGAAATGGCAAATGATTTTCAACACGGAAAAAAAAAAAAAAACCACCGAACAAAATGAACAACAAAAAGATGTTCTCCATGTGCCTGATAATTCTCTGAGATTTTAGGTACATTTGAAAGGTGCAATAACTGCTTTAGATGACTGGTGTCCGAAGCTGCTATACTTGACCTATAACCAGACAATGACGTAAAGTCTGAGAGAGTCTGGATTAAGAAGCAATGCTTGCCTTTGTAGATGCGATGAAATCATACATGTGTTCTCAGAAATCGATGGCTAAAGAGCACATGGAAGCCTACAGGCGGATCTCAGAATCCACACATGGGCATCAGACTGTCCACAGCCACATGGGAGGGGGACACATTTTGAAGTGAGAATATATGGGCCTGGAGAGTTTTGCTTTGGAAGATTCTTCCGGAAAAAAGCATTCAGTCTGGAAGAGATTTGGTAGGATCTCATCAACATATCAGTTATATACCTTTGTGTTGTCACTGTTTCAATTTTATCATGATAGATTCAGTCTATATCTGGTAGAAGAATTTCCTAGGCAATTCAGTGGAGGGAAAAAAGGCATCTAAATAAACATCCTGTTTGATATTATCCATGCTTCAGTTCTTTGCAGCCCCAACTCTGAATTGAGAGCTACAACTTTTTGCTCCAAAAGAAATGATAATTACAACACCATAACTGTTATGGGTTGAATTGTGTTCCCCAAACAGGTATGTGCTGCATGCTCAATCGCTCAGTCACCATGGAGCATACACACAGCAGCAGCGTAAGCTGCAGACTGCTCATTCCAGGATATTTCTCTTCAACAGTTGAACAGAATTTTGAGATCCAATACACTGAATTCTCTACTTGGCCTTTATACCAAACCATAGACAAAGTCTGACTCATTTGTTTCAAAATCTCAATTCCATAAGTATATGACCTTGAAAAAGACCAGATAAGAATCACACCCAATGCCTACATTTATTCTGTTCCTCTCTCCTTTTACTATAATTTATGACTAATACTCCCCTCCCAGTCTGATGTGAATTGAAAAAGTCTCATAAAACAGGTTTCCACCTTCTCATTGAAATTATATTCATCAAAGCTCCCCATGGAGAACAGACCAGTAAAACTCACATTTTTCTTTGATGTTTTCATATAGTCAGTTCATTATTCCTATTTCAATAACCATTTTCTTATAGAAAATATGTCCATTTATTGAAGAGTATACAATGCAACACAAAGAAAATTTGTATATAATCCAATCACTCATTATTAAATAATGGGTAATGTTTAGTATAAATCCTGTATTTCTCCATGAAAATAGATTCCAAGTTTTACTTACAAAAATGAAATTGTGCTACCGCATATTTTTATGGGTTTATTGCTGTTGCTATTTGTTTAAATATAATATGAACGTCTTCTGTGCTATAAATAGGACAATTCTATATTAAAAGTCAAATAGGATCTTGATTCCTCTTCTCATGTCTTTCAGAATGCTCAAGTACACCATGAAACTACCAAAGAGACACAGTTCACAGCGTTTCCCACACTGTTTTTGGCCTGTGGGGCCCTTTTGGGATGGCCTCTCATAGAACACATTAGTAGATATCACATTACATAATTACTGTTAAACTCTAAACATATCCTGTGGTGTAAAGGAGTAGGCTGCTCAGTCACTCAGTCATGTCCAGCTCCTTTGCGACCCCATAGACAGTAGCCCGTCAGGCTCCTCTGTCCATGGAATTTTCCAGGCAAGAATACTGGAATGGGTTGCCATTCCCTATCCCAGGGGATCTTCCCCAGCCAGGGATTAAACCTGCTCTCTTGCATTGGCATGTGGATTCTTTAACACTGAGCCACCCTAGATGTAGAAGAACCATAATCGATTTAATCACTTCCCTATGACAGAATTCAAGTAATCGTTATCTTTAATGGATTCCCTGCCTACTTTGGGAAGTTCCCATTCTATTTCTAAAAGAAAATGATTGTCTTTCAACAATTCGAGGATGCATGCTTTCTGCCATTGAAACATTTCAGAAAACCATATGCTTCTCAGCCAGGCAGCAGCAGTCTTGACACTCTTACCATGTGTGTGGACATTGACACTCACTGAACACCCGGGAGTGTTCTGAACACAAAAGAGGCACACCCACTTCAAGCGGTGCTCCTGTGCCAACAGCTCTCCTGGTGGCATAGAGCAGTGATTTGCAAACGTCAGGCGTCCTTGAATTTCCCGGAATAACAGCAGAGAACATGGAAGCTCAGGCTTTTCAAAATGAAGCATGACTTGGGGCTCTGTCATTACCACTTTTCTAAGTGATTCTAAAACTGGCTAAGTTTTTGGTTTTTTGGCCAAGCTTTTTTTTTTTTTTTTTAATGTAAAACTATTTGTTTCATTCTAAATCCAATCACTTTCACAACAGTGAAAATTAGTGACTGGTCAAGGCATGCCACTGTACACGGTGTTGTTTTCTGACTGTGGTTGGGACCTGGTCTTAATCCACAAAGGTGGCAGGAGGGCTTGGGGACCAAGAACATAGAAACACACACAAAAGAAAGGAAAACTACCTCGGCAGAGAGGCAAGGTGGTGAGCCTGCAGTGGGGGTGAGAAGGGGCTCCCTGGCGGGGCTGGGCCAGCAATCCCAAGTCCGCTCTCCTGCCCCAGCTCCTGGCAGAGGGTGAGTGGAGACCTGCAAGGTTCAAGGTTAAAGGCCAAGTTTTTAAAATTACACTAAACAGGTGACAATACTGTGTGTGTCACGGGGAAGGAGGGCATCTAAATGTCATTCAGAGGAATTGAACACTGAACGTGAGGAATTTTAAGAATATCTTAACTACTTTTTTTCTTTCTCTTTTGTGTGCCCAGAGCGAGAGATGATATTTACTCCGCGTCCATTTAAAAGAACTCTTCCAACAAATGGTATTCAAACATAAAATGGAACATTGTGTCACCAGTTTATTGGCAAGCTTTTTTTTTCTCTTTAGAGGAATGTAAAATAAGGACATGTCTTATGATTTATGAGTCCTTCATTTTGCTGGCAAGTCTTTGGCACCTGATCTAATACCTCACATAAAGAAGATGTTTAATAAAGGTCTGATGATAAAAAGCCATCAAAACACCCAGCTCCAGAAGTTGCTCCATGAAAATGTATTGCCTCAGTAAATGTGTCCCAGAGTTATCTTCCTAAAGTACAAATATGGTCACATCTTTGGTCCTTTAAAAACTCTGTTACGGCTGCCCATTTCCTGAAAGTCCAAAGTCCTTAACAAGTGGAACGAGGTATTTCACAAACTGCCCCACGGCTGCCTTTTCAGTCTCATATCCTCTCCTGCCTGCCCCGGCCCGTGTTTCCGCCACACTCAACTGAGGTCCTACAAACTTCACACTTGCTCTCCTATCCCTGAGCTGTCACTTGGGCTCTGCTGGTTATCCTGTCCCCCAATTCCCAGAATGAAAAACCCCTCCTGGTCCTCTTAGCCCAGGTCGAGAACAGCCCCTGGTCATTTTTCTCTGGCTCCCTGGGCATAATTGTACCTGAGAGCAAGTCCCATTGCAGTGTAACTACTTGAGTCACTTGTATTCTCCTCTCTCAGAAGGAGAGCTGTAATTTAGTAACCTGACACCGGATGAGGTTGTTGGCAGGTAGTACAGGTTAGAGGGATGTTTGTTACATTGAATAGAGGGGCGGCCATGAAGGAAGATGCAATTAACCCAGGACTTCCCCGGCTGTTCATTCTTTCATTTGTTCAGCCATCATGTCTGTTTCTGTGTGCCAGGTGCTATGCTAAGCAATGGAAACAGGGTGACGATGAAACAGAAATTATTCCTGTTCTGACAAAGTTTATAATCCAGCAGGAACTGGGGTGCCCCAGGGCCCTGTTGGTGAGCAGCATCACTTTCAAAAGTCCAGTTGTAGAAGCCTTGAAGGAAAATGTGACTTTCCTGAAAAGGCCACCCTGAGCTGGGTCATATTATCTAATTTGATCCTCATCAAAGTCCTATGAGGCACTCAGGGGATACATTCACTTCACCCAATTTATGAAAGAAAATCCACCAAGGTCCCTCGCATATCTTACACTTGGTTCATGTTATTCCCTTGGTTTATAGATTTTTTTTTTTTTTGTCTTTCCCTCATCAAGGCCTCCATATCTTTCAAGTTTAGGTATCAACTCTTTATCCCTCCTCTGGTAAAGTTGGTATGAAATGATATTCTGTGCTAATTTAAACCCACAAGGACTGTTTACAGAGTTAATCGTCTTCCTTTGATGTAGAAGAGGCCTAAAAGGAGAACATTCTATTCAACTATCATTTCAAGGGAACTATCCGGCAATTAGGACTTTAGACAGCAAGAGAAATGAATTCTGCTCTGGGTAGATTTGGTAGAATAATTACCATTCTGGATTACAATTCTACCCTGAAAAAAAGGGAGCTCCCATTCAGTGTGCTGCGTGCATGCTTGCTAAGTCGCTTCAGCCATGTCCAGCTCTTTGTAACGTCATGGACTGTAGCCCACCAGGCTCCTCTGTCCATGGGATTCTCCAGGCAAGAATTCTGGAGTGGGTTGCCACGCCCTCCTCCAGGGAATCTTCCCGACCCAGGGACAGAACATGTGTCTCCCGTGGCTCCTGCATTGCAGGTGGATTCTTTATCACTGAGCCACCCAGGAAGCCCCTGCAAGGGCACACAGGTTGTTCATTTCTTCTGGCTGTGTATGCCGTCCCTGGGAGGCTTTCAACTGTGCATCTACTAAGTCGAGCACATTTTGTGCCTTTGATTTTTAGTTTGTTTTCAACATTTTTCTCATTTGGTATCAAACACTTGGATTCTAAAATATGCACCAAATCATGTATTACTCAGACCTCATTATTTGTTCACTTTGATGAATAAATCTTGCTGAACAGTTACATCAGAAAAAAAGGTCTGGAGGGCAAAGGGCGACCCCCGCTAATTTGCATTCCTCTGAGATTTGTGTGTTTGGCGGCTGAGGGCTTTGGCAACTGCCTCTTCAGAGCTCGCAGAGCCTGCCAAGTTTCACCTCAAGCCTCATGATTTGTTTCGGTGGCTCAGGTGAAACCAGAGGCATTTGTTTTAGAGGGCTTCTCTCCCGGAGTTGTTTGCCCAGGCTGATGGGGCTTCGTCACTAGTTCAGTCATGTGGTGACGCCTGAGCCCCGTGGTTTGCTGTGGGGTCGGGCGATGTGCCACGTAGCCCGTAGGTACCCGGGAGCCGCCGTCTCCACGAGGAAACAACGGGAGGTGGAAAAGCTCCCTCGAGAGACACTCTGTTCATCTGGTCAGAGTGCCTCTCAGAGAACAAAGCCTGGCCCCTTGTAGGAGAGCAAAAGCCACCAGCCGCCTCTTTCTAGGTAGCTTTTCAAGCTTATCATTATGAAGTACAAACAGTCAAACTCCTTGGGAGCAAGTGCAGCCTTTGCTATATGAATAGCTGGACGAATCTCTCACACTGGGGGCTTAATCTTAATAAAAGCCAAGGGCGCTTTTCTTTGCGGGTGAGGAAAGGCTGGAAGGGGGAGCAAGCAAGATGTATTTGCTTGGGGTGGGGGTTGCCAGGGCTGAGGGGCTGGTGGGTGTGGAAAGTTCACTGTGGATTAGGTTTTTCCTTCTGCTATTGGCTAACACTATTTCTTCCCCCCACCTGGTACTGACACATATTAATGGACATTTTCAGATAAAGTCACACTTGAAAGCACCTGCAGTTAAAGGTATCTGCAAGCCCAGAGCTTGACAAACCTGAAATGCTTAAAACAACGTTGTTATTATTAGCCAGTGAAGACCATGTTCCCTGTATTTAAGCCTGGCCAAATCTTCTTTCTGTACCTTCTGTTACAGTTTCCTCTTTCCTCTTCATCCAGAGGGGATACAGAATTTCTAGTGGGTTCTCATAACTACCAGTGGAATTTACTTCTGTGGTACACATATGGTATTTCTGTGTTAACAGATTTCACTTTATATTCAGCTTTTAAAAACATTTTTATGTAGCTGATATTTATATTCTTATCATTTGCCCTCTAGTAAGATTTTATTCTTCTGTAATAATTTTCTCATTTGTAATTCAGTCAGTACCTGGATGTCCATAAAACCTTCACTTTGCTGGATTTGTTTTGGTTTCAGGTACCTCTGATTTATCAAGGTCATTCTGGATCCTTATCAAGCTTAGACTTCCTCAGAGGATATGAAGGCATTGATTAATAGCCTGTGAGTCAGTTGGCTTCCCAGCATATATTTCTTGGAGGATGGAAGTTTAGAAATAAATCCCATTTGCTTAACAGAGGTATCCCAAGCCTCTTTCTAATCCCATCCAGGGTAGTTGTCACACTTCCCATCTTGGTCCCACTTAAAAGCACATTTTTCATGTTATTGCTAACATATCTAATTATGCAAGATTTAGAAAGATTCTTTGGCATATTCTCTGTGTTGCTAGGAATTAAAAAATTCAGTCTAAGCTTTATAACAGTCTGTACTGTCCCATTAAACAAACCATGCTCAAGTTCTGTTCTCTTAGTGTACAAAGAGCTTCTTTGTTACAACAGGGATGGGGTCCCTTGGAAGACTGTCACCCAGCTGCAGAGGCTGTTGGGCTAGGTGTGACCGCAGAATATTGCTTCAATCAGCAGTGATCTTGCTGAATTTTTACAGCAGTGAAGGAACCAGATTAAGAAGGATTTCTACATGGGAAACAAGGGATATGTGGCTTCCTATCAGGATACAGGAAAGCAGTAAATGTAGGGAAACAACAAACTTCTCTGAAAGTACAGAATGTTTCTAATACTCTCTACCAAAGTAGCCTCTTCCTAACACTGATCATTATCATCTTAGTCCAGAACTTAATAACTTTGTCTCTTATCAAGTAATCTTACCTTAAATCTGTTTTTGCTCTAAACACTTGTTTTACTTCATCTTTTAAAACTTTTTATCTTAAATACAAATAACTTCAAACTTACAGAAAAGTACAAAGAATAATAAACTGGAATACCCTTCACCTAAGGTTCACTAGGCGTTAGTATTTTGCCACATCTGTGTTAGCCTTTGATAGGTTGACGGATAGATGTGTATATAGGTTTACATGAATCTAGTTGTCATCTATCTTTTTTTTTTTTAGTTTTTATTTTTAATATTTATTTTTTTATCTGGCTGTGCTGAGTCTTAGTTGCAGCATGTAGGATCTAGTTCCTCGACCAGGGTTTGCACCTGGGCCCCCTGCATTGGGAGCTCAGAGTCTTAGCCACTGGACCACTGGGGAAGTCCCAATTTTTATTTTTAATTGGAGAATAATTGCTTTACAATGTTATGTTGGTTTCTGCCATACAACAATGTGAATCAGCCATAAGTATACATATGTCCCTATCTATTCTTATAAGTGGTAAATTGTACCATGAACATGCACACCTAAGATGGATACGTTAAAAAAAAAAAGACAAATTATTAACTCTCATGCATTATTATTCTTTCTGCTGAACCATTTGAAAGTACGTTGCAGAGTCCATGGCCCTTTACCCTAAATACTTCAACATATGTTTCCTAAGAACAAAGATACACATTTTAAAAATCATACTATAATACAGAATGGGAACAACAACATTAAATATCACAGAGTCCATATTCAAATGTACAAATTGTCTCCAGAGTAGACTTTATGGAATCTTTTTTCCTGATCTAGTGCCCAATCCAGGATCACACGTGGCTTTCAGTCTGTCTCCTAAGTCTCCTTTTATCTACATCAGCTCCTCAGATCTTTTATTTTCATTTTTAAAGACACTTATTGTTTTCTTTCTATTTTACAAACAATATATGTTCATTGCAGACAACAGTTCCTCACCCTCTCTTTTTCTTTAATGATACTTGCTATTTTAGAGATAAAAGTAATAGTAATTTTGAAAGGCACTTTTGCTGACAACGTTTTAAAAGGTGAATGTGATTTATATGACTTTAGATTTTGTTTCAGAAAAATCATCTTTCATATTATAGTGTGGCAGTATACACATTCATACTGAAAAAAGTTTTCAAAATTACGTGGATTTTTACCCACATTCTGCATAATAAAATCCGAAACAATTGACAGTGAGTTGCTGGTTTCCCTTTATATAGGATAACTTATTAACTATTAATTATGTAACAAATTTAGTTATATGTTTAAATATATAAAAGTTTAAAAAATACTTTTCACAGACATTTTGTTTAAAATTCTATACTAAGACAACAAACCTCAATAGAGAAAACAGGCAAGAGCTATGAACAGGAAATGTAAGGAAGAGGTGACTTAAAAAACCATTGAACATGAAGAGAAGTTCAGTTTCATAAGTAACTAAAGAAATGCAAATTAAGACAATAATAAGAGACTGCTTTGTGCCTATTATATTGGCAAGATTTTGAAAGCCATATAATGCCAAGGGTCCCTACTCTAGCTGGCGATGGAATCTGACTTAGGGCCGGCCAGGTACACAGTTACTAGCAACTTATGATGTATCTCATCTGACTCAGAAAGATGAGCTGGGAGAATCCTGTTTGTTTCTTGGGCCTCTGTATTTAGCAATGAGCAAGTTAGAAGGGAGAATAAAAGTCAGATGAGGCAGAGCAGAACCAGAGGGCCAGAGCGATGCATCCGGGCAGTCAGAGCAATGAGGGGAGAGGCTTGGGGCAGGTGAGGAAGCCTGATTCTGCAAAGAACACAGCAACACCCCACCCACCTCCCCATCCTCCGCTGCACAGAGTGATTTATAACAATTAACAGAGGGGCCATGAGAGACACCATGGGAGCAAAATGATCCATCTCAGTTCCTGCCTGCTTCCCAGCTCCTAATCCTGTGCGGCTGTGGGTATTCTCTAGCTCTCCCCTTCAGTGGAGTATAGTGGGGGTGTATTAGGGAGAGAAGACAAGACAAAAGAAGACCTTCATAATTTAAAAGGAAAATGACTTCAAAGATGCTTAAACTTAGCTAAACAATCAATCACATGTGAAAGTAGAATAAAGACATTCTTGAACAGGTAGTAAGAATCCACCCTAAAATACCAGATGAATTCAGGATGTTTCTTGATGATTTTTTTTTAAAATGCCAACATTTAATCAAAATCACTTAAATTCTTCTGAAGTTATAGTAAGTCAGTAATGCCCGGTATTGAAAAGATGAATTAAAACCCAGACTTTATACTATACAGTCTTTCAACATCTGTTCAGACAGTGTTCTAGGTTGTCACTAAAAGTATATTGAAAAATTAGAATATTCTAAGCATGATAAATGAGCCATGGACCAGGTTGGCCGCAGGGTGTTAATGGAGCAGTAGAAGAGTCAGACAAGAAAGGAAAACTGCTAATAATCTAGAGCTCATGAAAAGGACACAACAGTAGAGGCAGATTCCAGGTACAGTGGAGGCACAGAGAAGGCCGCTGCAAACTCCACCCAGGACTGTCTTTAGGGAGGGGGTCTATTTGAGCAAGGTGTGGAAAGATACAGTAGGAAGCAGCTTGGGATGCAGGCAGAAGGTGCTGGGGGGATGGACTTCATGGAGAAGCTTTTGGAACATCTGCAAGGCCGGGAAGCAAGAAATGGGGTGTCATTCAAAACTGCTGAAACATGGGGAGTGAAGAACAGAACCTGAGGCTGAAGTGGAAGGCAGGGGCAAGTTCAGGAACAGCAAACTCAAAACAACTTAAGGGAAAGGAACTCAGATCAGGGCAGGCTGAAAACAATGTGAAGTGGGAACAACCCACCGACTTTTCTGCAGCAGATGAGATAACCTGAGCAGGCTCAAACCGACCGAATGTGAATATGCTTGAAGACAGAAAGAAAATGGGACCCCCAAATCTGCGTGCACAGGATTCTTATGCACAGTAATGTTGGTAATTACTGCTGAAGCAGGAGTCCTAAAGTGGGGAGGGAAACACAGTAGTTACAAAACAGTAAACCAATGACTACCAGCAAAGGAAGGAAGTATCTGTGCTTATAAATGCAAAGTATTAATACAACTATTCCAATCAAGTTGCTAGAAACAAAAAGAAACAGGATGGTGTCTTGAAAGTATGTCAAATAGAATATGACTGGTGATAGTATTTAAGGGTGGGGATTTTGCAAAAAGTATAAATGGTTCATGGTGTGTATTACAGGAACGTCCCTGAAGAGATGAAATTTTAAGGAAGTGTGGGATGAGATCCATCTAACTGAGGAAGTAAAACTATTCCTGCTTTGAAGGTAGTTTTAAAATAAAAGAGTCTTAATTTGGTTTGGATTTTCTGAAGTATTTTAATATTATGAATAAATCATAAATGAGTTAAAGAGTCATTTTCCACAGTAGGAGACAATAGGAATTTTTAGAATTTTATTTTAAAGTTTGTATTACGGAAAAGTATATTAAAGTAATACATGGAATCCATAAGCAACACTTCATTAAAATATCCTAACTGGTTTGGTTATTGTGGCCACATATAATGAGTCAAAGGACTTTGTTTCAGCTGAGAGGCTACAACACTATCATTGAAAAACACAAAGTATTGACATAACTGCCCATATTTGCCAGTCTCCTTGAGGCTATGAGGAAGGTAAACCCCGTTTTAACAATGGTTTCAATTACTGTTGCTACGGTGATTTGCATGTTATTAACCTGGATAGACACAAATCTGTGTATTGAGAAGGGCTCCCCTGGCTCAGAGTCACATGGCTCTGATAACAGAAGTTCCTCCTGAAAGGTGAAAACTCAAGAGCACTTGTATTATGGGTGAAATATTGAGAATGATCACAGAAGCTACCCTCCTCCCAAAATGATGAGTTCGATGAAAAGAAATTAACAAGCTGTGTCGGGGCGTCGCACGTGATCAGCCGTGCTTGCTAAGTCTGTCTGTTGGTTGTTGCTATGACTACGAAAAGCCAGTGGAACCCAATGAGCTGTCTGCAAGCAGTTGCTGGGAGGACCAGCCATTTTACTTATGGAAAACAGGGTGGCATATTCTGCCGAGCTTTACCCTGGAAGAAGCATTTTTTAAAAAAATCTATTTGAGGGAAAAGAGAAGCGGTGGGCATGTTAGTATACAATTAGCATGGCCAGGCATGCCTGCCAGCTGCCGTTTGGACAAGCTGTTGACTGCTTTTCCTAGTAGCTGATCTGAGAACGTGGAATGCAAGGAGATAACGTTGCCTATCTGCTATCACACAGCAGGAAAGGTTTTTGTCTTGGGAAGGCTCGCCTGGCCTGCAGTGTTATCTCGGCAGCTCTCTAGCTGCTTACCCTGAAAACTACTGACCCCGCAGGAGGTGTTTCCGGCTGCAAACACCGGGCCGCTGCGTGGCTGTTGCCTATGAGTGGCAGGTCTGAAGAAGCAGGTGTGTGCTCCGATGGGCACTGGACTGTAACGCGGGCGGCGCGCTCGGGCTTACCTGCTTCCTGTTAACAGATTGTTGGCTCAGAGAGCATCTGCCTGCACACTGAGGCCGAGGCTGAGAAGGAGGGTCCCGTGTAGCCACTTGACCGACAGAGGTAAGCCTTTTTGTCCTTTCTCCAGCACAGCCTAACAATAACTCTGGGCAAAACTTCACCTAGACGTTTACATTCATTGTTGGTTCTTTGGCTTTACCAAGGCAACACACACACAGACACACACACACACATAAAATAGTGTCAGAGACAGAATTTTTTTAGTTAAGTTCAGGTTCTAGAAATCATAGCGATTTTAAAAAAAAATTCCTAATATGCCTTGGGGTTTCAGATAAAAATTTGCTGTTCTAACACACCATGATGGCTTGTCCTTCTGGACAACCTTCATAATCAACAACCTTTCCCCTTTAGAAACAATGGAGGCTTTTATAACCTGCACTTTGACATACATTAAGACAATTACCTTGAAAATCAGGACTGGAAAACTGTGAGGCATTTATTTTTAAGCCTCTGAAATGATGTATTTAACTCTTAACACACCTCTATATACATTTATATTAAGGAATTCTGTTCCCTATGTAGGTCATAACGGCCAGTGGATCATGCCCCCTGCTTACTCTGAGCAGAGTCTTGGTGTGCTGTTTGGTTTAGTTGGGGGTAGTTGTAAAGCAAATAGTGTAGGTATTGGAAGCTGCTCACACGTCCTCCCTGAGTATCATGCATGCCACGCTAGCCCAGAACACAACACCCTCATTGTGCGCCCTAGCTTGGAATCCAGGCAAAGAAAGGAAGTGAATCGCTGCATTGAGTTCAAGCACAGCATTACTATGTGACGGTAAAACTTCTTTTATTGCACAACTTTTCTCACAAGCAGATAGGTTTCAGAGAGAGAGAGAGTGAAACCAAAAACACAACACTCCTCTGACAGATGTACTAATATTTGCAGTGGATGTTTGCTATCCATTGCTACATGATAATAGCACAGATTTTGAACTGCCGTAGGAATTGCTCCTTACTGAGTATAGGCTCTTAGGAACAAAGCTGTTACTGTGGGTTGAAATTGGTCAGTCAAATTGAAATACCTGGTAAGGAAATGATCAAATAACGATTAAGTTCTATTTCAGCAACATTTCAGCTTTAGGTAAATCAGTTCTGTTCTTGGTCTATTGGAAAATGTCAGATCATTTACAATGCTATAGAAAATTTCTAAGGAAAAATACTGTGTTGAAAATGTTGAATAAAAACCTGTAAGTGCCAAAGATGAAATCTACCATGAAGTGTAAAATAAATAGGATCTGAGATCTACTTCTAAGAAATATATCTTTATTTGCTATCCTTTTACCCAACCTGTGCATGACACAGGATACACCTTTTAAGTATGATAATATAATTTTCATAGTTATGTATGAGTGTACATCACCTGTTTCACAAATATAGCGATGTCCTTATGCCCTCAGATAAGAGAGTTATAGAGCACAAGGAGAATAGTTTAGAAACTTCTGTTCTAAATGTCACCAATCAAGATACAGAAATATTTTAAAAAATCAAGATATAAGCAATCTCAGTCCAGAAAATCATCTCCAAACATTTAATGATAAGAGCTCTAACTAGGAATATTGTTTGTTTGTGTGTGAGACAATGTATAGGATAAAATAGTGAGGTGATAGCCTTGTACTTCACTTACGTTTAACTTTCAAAGCAAAGTTGAACTAACAGATTTAGTTGTGAGTCAAATTTTATAAATAACATCAGCCAAGAAAGTGAGTCTGCTATAGCAAAAGGAAAGGTGGGAAAAGTCTCTCATCGACTTAATTCCTGTTGGAGCTTTGCATGGCAAAAGGAATTTTTAGAATTAACACAGTGAAAAGCGCTGCAGCAAGAGAGGATCTTGCATTAGTTTTTCTTGGGGGAGTTTTTAGAAGAACCAGGTGTGACGTACCGAAGGCTGTGTCCTGTAGCCTTTGCATGGCACCATGTGTGACGGGAGTCAGGCTCTGGGAAGAGGGGCGTGCAGACTTCATACCTGTGTTTTCTTCCTACGTTAATAACCTTTGAGGTGATGTGCTCTGAAAGATTAGCAGTCTAAGTCCACTACTGCACAGCGCATCTGCATAGTTACGAACGCAACAATTTTGATAACCAGACGCAGAGATGTAAATCCCTATCTTCCAAGACTCTGCACCTTTTACTGTTTTCTGCTACTTCCCAGCTCACCTGCTAGCAATAGCAAATACTTCGTAATTTCCCAAATGCACTATACCAGACGTAGGCAAAGCTCGTCTCCTCTGTATAGATTTTTTTTTTTTTTTTTTTAATTTTTTTATTAGTTGGAGGCTAATTGCTTCACAACATTTCAGTGGGTTTTGTCATACATTGATATGAATCAGCCATAGATTTACACTTATTCCCCATCCCGATCCCCCCTCCCATCTCCCTCTCCACCCGATTCCTCTGGGTCTTCCCAGTGCACCAGGCCGGAGCACTTGTCTCATGCATCCCACCTGGGCTGGTGGTCTGTTTCACCATAGATAGTATACATGCTGTTCTTAAATCACCCCCACAGCGGCAGCCACCTGCCAGGTACGCTTCAAAATCCAGCTAGAATGTCTCCCCTGACACTTCCTCACCTTCTGCTTCAGCTCCATCCAATCTTATGTCTGTAGTGCTGCCCACCGCACCCGATTACACTAGTCTCTGATCAAGGGCTTCCAGAGTATTACTGACCTCTGAACGTACTTTGTCGAGTGTCTAGAACTTGGCATTCTGACATTGTACTGGTAACCTCGACTTCACTGTTTTCCTATTAGTTACCATAAATATGGGCTTGATCTTAAAGCGGAAGTCCTATTATCCATTATACTGCATTTGGTCAGAGAAACTCAAAACATCTAAAAACAGCAATGAGCCTTTAATTTCCCTGATTTGAAATTGTAACTTCAAGATCACAATTTAATAGAAGGACTACATTTCTTGTAATACATCAGAATTTTCTCAAGGAAAATTTTACAATATGTAAGTTTTAAATAAAACCAACTTAAAAGCTTTAATATCTAAAAGATACTGTTTTTCTACTTGTAGCTATTATAGAATTTGCAGGGGGAAATAAGCACCATAAATATCCCTATTAGAAATATGCTCTAAAATCAGGTCATTTAAAATTAATATTGAATTGATGATGATGATTAGTAGTTGACTATAAAAATGTTAGTTATGGAATTGTTTTCCATACTAAAGTCAGAGGAAAGTAGAGGCCATGAACTGGGAAGAAACCAAAGGATTAATGCCTACAATAGCAGAATTTCTTTTGATTTTCCGTATAAACCTGAAAGGTTACAGATAATAACTAGTTACATTATACTTTCCCATAACTTGAGTTCCTGGGTCATGGAGAGAATTGTTACACTCTTGTACAGGTATGCGTTTGGTTATAGAGACTTCCCACTCTTTTTTCTATATTAGATGGCATGATTGTTATTTTTTAAAGCCTAAATTTTTACAGTTGTTTTATGGAAAATTTATCACAATGTTGTAATAAAAATGAGAATGCATCAAAAGTTACATTAAGAATGAATAAATATATAATCCCTCATCTCTAAGATACCCATCTAAAAAGCAAAAGTTGAAATTAATATGAGTTCTTATACACAAAGTGGCAAAGATTAGGGAATTTAAAACATCCAAATGTTTGTAATTACTAAGCCAAATATTTAGGAAACCACCTAAATTCATATTTCTGGACACTTTTACACTATTTTCCAGCATTGAACTTTATAATCAACATAAGATATATAGTAACTCTTAAGTATCTTGTTGTCCTTTAAAGGCTTATTTTTACTATCTTCTAGCTGTTATTAATGTATAGCATGCTAATTAAATAATAGCTAAAGTTGAAATTGATTCTAGTTGTCTTAAAGACTAACCATGTTAAATCAATTATTTTAAATTGTATATAGTAATTAGATTTCAGGAAACATGATTCCATAGTATTTCTGTATCATTTTTAAGATTTTCTTTTTTAAGTAACTATGTTGAATGTCAACATATAAGTATTTGACATTCAAATGAAATGAAGGCGCTCCTCGCATTTTGTAATGAAGTATTGTAATATATAATTGTGTTAGATAATTTTCTAAAAGTTCCTCAAATAATTTAATCATAGATGTCTGTTAAATCCTAAATTGTTACTGCAAAGAATTATATGGAGATTTTCAAGATCTCTTTATCTACATTTCTGAGAGAGTTAAGACATATACATTTAGCTATAAGGGAACACTTCTATAATTAATTGAGTTCTAAATATTGATGGATAAGAACCCTCATTCCAGGTTAAGCTTGTTTAAGATTATCTTATTTGAATATATGACAAAGAATCATCAAAAAGAGGGTTTTATTTTGAGTTTCAGCAACATGATATATCCGTATAGAACTGTATTATACTTTAACCCTCGTCTGCTAAACAGAAGCTTTGCCAACCAAGAATTTAGTCAAAAAGACAGTGGCTTCTTCTTCCTCATGCAGGTCTGGTATGATATAGATCCAGGATTAATTTTGCACCTTTGAAAAGCATTATTTGAGCCAAAATCCAGAAATCTTTCACTTTTCCTAACTCTAAGCAAAAGTCTCACTTTCAAAGAAAAATTTCCTACCTGAAAAAAAAAAAAAAAAATCTAGCCATACTCTCACTATATTTCCTAATTTTTTCTATCCACATTAGAATTTAAGAAAATTTTATTTTTAATAAGAACATTATTTTAAAGTTTTAGTTATATTTTTGGTTTTTAATGTACACTGTTGCCTACTTTTAAAAATTTTGACTTTTTGAGTAACCTAGACATTCAGTTCTTCTAACTTTCCTTTGAGATGTCCTCTCAACAGTTGGTGTAAATTACACGCCAAAAAGTCTTTCTTATAATGAATCATATCCTCTGCTTTAAGTAGGAAAGTTAATCCAACCAGTTAGAAATACTTCTTCCTTTTAGATTTCCTTTCCTGATCAATTTTTCAGGAATAGCTGAAAGTGAGGGGCAGAATAAAACTCTCAGGCTCCAAGCTTTCTGACTTTCTACTAAATCTGGTATCTTCTAGAGACAAATGTGGCTTTAAGGATCAGCCAAAAGGAAGCCAAACAAACTGTACCAAAAATAGGCTTCTAATCAAGAGCACTTGTTACAAAAATCCCTAAGAGTCCAGGCAGGGAATAGTATAAAGAATGGAAACTTTTTTAATGTAGCCACACAAATATATGCAAATGAGACATTCTAAGGAGATACTGGCCATGTTGCAGAAAATGTATTAGTATAAATGTTCATTCTATCTGCCTCTTTAAATTCGCTGTTGCTAATTCTAGTCGGGGGTAGTTATCTTCTTTGGAAATATTTAGTCCTGCATGGAGGTGGCGGATGGAAAGAAACATGCTTAAGCTTTTGACTGTGTGAGGACTCATCCTCCACCTGTGGACACATCAGCTACTTCTGCCTCTTTGGATTCTTTTGCGATCAGATCTTAATGTTTAATAAGGTTTTCCTTCACTTTACACGTTAACCAAAAAAAATTTAAGAAAGCAATGCTTGGTTGTTTACAAGGGAGCTTTTTCACAGATTATCAAGATGTCTTCACACATCAAAAGATTTCAAATTTCTGCGCTACAGTTAACAAAGGGAAAGAGATTAGATAACAGTTTCAGCTGTTCTTGTGCTAACCACGTCATCTGGTGAACTGTTTGAGCACTTTCTGAAACAATCACACTTCATCTGTCAGGTATATAGTTGCAGTAGAATAAATACTATTATATCCTGTGGGGATAAATAACTTTTGAAAGAACTTGCCTCTCAGTATCCAGATGTGGAGATGTATATATCAATAGCATAGCATTACTAGTAGTGAAGATAAAAATTTTATAACTTAATTGTTCTGGAGCAGAGTGAATAGACTTGTGTTGGCTGATACACCTGGAGCACTGGCTTGAACCGGTTTAGTTAAAGGAAGATGCTGACTGTAGCAAGACCAGGAAAAGGTACAGATTGCTTGCGCAGAATTAAAGTTCCAGGGACAACTCAGCCTGCTTTGCAAGGGCAGCTGGAAGCTTGTAGGCACGTAGCAGACAAGTTGATTTATTAAATATTCAGTCATTATTTCTAGACTGAATGAATGGATCAGTTTTCCCCTTGATGTTGTGCTAATGGCAACATGTTGACCAGAAGATGTTGCTTGAATTTAAAGATTTAAAGGTCACTGACAAAATTTGCTGAGGTTTTTTTTTTGGAAATCATGAAATTTGAGATGGAAAAAATGATGGAAAAATTTTAAAATGCTATTATTTTTTAAAATAAAATATAGTCTTTCTGATGAGAAGCACTATAACAATGATATAAAGCAGAAGTATAACCAGAAGCTTAGATAAAACTCAAAGAACATACATCATTTAATTCAGACACCAAGAAAAATTGATTTCCACTCTTTTAACTTTCTTAAAATCTCTGGTTACCATCACATTCATCAAAATATGATCAACACTAAAGAGTAAGAGTATCTTGTGCCTTTTAGGTAAGCGCAAGATAAAAATGTTAAAACCTAGAGTTACAAAAATTAAGAGGTTTATTTTAAGGCTTTAGACTATAGTTAAACAGAGAATTCAAGACAGAAAAAGACATCCATCTGGGAGATTTTTTCAAGTTAAAAACCATAAGAACTGGGAGACCTTCCATGGCCAAAGAAAATATCTGCTCTGATTAAACTCAAGAAAACAATGAAAACTGAATAACAAGATTTCAATAAACTGCAGAAAAAATTGCTCAGTTTTTTCAATCCAAAAGGTACTACTACTAATAAAAAATTACATAGACTTTACTCATGCTAGCTACTATCTGAAGAGCTTTACATGTATTAGCTTTTTGTTGTTGTTGTTACCATATGTCACCATACAAAGATTTTACATAGTTACTGACTGTATTTCCCACTCCCTACGTTTCATACCCATGACTCATTTATTTTGCAAGTTTGTACCACTTAGTTTTCCTCACTTGTTTTTTTTCCTCCCCTCAGCTCCTCCCCTCTGGCAGTCACCTGTTGGTTCTCTGTATCTATGACGTCTGTTTCTGCTTTGTGATGTTTACTCATTTGTTTTGTTTTTTAGATTCCACATAAAAGTGAAGTCATATAGTATTAGTCTATCTGTATCTGATTTATTTCACTTAGACCTTCTAGGTCCATTCATAGGTATCACAAATGGCAACACTCCATTCTTTTTTTAGGGCTGAATAATATTTCTCTCTCTGTATGTATGTATGTACATATATATGTACATAGATACACACACATTCCACATCTTTATCCATTCACCTTGTGATGGACATTTAGGTTGCTACTGTATCTGGCTACTGTGTGTGGAGTTTACTCTGTGCTAGCTACTACCCCAAGAACTTTACATATGTTAACTTTTAATGAAGGATCTGAGAATTCATGAAGCTTTTAAGGGTATTTTAACTGGAATTTTCCACAATGGGATCTTAAATTAGTCCCCAAAGAGGGACTGAATGAATAGCACATTTAGTTGCTCCTTCTAAGATGCTCTCATATCAGTTTGTAAATTATGTTATTTTTATCTAATTTTAAGGAAGTTTTCCCTATATATGTCTCATCTTTCCATATGAAAGTGAATTCCATGAGGGAGTGATGGTGTTTTATGTCCATTTTTACCTCCATCAACTTGTCATGGGAATGGCCAAGAGTAGATGAGTTTGGATGATTAGCCCAAGTAGTCTATTAAATCAATTTCAACAAATAAGATTGACACCAAGGAAAACAGATGGAGTCAAGGTAATAAAAAACTGTATGTGATTCCATGTAACCATCATGAGAAGAATTCAGTTTATGTATCTTTAAATGTTTGTTGTTTTGTTTTGCTATGGTTTTACTGTTTGTTTGTTTTTGGTTAGTATGCTTTTCATTTAAAGCACTAAGTTAAATGTCAGAGCCATCCTTCTTAATACAGGGGACCTCCTCAATAGAGGAAATCATGACACAACCAAAAATGTTCCTGCTCACTTAAACCACTTTAGATTTTCCCCCCAGAATTTAATCTCCTGAACAAGTTAACTATATGTTTGTATCTCTGACAATCAAGGAAGCAATAAAAATGTGGGAAAGAGCGTTTATCTCCTTTACCAGAAAAACTTATTCACTTGTTGAAAATACATCTGTTTTGGGAAAAGGGTTTTTTCTTAGATCAAAACTTCAGATGACTGGTAATATATTCTGAATTCTTTGACACTGACTTTACTTAGAAACATGACTTTTTATATTATGTGTAGTCTACAAGCCAGTTATATTACTGACTTCCTTTCAAACATAAATTTAATTTTAGAAGACTAACATAACTAATTTATATAATTAATATGACTCTTTTCTTGAATTTAAAAAACCTTCCTTCTGAAGTTAACAATGTGCTTTTAATACATTTAAAATTAACTTTTAGATTTATTGGCAGCAGAGAGGAGTTTCGTCATTCTCATTTTATAAATAAAAGTAAATGAAACAGCCATGAATAATCTAATTTAATTTGAAAATCACCTTCCTTTTGACCCAAAGTCCCAAATGTCCTCTCATATTGACAGTTCTCTGGTAAAATAATTGCACCTGATGTATGTATTATTATGTGATGTATTAACACATCATAATCATTTTGAACCCTAAACTTTTGGTTCCTTTGGGATGAACTGGGAAAGCATACCCCTGAAACTCTTGTTCACTCCTCTTGGCACTAACATTTAACTTTGCAACTGTCAAGAACTGAAAGATTACGATCATAAAATTTAAGCTTCCTGGGGAGTGTTCCATTCACGAACTGCCTTCCCAGACTCCTCTGCATTCTGTTTTTAACCCAGTCTGCCAGAGGAAGTGCTGACTTCCATGGTCCAAAGAAAGCCCAGGGGGGAGGAGAGGACAAGGGCTTAACAACTAGGACCCAGGAGGATCCCAGTCTTTCAAGTATTTGCTATTGGATGAGGTCATTCAACTAAAAGAGCTAGGAGTTCAGTAGAAATTAGGAAATGTCACATGTTCTGATTTCCAACCAGAAGTAAAGCATTTCTTTTGAAATCAACTTCTAATTTTAATGACAGAAACCGAAATACAGTTCCGTTTATGCTCTTTTCCTCTTCTAACTGTTACAAAGACCTAGACCAACGCTATTCCCTTTTACAACAAAATCTGAGTTCCTATGAAGTTTCATGTCTTACATTTTAGGGAGATACTGCAGGTACAGAAATGAAATATTGATGTATCCAGTAAGTCTCAAATTAAAACAATTTCCATGACAATTTACTCAGTCTTCTTTAATGAAACACTTGCACAGTTCATATACAGAACCAACATTCTGTTGTTTGGCTCCCTGTATGTTATTTTGTGTTATGAGAAGTGTAAAGCATTTTTTGAGAAATCCGTGCACACTCTTATGTAATGCACCTCACAGAGTGACAGTATTTTATCTGGCCAACAAAACGAATGGTTTGTTGTTGTCTAACATTAAGAAACATCACTTCCCAAAAGGTCAGATGACTATATAATTGGTCAGTGCATTCTTTAGGAAAATAAAATCAGAACTGCATCTGACAAGTATAATGTCAGGGACAGACAATTTGAAAACTCTCCTCAAGCTAGATTTGCCCAGCAAACACATCAGAACCACGAGTCCATAACTGCTAAGTAGACGAGAATATCTAGAGTCCCCTGTTCCTGCAGTTGGTCTTGACCACACACTGACAAGAGTCTCTAACTCCCTTTTCTTTCCAGACTTCTGAAGATTGTTGTCTCAATTGCTGGTATGTTCACATCAATTAGTTCGCATCTGATTTTATCTGATATTGAAAAGAAGGCTTTGATAGGGAAAATAGGGGATGAGAGAGATGCTAAGTTCTGAGAACAATGTAAGGAGAGACCAGACTCAAATACAAATACCAAAGTTTTAATTGTATATTTAAAAATCATTCTTGAATTTTCATATCATTCATTTTTTTCATTTATTGCATCCTCGAGGACCTACAATGTGTTCAGCATGGATAAAAAGATAAGAAAATGAAACAGAGAGACACTTAAAAAGCTTATAGTTTAGTAATAGAGATAAGACAGGAACACTCATTTTTATAATTAGAAGATGAAGAGTGATAAGTACTATAAGGGAAGTATAATCATGCATTTATGTATTTCCTCAAAAGACATGCCTTTGTGTAGTTTGATATTGAGCAAAAGTTATTTTTCCTATTGAAGTTATGAGCACTACCAGTGTAATTTTGCTGGGAAAAATAAATAAGGATTAAAAAAATAAATTATCTCAAAGGGTTTTTGAGGCTTAACTAGATTATAAAGGCTAAGTGTGTAGAATGGGGCCCAGCATGTAGAAGATGCTCACGAAGTACTAGCAGTATTGCATTGGCCAAAAAGTTCGTTGAGGTTTTCAGTACCATTTTAGAGACAAACCTGAATGAACTTTCTGGCCAACCCAATATTATTAGCAATCATGTATATATAAAAGAGTTAAGTAGAGAGGCATGTGCTGTGATCCTGCACGCTCTCCAAGTTCAGTGGTAACTTGCCAGACTCTCAGTTCTTGAGAACTGTTCACAGTCTTCAGGGAAGAGAGGAAGGATGCCGATGATGACCAAAGAGCATCAGAAATACCAATACAGAGGTGAAGGGACACTCAGATCAACTCACCTAAGTGTTTGGGATGCATCTCAAACAAGGACTGCTCAACACTTAAAAATAGGTGATTCTCACTCAGAGTGGTATGGCATCCATGGAAATGTAGGGCATCGCAGGATCTACTATGCTTGTTGAGGGGCTCCCGAGGCATCAACGAGGAAACATTTGGGGCATAGAGAATATGTGGGCTCTTGCCTTGGAACGCACCGAGCTCCGTGATTGACGAACAGTGTGTGCTGAAGCACCAGAGCAAGAAGGAGGTATCCTAAGGACTGAAAGTCAAGTCGTTGGGTGTGGTCGGAACACAGGGTGCTTGACATGAACAGAGAGAAGGTAACACGGACAAGAACAGCAGAGCCAGACGGTGGCATCGGGTGTCACGCTCAGGTAGATGAGAAGGCTTTGGAAGAGTTCAAACGGGAAGGTGAAATACTGTAATAAGATTTCCATTATAAAACTTCTATTCCGGTATAAAGTGCAACTGGGGTGGGGGCAGGTGGTGAGACTAAATTCAAGGATTTCACAGAGGATGGTGCAAATTACAGGAAGAACACTGCCCCTGACCTTGACCTTTTATCCCTTAAGGATGTGGAAACATGACATTGGAGTTTCAGAAATTTCAGGAAACTTTGATTATCTGTGTTGAAATTTCATACAAATGGGAATTGCCATGTAATAAGCACAGCCTGATGCAAAATGAAACTCTGAGACTCCTTATTCAAAAATTATTGATAATTTCAAGATGAAGACCATAAAGTATTAAACCCAGCATCTGCCCTTTCTAAGTACAGAACCAGGTATAAATGCTTAGGTTGTTGTTCAGTTGCTAAGTTGTGTCTGACTCTTTTATGACCCCATGGACTGTAGCCCACCAGACTCCTCTGTTCATGGGATTTCCCAGGCAAGAATAGTGGAGTGGGTTGCCATTTCCTTCTCCAGGGGATCTTCCTGGACCAGGGATTGAACCCGTGTCTTCTTCATTGGCAGGTGGATTCTTTACTCCTGAGGCACCACAGGCCCATAAAGCCAAACCTGCACACAGCTTCCATTTTTATTCATCATATGTGAACACTGTTGCCTTTTGTGCATCAAACTCAATGGACTTAATAAGATGAATAATGAGTTTGACTACCGTGGGGGTATCACTACTGGCAGCCACTTTTCCTGGCTGGAGGAAAATCAGCATCTCCCCAGGCTGGGGCCCTTGGATGCGTGAGTCTTGGATGCGTGAGTCCTGCCATACCCTTCCCATACTCCACACGGTAGGACCTTGGTCATGAGAACACTGTCACCTCGACCCCTGCATCATGTCAAGGGGGCCCTTGAAGTTCCCAATGTGGGAGGGATCTGGAAGCTCATTTATCTTCTAGCTTCTAGAAAACCCACTCTCCCACCCTTTCCCGTGGTAAGAGGGCATTCCAACATGGAAGTGGGAAGATCGAGCTTCCCAGAGGATGGGGGAAGGAGCACTGGGTCAAGGAAGCATAATCTGGAACTCTCTCGGATAAGCCCAGTAGCTCCAGAGTTTGGGGTGGGCTGTGTGCCTGCAGTTCTAGGTCCAGGCCAAGGCTTGAAGATGCATTTGGATTTTTGTATTTATGGATTTCTGTGAGTGGAAGGTCCTCGACCCTAACAATGTCAACATACTGATCAGTGTCAGAACTTCCCTGCAGTACATCACAAATGGAAGCAGGGATCTGCCTCACTGAATAGCGCCAGGTGCCAAGATGGCCCCAGACACTCAGGAATGTGAGTGCGCCCCCCAAGACCCCCTACTCTGATCCTGCTTTGCCCTTCCTCCTCCTCCTCCATCTGTCTCCATTCTCCTTCCCGTCTGATGTTGTTTCCTTATGTGGTTGTTATAAAAATCCAGATTACAGTTTGAAGTCCCAGTTAATTGTATTTAGTAAACAATTTTATGCTCTTTATTGTTGGCTGCTGATTTTTAAAGGTCAGTAAATTACAGTATGAATTAAGTACTTTTAAAGTTTCAATAGCCCATAACTGCTTTCCCCTTTGTATGAGCCTTGTCAAAGATAAATTTTCTCTAATTCTGCATCAAAGTCCCTCCAGTTTTTTTTTTTTTTTAAGAATGAGCCGGGCAGGCCTGGGAGGTGCCTACAGGGTAGAGTAAGGTCCGGTCATGGGTGTGGCCTTCAAGAGATGTAAGTACAGGTGTGTGATTTAACATCTTTCAACCACAGGTCTGGAACCAGGTAAATGAGGATATTATGCCTGGCTCGTAGGCCCATTAGCTCTGAAATATGAAATAATTAATGCAAAAGTACCCACAACAGTGCCTAGCACATAACTGGCTCTCAATAAATGATAACTCTGCCGTCAAAAGTCTCCTGGGATGAAAGAGAAATGGGGATCTAGCAGAGAGATCTTGACATAATAGATTGGGCCCGGGACAAAAACTACGTACTGCAAAATGATCTAAATGAATTGCCACAATAGATAATGTAAAGCGTCTTAGTGTAAAACCCACCAGACTTCCAGTGATCACATAGTTCTTAAATTTGACCTTTAAAACTCAAAGAAGCTTTTAGAAGAATCTAACCCACATACTTTTGTATCTTCTGGTTATCACCGAATTATTTCACGCCAAGGCAAACTTCGCAGAGTTATTAAGTGAAAACACCGTGTTAGGATAGAATGGGGGAGATCATTATTTTTAAAGATCCTAATTCCAAATAGCCATCCCGCCATTAACTGAGCTAATAGAGAAGAATTTTAATGAGCCCTACAATCCCAAAGGACTTGCTTCAGAATGCATTGTAGGGTCTTTTGCCAATAGATTTACCTACTTAATTATGTTTTTCTTGAGTTGATCTAAAATTAATCCTCAAGTCACGTGGTGTTGAGCTTAGTGATCTGCAACTGTTAGTTAGGAATGTAAAATAACAGTAAGTTTTCTTATAAATGTTAGCTACCATTCACTGAATGCATACTGTGTTGGGCAGCTTGCCAAATTCTTCAAATACCTCTCACTGACTATTCACAAAAACACTCTGATGAGGGTATTATTCTCATTTTACGGAAGAGGAAACAGGGTCTGAGAAGTTAAACATCTTGTACGGGGTCACACTTGTGGGGAAGGGAGGAATCAAACTTGGGCCAGCCAGATTCCAAACCGGTGCTCTAACATTTTTCTAGATAGATTCTTTGTGGGAACCTCTGACTAGCTCCCCCCAAAATGTTATAATTCCCATGTTATCCTCCTCTCTATATTTTTCCTTTGTGGATTCTATAGAAATATTTACTTACCAGACTATACCAAGTATCTTTATTCTCAAAGACCAGAATCAACACAACAATAGAATTAAGGAGGGGGGAAACATCTAGAAGGCAAATAAGGATTATCTCTCTGTGGTGAGATTGCAGATGAAATTTTCTTTTCTTCTTTTGCTTTTTCATATTTTCTAAATCAACCTTGAGTTTTGAAAATTTCAAAATAAGGAGATGCATATTAGTGAGGGCCGAAGGAAATCTGTGGGGCACCAAAGGCACTTAGACATCTCAATCTGAGGTTGCAAAGCAAAGCAATAGAAACTTAGAACAAAAAAAAAAAAAATGAATCTCTGGTTATACATATTTATCAATTTCCTTTTATTGTCACAATTTGCTTCCATTTTAGTTTGGGAGACTATTTGGAAGATGTACCACTAGAAATTGATCACTGCCAGCTTGAATTCTTTGTGCTCAATGTCAGTGGGCCTGTTTACTGGTAGTGATGGTTTTACCTCCGGATTAAGAATGATTAGTTCTACTTTGGAATCACATACAGTTCAACTGGAGTTCGAAAAGAATTAAGATCTTGTGGCTATGTACACGTGGAACAATTTCCCTTTGTTAACCAGGTCACTGTGATCTAAAGGAGAAGTGGCCACTCTGAGAGCATGTATGGGTACTTTGGGGAAAGACAATCTTGTCTCTTTCATATTTTAAGATAGGAACTAGAACCATAGGTAGCCATTAAGACTCCTAACCTGTAAGTACTAACACAGTAGGTGAAATAGATCCAGAACATTTAAAATAAGAAAAATAAGACGAAAAAAGGTCATTTCAAATTCAAAAAATCATTTCCAAAGCATTCGTTGTTCAACATACATCACGTGGCCTGTCTGGCTATTTTTGTCCTTTCATTATTCTGTCATTCGCTTTCCACTGGCATTGAGTGAGCTTATTCCTGTGAGTACTGTATTACCCCTGGACTAACGTGAACAAAATAGAAGTGCTTGTCCCTGTGGAGCTTACAGTCTTGAGGGTTATTTATACTTTTTATATGAAGCCGAATGGCCTAATTCACGAATGTGTGAGCCTATACACACAAAACATATGATGAGATGAAGTGTGGGAAATTTTCTTTAACAATTACTGTATTCATAAATATATTTCCCAATTTTTTTCTAATGTAGATGGTGACTGTATGCATCCCATTGGATGGTAATTAAATGGTGCATTGGCAAACTGTACTCATTCTAATTTAAATAGATGTCATTTTTTAGTTGCACTAAAAATAAGCATACTTTTACCATTTTAATAAGCATCATTAAAAACAGTATATTGCTATGCTTTTAAATCACACTGACATCTTTTATTGCTTTTCCCCACATTCATGGTTTCCAACTCAATGTTCAAACTTTTTCAGAGGATAAACATTATGGAATATTTATAACCAAACACCAAAATCAGCTCTTCTTTCCATTTATGGGATGTAAAAGAGGAAAGCAATTTCAATGATACAGAATCAATGCTGAGTTACAAAAGTCATTCATTTCAGGAAAATGTGACCATGGAATCTTGAATTCTGCCCTAAGTTAATAAAGCCAGTTGTTAAGT
This sequence comes from Cervus elaphus, assembly GCF_910594005.1. Lineage (NCBI taxonomy): Eukaryota > Metazoa > Chordata > Mammalia > Artiodactyla > Cervidae > Cervus > Cervus elaphus. Next base: position 23,864,353 of record NC_057846.1, on the reverse strand, counting down.
AATAAATAAATTTTACAGTTATTATATGTGAAATGAGAGATGCTTTCTACCCACCCAGAGGACTATTATAAAAAAAAGGAAGTTAACATTCATGACATTAAAATGTGAAAGTTTCTCAGTATAGAGTTTTCTTTAAAAGCTAAAAATAGAGCTACCATATGATCCAGCAATCCCACGCCTGGGCATATATCTGGAAAAGACGAAAATTCTAATTGTAAAAGATATACACACACACCAGTGTTCATAGCAACACAATTACAATAGCCAAGACACAGAAGCTAACTAAGTGTCCACCAACAGATGAATTGATAAAGAAGATGTGTATATGTGTGTGTGTGTGTGTGTGTGTGTATAGATGTATATATATATATACACATATGTGTATACATATATACATATGTGTATATGTGTGTGTGTGTATATATATATACAGGATTTACATATTTGTATATATATGTGTGTGTGTGTGTGTGTGTGTGTATATATATATACACACAATGGACTACTTACTACTCAGCCATTTGCAATAACATGGATGGACCCAGAGGTTATCCCACTGAGTGAAATAAGTCAGACAGAGGCAAATATTATATGATACCACTTATATGTAGAATCTAAAAAACAATACAAATTAATTTATTTACAAAACAGAAACCAACATACAGACATAGAAAACAAACTTATGGTCATCAAAGGTGAAAGGAGAGGGAAGGATAAATCAGGAGTATGTGATCAACAGATACACACTACCATATAGAGAACAGACAGCGGGATTTACTGTGTAGCACTGGGAACTATATTCAACATCTTGTAATAACCTATGGTAGAAAGATTTTACACACACACACACACACACACAGGTATATATTGTTGTTGTTATTTAATTGCTAAGTTGTTTCCGACTCTTTTGCAAGCCCATGGACGGTAGCCCACCAGGCTCCTCTGTCCATGGGATTTCCCAGGCAAGAATACTGGAGCGAGTTGCCATTTCATTCTCCAAGGGATCTTCTCTACTCTGGGATTCAATCTGCATCTCCTGCACTGGGGGCATATTCTTTACCACTGAGACCCCGGGGAAGCCCTGTACAGGTATATGTTAATATATACAGATGATCCCAAGGAAGGAGGAGCCTGGAGAAACTGGACATAATTTAGCAACTAAACAACAGCAACAATATGTACAGATTATATATACATATAACTGAATCACTTTGCTGTATACTTGGAACAAATATAATATTGTAAATCAGCTATACTTCAATTTTTAAAAATGTTAAAGTTTCTTTTACATGAAGAGACCATCTGTAACTGGGACTGGCTATCCAGATAAATGGAGTGAAACACGAGTCCATATATTTCTTGCCTCTTTGAAGGTGGAAATCATTCCAATTTTCGAGTCACGCAGCTACTCAGGTATCTTGTAATAATTCTCAAAGTTTATACCCCTTATCCATTTGGAGGAAACCATTAGTACATAGCCAACAGATGAAACGACAAAGATACACTTATTTTACTTGTAGAGCCACAGAGATTATCATGTAAGTGAGAATCAGGAACGTTTGAGTTTAAGTGTGTTTCTGTGTCCTAGTGTGGGCACTAATCGGTATGTGTTAATAGACTGATTTACTCACTTCATTGTTCTTGTGTTTTCTATCTTAACCCAATGCTAGTTCCTCTGAGAACAAAGCTAACAAAACCACTGAAGCAGACAGTGGAGATAAGTAGTAAGAAACAAGACCCTGAATATCCTGCCTGCTGAAGTGTGTGCAACTAGAACCCTGTTTCATCAGCCTAGAAGTTAGCAAGGACCGTTCATAAACCTTTTAATGACTGTGTGTATATCATTTTTCGTTGAAACAGAAATGGCAAACACAGCCCTTGAGGCACTGCTCACTTTGATTTGGAAACTGTGCAAGAATTTATATGTGTAGGAAGACACTTCAAACTTCTAAATATACTAAGACAGTGAGAAGACAGTTGAGAAGCAAGAATAGCAGCAAACTTACATAACCATTCCTCACCTTGTGTGTGTGTTCAAGATTCTTTACTATTTAAGAAGGAGATGCATGAAATATTGCATTAAAAATCAAGACGAATTCAATGTTATGTCTGTCTCGAATGATTCTGTTGTAAGAAACTAATACATTCTGAAGGCAACACACAAAGGTTTCCTTCTATAAATATATTGATTTATGTAACTATGTTATATATAAATTATAAATGTAATTTATCACTGATTTGATAAATTATATTTTGGCCAATCAATTATTATGACTACATTCTGAACAAGTTGTGCATGAAACATGAAGGCTCTCTGATAACCTTGTGTTCAATTAAAATCCAGATAGATGAGCTCTGCCTATGAATAGGAATGAGTTCTCCATGGAGATGGTCAGTGGAAAGTGGACAGCATCATTTCACATGAACAGAGAGAGGACTTAGTACCCATCTTGGGGCAACACAAAAGCAAGCTTTAAAAATGACCGTAAGCTGAATTGTGGTTATAGGGGGAATGAAAGAGCAATAATATGTTAGCTGGAAGAATAAAATCATCACAGCAAAGATGATTAACCTGGTCTAAATCTCTAAGTCAAACACTCCAAAGAATAATTGGAGCCCATGGCCCAGGGGATCAGGTTTTTACCAGATCATGTTCTTTAGTTTGTAGGTTGTGGTGTTTGTTACTACTTGAAATTTCCAGCACCTTTGTGGTTACCAAAAATAGAACGTGGTACAAAAGTCCAGTTTGGAGTCTCAAAGGTGTGTTCCAATGTGCACAAGTCTTTAAAAAGAGGCCAAGTGGATAGATCTTAATCAGGAACAAGAAAACAGAGTTCATGTTACAGAATGTTAGAGCCATTGCAATTTATAGCTCAGCTCTGGTTTGGCCATAGGTGATGGGCAGCATTTGTTAAGACCTTTCCAATTCTTTCTTCTCTTACTCAACGTTGTATATGCAAACCTAAAGGCAACCTGATTTTAGCCCTCTTTATCTGTCTTTGCAGGTAGGATTCATTACAGAGTAGAATTGTAAAACTGGGCAAATAAGTGCACCCTAATGTAATGCTATTAAATGAACTCAGGGTTCTGTTTTTTAGAAGAGTTTTGCTAAGTGAGTCCTGCATTCATAAAAATAATTACTTGTTGAGAATTATCTCATTTTTCGAGTCATTTTTTAAATTATCTTAAATGGTATTCTTCTCCTTTGATGACTGATTCCAAGATCACTTTATTCTACTTGCGTGTCTGACTATGACTCAATTAAAATAGACCTAATATTGAACTTTGAAGCTCCAAATTTTACTTCCGTTTTAGGAGGTCTATTAATTTCTTTCCCCCACTGAATCCCTTCTCATTAGAATTATTGCAAATAATTCTACTTCTCTGCTGTTTGCGTCTGTTTTCTTATCTCTCTCTGAAAACCTCTTTTGGTTGCAGTTGAAGCCATCACTTGATACTTTAATGAGTCGACTACTGTGGATAGCATTCACTGTAATTTAGTTCACTGAGGGGTTGAATCCAAGTTTCAATCAAAGCGGCTCCCAGCAAAAGAAAGCAGCAGTTAGTGATGGAGGAGCCCTGCAGCTCATGGTACAGACCAGCAGGGTCCAGTGGGGCTGCTCATCCCAACTTGAGTCTCGAATCTGCTGGTGATGCTGTGCTTGACGTTTCAGCCTCACTAGGACAGGGTTTCTCAGGCTCTGGCCCCAGTAATCTTCTATAAAGTGATCCTCTGTACCCCAATGTTCTTTTTTTTTTAACTTTTTAATTTTATATTGGAGTATAGCTGTTTAGCAATACTGTTGGGGATCAAAGAGAAATCAGGAGATCTGAGTTTTTTATAAAAACTCCTATGAATCAAAGAAGAAATCAGACAATGCTCACAGAAATCATGAACTAATAAAGGAAGAAAATATAGGTGATACATAAACAGTTTCACTTAAAAACGTTATTGATAATCCCTTCAGCTAGCAAAGGGATCCCTGTAACAATCCTTTCTCTGTCCCATACAGCTTGCCTTTCCTTTCTAAATGTGTGAGGAAGAGGCTGTCTTTCAATTACTTTTTTTGTTGTTGTTCACTAAGTCGTGCCCTAGTCTTTGGACTACAGCCCACCAGGTTCCTCTGTTCGTGGGATTTTCCAGGCAAGAACACTGGAGTGGATTGCCATTTCCTTCTCCAGGGGATCTTCCCGACCCAGGGATTGAACCCATGTCCCCTGCTTGGCAAGACGATTCTTTACCACCGAGTCACCAGGGGAGCTCTTTACTTTTTTTTACTAAATCTGTTCCCTAGAACAGTGGTTCAGTTGGTCAGTGCCTGTCTCTTTCCCTTAAGCAAGTCAAGCTTACCAAATATTATCATGGCTGTTTCAGTTCCCCATGCAGGGTACCCCTTTCATTAGATAAATATTCACTCAGAAGATTCTGGGGCCCAGACACTGTGCTGGGAACTGGCAATACTTATGGGGCTTAAAAAAAAATTTTTTTTTTAAATCTTTTGCCACACCGCAGGGCACACATGGCGTGTGAGATCTTAGTTCCTGACCAAGGATCAAAGCCAAGGCCCCTGCGTTGGCAGGGCAGGGTCTGAACCACTGGATTGCCAGGGAAGCCCTGATACTTGTGTTTTTAAAAGGAGGCCAGTCCTCAAGGAGCCTATAGTCTAGTAGGAAAATGACAGCAAATAGCAACAACAACTCATCAAACACTCTTCCACAACAGGCGCTTGACTAACTGGTTTTCCCACAGCCTCATGTCATCCTCTCAAAAGGCTCCCCAAAAGGTAGTGAATATTGTTTGTGTTTTACAGATAAAGAAAATTAAGGCTCAGACTAAGTAACTTGCTAAAAGTGACAGGGCTTATTAAGTCTGATTCCAAACCTTGAATCTTTTTTCCAGCAGTGTACTTACTGCTATAATAGGGTACTTATACTTCAATTAATCACTTATTGAAAGGTAGTGTGTGTTTGTTTTTAGCAAAGACGGATAGAATTATAACTCTGTTCCTCCCACTTGCTAAGAGAATGACGGACTCTTAAAGGGACTTACAAAGTCCACTCTTTTTTTTATTTTGCTTCTTCTGGTTTATTCCTTTTAATGATAATAAATTTCTTCATCAACCTGTTACTCACCAAATAAGATGATGATAATGCTGTTGCTTTAAGGGGAAAATATCAATCATAGAGAAAGTCATTATCAAAGTCATTAGCAAAGATTGGGAATTTTCTTAATCCATCTGTTTAACAATTCCATGAATTCTTATTTAAAATTAAAAATTTTTTAAAGCCCCATAAAAGTCTGAATGTGAGCGCTCTGAAATGAATTATAAGGAAATTAAACTCAGAATGTTCGTGTGTCCCATCCATTTCATTTTCCCCCATTCGCAAACTAAAAGAACACATTTGCAAAGATCAATTACTACATTGACAAATAATTTTTTTCTACCTGCTTTTTAAAATAACTGATGATTACTGTGTGCCAGGAATGGCTTTTCATGCAGTATCTCCTTCTGTCCCCTTAATAATGCTCTATGGTAATTAAGTGGGCTCCCTGGGTGGCCGCAGTGGTGAAGAATCCGCCTGCCAGTAAAGGAGACGTAAGAGACGTGGGTTCCATGCCTGGGTCGGGAAGAGCCCCTGGAGAAGGAAATGGCAACCCACTCTAATATTCTTGCCTGGAAAATTCCATGGGTAGAGGAGCCTGGCAGGCTACAGTCCATGGGGCCACAAAGAGTAAGAGACAACTAAGCGACTTGTCAGCCGAGGGAACTGAGACTCAGAGATCATGCCCAAACCAAGGAGCAAATGAGGGGCAGAACCAGAAAGTTAATTAAGGACTATTTATCCTCAAAGCATGTGTTTTTAACTGTGTGTGTCATGCATCATTGAGACAATGATCATATCAAGAGCAGCAACCAACACTTATGCCTGTTGTATACAAGGTATTGTCTTAAGACCTTTGCATATATTAACTCATTCAATCTTCATACCAATCAGATGCGTTAAGTGCTGCAATAATTCTTTCTTCACACAAGAACTGTAGCTCAAGGAGATTTGGTAACCATGCTACTAAAGGCAGTGGTGTCAGATTCCCTGGTGGCAGACAGCCTCCAGACCCTTCCTGTCGAACATCAAGCTCCTCACCAATATAGACAGAAAGACAAAATGGTTATACGTGACTGATGATTATAAAATGGAATGTTTTATACTTTATATTCATTTCTTCAATGTATGGTACAACCAGAAGCCATGAGATAAGAATGCTTAAAATAATTTCCACGTTGTACGTGTATCTTTAGTTTTATTTGAAACTGAAAAAATTATTGGCTTCCTAATCCAATATGCTTTCGCCTCACTTATGACTGAGAGCATTTACCATTTTAAGAAATCCTAAGTAGAAAATTTTAAGATCACTTAATACTCAAATACATCCCTCGCCATCTTCTCAAAATCACTTTTTTTTTTTTTTTGTACCAAGGACAAATTCCATCATTCAGTTTAGCTTTTGAAACCTTGGTAAACTACACTGCAGTGACCCTGCTCAAAGTTTTCTGAACAATGCTCTGGCAATGTCCACCGAGAACAGGGTAAACAATGGGTTCCTGTTTTCTATTTCCTGCAGACTCTTATAATGTCCTTATTCCTCTTGATATCACTGATCACTAATTGTTAGTTTTAAGGGAAAAAAGAGCCAACTACTCGACTATATTTGTTTAAAGCCGAAAAGGTTCCAACGCTGCAGCTCCTTGGGCTTCAAACATATCGGCTCTGTTTCTCACGGCAATTTTCCGTCCATTAGAAAATGATAATGGGCCTGAAACTGAACGCAGCAACTCACAAGAGGTGAGGGCTAACTGTTGATGTCCAGAAGTACTTTCAGAACTTCTGAAACTATTTTGTGTGTGATGATCTTTATTATTTTTTTATTGGAACACGCTTGCTGTACAATATTGTTAGTTTCTGCTGCACAGCAGCAGGGATCAGCTATATGTCTGCATATACGACTGTTTCCTGGGCCTCCCTCCCACCCCTGCCCATCCCACCCCGAGAGTTCATCACGGAGCACCCAGCGGAGCTCCCCCCAGCTATAAATTTTACAAATATATGCATCAATGCCACTCTCCCAATTCATTCCACCCCCTCCTTTCCCCTCCGCGTCCACCAGTCCACTCTCCACGTCTGCATCTCTATTCCTGCCCTACACATGGGTTCATCAGTACCACTTTTCTAGATTCCATATACACATGTTAATAGACGATACTTGGTTTTCACTTTCTGAGTTAACCGCACTCTGTATGACAGGCTCTAGCTTCATAGCCAGCCTAATAGTTTTCAGCTACCTTTCAGCCAGCCTGAGCTGAGAAACTCGTTCTTGGGTGATTGTGTCAGTATGCCTCTAAGTGTCCAGCGACCAGATTACTTTTAACCAGGTGAGGGGCTGGTTTCCCCGAAACAACAAGGAGCCCAGGGTGGGTTCAAGACTGCTTCAGCAGGTGCCTCCCAGAAGGGCATCTGCATTTCCATCAGCTCAGAGGAGCAGTGTCAGGTGATGGGGCGAAGGGTAGAGCACCCACTCCTCAGGAGGTTCTGTGTTAGCATCGCACCCGTGAGACGTCTTGCCTGTAGCTTATCAGCCTGAACAAACCGCCAGGGGATCCCAGAAGATAAGTTTTGGGTTTTGGTTTTTTTGTGTGTGTGCATGACCTTTATTTTTCATGTTTGTGTTCGGAATTTCTTTGCAATTTGTATATATGTTTATTATAAAATAGAAAATGAATAAAGCTACTCTGAAAAATTATAGTGAGGGAATGAATGATAGATGGCTTCCCAGATGAAGAAACCACATTGATCTAAGTCCTACAATGGTTTTTGAAAGCATTGGTGTCTCTGGATTGGAAGAAAGAGGAGTGCAATATTTTAAATAGGCCTGTGACCAGGATTTTGTAGCAGAGTAGAAAGCAAAGATGAATCCTCCATAGGTAGAAAGCTGCGTCTGCCACGACTGTGTTACAGTATTTATTTCTTTTCAAGCCATGAGTCTGGATATAGTGAGTGACTTGATTGTAAAATGAAATGTGTCAGAGAGAAACTTCATTCAAAAGTGACCCTTAAAGAAACCCTGGCTGAGAAAAAGAGGAAGCTCACGAGAAGGTGAAAATGCATGCATTTACTTTGGCTCAGACGTCCATTCCCCACCCCTCTGCCTGAGCACGCACCATCCACAACTGCAGACTGGACAGACCGTCCAGCACTTTCCTCTGGAGACCAGGCCAGTCCTGGCTCAGCCCAGAGTCTGAACAATGATTTCCCCCCCCGGCCTGTTTTTGGTAAAACTGAGCTATCATTACTCATTTCTCGACATTTCTAACATGCCTCTCCCATACCATCTCATTTCTTGTGTTTCCTTTGTTAACAAGACTATTGCTTTTTTTAGGAGGCTGACCTTGCTGGTTAGACCGTTCCCACCCAAGCTTGTCTATATCTGGCACATGGACAGATGAGCATATCTGTAGGCACTGAAGTAAACAGATGAGGTTGCTAACAGCCAGAGGTGACTGGCCCCAAAGCTCCAGGTGCCTTGGGTGTCACCTAGCGAGGTGACAACCGCAGGGATCAATATTGCAGCAACATCTGTAACCCACCCAGGACACACCAACAGGCCACACAAAGAGGGGTAGGAAGGTCTGGATTGGAGGACGGATAACACAGGAAATATTAACACATCCAATATCTGAAAGCTCCCATTTCTAACCCACATTCATTTTAGGAAAATGTTTTTCTTATGCACTTGATATAACAAATCTATACAGTTCCTTCTAACCCTTGAATGCTGGGAACTCTTTCTTATTATTCTTCACTCATATTTCGTCTCTGTGGATTTCAAGGAAATTTTTCTAACATTTTGTGTATTATTATTTAAGTATGCCTGTCCTTGCAAAATTAACTTTTGTGGCCATAGTAACGATGGAAATATGCCATAGATGGTTGGGTTAATTAGTTTGTTTTCTGAATGCCTTAGAAAAGATATTTTTCATGCTCTGCCGTGATGATTTCAAAGTGTCTTACACGTGTACAAAAAGCATGTACAAATGTACAAAACAGTACCTCTTCAAACATTCTTAGGCTCTAATCAGTGTCCTTATGCCCATGGTAGAAGAATGTGTTTCACAGCCTTTTCCCAGGCAACAGGGCAAAGACCAGCCCCCAGTCTCCAACTCAGCTCTGTATTCCAGGCCACACAACGCTCCCTTTCCTCTCCTCTGCCAGAGAACAAGATCACAAATCTCCCAGTTTTTCGACGGCTAGTAATTCCTGGTGTGTTTATAACTGACGCACTATATGGACATGACAAAGGGTTTCATGCCACGAGAATGACAATGGCCGGAGCAGGCAGTGCTGTTGGTGAGATAATTCATTTCTGTTTGTCTGCTCATCAAGTATCTATAAAAAGCATCACGTACAGCTTGCCAAAAGCCATGTGGTATAACTGTCTAGTAATACACAAATACATCATTCTCTCAATAACCCTAATCAAAAGAAATTTTGATCAGGGATCCCAGTTGAGTGATTAATACACCTTAATGGAGTATTACATGATTTTTAAAAAGATCTGGAGAGAGATGATGCAAGAATGCAGGTATCGATTTATTTCAAGCCTATTTTAGAAGATAAATGCGAGTTATTAAGATAATAGATTCTATCCCGAGGAGGAAAACAAGTGCTGATTCTTTAAAAACCTTTTAAATCAAATATGTAACCACAAAGCAATACCGTTCAGAGAATCCTCTTGGTTGGAAACAGCTGCTTAATCAGAATACAGAGTTTTTGCTTTTTAGAAGATAAGATACTTTTATAAGCTCTCATTTATGTATAACAAAAATACCATCGTGTGTTGCCTCATGCCTTGAGCAGAACTTATTGAATTGCTTCTTTATTCAACAAATGCGCGCTAAGCCCTTCCTCGGCGCCGGGCACAAATATAACAAACCTGTCTGGGGTTCAGTGGGAAATCAGAGGAGAAATCGATGAATCGATCACTCAAAGGCAACGTTTGATGTTGGAGGGAACGCGAGGAACACGATTCTTTGAGTTAAAAGTGCTTGACCTTGGCTACAGCAGGGAAACCCTTCCCGAGGAAAAGGCACTTGGGCTGACAGCTGAAGGGTGCCTGGCATCCACATCAAGCAGGGCAGGTGGCAGGGAGAGCGCATGCAGCACACACAGGCCCCGACGGTGGTCCAGCCCAGGAACTGAGGGGAGGCCAGAGAAACCTGAAGAGACGGAGCTAGAGGAGGGAGGGAGACGTGGGTGGGGATGAGAAGCAGCAGATCGCACAGAGCCCTAAATAGGCCCCTTTATGAAGGCTTATCTTGATGATTTTTCTACCATATGTAGCAACTGTTGCATATGCTCAATTTCAATGGAATATAAATATCGAGAACTAAGTCATAGTTATATGAAACAGCAGAGGCACTTGCTAAATACAGATGGAGTTCAGACAGTCAGTTTAAAAACAATAAGGTTTTCACTAGAAAAGTGAGTTGTAACAAAGGTTTTAAGAAGTTGTTTCTATAGAATCTCTAGCACATGATAGATAGAATCTCTAGTCTGAATTGCTCATTCAGACTCTCACCTTATTTAGTAAAATCCAGTCCCAGATTGCATAATGGCAAATGGGATGGCAAGTCACATTTCATTTCACGTCAGTAAGCCAGGAAGCAGAAATAAGTGACATATGATTTGACAACTTTAAAATAATTATACCTGCAGATGTAGATCATGGGGATGAGCGGGAATGGCCAAATGCGATCTCTGTCAGTCCAAGCAAAAGTGGAGATGTTAGAGTTAGGAACGGGGTTTATATAGCTCAATGTTTCTGCTTCCGTTTTAGGGTATCAGCGCAGAGGACTTGTATGAGTGGTCTGAAACCACTCAACCCATGGGCTTGGGTTTCCCCACTTGGTGCATTTATTCACTGTTCAACACACTGAACTTTCTGGAGACGACCCTGCTGACCCTTACTGAGTGTGTGATGCTTCTAAGCATCACTAGTTTCATTGCAGACATGCGTAGTTCACTCAGATTCATGTGGTTGAAGCAGACAACTGTAAAAGATGTCAGTACACTTAATCGAGCCTTCATTTTGCATCCAACATGCCTGCTTTGGGGGTCCGCTCCTTCCTTTCATCAGCGTTATCTGATTTCTATCATTTCTATAGTATCAGAATCTGACTGCCTTTTCAATACATCTTTGAAACTCATGCCATGTTTCAGGCAGTCCTGCTGCCTCTCCCTAAACACTGAAATATCTAAGAGAATGACGCATTGTTCTCCTGGAAAATTAGACAATGCTACCCAACTGACATGACCATGAAAGCCTTCAAACATTTATAGTGCAACTCACTTTTCAAAGGACTTCGGGGGGTGAGGGGGAATGTGTAACCTAGAAAACAATATTCATGGGAAAACTACATTCACTTCCTTCCTACTGAGATCCTCTCAAATCATAGGAAGCGATGAGGAATCAAATGAGAATTTGGAGTTCTCTTGGGGAAAAAAAATTTAAACAACTCTTAAAGAAGCCCTCAAAACACATGTATTCAAGAAACCACACATATAAAAGTCCCTAGAAATCATCACAGTATCTGAAAACAAACTACTATGTTTGGCCGTAAAAGGAAACCGGCACAGTTATTCTACAACGTTTTAATTATTTAACCAATAACATTAATAGCATTTGCAACATGCCAGACTTTTCTACATTCCTTTCAAATGACTACTCTTCTAATCCTCACAACAGCCTACTGAGATAAATCCTATTTAAAGAAGAGGAAACAGAGGCACAGGGAAGTGAAGTAACTGGCCCAAGGTCACACCAACGTGGATTCCGGACAGACACACTGTCCCAGACTCTCTGCTCTTAAGCATTACACACTTTTTAAAGTTTTCTGAAACAATCAACCAACCAGTAAGACCCTAAAGCTACAGATGGTCACTTCATACAGAACTGGGAGTTTTAAATATTACTGGTGTGGGCCCACATTTTCTCTTACAATGAGGATTTCATTTTTAGGAAGCCCTTTGAGCCCAGAAGGCTTTGGTGCCACCTGAAAAGGTGAGAAGGCATTTGGCAAACTGGTGAGAGCCTTCAAAATAATGTGTTCACTTATTTAACGGTGAGGCAGAGGACAGCGGAAGCCTCTCTTCTCCAAAATGCCAATCTCTCGTGCGTCTAACAATTGGAGGGTTATCTGAGTTAATAAGATCCTTTCTTGTGACATAAATACCTTCTAGGATGGTTTGTTCTACATCAACTGTGCCTTAGTTACAGTTTCGATTAGACCAATACTTAGCTGAAAACAGTGTCAGTATTTCTTGTGTGCTATGGAGGGAGAAAAAGAAATGAAATGCTAAACTGACTTTCAACATTTAGGTTCATTTCCCCCCCTCCCTCTTCATCTCTGAAAGATTATTCCTGCTCTAGCCTCTGAAACCAAGCCTGTCCTCCTGGAGAGTTTAAGAATCTCAGTGGACGTGGTGGCTGGTCCCACTCATGCCTTGCACCAGGGCAACTAGATTTTTATTTTATTCTTCAGAGCCTGCAATGCTGCCTGGAATCTCGTGAAGTGTCCTAATTCCTCCAAGCATTAGATGTTGATCTGTGGACCACTCATTTAAGTAGCAAGGATCAAGAGCAGTGTTTCTCAAAGTGTGGTCAAGAATCACTGGGGGCTTGTTAGAGATCAAAATTTCAGGCCCCTCCCCAGACATACTAAATCAGAAACTAGGGATAGGACCCAAGAATGTGTGTTTTGACGAGCCTTCCAGGTGACTCTGATGCTTAATACAGCTTGAGACCCACTGGCCTAGATGGCACTGCCCAATAAAAATATAATACAAGTCCCATTTATAATATAAAAGGCTTTGGCATTTTAAAAAATAAAAAGAGGTAAAATTAATTTTAACAAAATATCTTATTTAACAAACTATGTCTGCAATACTATTTCAACATATCAAGATTTTTAAAAAATTCTCTTACAGTCTGTTTTTCATATTTAAAGTCTGGTATATATTTTATACTTATATGACATCTCAGTTCTGACAAACCATATGTGGCTCAACAGCCATATGTATCCACCACATTATATAGGCAGGCTCTAGACTTAAAGGAAATCAGTTCTGAATATTCACTGGAAAGACTGATGTTGAAGCTGAAGCTCCAGTACTTTGGCCACCTGATGCAAAGAGCTGACTCATAAGAAAAGACCCTGATGCTGGGAAAGACTGAGGGCAGGAGGAATAGGGGACGATAGAGGATGATATGATTAGATAGCATCACCGACTCAATGGACATGAATTTGAGCAAACTGTGGGAGTCATGAAGGACAGAGGAGCCTGGCGTGCTGCAGTCCATGGGGTTGCAAAGTGTCGGACATGATTTAGCAACTAAACCACAACAAAACTTCACGGTGATAATATCATTAACTTTTATGCGTTCTGTGTATCAGGCATTACTTGGTTAAGAATTTTATGTGCGTAATCATATAAACCCAACCACAACTCTATGGATTGGCATTGTTCTTACCCCCATCTTATACAGAAGAGTTATGCCAAAGGCCTATTAAATGTTTCATCAATATAAGAAGCCCACTCTAATATAAGCATTTCCAAATGATTTTAAATCAGGTTTTTTTTGGTAAAAAACACAAACAAAAAAAAAGAGACATAAATAAAACCATTAACAGTACAGTTGATACAATTGTTACTGTATTGATAACTTCCAAAAGACATAGCAGTTGGGTAAGTATTCTAACCTTTAAAAATATGCCTCAGTTTGCACTCTTCTGTGATATCAGATCTGCTGAAAAGTACTTATGGACAGGCTGTCTGGACAGTCAAGATCTTTGGGGAACAAAGGAGTTCTGGGTGAGTTACTTGGCAGGTTAGGACTCATCCTAAATGGAACAGGGAGCTGGGTCATAACCTGTTCATTCAAGTGCAGATTGGCATAAAATGACTCTAAAAATAGTTCAACGTGAAGCAACGGGCTTCTTTCAGTATTGGTGTGAAAAGCACCCAGTTTGAAATTTAAAAATAATGGTTGACTTAGTACTCAAATAGTTAATCTTTATCTGTTCCCTTAACTTCCACAGTTTCTCAAGGAAGGTCCATTTTTAAAAGTATTTTCCTTTTCATTATGAACTACTATAAGGAGAAAAAGGAAAAACAGTTAAAAAGTTTAGCTCCTGTTACATGGCACAGTGATTTGATATTTGTATACATTTCAAAATGATCACTACAGTAAGGCTAGTCACCACAAAGATATTACATAATTATTGACTATATATAATCCCTACACTGTCCATTTCATACCTGTGACTCATTTATCTTGCAACTGGAAGTTTGTACCTCAATCTGCCTCACCTATTTCTTTCCTCAGTATTTTCTCTAATCACTTAAAAGGAAAGAACTGAATTTGATGTGAGCCTCTGGTAGCCAGCCTTCATAATATTAACTATAAAACATATCAAGGTGGTTTTTATAATGGACTAAAATCAGGGAATCTTCTTTCATCTCTCAGCAGTATTTCCTGACTGCATAGGCATTTTCTTTGTTACAAAGAATAGAGAGTTCAGAGGTTTCGGGGATTTCATCTAGAACAGAGGCTTTTATACAAATACTTAAGTGTTTCCTTGGTAGGAAGTAACTAATTTTCCTTTTTCGGGATGTTGCAAAAAGCCTAATGAAGCAATGGAAGTCAGGAGTCCGTCTGATGACGCATATATTCCCTGGGTCAGAGTAGAAAGAGATCTCCACATCTCCAGTTGCCATGGTTTAAATAGCCTGTGGAAAAGAAGCTGTAAAAGTCTGTAACAAATTCTGTCCTTACTCTCGCTGTGTTTGTGTGCTATAAACCTTTCGAGGCAAAGAAATTAATTTTGTCCACTATTGTATTCTCAGAGTGCTTGGCGTATCAGAAGTTCTTGCCACGAAAATGTTTGTTGAATGAATGACTACAATTTCCAGATCTTAATTCATCATTCTGCAAACAAAATGAAAGCTCAGAGTTTGCCAGTCATTGTTGGTGACCCAGTCTGAAGTATTTCTTCACTGGCCTTTGGAGTGGGGAGAGAGCAGGGGCTGGGTGCCTGTCTGCATCTTGTCACTGAATGGCCCCCAATCTCTGCCAAGAGATAAGAAATGTCAACAGCTTAACCCAGTAGCTTTCAAAAATAGCATGGTTGATGAGACTGGAAATGTGGGTGTGGGCTAGAAATAAATCATTTGTCTTCAGTCTTAAGGAGGATAGGCTGACAACAGTTATTCCTCCCAGAGAGAAACCTAAAACATTTTTTTAAGACCCATATAAGCAGGCCAGGAACTAAGAGAAGAAAAGTCTTTCCTCTCAATACGGCATAAACAGGACATCTGATTTTCAACGAATCTCGTGAATCGTTTTGAAAACGCAAGGATTATGGCAAAGTACTATGTTGCTTTAAGATTCCAGTGAAGTTTTTTTTGTTGTTGTTACTGTGTGTTTTGCTTTCAATCATGCTGGCAGTTTTCCTCAAAATGTAAATGAATATTTGCACAGTGGAGCAAGTTGTTGTGGGTTTCCTGGTTTGTGTCCCTGCCCCCCCCCCAACACACACCCCCCTGGGGGGGCGGGGTGTGGCGATCCAGGCAAGGATTTTTCATCCCTTGCAGACAACCCCGGCTGCTGTTAAATGCTGAAAATAGCTCAAATGCTCTCAGAACAGTAGCACCACCCAGCAGCTGAGATTCTTTCCCTCTCTCACTTGCCTTCTCTCTTGCCCCCCTCCTTTTTTTTTTTTTTTCAGACACTTGGATTGGACTTAATCTTAAACCTCTGGAGTTCAAGACCTTTTAAAAAGGGCTAAATAAACAACCTCCACATGTAAAAGGCCACTGACTGCTACTTCCTCTCTTCAGAGCAACTGCTGAACCTGGCTGCCTGTAGGTAAGATTTTTTTTTTTTTAAATTCTGGAATTATTTGGTTGGTTTATGACATGGACTCAACGTTTTTTAAATAACTTGTCAATGGTGAAAATAAGCAGGGGGGGTGGGGGTGGATGCTGCTGGGGGTGCTGAACGCCGTCCAGGTAGATAGGGTGTTCCAGAGCCCAGCAGCACCCGGCGTGCGTTTCCGTGGCTGCAGCTTTAAACGGGGCTGAGGGCGCTCCGTAGGATGCTGACCTGCAGAACAGACCTGTCTGTGGCCGAGCCTGAGCTGAGGCAGAACGGTAATTAAGCCTCCTTGCCAGGGTCGTCCCAGAGCCTTTCAGACACCCTCATTTTCTTGTTTAGACGGGGTTTACTTATTTTTAACTTTCTAAGGGCATTTTTTTTTAAGGGAAAAGATGCAACTACCTGAGTAAAGGAGCTAGATTAGTGATTTATTCTTTAAGGACAATGAGAGGGCGCTATGTTATTACCTTCTTTCAGCACTGTTTTGTTCATTGCTACTGTGGAATTAGAACAATTTTTTGTTTGCTTTTGTATTGTATCTTCCTACCACAATTCAGTGACTCAGTTTTGAGGTTTCCTTACCTAGCTGATGGTCTTTGGCTGGAAGGTTTCTTTCTCCACTGTGACAAAGTAATACTTTGGAGGGTTTTCTGTGCTTCCCCCTCCCCCACCTGATGCTTGCTCTTGACGTCTTGCAAAGCACTTTGATCTGTGGACTTGAACTTCAAACATGGCATTTACTTTGATTGTGGGTATTTACTATGTTCAGTTAAAAAGTCATCTTCTTTTTTGTTTAAGGCTTTTATATCATTTCCTTGGAATAATCTATTGGGTTTTGGTTTTCTGTTACTGATACGTGTTGTTTTATTAGTACAGGGAACCACCCCCCACCCCCCGCCCCTACCACCAAGAGAAAGGCAAAGACTATTCTATGGCAGGTTTCTCTGACCATCAAAAAATTTATGACAGTCCTCGGCTCCATGCTCAGCAGATGTCTAAAATCAAGCAGGAAATAATGGTACACAGACTCTATCATGTAAGTGCCTCTAAATTGCCATATGCCTTGGGGCCTTACTGTTGCTTTTTAACATGGACACTGAAATCCTTGGAATTTAGAGATTCTTATTTCCAAAGAAGTTTACTGGTATCTTACCATATGTCAAAAGAAAACATGCATTTTAAACACACATCTTCTGGGTAACTTTCTTTCTTTTTTTTTTTTTTTTTCAAAAAAGAAGAAAAAAAATTTAAAAGAAATAAAAGAACATTTAAAAAAGGAAAACTAGAAAAAAAAGAAAGGAGAAAAAAAATTCTCTGTAGCCAGAAGTCTGTTATGCTAGTGAAACTTCTGCTGAATGAGGGATAAGGAATGAAAAAAATGTATTTCCTAAAATAGGCAGAGTGTAGTGCTTTCTAGCCATTCAGTCAACTTTTAGATGTTCTTTTTGTTTTAGAGAAAATTCGTGGGTATATCACATTAGTTTGTCACTCTTTCCTTCTCTACTGCAAACAAAGGGTATTTTCAAAGTCCTCAGCCAGATACTCAGTTCTGTCTCCTGGCAATCTGGCCTTGTGTCCTGGGGAAGGTGAACAGTAGGACGAGACTAATCCTGTCAGGAGACTAGGGGCCAGGGAGGGACCCTGGCTCCTCAGAGCTGACACGGGACGCACCCTGTTCTCTGCATCATGCTGACAAGGAAGGAAGCCAGTGGCCGCCGGACTCAGGTTCAGAGGGTAGAGCTAGGGAGCAAGTTATGGGAGACGTCCCTCTGGATTAGAAGCAGATGCAATGTGATCTCTAGAACTGGGGCTGAGATAGTAGGAAAACCTAGAGCTGTTGAGTCTAATTTTTTTTTTTTTAATTTCCCGAAGCAGGACATTTAATCACTAACTTTCTCTCTTCGGATCTGCATCATAAGAGCTTTTGAATCATCTCATTTCTGTGATGTGTGTATAGTCAAAGCTTGAAATCCTCTGGTCATTTTGAGCATATACTTCATTACCTTTGGGGGGGGGGGTGCGTCTAGAATACTCTTCCCTTTAATACTAGGAATTCTTGATTTGCCATTGCTGAGGAGAAATGTGCTGCTAAAAAGGCAATGCTAGTTCAGTTGCAGAATCCAATGGCTGAAATGTGATAGAGGCCATTCCATTCTTGAGCAAGCCTTTTTTTTCCTGTTCTGTTGGGGTTTTTTTTGTTTTTTGGTTTTTTTTTGTTTCCCTTTGCCTCTTAATTTTACTTTGAAACTTTGCCTTGTTTGAATGTGAAACTCAAGGAGAAACGTAGCCAAAACCACTGAGTTTCACACAGGTTCCACATGAAAGAAGTATTCTACCCAGCCTTGCTCGAAACTTGGCCCATGTTTTGCCAAAAGTTTCATGAATGTCACTGAGCCTGGATTTGAAACATAATCCCAAGCCAGGTGACTTCTGGTGACTTTGAGGCTGTCCTGTAGAAGTATAGAATCTGTCAAACAAGGGCACCCCTTATTTTCATATCTCTGACTATAATTTCATGTATACACACATTTTTGCAATAAACTTCCATTTGTTCTATGATACTTTAAAGCCAGGTTCAATCCTAACATGAGTTTTTATTGCTGGGGTATTGAAGCAATTGGCAAATAGAAGTCTGCATTTTTAAATTCCAACCCAGTCTGAAGCAAGTGGTATGAACATGTTGGTATAATTCAGCTGAAGGACGTCAGTCCCAGGAGAGTCATGGAGTGGCTTTCTTTGCTTAAATATACCTCTGTGCTCATGTGGAACAAACAGTAACATTTTGTCCGGGTCTATCTGCTTGACAGTATGCCTTTTGTTCGTTCTCCAAAGGTGGTGTCAAATATATTGGTGGAAAAATAATAAACTTACAGATTTTTTTTTTTTTTTTTTTTGGCCTGCTCAACTGACACACTCCTAGGGAACATTGTAAGCATTGAAAAGTTTAGTACTGTTCCTTGTAATGTATACTGAGGGTAAAGGAATCCTCAGCAGTCAATTTTCTTCAGAAAAGCTTGACCTTGAGCTGTTGTGTGACGGTCAAATGGGCTGGGTTGTGAAGTTGTGTGTGTGTGTTTTGAGTGGCTGGAAAGGACGGTGGGATTTGTAAACTTCGTTCAGCAAATGTTACATTTACACAAAAAACAACCAAGAAGAAGGGGACAAAGATGACAGCACGGGAAGTAAGAGACCTTCTGGTGCAGAGGGTGAGGAATCAGGACTGTTCAGTGGCGACTTCTTTAACTTGACTTTGTCCTAGAGACTAAAACTCTACCTGCAAAATACCCACACCTGTAATTTTATTTAATACTCAGGATTATCACAGGTAATAGACTGTGTTTTTATTTCACCCCATGCATAGTTATTTCACATTCAATAACTGATTTCCTGGATCATCTGTCTTAAGGTAGAGTGGTATTCCTATTAATATGGGGTTGGTCATGCAGGCAGTGTGTTCCCAGTGTACAGGTGAGGACACTGATCCCCAAAGTTGCCATAGTATCTATTTTACATCCCTAGAAAGCAGCCAATGGCAGGTTGGCTCTCATATCAGTTTTCAAAGTGTACCATTCCATCTCATTACATAATACAAAGATATAAAACAAGTTAAAAATAATAACCAAAGGATAATAAGAAAGTAGTTAGTCCAAGCTATGAGAGTGCTATTTGGAATCATAACAATTTCTGAGTTTCTATACTTCACTGAGAAATAATAATCTAATAATCAAAAATGGGATGAAGATTACAAAGAAAGACAAGCATGTGCCAGTGGTATAATGAACCAAAAGTTATGACTTGGTGATCAAAACAAGACTCAGGTCAGTGAAAAGAATCAGGTTAGTAACTTGATACAGCTTACATAAAATAATGTACTTGCTACTGAAAGGTCAATCCAGTATTAGAAAAGATAGGACAGAAACACTAATCTCTTGTTCTGAAGATAAATTTGGGCTTGAAAAAAGAAAGTGAATTTAGTTTAATGGAAAAACACATGTACAGCTTGTGTTATTAAAGCATTGTGTTTTGGTTACTTTGACCTGATACAAATCCTGGTCCAAGCACAACTTTGAATTGGCTTAATTCTAGTGGAGCCATTGCTCTTGACATACATTCAGCTCAGTGGTGCTTCTCTTGTGCAATTTTGCAAACCTAAGAAATTTGGTTGGTTTCGAATTTAGCACCAAGCAGTGTTCAGAACTTTTGTGTTTGTTCAACCTGACCATTTAAATATTTTAAAGCCACATAACACTCAACTTTAGAACAAATTCCTAGTGTTAAAAATACCTAAGAATGTTGAAAAAGTTATGTATAGGTACACTGTCTGCAGTGTACCATACAACCAAATATAGTTAACAAATACAGTTTTGATCTGTAGATCAAAGCTATTTTCTATTCCACATTTATATGTTTTACTATGAAAGTATTCACTCTTTAAAAAAATTTTATTATACTGGGATTAAATATCATGGTTAAGAACAGAAAACTGGGAATCCTCTGTCAGTCCAGGGGTTAGGACTCTGCACTTTTCCTGCTGGGGGCCTGGGTTCCCCCCGGGTTCAACCTCTGAGTGAGGACCTAAGATCCCACAAGCCGCAGGGCGTGGCCAAAAAATTCTCTTAAAGAGAAAAGAAAAGAGAAGCATGGAAATCTATCCCAAAACAAATATGGCTGAGTAAATGTGCAGTTAGACTAGAAACCACATCCTTACGGTACTAGCAAAGCCAAGTGTTTGAAGGTATTGTCTGGTATCTGGTTGACCTTCACGTGGACATCTGTGAATAGTCCAGAACAGTGGGTCTGTACTGAAGGATTCAGCAAGGAAGTATTGGAGATAAAGGAGGAAGTTTTGCACTAATTCAAGAAGGATGCTAAATGCCAAGCTAAGAGATCCACACCTCATTCCCATGTAAGAAGTGGTCATTATCCCTGACTGTACAGGGCAGTAAAATGATAACTTTGGGAAGAAGTAAATAGCTTACAGAGTATCACTTCTTAGTGATTAAGATTAAAAAAATTAAATTGCTTTGAATAAAAATCTTTGAAATATAAATTTTTTAGTATTTTTATTCAGTTAAAATTTTAAATAAACTCATTCTATTTATTTATAAATGTTCTATAATTTGAAATATAAATTATTTTACTTATAAAATGTAAACAATTGTTTATAAATTATTTGCTACAAAACTCAACAATTTACTATTGATGTGGGGCATAAAATTAAATCACTGAAATTTTCTTTTTTATATCAAATATGACTTTTTCATTCAAAGCAAAAGTAGGTATAAACAAGTTCTAAACTTTATATTGATATCACAAAAGGCTGTGGCTTATGATGAGAAACTTTTAAAAACCAAGCAAAAGACTGAAAAACTGAGTGAAATGGTAAATTCAGTGAGAGACAATTTTTTGTAGAAAAAATAATGAAAGTTGACTTTGTAAAAAAACAAAAAACTTTTTGTAAGATGACTACTAGTTTTCAATATAAAATATATTACATTTTAGTGTTTAAGCTACTTTACTTTAAAAATGAATGGATGGATTTTATATTCCAAAATTAAAGTTGGTATTTGCACTTTGTCTCACATGGTGAGATCCATCACTTAATAGCCATAGTTTATGTAAAAACTTGTCTGGAAACGAGGTGATAATATTTATGCAAAGGTAAGAAAATTTTATTGCAGTGAGATTTTTATCATCTTTATAATATTTTACCTATTTTGTATATTGAAATTAAACAAAAAGCATTGAGGTTAAAAATAACTTGTGCCTAAATCATGTACATCCTTTTCCTAATCAACATTCTGAATGACTATATAGGAGCATACAAAAATTACATGTAAAAACACTTGGCAGAAGACCAGTTTGCATTTTTCAATAAACATTATAGCTTCTTTTACTTAACACATGATGTGCTTTTTAATTTAAGAAGAATGATCTTACATATAAATCAAAAAGGAAGGAAATTAAGAGGTTACCAGTAAATGCAAATGGTGTTTTAAGTGACCAGAAATAACTACTTCTAATATCCTAAGCATTTACCATTTATTGAGTGAATATTGTCATAAAGATCTTTTTATATGGCTTCAGTCATTTGCTTCTTAAAGACTCCCGCCACCATTCTATATATGAAGCATATGGAGCTTGAGGTTTAAAACTTTACACTCTGACACTCTGACTACTGATCAGTCTCAAGGTAGAAGACATTGATAAAATCCAAAACAACATTTCAAGTTAAAAATTCACAACCAGACATAGGAAAGCATTGCTTTCACCTTAAAGGAAAAAAAAAGCATCAATTAAAAACCCGTATTATAAAAGGTGCACTTAAAAAACATGATTCTCAGATTCTGGTTACCTTGGGGGACATAGGGGAGATATTTCGATCAGAGGCGTGTATCACAGAATTTAATTGAATTCATAATGTCTTATATTTTAAGATGAATCATGGGTACATGGATATTTTTATATTATTCCTTTTATCTTTTGAACGTCTGAGTAAATGCCGGCATCTTCCATGCCTTAAATTTAAGATAAACATTGTATATACTGAAAAAAATTTAAATATATTTCTCAGCTGCTAATCTTGAGAAGACAATATTAATTTTAGTGAAAAGCGATTTTATAACATATAGGCAAACCTCTCAGTGGCCACAGGACCACAGCAGTGGTTTGATATGCATGAGTTTCCAGTTAATGTTATCCTGTGCAAAGTAAGGACTACTATGTTTAATATAAAGACTTCACTCTGTAACTTAATAACACATTTCTTAAAATTTAATTTATTAAAAAATTTTAATGTATTAAAAAAATTTACATACACACAACTGTTCCTTAATTTTCACACTAACACATTGACATCACGGGGGGAAAAAATCCAGTGACTTTTCATGATCATTTGGCAGGAACCTGCCAAATGAGAATTTTCATTCCTATTTTTTTGTTTGTTTGTTTTATCCATAGAGTTATTTCAAAATGCTAAAATGGAAAAGCTGGCAGGCAGCACTATCTTTTTAGGAGGTTTGATGAATGATGGATTATACTGAATAACTTTTGTCTTTTTTTTTTTTCATTGCAAGCGATTTTGCACTTAGTCTGAAAATTTAGTACAAGCCAAAAGTCCCTTATTTTAAATCACAGAATTTGAAAAAAATATATTTCCTATGTTTGCAGGCAAAGCCTATCAAGACATTTGAACTGTAAATATAAACTCATCAAAGAAATTGTGATGTTCTGATAACACAGAGAATAACTTTGAATTTCTTCATGCCATTGTTACTAAAGCTGTGAAACCAATTATTACATAATTAACAAAAGAGTAATATCTGTAAACAAATGTGAGGAAGAGGCTTTTAGATTTCTGGCATTAGACACTATCAGTTTCCTGACCATTAAAGTCTCTTCTCCTTTGCCTCCTGTGCCTCCTTTGCAATATTTTCCTCCAGTCTCTGATCACTCCTGAATTCCACTGACAGGTGAATCTTTCTTTGCCTGACCTTAAAGGTGTTCCCTTGGGTTCTGTTCCTCGTGTCAAATCTCCCCTCAGTTCATCTTTATCCTCCTTTGTGAAAATCTTAAAATCTATGCCTCTATCCCTCATCTCTTTCATGAGTTCCAGCCTCACATCTCTAAGGAAATGGTAAACACCCCATATGAATATCTTCAGCGTGTTTCAAGCTCAGTACTTCTAAAACTCATCATCTTCCAATTCCCAACCTGCTCTTCTTCCCCAGGGCTCTGTTTTAATAACTGTGTCACCCAGTTATTCAGAATTAGAATCTTAAACAAGCATTCAAATGTTCCTTCATACCAACTTAGTTGCCGTTGATTCTACCTACACACACAACTTCAATATCCCCCCTTGCCCCTGCTTAAAAGGCACTGCAACATTCTTGACTAAGAATTTCTCAGTACTGTCCTGATCACTCTTGACATCCATATTTTCTGCCCTCCAGTCTAATCCCTTGAAGCCAGAGTTGCTTTGTTGAAATAAACAAGCTTGGTATGTAGACTGCCCATACACCACACTCCCCTATCGTATAGCAAGTACATTCACTTTGCTCTGTCCTCAGGCTTGAGGGACCAGGAAAGATGATCATGTCAACCAGTGGAAGTAAACTCAGTACATGGTGTTCAGACATAAATAGCCCCGTGTTTTCCCAGACAAAAGGCAGAGTTGGCAACCTTTCCAGACTCATTAGTAAGAAAAGGTGTGGCTCACTGTGCCAGCCATGGAACAGAGATCCAAAGTCAGTCCAGTTACTTCTCTCAAAAAATCCTTTCCCTTCAATTCCCCTTCTAACAGTAGTTCACAGATCACCTGTTTCATTGGCACTTATTATGTACAATGTGATGGCTGTAGGCAAAGGCTAAGTGATAAAGTTTGTTTAAAAAAAAAAAAAAAACAGACTATAGGAAGAACACAAAGTTTTAAGCCAGAAACCCCATGTGATTCATAAGTGACAGTGGAAGAAGTCTTTGAGAAATAAATGACTTTAATTTTTTGAGGAGCCTCCATACTGTTTTCCATAGAGGCTGTACCAATTTACATTTCCACCAACAGTGCACAAGGGTTTCCTTTTCCACATCTGCAATAAGACTTGTTATTTCTTATCTTTTTGATGATAGCCATTCAACTCTAAAATACCTTCAGAACTAAACAGAAAACTGAAAAAAGAAATGACTGAAATAATATAAAAAGATCCTTATGACAATATTTCACTCAATAAATATGAAATCACTCAAGGTATTAAAATCATCCATGGTAACTTAAATTGCCAATCGGTTTTGCCAGTAAATTCCCAATTTCCTCCCTGTCTGATTTATATGTAAGAAGACTCTTCTTAAACATAAGCACAGTCAAGTGTTAAATGTACCAAGCTTTAATAGTCCATAAAAAATACAAAAACAAGGAATGGAGTTGTTTTGGGGGACAGCATAAAGGTCCCACTCATTGAATGATTGTCATAATTATAGTAAATATAACCTTATCTGAATAGTAGGATGTAAAGAGTGAAATTCTAAATACCAATCTTCTGAATCTTTTAACATTTCTGACACCATTGATCTTTAGTCATCTAATCAGTAATCGTTTATTAAGAGGCTACTCGGTAGTCTGTCCTGGCCTCTGTGACAGTCCCTGAGAACTAGCCCACCCCACCCTCTATCCCTGAGCAGTAGGAGATAGTTATTGAAAGGTAATTGGCCAAATAGTCATATAATTAAAACTGTAATAAGAGTCATGAAAGAAAGATAAAGGATGCTAGGCGAGCAGAGTTCACAACTTTGAGGACCAAGGATCAAGGACAAAAAGACAGCTAGATTTGGAAGTTAGTGAAATTATTAGGAAGGTGAGGCACTTAGGGTAGCAACCAGAAGAAGCATTTCCTGTGCCGAGAATGATGGTCCCTTTTACCAATTACCGAGGGTAAAGAATGAAGAGAGATGGACACGATTCCTCCAAAAATAGATACATCAGGCATCACTGTGAACATCCACCCTCTAGATTCAAGTGAGTGCATGTGATGAACTTTTTCTCCTATGAAAAATATCTTTAGAATGATAGCTAGCTGTGCTAGTATATATATAGTGGTGTTGGAGAAGACTCGTGAGAGTCCCTTGGACCGCAAGGAGATCCAACCAGTCCATCCTAAAGGAGATCAGTCCTGAATATTCATTGGAAGGACTGATGTTGGAGCTGAAACCCCGATACTTTGCCCACCTGATGAGAAGAGCTGATTCATTTGAAAAGACCCTGATGCTGGGAAAGATTGAGGGCAGGAGGAGAAGGGGACGACAGAGGATGAGATGGTTGGATGGCATCACCGACTCAATGGACATGTGTTTGGGTAGACTCCAGGAGTTGTTGATGGACAGGGAGGCCCGGCGTGATGCAGTTCATGGGGTCGCAAAGAGTCGGACATGACTAAGTGACTGAACTGAAATGAATTGATATATATATACACATACACACACACTAATTTATATGTATGTGTGTACATATACACACAAACTAATTTATATATATTATCTCCTAGTTTATATATATATAAATTCTCCATGGATTATATAGTGTTGTGTTTGCTCCTACTTAAATATTGAAGGAACATGATTTCTGAAAGATGAATGTGACTTTGAGAAAAACTTATTTGAGCTTTGAGTAGGATTTTCAAGATAAACATCCAAGGAAATGTCTAACAAGAGGGGTATTGAAACAAAATTTCTCAATGAATAAAGACCTTACTGATTGCAGCTATGAATTCAAGTATTTTGACGTATGTTCAGGTGTTTGTTTTGAGGCATGTGAGGAGTTAAAAGTGAAAGAAAATGTTTAAAGTTCTCTTCCTGACTTTGAACTACATTTCAAAGAAATACATAATTTCACCGTAAAACATATTTCCTCCATACACCAACACAAATATGTGTATAAATGTGAATTAAATCTCATGGTTGGGGTTATATCTGTTAATTTTTATTATGTATCTGAAATGGAAACTATTTAAAATAAAATATTTTCTGCTTTAATAATATTATTCAGAGTGGTACTGATAACAATATTTCTTCTGCTTCTTATACCCTTAATTCACATTTTTCAAAATCAGCAACGAGACTAATTTATTTTAAGAATTTCAAGGTTTTCAAACAAAAATACCTGCATGCAACTAAAAAAAAAGAGAGAGAGAGAGAAACATGGTTTTTCATGCATTATTTATTTCAGGTATTTACTGTGTTCAGTTGTGTCCAACTCTTTGCCACCCCATGGACTGTAACCCTCCAGGCTCCTCTGTCCATGGAATTTTCCAGGCAAGAAGACTGAAGCGGGTTGCCTTCTCCTCCTCCTGGGGATCTTTCTGATCCAGGGATCAAACCCACATCTCCTGCATCTCCTGTATTGCAGGCAGATTTTTACCACTGAGCCACCAGGAAATTTTTCTGGAAATATTCATAAACTTATATTTGTAAAAGGTAGCTGAGCACATTTATAACATTTCTTTTCCGGGGATCAGTATTGCTCTAGAAACGCTTTTTGAAATAATGAACTGGGTATCTGTGTAGATATGTTTTGTTAATTTTTCAGGTTATTCCTTCCTCATGCTACCACGAACAGTAGCAAAAAGAAATCAGAGAGAGCAATAAACAATGAACTTCCAGTTCAAAGAGTATAACACAAAGCACTTCCAATTCAATGAGTATTGTATTCCTGATGTAAGCCTTAAACCCAAGAACCAGGAAATCTGGGCATTCATGGGCAATAGAAACATGTCGAAAAAAGAAGAATCAGAATATGTGCTGGAGTCCCTAAACTGTGCTATTCTTGAATGAGCCAGCTTTCAGTGGAAAACAGAAATTTGCCTCATAGGAATATGAAAGGGCTGTGGCATAGAGTATTTTATAGAAGTTGAAGATTTGACCTTAAGTGATTACTGAAACTGACTTAGAATATTGTCCATTGGATTTCCCAGGCAAGAATACTGGACTGGGCTGCCATTTCCTTCTCCATGTTCTCTTTACTCACTGTCAGTAAATCTGTCCTATCCTATAGTCATGTAGCTCAGCACTTAGAAAAAGACATCCCACTTCCCTTCCAACACACATACACACACACACACACACATATCTTATTTGATTTCTACATATATCAAATGGAAAACCTTACTCTCATCTATGAACCTGAGAATGCTTGGTATTAGGAGAATTACTGAGAAAAAAGCAATCAACCCTTTGTCGCTGTTACTTGAAAGGTGCTTTCCTCACATTAGGCATACATAGTTTTAACTCCTACTTCATCTCTTAACCAAGAAACCATTCTTTCCTCTGGCATTTGGTGCCTCATAGGACATGTTTCATTTCTAGACTTAGAAAGACTGAGTTCCTTGTCTCTCTAGAGATATTAATAGCACTGCCATTCATCAAGACAGATGCAATCAGAGCACCTTCTAAGAGCAAAGCGCTGCTCTGAGTTCTTGCGACACATCAGTGAACAACACTGATCAAAATTTCTGCCCCCAAAGAGCTTACATTCCCATGAAAAGAAACAAACAATAGAAGATAAATATAATAAGTAATTATGTAGTAGGTGAGAAAGTAACAGTGCTTTTAAAATAAAACCGAATAAGGAAGATGTGGAGAATGTGTTGAGGACACTGCGGCTTAGAATTTTAAATGTGGAGCAAAGAATATGAAGGAGGTGAGGAGTTGTCCATATGGATCTCTGGGGGAACCATAGTCTAGGCAGAAGGAAGTGCCCCCATAATGCCCCCAAGGAGCCAAGGCTTCCCTGTTTGAGGTACAGCAGGGAGCCTGACCCAGTTGCAGCCAAAAGACAGAAGGAGAGAGCAACTGGAAGATGAGCTCAGAGAGGCACTTACACTATAAAAGGCACTTACACTCTGGCTGCTCCATTGAGAGAAATCTGCAAGGGAAGGGTGGAAGCTAGGGAACCAAGTAGGAAGCTACTGCAATAACCAAATGAGAGAAGATGATGGCTTTGGACAGGGTGGGAATGGAAGAGGTGTCAAGAAGTGGCTGGTTCTCCATGGGTATCTAGATCCCTGGGACATTCCAAGATTGAGAGGTCAGGATGAAGAGGAGAAACCAATCAATGAACCTGAGAAAACATATCTAGAGAGACAGGAGGAAAAGCAAGAGGGCGCGGTGTGCTGGAAGCCAAGAGAGGAAATTGTATCAGAGGAGGAGGCATGATTAAGTAAGATGACAACTGAGACTTGGCTAGTGAATTTCACAAATTGGAGGTGATTAGTGACCCTGACAAGAGCAATTTGGTAGAGTGGTATAATTCTGGAAGGTCCTGGGCATGATATTTACTTTAAAAAAAAAAACTGAAGTGTTTTTATTGGTGGGTAATAGCTTTTCTGATTGATTTAAACTTCCACATTATTTTTACTCCACATGCCCAGCAGTCACAGACTCCAAAGTCACTGGACCACTTGAGCACATAGTGCCAGTATTTAATGAAATATGTGTCTTCAGGTCAGTAAACCTCACCATGTGACTTGGAGTGCTTCCTGCAGATGCACTTTCTGACTGCTGAGTGTTTACATGGACCATGGCGATACCCAAAATAAAAATGCTTTTATACTTATAGATTACTTCACTGAATTATATAAAATCGGTATTGATAAACATATTTACTCCAAAAAAATGAGTTATAACACAAGCAAATTCATGCAGATTTACTGGCAATCTGTGAATTGTTGTTTAGGACCTGAGAGTTTCTGCACCACCAATCTTACTAATTGTGTGAAGAATTACATGATACTATGGTTATCAACCTCCATGTTAACAGTCTATAATGGTTTCCAGTTATTACATTCAATCACATGAGTGAATCAGCCAATTTGTACAAGCTGTCTTGCAAATAACTCCTATAATAAAAGTAAAATAAGAAAACCACCATTATGGAAATCATTCTTAAACACCTAAGCCTGAATTTTACCGTCTCATTGTGTAGATCTTACTGGAGAGAAAGCATCTGCTTTCTCTTTAAGGACTTGAAATAGCTGAACTAATTTACACTCTAATCTGTGTGATGTGTTATACAATACAGTCCTATACCAAACAGGTTTCTCTCTGCTAGACTTTTATTGTGCTTCTGTGTTTGATTATGTTATCTTGAAAAGGTAAACACGGTGTTTTAATTTCTAAGGACTCAGGATAACCATTAAAATAGAATTGTGATGTTGCATTGTAGCAAATGACATTGAAGATAAATGCTATTTTCCTATCTTGAAATTATTTTATAACAGCATTAGTTTCTGAAGTCTTTAAAATATCAGGTTAACAATGAAAAGGAAATTAACAAAAAAATCTCTAAAAGCTCAAATGTGCAGTTAAAGAGTAAAATTTGATATAAAATTTAGTTGTGTATTTTCCCTACTCAGAAATAAAAATTTGAAGAGCAGCAAGGGTATTTTGCTCTTCAAATTTCAATATGGGGCTTCCCCGGTAGCTTGGCTGATGAAGAATCTGCTTGCAATGGAGGAGACCCCGGTTCAATTCCTGGGTTGGGAAAATCTGCTGGAGAAGGGATAGGCTACCCACTTCAGTGTTCTTGGGCTTCCCTGGGGGCTCAGCTGGTAAATAACCCACCTGCAATGTGGGAGACCTGGGTTCGATCCCTGGTTGGGAAGATCCCCTGGAGAAAGGAACAGTTACCCACTCCAGTATTCTGGCCTGGAGAATTCCATGGACTGTATAGACTGTATAGTCCATGGGGGTCTCAAAGAGTTGGACATGACTGAGCAACTTTTCATTTTCAAGGGTATTTTGCCCTGCTCTTCCTCCTTCACTTAGATGAATTTCCTATCTTATTGCTGAGGCTACTTATGAAATGATAATATAATCAATAGGATGTTTCATGTTTCCTGAAGGGGCTTTGCAAACTCTAAATATCTTAGAAGCCACTGAAGTCCAGAGGAATGAATCAAACCTGACAATATCTTAAAGTCTTCTAGTAGAAGATCAGGCCTCCTGAGCAGTGCACCTCCTGTTTTTCACCTCACGCAGTTCAGTAAGGAAACCATCCCCAAAGTGGAGAAATGGAAAGCCTTTTCAGGACCCAGGCCTAGATATTACTGTATTACCTAACAGCACATGTAGTAGATAAATTTTTGTAGGTTGACCACATATAATTAGAGTTACATAGAGTTCAGGCCACATTCAATGATGACTAGAACTTGAGTTTTTGTATGGCTTAAATATATATATATATATATTTTTTAACTTACTTATTTTAATTGGAGGCTAATTACTTTACAATATTGTAGTGGTTTTGCCATACATTGACATGAATCAGCCATGGGTATACATGTGTTCCCCATCCTGAGCCCCCCTCCCACCTCCCTCCCCATCCCATCCCTCAGGGTCATCCCAGTGCACCAGCCCTGAGCACCCTGTCTCATGCATCCAACCTGGACTGGCGATCTGTTTCACATATGATAGTATACACACTGATATTTACTGCAGATCTGTTTTCTAACATTTGAAGTTAAACTTGATCTTTTACTACATGTAACTGGGTATGAAATCAGGATCAGTGAGATAAACAAATGAAAGATTTTTACTTCAGTGAGCCATTGATGGTATGTTCTATGCAGTGATGTTTGATGAGTGATAAGAAGGTCCACATGAGACCTTTAGCCATTGTGATCCAAGTTAATGAATGCTTTAGCCCCTCTTGGTAGTCAAATCCAGTTTTTAAGACTTGGTGCTACTTCCAAGCTCTTTGACAATTTTTGTTGTTTTATCTCCTCTGCTAATGTCTGCCAGTTAAAATCTTGCCTGGAAAATTCCATGGACAGAGGAGCCTAGCAAGCTGAAGTCCATGGGGTCGCAAAATAGTCGGGCGTGACTTAGCAACTGAAAAACAACAGCAATGACAAGCGAATGGCAGAGTGTACAGTCACATTCCAGGTGACAGTGACTCTTCCCATGTTAAGACAAAGATGCAGGGGACACTAATCAGATCTCTCCCTGAACTGGACAGGACTGCTACTGGAAGCAAGACTGTCAATCCCAGAAGGAAAGGAGCATGGTTGCTCAGAAGATCAAGAGTGTAGTCTGGCCGTGATAATGGACCAGGTCTGTTCATAAATGACTGGGTGGAACAGACACCTCCCCTTCCCACTCTCCCTCACACCCTCCACTGACCTGCACTGGATATTTAATCTCCTGTGTTAAGCCACTAAAACTTAGGGCTTGTCAATTATAGACACTGGCCAACCTTACACAGTTGGTGAAACTATATAGCTACACGAATCCATAGTGAAATATGCCAACATAGCCTAAAAGACTTTATGATTACATATGAAGATATATTTCTGAATTTTTGTATTATTGAAAGATACATGAATAATTTCAGAAACTCAAATCCAATGGTACTATGATTTTAAAAGAATTTTTAAAAAATCATTGAATTTAACTTTTTAATTTCATTTGAAAGTATGTAAGTTATGTATTCTTTTAAAAGGGTGATGAAACTGAATATATTCTTCTAAGTCTCTCAGTAAATGTATAAAAGTCTAACCACAATGAATTGATGCTTAAATTCTTTTCATATACGTGATTTCAGGTGTGTGGGTTCTGAATACAGATGCTGTCTATATTCTTGATATTTTCCAGTAGGAAAGAGACAGTATCGCTGGGATGATGAGGAAATTTAGACCCCTGGTTTGATTGGACAGCATTGATTGGACAATACTAATTAAATATTTCTTCTTTCTAGGAGGATAAGAGTTATCCTAACACAAGGAAAAATCCACAAGATATTAATTTTTTAGTTCCCCCAAATGAAACTGTTATCCTTTCTACTTTATCTGAAAGGAGTATTTTTATGAATAATCTTTAAAAACAGATTTGAACCTGTCAAGTTCCAAATTAGTACCCAAATTAAAATTTTCCAGATTAGATTTTTAGGAGGCATATTTTACCTTGAACTCCTCAATGTATTAAAATAAGTTAAACAAAGGGAATTAAAATTTTCTTATTATAAAGTAGTAGATCTTATTGGATCTTTATACAACTTATAGTTCCCTGATGTGTTTTTTACCAAAACCTATTTTTAAAAAAAGACTTCCAGACAGTTCTTCATCATCATTAAATGACTTATGAAAATGAACGATAGTGCTGGTGTTTAAATGGCCATGGTTCTATATCCATTCCCCTAGAACCTTATTTTGGTATTCGTGGGTCGGTGTCCTACAAAGCATAGTGGATATAGAGTTAAAATTCATTCATTAGGTCTAATTAGGATCAAATGTTTATTATGCACCAGTAGCTACACTGAGTGTATTTCCTAGGATGGAAATTGTTTGTGGCTAATGTGCTGTAGAACCCATAAAGTATTCATGACTGTGTTAACTGGTTCTGAGATTGGGTCCCCCTTTGTGGAATGTCTTTCATCTCAGTAGCTGCTTTATATAATTTGGCTGGGGTTTCCCCTACTAGTCTAAATGTAGCATATTAATGCCAATTTAAAGATCAAATATTATGAATAACAGACATGCATTTTGTCTAATAGATATACATTAATTACCTCAAAAGGGATATAGATTCTTCAGGATATACATTTTTTCATAACTAAATGGGTCAGAATTCATTAGCAGTTTGGAAAGACAAATATAAACTGGGACCAGTAGCTGAGTTTAATTAAGTTGTCACTTCTTTCAATTTTTTTCTTTAAGGCAATTTTCTACTCATTACATCTGAATTCTTTCTAAGCTCAGAATATCGTTGCTTTCCATTGGCATGATTTTGATGGAAGTATTTTCAATTTATTCTTTTAAAAGGGTGATGAAACTGAATATATTCTTTTAAAAGTCTCTCAGTAAATGTATAAAAGTCTAACCACAATGAATTGATGCTTAAATTCTTTTCATATACGTGATTTCAGGTGTGTGGGTTCTGAATACAGATGCTGTCTATATTCTTGATATTTTCCAGTGGGAAAGAGACAGTATCGCTGGGATGATGAGGAAATTTAGACCCCTGGTTTGATGATAATGAAATGAAGCTGAATTTTATAACTTGTACATATGTGATACACATAGTTGACCCTTAAAAGGATGCTTTGTATCATCATTTTATTTTACACATGGGAAGAGCTTCAGAAGTGTTAACTTTCTCAAAGTCCCTGGGCTAGTGAGTTACAGAGCCCGGATTTGAACCTGGTGTGTGTCACATTCCAGCACCCAGATCGGCCCATGGACAGCAGGGAATCACTCCATATTAGTAGATAGGTAAAAGGAGGTGTTTGCAAGTAGCCATATAAATGGTTACATTTGAACAGTTTACTATTTCCCCAGTGGATACACTTAGCAACCAGCCCCACCAGACAGAAAATTAAGCCACAACACCCAGTTAGGGCTGCAGGTGAGCAACAATTCCCCAAAGAACAGCTTCTAATTTTTGGTTTATAAGGAGTTTAATGGGTATACACTCAGCAGGCATGCAGTTTCTTTTTTGGGTTGCATCAAAGGCTCTGATCTCCATTTTCGTATTTGATTTGTCTACACAGGCAACAGAAAGTCCTCCGTTAGATCTGTAAACTCCTGGCAAACGAGTCCACTCTGACCCATTCTGCTTTGGCCTCGGCAACATCTCCAAAATTATTTCCTCATCCATCAACACATACGTTAACTAACTCATCTATATAGTTTCTTCCCTACCTAAAATTTCTCTAGCCTAAAAGTCCATTTACTCTGAGGTTATACAGCTTCATGCATTTGTCTCTGTAATTCTGGCCCCAAATGGCCAGGAATCAGAGGTCCATGTGTTAATTAGTTTGTATCTAATTAGCTCTGATATTCAATCTTACTAAGATTTCAGGTGAAAAAAAAAAGTGTTTTGTTTTTTTTTTTCTTGTTACTTAAGACAACAAGAGGGCTCTGTCTCTGTCTCCCTCAAGGCTCGACTCTCGGTGGGGTGTCAACAAGGCAGGAAAGGCAAAGTAATTAAATCTCCTCTGACAGTCTGCTGTTCCCAGGGTGGCTCAGAGCAGGGCCAATTCCCGGGCGCTCTTTGCTCTTGGCAACACCATGCCATCTTGCCTCCTGACTGTGGCGCTAGGGTCACTCCCATAAAGCGCTGGTTTTTTGCAACAGTGACTTATATTGTTTCAGGGTTCCTCTCCTTCCCAGATGGTCAGAAGCAACTTCTGCTTCCAGGGAGGCTGGGCACTTGAGTATCCTCAGCACCACCAGGAGGCTGACTAATGCAGTGGTGGCTGATCCCTGCTGGTAGCTGTGGAATTCCACGGCTTTATCAAGGACCAGTTTTTATTAAAAGAGCCTTACTCAAAGTTTCCTAAATATGCATTTAAAAAAAAAAAAAACCATAGCAAGCAGAGCTGTGTTTCCAAACATCTTTTTGGTCTTTGTCTGCTCCCCTCTGAGAAAATAACACCATCTTAGCTTGGAATTCTTTCTCATTCTTCCTCAGGTTCTGTTCCAAAGGGTGCAGCCCCTCATTTTTGCAGGTGGAGAGTTGCTGCTTCTTGCAGTGGGGCACTGGAGCTCATCAATAAATTAGGCTCCAGAAACAGCCCAAGGAAATCCTATAGTTGCCAAAGGTAAAAGGTGAACTGGCTCTAATAAGAAGCCAGGTTTGGCTATCATTTTTCAATATGTTACTTGGATTACCAAAAAAAAAAAAAAACTGATAAATCAACTCAGTAACAAACTCTGATAGCATCAGAGATTACTTTGAGGTGGTGAACACATCAACTTTATGCTTCAAATGTCATTAATATCAAAACTACAGACACAAAGCCCATGATAAATCTCTCCCATACATTATTAGCTCCTTAAAATTATCCCGGGCCCTCCCTTGAGACCCTGGACTGGCCGTGGAGGGTGAAAGAAAGTGAAGAAAGTGCTAGTTGCTCAGTTGTGTCCGACTCTATCTGACCCCATGGACTGTAGTGTCCATGGGATTTCTGAGGCCAAGAATACTGGAGTGGGTAGCTGTTTGCTTCTCTGGGGAATGGTCCCAACCCAGAGATTGAACCGGGTCTTCTGCACTGCAGGAAGACTCTTTACCATCTGAGCTACCTGGGAAGCCCCCCAGGGAAGGCTGTGGAGGGTGTTCTTGCTTTAATGTGTAAGGAGATGACATACCCCTCAGAGGGTCTCAGCACTCTGCTCCCCATTTCCCTTCATCTCAAACCCCAAAAGCAGATGCCTGTAGCAGAGGGTAAGACAGAGGGACACATCCTGAAATTATGTTCAAGAACCAACTGCATGAATCAAAGGCGGCATGATTAAAAAGAGCTCCCCTGAATGACTAAGCCTCCTCGGGTGGGATTCGTGGAGGATTCGTATGAGGTCCAGAAGGCCTAGCCTGTCACTCTCAGTCACTCTTCTTCACACCTGAGGCCCTGGGCCACAGTTCGCTTCATTAGAGCCCAGTCATCATGGATGAGGCCAAGGCCACAGGCCTGGATGTTGTAGTATGTGCATGCTTAGTCACTCAGTCATGTCTGACTCTTTGTGACCCCGTGGACTGTAGCCCACCAGGTTCCTCTGTCCATGGGATTCTCCAGGCAGGAATACTGGAGTGGGTTGCCATTTCCTACTCCAGGGGAACTTCCCGACCCGGGGATCTTCCCGACCCACGTCTCCTGCATCTCCTGCATTGCAGGCAGATTCTTTACCTGCTGAGTCATTGGGGAAGCCCATCGGATGTTGTAGGGTTAATGTTAATTTCCCAGTTATAGAGTACCACCGAGAACAGCCCTGTCTACCTCAGAGCAGACCACCGCAGAATTCACAAAATGTGCCTTGAATGGAAGACAGCTTTGTAACCAGCTCTTATAGCATCTTAGACCAAACCTGGGGAGATGTGTAAGAATCCCAGGTCCAGGAGGTGGCAGAGACCACATCTTCCTCCTCCAGATGGAGAGCAGTGCATTCTGGGAGAGGATAAGGGGATGCCATTGCCCTGATCACCTCTGAGTCTGACTCACTGTCTGGGACCCAGGAAGGGACCAGTGATGGCACAACCTGCTACCTCTGGCTGTCTGCAAGAGAGGACAGAATGCTTTTGATGCTGTGGGGCTCTTGTCGAGAGAGGTCAAGCCATCCTGAACACAGAGCCCATTAACTACCAGCCTCCAGGCCTCTCCTGTCACACAGATCATCAAAAGCCTGTTTGCGCTCACAGCCAGACATATGCAATAAGTTCAATTTACTGCATCAGGGAAAAAGTGCATCCCTTACTTACCGCTTAAAGCCTACAGGCTGCAACTAGTTTAGGAGACAGTCTGGTTGATGAGGAAAGAAAATTTCCCCACACAGGGACATTTTACCAGGCATTCCTAACTGTGCATCCATCTAGGATGAACTCAGCTTGTCACAGCTTGTCATGGTTGGTCCTGGCCTTCAAACACAGCCTCCGTTCTCACTTAAGTAACTCGGATGAGGTAAAAGAGACTGTGTGGATCCACAGAAATCCATCACATTTCTCAAAAACAAACCCCCAAAACCTGCCTCACGGTGATGTCAGTGGCAGACTTTTCAGAAACAACAAAATGTGTTTGAATTATGTCACCAGGGGAATCATCTTTCTATAACCTGTCAAGTCACTTAAGTGTAGAGAAAACATTCTCGCCTATAAATCTTACCTAAAGGCAACCCTGATGAAAAGTCACTTGCTGTTTCTCCCCCAAGTGTCTGTCATTTTGTTCTTCCTTCTGTGACTTCTCCCTCTGCTATCTTTTCCATAGCTTATAATGTAGAAAGATAGGGTTGAGGTCTTGCTGATGAGTGGAGACAACTAAAAATATGACCAGGAAGACTTATTTGGGATAGCTGGGGCCGCCCCACTTTTCAGGAAGGCCAAAATGGCAGAGTCGTGGCCAGGGGACAGAAACCCAAGAGATCAATGAAACAGGCTTTCATCATATGCGCTTCAGTTGGTATCTTCAAAGTGTGTGTGGGTGGTAGGTGGTGGGAGTAGTATATGTTTAAAAATAAAAATGCACCATCTAAAGAGAACCAAAAAGAGAAACGCTATTTGTCTGTTGCTACTTTGTTCTTTATCTATGAAAATAATATTTAAATTTAAATTCTCACCAACTATTAAGCTCGTATTCTACTAAATATCACAGTGTATACTCTAGATAGGTTAATGAACTGATCGACTGATACAAGAAACTGGATTCCATATTCATCAAGTATTCTGGGGAGCCTTGGAAAGGGCTTTATGGAACTACTATGTTCCCAAATCCCACAGGAATTGCAGGAACCTATAGGATAGGGTATTTGTTTTGAAATCACTGGCACTGACATGATCATAGTCTAACTGTATAGTTACAATAGCATCCAGCCATGTGAACTCATAGGGAGAGAAAGTGGGAGACAGAAAAATAAAGCAAAAAGGAGAAGGCGAGGAGGAACAGGAGGAAGGGAGGAAGAGGAAGAAGAATTAGGAGAGGGAAGAGAAATAATACAAAGAATCTTAAGTCTGCATTGTCCCACCACCCATTTGATATCTGAAGCCTCTCTGAACTTGCGGGGATGGGAGAGGGGAAGGCAGAGTAATTGAGTAGATAATGAAGTCAAGAAACAAGAGCTCTCAGCTACTGGGGGGGTACATCCTGCAAGGAGGCAATAAATCATTGCACATCACACTCTTTAGCTCCATGTCCTCACTTTATCTTGAGGACCAGAGGATGATGGGGAAGAAATAATTACAAGCCTCATAGTCTAGTTACCAGTGCTGGTCTTCAGCTTCCTAGGTAGCAGGCAAGGAGCAAAGTGAGCAGCCTATGCAAAGTCAGCATCAATATCCAGGATCCAGAGGGTTCGCAAGACACAGCGAGTTCATCACTCTAGGCTTTCCCACTGTGCTGAAATTTAGAGAGGTCAAACAACTTATTGAAAGTTCCCTCTATGCAGCAGATTATAAAACAAGCCTGCTCACGAGGATGCTACAAAAAAAGTAATGTGAGCATGATCATAAAAATGCAGTTAAGATACACTTAAAAAGGAAAGTATATCCCCTAAAGAGTAACAGCACCAAAGCTCAGTCTTACCCGCTGTCTGATCTTGAGATCTGACGTTCAGATCTGGGCGCTTCGTAGATGGAGGTAAAAGAGATGCCTCCTCAGGAAACTGGAGCTGGTACCAACTGTGTCCCAAGGACTCAGGGCCATTTGTCGCCATGCTCCCCAGGGCCCTTTAGAGTTGGTGGGGGTGGGGGTGGTGTTGACACATGCTGCAGGCTGTGTGGCTGGGAGTGGGGTCAGACCGTGAGCACACAGGTGTGCACGCACACTAAGTCGCTTCAGTCATGTCCGACTCAGTCTGCGACCCTGCAGGGCTTTATAAATGCACCGTTCCAGCTATGTAAGGCCCATCCAATAGCACAGCTCAGGGGTTAGGAAATAGAGTCCACTTAAACCAAATTCATGCATGATTTTAGCAACTATTTCTCTTTCCTGACTTCCCTATATTTTCTGTCCTTTTTACCACAACGGATACATCTTTACTTCTAATTTTAAACTTTGGCTGTAAGTTTACTGTTATAATGATAGCTAACAACTCTTGTGTATTTCCTATGTCAAAGACAGGATGGTGAACCATTCTGGTGGATTCTTTTATTCAGTCCTGGAAGTAAAGTGCCCTGGGATATAAACTCCACGGGGGCACGGACTCTTATCTGAATTCCTTTTGCCTGGGGGCGGGGGTAGTAGGTACTCAATACATTTTTGCTGAAGGAATGAACAAATGGATGAATGAGTGAAACAGCAGCCTATGAAGCGGGTCCTCTGATTATTCCCATTTTGCAACATGAAAAGTGGCCAATCAATGGTGAGAACAAGACACAGCGCCGGGCAATTTGTGCCCACAGTCTGTGCCCACTGTACGCTTCTGATGCGTACAGATGCCACCTTCACACAAGGTGTGTTTTTTGTATTTTTATTCGCTGCTTGCTTTAGGTACCGAGTCGTCCTAAAGTGCCAGCTGGCAGGCTTGAAAGATAGGATTCTGAAGGGTTGTCTGAATCCCACACCTAAACTCCTGGAGCCAGGGAGGCATCCTCAAGAACTAGAAACTATTTTCTTCACCAAGAATGAGCAGAATTAAGAAGTCAGTGGGGCAAGTTCAATCAGGAAGAATGCGAGGGAGCTGAGATACCTATTTCTGAGAAAGGCAAGTGGGAGCATTGGGAAGGGCTGCCAGCCGCGGAGGGACTCGAGCCTGCATCAAACCAGAAGGATTCTGAGATGCAGGAGAGGAGAGGAGCGAGTGCCGACCAGGGTCAGGCAGAGGGCGGGTGGGGCGGGAGGCAGGGAGCATCTTAACAACCACCTTGAAAGTCAGGCGTTCAAGTTC
The DNA here is from genome assembly GCF_910594005.1 of Cervus elaphus. Taxonomy (NCBI): domain Eukaryota; kingdom Metazoa; phylum Chordata; class Mammalia; order Artiodactyla; family Cervidae; genus Cervus; species Cervus elaphus. The sequence continues at coordinate 23,824,510 of NC_057846.1, read as the reverse complement.
GCTCTCGTCCGCTGGCCACTGTATGATTTGTGGCTGGGTTAGTCCAATCTGAAGGACCAGAGATAAAGCAGATAACAAAAACAAAACATGTATTTTTAGTTTGCTTTGTGTAGAGTCTAGCACAGTGCCCAATCGGGGCCACAAAAGAGTCGTGATGAAAGTAAGGAGGAGGGGAGGTCTGGGGCATGACCCTGGCTCTGAAGCAGTGATTGGGCTGCAGAAATGAAAGGTACTATCCGTGCACGTCTCTCTGTTCCCCTCCTCTGTCTTCTTCCTTCATGACTCCTCTCGTCCTCTCTTTATATAAAGTCTTCAGCCAACATTTCTCTTTCATGTCTTATACTCATAGACCTTATCCGTATTCAGGCAAGGCATGGACTACAGGTCCTAACTTGGCAGTTCTGAGTTAGATTTTCTCTACGAATTTTTGGGTTCCAATTCTTTTTGCCAAGGGACCAGTACACGCAGTGGCAACTGGTCTGAGGTGCTTCTTCGGCATTTCTGGCCTCTCAGCATCACTCCATGCTGCGGTGCAGACAAGTTGACCTTCAAGCCTTCATTTCACCACCTGCCAGCTTTTCCTTAATGCCCACAGATCACTCTTGGGTTTGAAATCACCTTTTCGCACAGGCAAAGAGGAAAACCCAAGCAGCACAGATAACTTGGCCTGTCCACCCTGGTGATACGCCATAGGCTGAAGCCTCTGTGCCCGCGGACTCCTCACACGTGCTTGCTCTCCGTCACTTATGTAAATGAAGCAGCATTGCTGAGCCCGCATCACTGGTGCCCTGATGAGTACCCTGTGCACGTGTGGCTGCTGGCCAACGCAGGCCAAGTCCAGGTTCAGTGTACAGGCGAGACCAGTGCTTTGCTCTGCTCCAGTCCCGTAGAAGACACCCACGGCAGACTTGTATTTCCGTCCAAGGCTCCGTTTTCCATCATCTATTTTTTATAGCACCGATACTAACCCAGCTGCAGCAGATGAAGGGTATTCTTTCTGGCTCGGGTGCATCACCATGCTGATCTGCCCCTCCTGGGAAGCAGGCTTGCTGAGTTAGCTTTTATCCTTTACCATGGGAGACTCAGTTCAACAAAACGTAAGTGTTTTGAGATGCCTGGTATTTTCAAAATGTAAATATCTACTTCCCCACACATGAGGGGCAAAGGGCCATGTGATAAGATGGGAGAAGGATGGGAATTTTGTTTGGTACCATTGGTGGCAGGATGACAGTGGGTTTGAAGACGAGCAAAAGAATTTGCGACAACCTCCAGTTTTTCAGTATGTTATTAACCTCTGAGAGAATCTTAGTTTATTCTGAGGCAGCTTTGTGACATTTCAGAATCATACTGTCATGTGCTGTCTCTGAAATGTTTGCATATTCTCATCTTTATATGCTCTCCAGATAGAATAAGCTTGCATTTTTAGACTTCTCTACAAAGAGTGATAAAGATTTGCAAACCAGGAAATTTAAAGAGGACCATTTATAAAGGAACATAAACCACTTCCCCCATACTGAACACTCCGCACACCCTCACACACTAACAAACAAAGAGATTTTAAACATTAACTAGCTAACTAGTAATAGCATTATATATAAACTTAGAATGCTTTGGACTTACACTAGATTTATGTAGAATGATTCATTAAATGTCAATAATAAAATGACTGTATTTGTTGCCCAATATTAAGCTTTAAATCTGTAGTGTATTTCACCAGGTCGTTTGTGGTTTTATGAGAGTTAATGCTCTTTATTTCCATATGCATATTTATCACATTTCAGGTATACGGCTATTATTGCTTTCTCAAGCTTGTTTTTCTTTTGGCCTATATTGTCGACTCTGACTCTATTCAGCTTTTTGGTTTTGTGAATGTTATTGCCATTTTCAGCTGGCCAAAAATGAAAACACCCAACCAACCCATGTGAACTGCTATTTTTCAGTGTTCCTGTGTGTCTGTGCTCTACCTAACGGCAAGATCTATAGGACACCAGGAAGGGAAGCAAGGCAGCTCTGGGCTACATTGTCTACTTCGTATTAAACTTGACGGCTAATTTGCACGTTCACACTTTTTTAATGCTAGAGTTCTTAAAACCCTGACAGCTGAACCCTTTTAACTTCAGCTAAGTATGCAAATAGAGAATGGAACCTAGAGGGTTCCCTTGCATTGGTATCATTTCCAAGGTATTTATTTTGGTCAAATACAGAAATTAATTCATGTTTAATGCTCTCTAGTAAAAGGGAATCATATGAGGGCAGTGAGAGGAAAAAGTAGTATTGAAAGTGTTACAAAATAAGCCTGAACATTCCAGTGAGGATCACAAAAAGAATTCAGAGACCAAATATTTAATCAAAATTAATTTAACAAAATCATATTAAGTAAAGATCCTTCCTTAGAACCACTGATGAAATGTTTCAAATGCTTTTTCTATATAAAGAGACGTTTAATCTGATAAAGCAAGTGGCATTTTTATACTCCAGAAAAATTATTTATTCTTAGAAAAGAAGAAATCCTGGACATGTAGCCAGATATGGGAATAAATATTTAAGGGGGAACATGTTTTGGCAGGAAAGAGAAAGAAAATACTTTTTTATTTTTTTTCTGAAGCATTTGGCAAAGCAGAAAGCTTAGAAATATTTCCCAACTTGACCAGTTGCAAAACCACACAGCATGTTTTGCTTTTCTGTCCGGGGAGAAGGAGAAGCCTCGTCTGGGATGGCCTTCTGAGTCCCATCACATCCCCTCTCCTGACGGGGGTTAGTCACATTAACTCGGCTCTTGTTGGAATGCCTAAGCTGTCATTTGTCCTGCCCCCCTGAATGAGACACTCGGCATTCTGAGAAAGAAGACAAAGCAGCCAATTTCTCAGAAAATATGAGAATGACCCCCGGAGGTTAACAGCACAATCATTTATACAAAAATTGCTTCAAACATGGATCACGTGTTCTTCCCGGATCCGCGGATCTGTGTGTGCTGAAAGCCGCTCACAAACAAGCCGCCCTGGCTGGATCAGACGTGCAGGCAGAGGCTGGCGAAGACTGCGTGGGGCACTCAGAAGTGCGCTGCTGCCTCTCCCGCTTAACGCCACAGCCCTTCTCTCTCCATGGTTTTTTGGGGTTTTTTTTTCTGTCCCCTAGGGTGTTGTATTCCCTGAAGCAGTTTCATTGAGATAGATTAAGTGGCAAGCAAAGTAGCTCTTCTGGTCTCGTATCTGGAGTCAACAAAGGGTGTTTCTGTCCACTGAGTGGAGAGTGGAAAGGTTGGTTTATTGAAAGGAAACTTCACTGTATTATTCATCTTTTTTCCACATTACCTCCGAGGTCAATAAGAGGTAGGCAGCAGACAGAACCTGATGAGGGGGGAGATTTGGCTTTATCTGTGGGAGAGGCCTTTAATTCCTTCCACGATGTAAAATGTAAATCCTCACAAAGATGCCCGACTTTCTTCCCCTGAGGCTGGGGAGACCACCAGAAGCTCCTCGCCTTCCCACCCAAGAATCAGAAACTTCAGTGTCAAGGGTCTTACAGACCATCTAATCTTTGAGCACACAATGTTTTAACATTATTTGTTTGTTTTAATGATAGAGTTCCCTTCCATCCTCCCTTAAGAAACCCTCATTTCTTTTGAATTGCACCTTACTGTCAGCACGGGTCCCCCTAAACTGTAGGGCCATTCGAGGGGAAGCACAGGTTGTAAAGGAGCAGACGAAGTCTCGGTTCTGATCATGGGAAGGGGAGACCCAGGTGCAGGACAGTCCCTTGGTCCTCCCCCTCCTCCCTCTTCCCGCGCTGGGCAGGTGTCAGCCACAGTCGGGCTGGACAGCTACCGCTCTTCCTGTCCTGCCTCTTTAAGCCCCAGTCCTGAGACCCGAATGCTGTGGAAGTTCTACTTGTAAATGCAAAGTCCTAACAATCATTGGAAAATCAACCTCTCCTTATATCTCACCCTGAAACACAGTGAAAGAAGCAGCGCTTCTTTAGCAAATAATTGCTAAAAAGGGAGAAATTGTGGGCAATCTCAATAGCAATGAACACTGACCACTCTTAGCCTGGTTCCTGTCCTTCAGTAAATGAGGGGAGAAGCTCAGATTCGTAGGTGTTGCAAAGAGCAACCCAGGACTCAGACATCCTTACAGTGCTTTACTCAACTTGTAACTTGAAGTAAATATGTGAGTGATGGGGGCCAAGGGAGAAATTACGGGACTACCAGGTAAGCTTGTACTCTCAGGTAAAACGGATCAGGCCTTCTTGTTGGGGAACCCTCCAGTTAACCTCACTGTGGGCTCAATTCCTGATTCCAAGTCACTGCTAAGAGTGGACCACTGTGTGGGAAGACCATCTCTGAGTGAACGGGTGTTGAGCCGAGTCCTAGAGGACCCTTGGGTTGAGTGGGTTGTGTCAGAGGGGCCCTAGGCTGAAGAAGACACCCGGGAACACCTGGAGATTTGTGGGGGCTGGGAGTCACCCACAGTACAAACCCTGAGCTGTGACTAGGCAGCCTTGGCTCCTTTGCAAAAGGCAAGCTTGCCTAAAGCCTCATCCTCTGAATTTGTGTTAAAGTACCCAGACAGAGCTGAGCGCTGTGATGACTGAATGTCATTGGCTTCAACCTCTCCTTAAAGCTCACCATACCTCCCTATTCCTCCTGGGTCCCAGGTCTGCTCAGCGACCTCCAGAATACCCAGTTCCTTCATGAACAGACTTCTACATTGACCTTAATGATCCCAGGACACTTGCAGACAAGGGAAGGCTTTTGTAGGGGAGGAATATCCCCTCTCTCCTCCCCTCTATCCTGAGTTCTTAGCTAAGGCTCCTGTAATATTAACAGAAGATAGATTAACAAGAGAAAAACAAGCAAGTTTATTAACCTGCATGCCTTGTATACATGGAGGTACACAGGGAAAAATGAGAAACTCCCCAGGGTGGCTCAGAATTCAGGCTTAACTGCCATCTTCGCAGGGAACGGGGAGGAAGATGCGGGTCTCTTAGGAGAAGGTAAATGACTTTTAGGAAGATGAGTGGGCCCTTAGAAAAGTGGGCGGGAGGCGCGATAGTCTGTGATGATGATGTGTGTGGTATGATGTCAATCCTAGTCTCCAAAGACAAGTCCCTCTTCCCTCGTTGATGAAACTCCTGGAGGGGATCCGCAACCATTGAGTTTCTTTTGGAGGTTCTGTCTTTAGGCAGATAAGGGAACTCAGAAAAAAGCCTCTCCCTGCATTTGCTGTTTTTCAAGAGCCCACAGCTCAAAATAATGAATGTATCGAAGCAGCGTAACTTGGGGCAGTGTATTCTGCTGGCCTTCACTTCTAAATGACAAGACCTATATGCTGTAATGGCCTTAGATGCAAAGCATACTTCTCCTTTTAGTTCAGTACAAACCCAGACTTGCACTATTGCACCTGCATGAAAGCTGGTGATTTCTCAGGCTGACACAACTGGTGAGATGGTTCCTGACTGACTCGGTATTCCAAGCTCTCAAGAAGCTGTGATGAGCAAATGCTTTGGGACCGTTAGAATGGGCCACTTTTAATGCAGCCATAGCAGAGAACATCCGAGCCCTGTTTGTGTGGGAGACCCAGCTCCCCACCCCCCACCTAGACATGGGTAACATGGCACCTGTCCATGGCTCCACCTTGTGCATCATTGGAAGGATTAATAGAAACGCTTTGGGAAAGAGCTTGAACACAGAACACATTGGCTGCAATAGATACTATAACTGTGTTGCTGGAAATTCAGCAACATTAGGATTGTATGAAAAATCAAATTCTGAACATTTTCTAAGAAATTTGTTCATTGCAACTGTTAACTTCATCAAGGCACATGCAATACACAAGATTTTAGTTTTCTGCAGGTAGATCATTTATTTTGATCCATCAGTGATGAAGAGGACAAAACCACACACACACACACACAAATATTTTAAAGAAACAGTCCAGGAATGACAATTTAACTAAAGTTTAACACAACAGCAGATGCATTTTTAATGAGGTTTCATCAGATGTTATTTATAAATAAGTAGCTTAAACAAAATGAAGATTTGGAGAGATTTGGGGGGAGGGTTGCATGTGAGTATGTGTGTGTGTGTGTGTGTGTGTGTGTGAGAGAGAGAGAAAGAGAGTGTATGTGTCTGTGTGTGCAGTTTGCCTTTTTCCTTGCTGTCAGAATGGTTCCATTTAGGAAACAAGCTTTCTTCCCAAATTTGCAGATGTCTGCAAATAGTATTCTGCCCAGAAGGGAAAAAATAGCTTACTATGATTCATTTGAAACAAACCTCCTAGAATGTCAAAAGGGAGTATTTATCACTGTGAGAGACTGATTTATCTGCAGAAACAAGTATTGCTTCTCACCTGAAAATCAGGGCCTTCCCTAGAAACAGGTTGACTAGGCAATGCCTCCTGACAAGATAGGAAGACCCCAGAGAAGTTCCCACTGGCCTCCAAGTGGCTTATCACCTCCCATGACCCTCGCTTCCTGGATGGTCTGAAATTCTTGCCCACAGGGTCAATCCCATGTTTCAAAAACACAGACAAACTTGCTTAAGATAGAATTTACTAAGAGGAGAGTGTGTTCAACTTGTTAGCATCTCACAGAGCCTTAAATGGTCAGATACACTACTGTACCCCTTTAAGATTCAGCGAGCAAACCCAGAAAGGTGACTTTCAATTTGTAAAAAGCATCTAGGCAACTTAAATTTTGAATTGTAAGGAAAGGGTTGAGAGCTGGTGAATCAATTGAGGAGAGACCCTTTGAGGAGGGGACACAATGGAGTCTCCTCGCAGGATGAGTTGGCTGTGGGTGGAAGGCAGACACCAACGCACGTGGCAAGTGAGGGCGGAGGTGGGGAACACTCCAGAGAACTGCCTGGATCCTGCAGGAAGTGGGGTTGCCTCCCTCCTACCCTTTAAACCTCCCACCTCTCCTATCCTGCTCCATGCAGATTTGGAAAAGGCTGGAAGAGCGAAGAGGAGATGGAAATGGTGGATACAAGATATATTGACACTATAGTCTTTGTTATTCCACATACTTCCGTTCTATTAAAATACTCATCGGTGGTAATGAAGCTTTGTTAGAGAAAGTTTGTTTTAAATAAATGGGGCGAGGAACGTGGAAATGGATCAGCAAAACAACTCAGGGCTGCCGAAGTCACACTGCCTGCTTCACCCCCCACCTGAGACCACCGTGGGTTAAACAGCCCCGATCGACCCTATTCTATGTTATTCTGGCGACTAGCTGCATGCAATGTGTCACAAACTAAAAATAACGACAGGTGGGTTGGCCCAAATATTTCCTTTCATATTGTTTCTCGAGAACAAGGTATCAAACTTGGTCAAGGAAGAAGGGTATACACAATGCAACGATAAAGTTAAGCTTTCCTGAGTTTGATTTCCTTGCTATTTTGGTTGCTTTCACGATCACCGAGCTGATCCCACCCACCTATTTATTGTAACGTTTCTTTTCTAGAGCCAGAATAGGACAGACTCATATACCATTCTGATCTGGGTGCATTTCTTCAGAAGGTACGCTGTGCTCATGGGGAACTGCGGCTGCCCGGGTGTGGGACTGATAAGGCTGGGAGGAAGGTCTGGCGTGTATTTTAACAAGATTTCCCAGGGAAGTAGGGGGAGGAAAACGATGGGCACCCTTTGAGGCTGCTCCGACCTCTCCTGATATTCATTCCTCTCGTGTCCCAGCAGCATTTCTGCTGAGAGTCTTCAGAGGTGCCCTTGGTTTAAGTTGATTGATGTAAAGGAGGCCAGTGGGGAAATCAGAGGAAGTTGGGGGGTGGGGGGAAGGCCAGTGATGGTTCTGGAATTCTTGACTCTGCCTTATTTCTCAGTAGGATATTGTGCTGGGTAGGGGTGAGGGGGGTGGGGACAAGGAATCTCAGGAATGCTGTGAGGAAACTATAATCAGGCCCCATCCTCGTCCTAAAGAGGAAACTAATTGGGCCCTACGTGCTTTGTGTCTGTGCTCAGTTGCTCAGTTGTGTCCGACTTTGCGACCCCGTGGACTATAGCCTGCCAGGCTCCTCTGTCCATGGGATTTTCCAGGCAGAATACTGCCGTTTCCTTCTCCAGTCGGGCCCCATCCTTGTCCTAAATACCTCCCGTCTTGCTGCTTCTCAGTTACAGCCATGCCCACATGGTCCTACTTGTTATAGCAGGAGGATGCCTCTTTCTCACTGACACTTTACAGGGCACGGGAATGCCCTGACCACCATGCACGCCCCTGAGGGCAGGACTTCTAAGGCCCTCCAGGTCACCTACCAATGAATTTTCCCCGGCTTTCCACTGGGTGCCGGGGGTGGACAGGACAGCAAGGTCCACCACTGGATGTCAAGGGGTCAGCAGGGTCACTCTGCCCCTAAAGGCTCTAGACAAGAACCCTTCTTGACCTTTTGCTTGCTCCAGGTTGTGGCCAGAAATGCTTGGCATCCCTTGGCCAATGGCAGCATCGCTCCAGTCTCTGCTTTTACTTTCAATGGCCGTGTTCCTTTTTCTTGTGTGTCTGTCTCTCTCTGAATCTCTGTCCTTATAAGGACACCAGCCATTGATGTCTTTAATCCTGTTTGACCACATCCTAACTTGATGACATCTGCAAAGAGCCTATTTCCAGGTGAGGTTACTTGCGTAGGTACCAGGATTAGGACTTCACCATACTGTTTTGGGGACCCAGTTCACCCTAGGATCACAACTTCTGGGCACTGGGTCATGTCCGAGCAAGAAGTATCTTTCAAGTGTGGATCACTGGCTGGTGACTCTTCAGTCCCAGACTCAGCACTCACCCCCTCCCACATCTGTGCAACTGACCTGCTCCACGGGGAGCACAGAGGGCCGTGGTCCAGTGTCTCACTGGCAGGACAGGCCCATCTGGTGCAGGTGATTCCTGAGTGAGGTCAGAGACCGGAGGACTCATCACCTCACCATTATTCAGGAGCTTTGGTCTGCGTGAACCTTAAGCCCACAACTTACTTCTTCCTAAATACTAGGACCATCCATGTAATAGATCATTCTTTCTTCACAGTCTTTCTGTCACACTTTGACGCCCTTCTAATCCACACACAACATTGAGATTATCTTACAAGGGGATGAGTTTTCCTAAAACTTCATGGGTCCCCTTGATTGTTCTGAATTTAGAGGGCTGCAGAATGCCCTGGAGATACTTATTCCTATGCAGACAACTTATAAGATCACCCATCTCCATTGAACTTTCCGTTTTCTACTCATATATTACTTCTAAAAGGAAAATTTTTACTTCCTCAATTGTAAATCGGGTTTTAAATGTGCATATTTTTTCAAGAAAGCAGATCAGATATCAGAGCATAGATATCAGGCTGTGGAATTTATTATCCACGATCTACAAATAAGAATCTGTGCAATACTTTTAAGTCCTTTGCACACTGATTTGAAAATATATCTGGGAAGAGAGAGACGGGAGCAGAATGAGAGAGACATTCCCCTTTCTAAAAGTCACTGCTTAGTCATTGCATTCTGTGTAAAGACAAAGAGAATCCTACTGAAAAGGTAAATACCAAGAGGCTTAGTTAGGTATGATTATGCAAGACATTTTATAAATATTTTGATACACAGATACAGGAGAAAGTGATTTGTGAGACGGTAATTTTGCATTATGCTATGTCCAAAGCCAACTGAAATTCCTCATTTGCATTAACCATCCGAGCTGTTTTCCATTTGGAGAAATGTTCTATTCTGAGTTCCAGCTCCTCCCATATTAGGAGGGCAGTATTGGAGAGTCTGTATTTGAATCTGTCCAGATGAAATTGTGTATCCAAGTAAGTTCTATGTATCAGAGATGAAGTTAGAAGTTATTTTATTTAATTTTACTGTTGCTTCTACTTGTAATTTAGACTTGATCCATCATTACAGTGAGGTCATAATTTCTTCCTTTCTTCTTCCCTCCCTGCCTCAGGGAAGGATTTAAATTAACCAATGGGACTTGGTTTTTAAAACAGCCTTTTAAAGAATATGGATACTTGGACATAAGAAAAAGATACAAAATAATGAGTGGCATGAGTCATTTGTCACTTAATAGAAGAGAATAACCTGTTTAGTGATTTTGATAGGAAAGATATCCACTAAGCAGATAACATCAATTAAAAACTGACATTTTAGCCATAAGGATGGAATCTGGGTAGAACACTGCAGCTAAGTCAGGATGAAGCCCCTTCCAGGTTTCAAGATGGTTGATACTTGCTCACCTGTTTCAACAGGCAGGCAGGTGCCTGGGAGCCCAGCTTCAAAAGTGCGACAGCATTTAAAGCCTGGACCTCCTCCAGCCTGTGACTTCTAAAGGCAGGGCCCTGAGCTGAGCTATTATTTGTGGATTCTAGCTGTAAACTGCCTACTGCAACCTGGGCTGCAGCAGTTCACAAGAGGAATCTTTGTCCTTTCTTGAAGGAACTTAAAAGGGACTCACTCAAGGACTATTTGTCAAAAATGCTGAGTCATTAGTATTCTTTTACAATTCATCACAGACATATGTTGCCCTTATTTGTGAAGGTTCATAAGAGCCAAAATATGACTTGTTAAAGTTTCTTGGCTGTCCTGAAGTGTCCCCCTGAGTGGAAGAAGGCGTGCTTCTCAAAAATGAGAGATGACTTTTATAAAAATTCAACCCATCCGGGGGATGATGAAATGAACATTTGGAGATATTTTTCCCCTGTCCTTAAAAAAATTTCATAGTGACCTTTTTAAAAACCAAAATTGGAATTACACTGTGTTGGTCTGCATCTTCAATTTTACATCATTGTTTTGAGAGTATTTTTCCATTCATGAAATGTTTTTGAAAAATGTAAATTAATTAGTGACATAAGGGGTTACATAATAAATAAATATATCACAGTACAACCCAATGATAAAAACTAAAATTTTCTCTTAATGTTAAAGGAGCCAGAAATTCTGCATTGAATGTTAGATTTTTCTCATTCCCTAAAAAAAATAACATAAGTTATACTGTACATGAAATGTGATGGGTTTTTTCCCTATAAAGCAGATCATGATAATTCTAAAATTGGGCAGAACCACCTGGAATATGAATCATTAGACTAAGTAAGTAGAAAAAGAGAAAGAGTAATAGGGTGTTTTTCCAGGAAACCAAAGATCTGTATTATTCCTTGTATTTCACGGACTGGAAACTAGGGATCTGGGCAAACTTTAGATTGGATGATTTTGTAGGATTAATGGACCCTGAGTATTCGTAACCCACGTCCTTACAGAACTACGGCCATCAGCTGGCCTGATGTGAGGGGTGTTCTCCTCGAATCAGTTTAACATAAGGACCAGACAGACAGAGACGGCACGAAGCATCTAGTTCTGCTCTTCACTTATTCAGAAACTAGAAGTACACAGGAAATCACAGAAGAACATCCTGCCTCCAGTCCCTTAGAGGGGAGTCCTCTGAAAGAGTAGAGATTTGCTCAGCCGGCCCAGAGAACTGGGTAGGAAGTCAATGAAACATCTTAGAGTCTTTTCATTTTTCAGGGATACAGACTTAAAAGCAGCTTCATTGTTAGTATACTTATTTAATATTGATAGAACTTACAGTTTACCACATGAGAAAACAGGAGAGTAAGAAATAAGTGAATTCTATGAATCAGAGACATGACTTCCCTGTAGGAAGATCAGCAATTACCAGTCACAGAATTCTCATCATACGCAGTGCCCTGTGCTCAACACTTTACATATATTATCTAATTGTCACATAATCAGTGGTAAACAGATGTAATCGTTTTTATTCTACAGCTGAGGAAGGAGAGACCGGAGGGCTGACTTCATTCACTCCCCCAGCTACTCCCTCACAGAACATGTATTTGGCTCCTAATGTGTGGCCAGCGTGGTCTGAATGAAGGAGATGAGGTTGGGAGCATGGCCGTTACCTCTGCCGACTCCCCAAGCAGCCAGGGATCTGCATCCATCTGCTGCTGCTAAGTCGCTTCAGTCGTGTCCGACTCTGTGAGACCCCATAGATGGCAGCCCACCAGGCTCCCCCGTCCCTGGGATTCTCCAGGCAAGAACACTGGAGTGGGTTGCCATTTCCTTCTCCAGCGCATGAAAGTGAAAAGGGAAAGTGAAGTCACTCAGTCATGTCCGAGGACTCTTAGTGACTCCATGGACTGCAGCCTACCAGGCTCCTCCATCCATGGGATTTTCCAGGCAAGAGTACTGGAGTGGGTTGCCATTGCCTTCTCCATTGCATCCATCTACCCATCTCCAAACCACGGAACCCAACACTAACAGTGCTATTTAATAGAGAAATCTGTGCAGTCTCCCAGGAGACCAGCAAATAGCACTGCATCTTCAATAATTTTCTTCTTGAGTTGAGAATCACTGTGATTAACTTTGGAATCTGGAATGAAAATAACCAATGCGAGTGTGAATTATTCTGTGATGATGAGTTGAGGCAGGAGATGTTTGGTTAACCAGATTTAGAAATAAAGCCCTCAGGTTTTGCTGCTTTACCAAAAAGAGTCTTATTGATTGCCATGGAAGAGAGAAGAATGCTTACAGTAAAAGAAGCACCACCAATATTTACCTAGAACACGAGGTTCATCACAATGACCAGAATTAGAAAGAATGGCAAAGACAGGACCTTAGCAAGATATTTTCAAGTGATCCCCATTCACAAATACAGTTTTATTTGGCAAGCCAAGGGCTCTTCTCAGCCACAGCAGGTGAAAACATTTGCCTAGGTGACAGATGGTAGAACCAGAGCTCGAAAGCATCCGTTTGCAGCCACATTCTTTCCGTACACCATGCAGTGGGCTTTCCTACAGAATGCAGCCACTGCCACTATGATAGATCTTCCGGTCCCCATAAAGGAAGACAGAACCTTATCTGAGTCCTGTTCTTGGACTGACTGGATAAACCCACAGACCCAAAACTCAAAACACTTTGTTTTTGGAATAAAAATCTTTTTTTGAACATTTAAATAATGTCCAGAAAAGCTATTCTCCTTAGGTTTACTAAAACTCAAACTAATTTGAAAGCATTGACCATATATATTTCAAGTGTTTTTTAATATTGGAACCCTTAGTCAAGGATATACCACTAGGATGTGTTTAATATTTAAAGCAAATCATATTTCCATGAGAGTTAGTCATCAAAGAAAGCATAAAACCTGTCTGGAGCAGATTTAAGAATGAATGCATGAGTGTTAAGTCAATTCAGTTGTGTCCGACTCTTTATGACCCTATTGACTGTATGTAGCCCGCCAGGCTCCTCTGTCCATGGGATTCTCCAGGCAAGAATCCTAGAGGGTGTTGCCATGCTCTGCTCCAGGGGATCTTCCCAACCCAGGGATCAAACCTGCATATCTTACTTCTCCTACATTGGCAGGCAGGTTCTTTACCACTAGCACCACCTGGGAAGCCCAGGAATGAATATTAACCAGTAATTCAAAACAGTGATTGAGGATTGAGGTGTTTTATTTCTGTTTAGTTCTTTTTCCCGAACAAGCTATTTCCCTTGCTTTATCTTAAAAGGTATAGCAAACTGGTTTTATCAAAATAAAATAAGCCTAATTATGGGACATTATTTTGGAAATCAAGTTTTATTGCTGCAAAACCATGATAAATAAGCATGTGTCCTAATGAACACATTTAGTTAAAGGAGCTTATTGAAACGAAATGAATCTCTTTAGGCTTTTCTTTCTTAATGTAGGTATGATCCCATAAAAGGCTTAATTTGGTAATCTGGTAACAAAATCATTAATTTTTCATTAACTTAAAAAAAATAAAAAGTATTGAAATAAACAAGATTTGGTTCATTTAAATGCCCCATACAAGAGCATAATAAAGAGTCAGTTACTGAATTTATTAAACTCCTCCTAACTTCCTCTTGTATGTGAGCATTATTACACTGTCAGTGTAATAATTAACATAACATGTTAACATAACAACATGTTAACACAACAATTACAACATGTGTTGTAATTAACACAACATGTTGACTCTGACACACCTATTCTGTTAGCTGCAACTGTGTAATTGTGACTATTGAAGCTACAGGATCACTGATGCAAACTGAGGAAGTTCCTCAATAAATCTGTCAACTTTTCCGAGGGGAAGAGAATTTGCTCTGATGAAGCTATTTCTATCACATCAGGGTTGACTGAAGTGAATAACTCACTTAGTCACCATGGAGATGATGCCCGGGAGTATGAAGGGAGGAATGTGTGACGGGTGTGCAGGCTTCCAGACGCTGCTGCTTTTGTGGATGCATCTGTTTGGGGATCCAGATCTGTGAGAAGCACACTTAATGTCTCACAGAACCATGTGGTTTTGCTTTCCCTTCCCACTTTTGTTGTTTCTCTGGAAGAGCCTCAAGTAAATATAAAACAAGGCAACCCAATACTTCACTCACAGGATCCCATGTTCTTTTCAGAAGTGTGTCTCATATTTAAAGACGTGTGCCCTAATGTGCTAAAAACAGACCTTCCTCCCAGACACATTTCTACAACTTCTATTTCTGAAAGCCCTGGTCCATCTCCAGGATCCCATACTATATTTATCTTTATATTTGTGTCTTTCTATTTATCTTACAACTGTTTCCAAAATTTTTTAATATGTGAATACGTATACACTTGTAGGACAAACAGATAAGAAAAGAACGTCAAAAAAAAGGGGGGGGCAATCAATCTCCTTATTTGCTTAACCTACATCTAGTCAAGTAAAATGTGTGGGTATATATGTGTATGGGTTTCCCTGGTAGCCCAGTGGCTCAGTGGTAAAGAATCTGCCTGCTAATGCAGGAGATGAGGGTTCGATCCCTGGGTTGAGAAGATTCCCTTAAGTAGGAAATGGCAACCCACTCCAGTATTCTTGCCTGGAAAATTCCATGGGCAGAGAAGCTTGGTGGGCTAGTCCATGGGGCCACAAAGAGTCAGACTGAGCACGCGCGCGCGCGCACACACACACACACACACACACACACACACATATGGTTTTTGCAGCAGTCATGTACAAATGTGAGAATTGCACCGTTAAAGAAGGCTGAGCACCAAAGAATTGATGCTTTTGAATTATGGTGTGGAGAAGACTCTTGAGAGTCCCTTGGACTGCAAGATCAAACCAGTCAGTCCTAAAGAAAAGCAACCCTGAATATTCATTGGAAGGACTGATGCTAAAGCTGAAGCTCTAATACTTTGGCCACCTGATGTGAAGAGCTGACTGAATGGAAAAAACCCTGATGCTTGGGAAAGATTGAAGGCAAAAGGAGAAGCAGGAAGCAGAGGATGAGATGGTTAGATAGTATCACCAACTCAAATGGACAAGAGTTTGAGCAGACTCCAGGAGATAGTGGGAGACAGAGGAACCTGGTGTGCGGTAGTCCATGGGGTCACAAAGAGTCAGACACAACTTAGTGAACAACAACAAAGCTTCTTTGGATGAAGTATCTTTGGGGATAGATGATTAAAGATTTGGGGTATTTTTCTATTTAAAATAAAATTCTACTGATACATTCATTTGATATTCAACCAGTATTAACTGAAAGCCTAATAATTATAAGGCACAACAAAGAACACAAAAGTCAATAAAGCATGGTCCTTGCCCTCAAGAAAACATAAACACAGATAACAGAAAGTAAGACAAGATGAAATGGTACAGACAGGGAATTATATTCACTTAAATGAAAGAGGGCAATTTATGTCATATACACAGCAGGCAACTTTTCGGTGGACCTCCAAGAATGAGTGTGATTTCAAGAGTGATTAGGAGTAATGCCAGTTAAGGAAAGATATCATAAAAGGTGGTTCAAAATCGTATTTGCCTCACCACACCAGTCACGCGTTCCTGGGAGACAGGGATGGGTTTTGATGATCTGGGCACCCCCGAGACTCAGAACTATGCCTGACACATGGGAGGTGCCCAGTTAAAATGTGCCGATTAAACTCATATGAAGGTTGAAACATAAAATGTGTATAAAAAGGAGCAGCAGAAAGTCCAGTTTGGCTAAAGAACAGAAATATGAGAAGGGAAATAGAATAGAACATCTTGAAGATTAGGATGGGAACATATTGTGCTGGGCTTGATTTGGAATGTATAAATAGATAATGTGAGGTCACTGGTCCTTGTCAAAAGATAAACCTTGCAACACTGCGCCATCAAACCAAAAGAGAGAGAGACTGAGAGAGGTCAGAGGGAAGACTAGAGATAGGAAATGAAGCAAAAGATTAAAACGATAATTTGTTTGCAAAAATGAAATTAAAATAACAGAAATAATGATCCTGAAATTAATAGCAATAGTTACAAGAACTCTATGAACAATAGAAAAAATAATAAACATTAACAATAGCTAATATTTAATGACCAATGCTATACCCAGGCACAAGGTCAGAATGTCTATTAATTTACCTCTTAGGACTCTAACTTCAAAGTTGTAATTCACAAGTTTATAGGTCATTGAGTCTTGAAGGGACTAAGTAACTTCCTCAGAGAAACTCTGCGAGAAACTATGTTAGGATGCCACATTTTGTTTGATCCTCTGGAATAGAATTCTACATGGTAAGTGTCAGAAACCCACATTTAGAAGCCTTATCAAATGCAGCTTCTCCTTTGAATACAAATGATTAGCTCGAATATTCAGCATCAGTGGTAGTAATTCCAAACCAGAATCTCTGCAGCATGCTGCTTTTTTTGCAGGATAATTTCCATGCTTTTGTAACTACTGGATGTGAGCTGGCTGTTTATAGCTGAGGTTTATAGCTGCTGACCCATAGAAAACTGAAGTTCATTGTAAATATTAACAGGAGAAATGCTCAAAAATAGATGTCTAAATCTTTTTAAGGAACTAGTCAAAGATTTACTGTAACTGCTTTAAAACTCTCCATTAAAATATAAACCGGCAACAATCTTATATGTGATTCACCTTTTTAAAAACTTACTAAGCACATAAGATGCACACGGTGCTGAACTAGATGGAATGTGGAATAAAGAATGATAAAGAAGTTAGCCTTAATCTCATATGTATGATAGTCAGTGAAACAGACAGACACGAAATAGGTAAGCATGCCAGTGTTGCCAGAGGAGTGTGTTTTGAGAACACGCAAAAAGAATCATGACAGTCAGTGCAACAGGCATAGGACCAAGCTGGTTTTAGAGCCTGTTTCTGTGTTGGAGCCTATGAGGAATACACGCATGATTTCAGAGACTATTTTTCACTGTTTATTTGTTGTTGTTTTTGTTGTTTTAGTCACTAAGTCGAGTCTGACTCTTCATGACTCCGTGGACCGTAGCCCCGCCAGGCTTCTCTGTCCATGGGATTTCCCAGGCCAGAGCACTGGAGTGGGTGGCCATCTCCTGACTGGGGGAAAATAAATTGTATGTTACACGATTTGAATAGGTCAAAAACACCTTTAAAAGCACAGAAAGAGTAATTAATTGGGGAGACAGGAGCCTTGAAGAATGGGAGAGATTTGAGGAAACCAAGAGAGTTCCAAAAGGAAATTCTATACACAGATTGGGAAAACAGCGTAACCACCCATGGTGGACTTTCTGAAAGAACAGGCAGACACGGCTGAAGTGAGGGCTGTGGTGGAAGAGAAGACTGGAAAAGGAGGATGGCATCAGATCAGAGGATGGCCTTATGGTTGCACAGAATTGTTAGAAGTTGACCTGGGACAACCAGAGCCCTGAGAAGCTTCAGAAGGAGTGGCATAATTGGGCTAGGTTTTAGGAAGAGCCTCTGGCAACAGTGCAGATGATGGTGAGAAGTAGCGGAGTTAGGTTAGGTACCCCTACCTGATATCTCAAAGTATGGATCTGACCACTGGATGCTATATTACGAAACTTGGGTCAATTCTGCAAATATGACAGCACACCAGCAAACATTTGCTGTTGAAGGATAACTAGCTCCTTCTAGAAGCCAAGAAGACCATTAACTAGCTGCTCATTCCTCTTTCACTGTCTGTGCATGAAAAAATACCCCCAAGTAGTCAAGAAAAACACACCAAAGTGGTCCTAGCACAGTTTAAGATCTAAATGTACGGTATCTTTTTTTTCTTAATCTTTTAAAACACCCAAGCATCCTCAAAAATAGTCAGAGATGCCTATATGTAAGTCAAGAAGCCCAAGATTTTCCCCCCCAAGATCTTTTATTTATTTTTTTAATACAAAGCTTCTTGGGTCATTAATTTGGGAGCTAAAACCATGAAAGATAACTTACAGCCTCAAAACTGCTTCCTGCTCTCAAATTGTAAAGAAACTGGCCTTCAGTATGGAAGAGTGGAACTACCTGGAGTATTCAAGTAATCTGCTAATATATAAATGCTAAAAACACTGAAAATTCTTACTTCTTGGGTATTAGCCCTTTGCGGATGTAGCATACAAGAAAAGTTTAAAGTAACTAAAGTGATTAAAAATATGAGGCTGCAATACAGCTGGAGTCTATGGATTTATATACTGTTCTCTGTCCCCACTCCTTGTGAACCCAGGGCCTTTACAGTCACAGAAGCAAGGTCAATGCCCTGCTCTGTGACTGCGAACTCGACTGCTTCTCCCTCAGCTCCAGAGATCACTGAACTAGAAAGATGCATGCTTAAAAAAGAAGCATTACTAAACTCCCCAAAGCTATGAAATTTCCAGTGTGATTAAGACACACTTTCTACCTTGAGCCTCCAGATTCCGAATGCCTTAACAAACACTGGAAATTATTCTAAGGAGATGAAATGGAATAAGACTCAGTAGTTCTTGAAGCAAATCAGCATCTCTCCTTCTGGATATTTGAACACACTGATGCTGGTACCCTGGATCTTTTTTTTTGTCTCCTGGCTTCCTGCAAAACTTCATAATTATTTTCTCATGATCCTCATTGAAATAGATTGCTCTGTTAACATCTGTTGCTTAGCTTTCAGCTTATTGGAACATACTCTATATGTTCTATACGATCTGCATTTCAACTAAATTGGTCTTATTCTCCAAAACATAAAATTGTTTCCCGAGTTCCTTAAGGGAGATGGAGCAAAAGAGTCCTTTTCTTCATGTTTTTGGTGAAGTTGCCGCTACCCTCCAGCAAGAAGGCACCTGTGTTATTTCAGGTGCTCACCTTTATGGCCTGAGTTGTACGTCCAAATACAATATACCTTTAAATGGCTCTGGGGCTGATTAATTTCTTAGATGTTTTCCTTCTTCCCTCCATGATGATGTGAAATTCAACTCTGGCCCTCTTCAGCTATTACACAAAATAAAATTACACGGAGTCTTCAAAAACTGGCTTTTGCCTGGCATTTTGGTGCCTATTTTGGGTAGTATATAGGGTAAGAGTCAAGGGGTGTTAAGAAAAGCTCAGGTGTTTCTGGTTCAGTTCAGTTCTGTCGCTCAGTCGTGTCCGACTTTTTGCGACCCCATGAATCTCAGCACGTCAGGCCTCTCTGTCCATCACCAACTCCTGGAGCTTATTCAAACTCATGCCCATCAAGTCAGTGATGCCATCCAGTCATCTCATCATCTGTCGTCCCCTTCTCCTCCTGCCCCTAACCCCTCCCAGCATCAGGGTCTTTTCCAATGAGTCAACTCTTCACATGAGGTGGCCAAAGTACTGGAGTTTCAGCTTCAGCATCAGTCTTTCCAATGAACACCCAGGACTGATCTCCTTTAGGATGGACTGGTTGGATCTCCTTGCAGTGCAAGGGACTCTCAAGAGTCTTCTCCAACACCACAGTTCAAAAGCATCAATTCTTCAGCGCTCAGCTTTCTTCACAGTCCAACTCTCACATGCCTACATGACCACTGGAAAAACCATAGCCTTGATCAGATGGACCTTTGTTGGCAAAGTAGTGTCTCTGCTTTTTAATATGCTGTCTAGGTTGGTCATAACTTTCCTTCCAAGGAGTAAGCATCTTTTAATTTCATGGCTGCAATCACCATCTGCAGTGATTTTGGAGCCCCCCAAAATAAAGTCTGACACTGTTTCCACTGTCTCCCCATCTATTTCCCATGAGGTGATGGGACCAGATGCCATGATCTTAGTTTTCTGAATGTTGAGCTTTAAGCTAACTTTCTCACTCTGATCTTTCACTTTCATCAAGAGGCTCTTTAGTTCCTCTTCACTTTCTGCCATAAGGGTGGTGTCATCTGCTTATCTGAGGTTATTGATATTTCTCCTGGCAATCTTGATTCCAGCTTGTGCTTCTTCCAGCCCAGCGATTCTCATGATGTACTCTGCATATAAGTTAAATAAGCAGGGTGACAATATACAGCCTTGACGTACTCCTTTTCCTATTTGGAACCAGTCTGTTGTCCCATGTCCAGTTCTAACTGTTGTTTCCTGACCTGCATATAGGTTTCTCAAGAGGCAGGTCAGGTGGTCTGGTATGCCCATCTTTCAGAATTTTCCACAGTTTATTGTGATCCACACAGTCAAAGGCTTTGGCATAGTCAATAAAGCAGACATAGATGTTTTTCTGGAACTCTCTTGCTTTTTCGATGATCCATCGGATGTTGGCAATTTGATGTCTGGTTCCTCTACCTTTTCTAAAACCAGCTTGAACATCTGGAAGTTCACGGTTCATGTATTGCTGAAGCCTGGCTTGGAGAATTTTGAGTATTACTTTACTAGCATGTGAGATGAGTGCAATTGTGTGGTAGTTTGTGCAGTCTTTGGGATTGGAATGAAAACTGACCTTTTACAGTCCCGTGGCCACTGCTAAGTTTTCCAAATTTGCTGGCATATTGAGTGAAGCACTTTCACAGCATCATCTTTTAGGATTTGAAATAGCTCAACTGTAATTCCATCACCTCCACTAGCTTTGTTCGTAGTGATGCTTTCTAAGGCCCACTTGACTTCACATTCCAGGATGTCTGGCTCTAGGTGAGTGATCACACCATCGTGATTATCTGAGTCGTGAAGATCTTTTTTGCACAGTTCTTCTGTGTATTCTTGCCACCTCTTCTTGATATCTTCTGCTTCTGTTAGGTCCATACCATTTCTGGTTAGTAGATACTTAATATCAACACTATTCTCAATGCTTTGGCCATTAGAAAAGGGAGATGAAGTTCTTAAACCTAACACAGGGATGAAGGAAAAGAAGCCTTATGTCTCTTCGAGGCCTGTGTTTTCAATAGTTCTCAGAATTCTGTCCCAGAATAACTTATGATCCATGCCTGATGATTTTTTTTTAAGCACATTTATTTATTTGGCTGCCCTGGGTCTTAGTTTCGACATTTGAACTCTTAGTTGCAGCGTGGGATCTAGTTCCTTGACCAGGGATTGAACCCAGGCCCCCTGCATTGGGAGAATGGAGTCTTTAGCCACTGGACCACCAGGGAAGTTCCATGCCTGATTATTTTTTATCACCAATCGCATGCCACAGACAGACTCATTGCAGAATGTCATTCTGCTCTTCAAAGTCTGAAGTGATATTCAGCATTTTCACACCTCTAAAAATATTCAAAAAGGCAACATAGCTGCTTCATGTTAAACTCATTTAGAATAAATTGTAGAAACAGTTTTCCAAATAATGTGTTGTGTGTGCATGCTCAGCCACTTAGTCGTGTCCAACTCTTTGCAACCCCCGGGACCGTATCCCACCAGGTTCCTCTGTCCACGGGATTTCCCCAAGAATACTGGAGTGGATTGCCATTTCCTTCTCCAGGGGATCTTCTTGACCTAGGGATTGAACCTGTGTCTCCTGCATTGGCAGGCGGATACTTTACCACTGTGCCACCTGGGAAGTCCTTTCCAAATAATACCACTTTCTAACTAAATATTCATGTGAATAATAATAGTAACTGAAATCTAATTGTTCATAGCTGATTAGGACTGAAGAATCATTTTGAGATTCAAAGAATTAGGAACTCTTCTGTCTCATTAGACTAGACTTTCATAGATGTTTTTCATTAAAAAAAAAAAAAAAAACTCAAAAAGTAACACAGACACACACACACAAAAATAACACATCCATCCTTAACACTGTTCTCCAGATAAGCAGATAAAGCTTATACATGATCATGGCTTTTTCATCACCCTGTCTGGGCCCAGTGGCAAAACATGATCTCCTTTCTATTTATTTTTTGTGGATTATTCTGAAGTATGATTTATTCTAACAGCTGTTACAGAGCTCATGACCTTTCAACAGGTATCAGTGGTGCCCATTTATATAACATCCTGAGACTTTAACTGTTGTTCTTGGTAAAATTTGAACAACTTCTCAATTTTCTCCCTTACTACACTTTACTACCACTGAGAAGGTTGTTTTGGATAAAGATTATTAATCTCACATGGTAGCTTTCCCTAAATTATTTAGAAGTTGAGCAACACAGGAACAAAAGCCTATCATTAAGAGGAAGACCTCAACTCTCTGGAATGGGGCTTTTCCTCGAGTGACGGATTTCATCTCCTAAAGAAAGTTCTTGTTTTCCCCATTTTTTCAGTGCGTATTAGTACAGAAACCATTTTACTTTACAGAAAGATCTGGGTATTTTTTTTTTCTCTTTCACTTTACAGTAAAATACTTTGCTTATTTGAAACTGGGATCTTGGGTTCATTTTCTGGTTATGTCTCCAGAATTCTTTCTCCTTAATTGTTTGGTTCTCAACCCCATTTGCATTTCACGTCTGGATCGAAATTCCCATTAAATGTGGCAAAACAGGGACGAGAGCAAGATTTTCACTGGCTGCTCCAGGAAGTGTTAATACTAGCTTCCAAGAGCTGCTACCTGTTGCTATTTTTTAAGGGAGTTAGGGCACCGATTCAATTACAGTGGTGATTTTTATCTACAAATAGGTTAGAGATCAAACATTTCTATCACACTTAAAAGAGTGTGGGGCAGGGGATGAAGGAGGAGAAGTTATTAGGAAGTTAGTTTTCATTATAGTTGTTCTTTTGTTCTCAGTGTACGGCGTCCCAGATGGTCTCACTTTAGTCTCTGACCAACCTCAGTCTCCCTTGAGGGAGACAGATCAGAAATTGTAGCATCATCCCCCACTGCATAGGTGCTGCCTTTCTTGGCTGAGAAATGTTTCTGAAAATGTTTTCCAAATGTCTAGAAACCTTAACTTTGGGCCTGCTCCTGTATTGGAAAGACAGAATACAATCTATACCTTATGCAGTACACACAAGGTAAAATGTAACTTGATTATTCTTTTGGCAGTAGCAATTCTCTGACTTGTAAAGAATGTTTATATTACATGTGGATAATCAGAATCTACTGTCGTAATATCAACTCAGGCAACATGAAGAATTCAGGACAATGTGAGAAATTTAAGGCATTTAAAAAATTTATTTTCTAAACTTCAGAATAAATCATTTTGTTTCCTATAGGACATTCCGTAGATATTTTGCCTTTTATGGTTTTTGGTCTCTTTAACCTTTAAATAATTTTTACTGGAAGTGATAATAAGGGAATAAATATTGGGCATGAAGTGCTTTACACTTAAAGGCTTTAAGAATTTCATCTAATTTAATACATTATGCTACTCTTTGTTGTGTCTAGGGCTGTTTCTTGAGGTACTGAATCACCTAAAATGCCACTGAATTTTTTTTTTTAATGTGTTATCACTAACGATTAATAATATCTGTCTGGAAACCTAGAAATCTAATTTTGTAGTTAATTTAGGCACTTGTTTTCAAATTCATTTTAGGAATTCAATTACATGCATGGTGTGTTAAAAATTAACACAGCTCTGTGCATGTCTTTGGAGTATCTCTTTAAACAAAGGCTCACTCTGAACTTTTTATGTACAAAACGTTGTGTTTAGAAAATGTGATAGTAAACTCTGGAACGTGGAATGTAGGTCTGGACCTGAAGGAATCTATAATCCAATGGAGATGATAAGACATTCAGGGAAAAATGGAAGGGAAAACAGAAGGAAGGAAGGGAACAAGATCTTTGAAAGAGATGCAAGGGTTGTAGTGCCCCCAGGAATATGTTTGCTAGCTAATATTTCACTCAATCTGTGACAGAAGGAAAATGAAATTTACTATAAAATTGGAGACTTTCCCCCTTATAACTATTCCTACATATAAATTAAATGAGAAATTATGATTTGCTGGATTCCAACTGTGGTGGTCCATTCACTGGGATAAAAGCCCAGTGCTGTTGGAGATCCAAAATAACAGAGGCTTAAACAAGGGAGATGCTCGTTGCCCACTCGTGTGTCAGCGCAGATGGGTACTGCGATAGTTATCAGGGAGCCAGTCTCTTGCACACTCAACTTACAGCTTCCCTTTCACAGTCATGATGGCCACTCCAGATCCGAACACCAGGTCTGTCGAGAGCAGAGAGAAAGCCGAAGGCATGCCGTGCCTGTAAGAACCTGCCCTTGGAGGGCGCACATATGTTCGTCTCGCGCTCACCGGCCAAACTCTGATCACAAAGGAAGGAAAACTGAGAAATGGAATCCTCGCCTGGCTTAAGCCTTGTGCCCAGCTAAAACTTCAATTATAGGGTAAGGAGGAGAGACTGGCCTAAGAAGCCTGCTAGTTGTCTCTGCCACATGGAGCAACCATGCTATAACCTCCTACCGCAGAACTCAGAGTCACGTATGAGAAAAGCATCTTTTTTTAAAATCACATATTACTCGAGCTTTCATTTTCAAAAACAGATGAGATGCACCCTGGACGATTTCAACAATCAAAAGAGGATTTCTCACCTTGTCAGGAGCTGCCCTCTCGCAGCTGAAAGCTCACACCTTATGCTAAGCTAGTCAGAGCCAAATACAATTAATTAGATTAAGCTTGTCACTAAAATATCAAGACAAATGTTCTTGAAACATGGCACTTTCTCCCTTTGGCTTCCCCGCCCCCCAGTCTGGTTTATTAACAATAAAAGTAGGTTGAAGGATGGTGTTGCAGAAACTGATCCTTATGACTGTTACTCTATATATCCCCATAATTCATAACCAAAGGCTGGAGAGCAAAACAGATCTGAATTGTCTTCCCAGCATGGACGTCCCAGCCTGGATCACATTTAATAATTAATCACAGTGGTTTTCACACTGGTTTGAGAGCCTTTATAAAAATACTACAGGCAAGTCTGGATACGTCATTCTCTAAGGAGCTGTCTCAATTTAGTACCAGAGCTGTGACTTGCACCTGCTGCTTCTCCAAATCAGAAAGACTGAATTTTCCTCTTCTTTTTTTTTTTTTCTTTGTTTGGTAACCTCTCTCTAAGAAAATGATTTGCCAAAGGAGTTTTTTAAATGCAACATTTAACAACTCTATGACACACCTTTCTTGATGCAGTAGACAACAGACACGTTGATTTTTTTGAAAACCGAATTCTTTTTTAAAGTCATTGGGCAAACATGCTATGTAATGGAATATGATCATGCATTTGCTCATTTGCAGAGCAAAAATAAATCATCTAACTGTTCCTGATTTATAATTCTGGGTTTCCACATGGGCAGGTTTGCTTAGAGCTAACCTGTGAAAGAAATTATTGTACTGGACTGCTCTTCCGAAGAGGGATCAGAAAATTATGAGTTGTGGAGATCTAGGAAACATTGTCTAAAAGTTCGACTTTCATTAGCAAATGAGGACACAGAGAAATCCACAGATATTCCACACAGTTAGCAACACAGAACCTGGATCCCACATTCCCCCAGACCCCACAGAAGTGCACTAGGACCACATAACTTTTAAGTGGAATAAACATAGATGTCCTTGTGCACATAATCTGACTAATACATAGCTAACCTTAGGCAGCCTGGAGTATGCACACACTAAATTTGTAACTGTCACTGTGACAGAATCAGCAGCTACCAACACGGGAGATTTAAGAAAACTTTAGCTTTCTCTCTGCTTCCTTGACATTTTCCTACTTTGGTGAGTCTACCCCTTTTATCTAAACGTGTGGCTTTCCAACCTTTTGAAGTTTCATATACCTGATTCTCTAACTTTTGGGTGGTGATGAGCTGTATTCTGGGAACAATAGAATAATGCTCATAAACATAGTGAAAATGATAGCTTCAGTTCAGTTGCTCAGTTGTGTCTGACTCTGTGACCCCATGGACTGCAGAATGTCAGGCTTCTCTGTCCATCACCAGCTCCCGGAACTTGCTCAAACTCATGATCATCGAGTCGGTGATGCCATTCAGCCATCTCATCCTCTGTCGTCCCCTTCTCCTCCTGCCTTCAATCTTTCCCAGCATCAGGGTCTTTTCAAATGAGTCACTTCTTTGCATCAGGTGGCCAAAGGACTGGAGTTTCAGCTTCAGCATCAGTCCTTCCAATGAATATTCAGGACTAATTTCCTTTAGGATGGACTGGTTGGATCTCCTTGCAGTCCAAGGGACTCTCAAGAGTCTTCTCAACACCACAGTTCAAAAGCATCAATTTGTCAGCACTCAACTTTCTTTATGGTCCAACTCTAACATCCATACATGACCACTGGAAAAACCACATAGCTTTGACTAGATGGACCTTTGTTGGCAAAGTAATGTCTCTGCTTTTTAATTGCTTTCTAGATTGTTCATAGCTTTTCTTTCAAGGAGCAAGCATCTTTTAATTTCCTGGCTGCAGTTACCATCTGCAGGGATTTTTGAGCCCAAGAAAATAGAAAGTCTGTCACTGTCTCCATTGTTTCCCCATCTATATGCCATGAAGTGATGGAACCAGATGCCATGATCTTAGTTTTCTGAATGTTGAGCTTTAAGCCAACTTTTTCACTCTCCTTTTTCACTTTCATCAAGAGGCTCTTTGATAGTTCATATTCCCTTAATGATTCTTAGTGCCAGGGACTTTCTTAAGCACATTATTTTCTAAGTATGTTACTATATTATTTCCTTTCATCCTCACACAGATCTTGTGAGGTATGTACTAGTATTTCCCCCATTTTATGACTGTGGATACCCAGGCACAGAGCATGTAACTAATTCACCCCAAATCCCACAGCTAATAAGTATGTATGATAGTTGTTCAGTCATGTCCAACTCTTTATGACCCCATAGACTATAGCCCGCCAGGCTCCTCTGTCCATGGGATTCTCCAGGCAAAAATATCAGGGTGGGCTGTCATTCCCTTCTCCAAGGGCTCTTCCCAACCCAGGGATCAAACCGGGTCTCCTGCATTGCAAGTAGATGCTTTACCAGCTGAGCCCCAGGGAAGTAAGAGTAAGTTATTGTTTAAACCAAGTTGTCAGTTTCAATCGCTACAACATATTAGCTCTCATAGAAAAAGAATTCTAGAGTTCATAGCATATATATCTATATATATACAGTATGTACAGAGGACAGTGTGGCATAATGAAATGGGCCCTAGTCTTGGGGCCAGAAGGGTTACAGCCTTCCCTCTTTTTATTTTACTTCAATCCAGAGGCTTGAGCTAATTGTCCTCCTCAGTTTGTGACTCTGTATCTCTTTTGACCCGTGTTACGCTCCTTCATGTATGTATAAGCACTTCTTTTAAGACATAAGCCTCCTACCGTACCTATGCATGATACTATTTTTGAAGAAATTACTAAAAATTATGATTCCATTTGATTAAACAAATAATATGTATCAAACATTGGTGACATGCCAACCATACTATGCCAACTGTTACTGGCCCTGCTCAGATAACAATTCTTAAGATTCTACTACATTCATTATCATGGCTCCCTTACCCTCCTCTCTTCATGCAAAATGGTCCAGGCTTCAATACCTCAGTGCAAGTTACAGGAAAAAATGATCCTTAAGCAATCACTGCCTTTTTTTTTTTAACTTTTGGCATTCTGACAGTGGGGCAGTTATGCCCTGTAATCAAAGGAAAACATAAACCGGTCATCTCCTAGCAACTCACTGAAGATTACTCCCAGGGAATAATTTGTGTGGCTGAGCCGGAGCGCACATAACTTTGAACTTTGAAGCCAGCCAAGCTCCTGCCCTGGCCATTAACTCTTCTCCATATCTTGCAGATACAGTGAAGTTGTTTTTGATGATGTTGCAGGAATAACAGGCACTAAAATATCCCAAGCGTGAGCAGTTTTATGTGAAAGACACTGAAAGAGTTTTATAATCTTTTTCGTTGTCGTTAAAAGAAAAAATCTCATCACAGTGCAGTGTCACTAGGTACCAAGATCATTTTGCGGCTCCAGGTTCCCCTTTTGCTGACGCCTGTTCCCCGACTCTCCCGTATGAAGGGACATCTGTCGCCTAGGGCTGGGCTGCGTCACGGCAGCCTTGCCTTCCCGGGTGTTTCCTCCCAGTGGGGGCTTCGTTAACTGCCCCCACAGTCTGCTGTGCTCATGAGACCAGGCAGTCAACATCGGCTCCTCGTTAGTCTGAGGAAGCTGCCGGGTGCCAAACGAAGGTGCCGTCAGAGCAGATTTGACTCAGCCATCTGTGCCTCCAGGAAGCAACTGTGACTCGGAGAATTCATTTGAGCTCTTCAAACCAAGAGTTAGTGTGCTCCTTCAGAATTTTTAATTGATAAAAAGAGGAAACCTGACTAGAGAATTCATCTGAATGAATGACCATGCAAGAAAGAAACCCTCGTCTGGAAGGAGTCAGCCGCTAAGTCACAGGAATCAACACCAAAGAAACACTAGCTTTTTCATAGCAGGGGTAGTAAGTAGTAACATTACTGGCAGGATGCGCCAGACCCACGTCTGCACGCTTTATGTTTATTAATCACTGGACCCTCAAACAACGCGAAAAGGTTGGCACTATCGTCACTCCTATTTATCGAGTGGAAGCTCCGTTAGGTTCAAGGAGAGGAGAAGTTATGTTTCTTGTAGTTATCTGGGGATATGGTAGAATGGGCTTTTAACCCAGCTGGCTTGGCCCCAAACTCTTGATCGCAGCACCAGCCCACCCCAGCAGCAGGCATTCTCGTGTGCCAATCCCAAATCTGTCTGGAAACCAAGGGCAGAAGGTAATGACGACATGGCTCTTGAAAATACCCATAATTTGGATCATAAGCATTAGTTCTAACATGCCTTTTCCATGAAATCCTCTGATGTAGAAATTAAGTCCATTTTTATTTAGTAAGAGAAAGAAGAGGGCTGTTATCTTTTAGGTTTCTTGCTGTGCTTTCTATACGGAAAAGTATTCCTGTTCTGACCAGACAAAAACACGTGATCAACTTTAATCCCAAGTAGAGTTACATTATAGAACACTGTTCAGTGAGCATGAACAGCCTTCTTTTTAAAATATTCTGTTAGATATTCTAAAAACATTTAATGAGTGGTTAGTATTTATTATTTATCTGTTGAGCATGTGGTATTTTTCATTTATTATTTGTGATCTCTGTCTTTTAAGCCATTTAAAGTCAAGAGGGAAACATGAATGGGACTGTCACTCATGCAAACTTGTGAGGATTCTATATCTGTCTACATTTTCAGTCTTTATAGGTCAAATTATTGATCCCCAGAAATTTTCTACTCATTATAGAAAACGGTGTCTCATCTATATTTATCAAAAATTTTTCTGAAGTGTAAGGAGTGTCTTTTAATCCTGCTAAGTTAGGTCTTATGGAAAAAGTAGAATTAATTTTACCAGTGTTTTTCCTGATTTTAACATTTCAGTCCCATTTTTTTTAACCTTGATTATTTGGGCTAAATTATAATTTTTCTTCTTTAATCTGAAAAGTTATTTTGTTTTACATCTGTCCCTTTGACCTCATTATGTGCCTTTTCTTAACTTCATTATCTTTTTCTTAGAATGCAGGGATATTTCTTAGATTGAAAAGCTATAAATTGCTGGAGACTAAGTTAATATTAAAATAGAATGAATTTTGTTAAGTCCCTTTTTTGCTTTATTATCTGGGATAATTCCAATTTATGCCTGTTATGTCAGCATAAATATTAATAACACTCCCTTTTACTCTTAGCACTGCTCTATTTAGACAAATTATACAGACATGCTTTCCAAAAGTAGTGTAAAGCTAATGACTAAGTACATTTGTTTTTATTTCCAAGAATTCATGTATACCTACCAGAAAACCTTATTTCCTAGAACCTTTCTTGAAAACTGCCACTGTAAAGTAGATTTTCTTTTTTTTTTTTTTTTATTTTTTTTTTAGATTTTCTTTTTTTGACATTGGCTTATAAGCCTTTGACTTGTAGTCCAGAAACACAACTCCTCATCTTGGCAGAGAGTCATACGTTCTGAAGCTGATGTAAGTGAAGACCTAAAAGCATTTGAAATACACAGGTAGCAAGATGGTATTACTTATTGCTGTTATAAAACATATCTCTGTCAAATTTCAGGATACATTCTGTGTGCAAATGAGGAAAGGACCTAAAGCAAATTTAAATAAACACTAAGCTTGTACAATCTGCCATCATTCTACATGACACCAGCTTAGGGTATCCATGAAACTCCAAGTTGACCTGATATGAACCATGATCTGCGGTCTAGCTATGGGGTGCTTTGAGGCTTACTTGTAAGACACTGCCCAAAAATATACCACAGTCTAGCCTGTTGGCCCCTCCCATTATTTGGGATACTCCTTTAGAAATAAAGGAAAGACAACCTGTTAAAATTTTAAATGTGTTCTTTTTAGAAGTCAAAACCTCACCACTCAAAACCTTAACAAAACTTGATGTTTTGATAATGTAAGATAGAACATCCGCCATACAGCCAATTAAATAATGAAGGTTCTTCCCACCAAGGAAGTAATTTTTTCATTTTACTTATGATAGGTGGTAGCTACCTGTCCCATTTAGACTTGAAACTTAAGATCACAAGTAGTGGTACTGATTCCAAATTTCACTGAACTGCGAACTGCGTCAGCGTTGTTTGGAACCAATGCCCGTGATCAGAGTCCAAACTTGATTGGTGACTGTTTGTCTAGTTTCACATGAGAAGACAACAAAGGCAAATAATGGTGCTCAGAATGAACAGACGGCAGTATTGATGTGTGTGATGCTGCAGCATAATAACAGTGAAGCAATTAACAAATAATAATGATTAGAGTTTCTGTTGATCCAATTATAAAACACTGATCTGGTCCACTCTTTTTCTTGTACTCCGGTTCATAACAGCAAAATCTCCCACTGCTGCCTAAGAGGTAATGTTTGACTATCTCTTTGCATTAACTGTAAAGGGAGGAGGAGGGATTGATTTCAGGAATTTGTAGCGCTCATCACTTCCCCGCACTTCTCCATGTGGGGCCACAGGAGGCTGGTGTGTTGGTGGAACTGCCCTGGAGGCTCCACCCCATGACTGAACTTCCTGCCTCTGAATCACATTCTCCTGAGAAAAGTCCCTGGTCTTCTGAGCTTATGTTCTTGGGGTGGGAAAGAGATAATAATCAAACATAAGGTGAGGGATGATAAGAAGGGTTGTGATGAAAAAGGCTTGTAAAGGGTAAAGGAAATGTGGAGGGGGAATTCTGTGACGGATGGTTAGGAAAGCTCTCTCTGACAACAGGGCGTTTGAACTTAGACCCGAAGGGCTAAAGGAGAGGGCTGCAGATACCAAGGGAGTGTTCCAGGCAAAGGCAAAGACCTGGGACCATTTGAGCTTGGCATATGTTTTCACGGGGAGGAGGTCTGCAAGCCTGGAGCAGAAAGAGCAGGGAGGGAGTGGGAGCATGAAGCCTGAGGCTGAGTGAGGGCCCAGGACACGGAGGACCCTGTAGACTATGGTAAGCAAGGGAGATGAGAGGCCTTGGAGGGTTTCCACCTGGGACTCAGTGATAGCGCTCAGGTTTTACAGAGATTATTCTGAATACTCTGGGGACAGCAGAATGCAGGTGGTATAAGCAGATGAAAGGAGACCAGTCGCAGGCCTCCTGAAATAGTTCAGACTTAGACTAAAGTGAAAGGCTGTAGTGGAGAAGGTGATGAAAAGCATTTGGATTCTGGATATATTTTGAAGGCAGAGATAGTAGAGTCTGCTCATAAATGAGGGTCAGGGATGTAAGAGAAAATGTAAGTCAAATATCATGTCACTGCTGTTGGTCTGAGCAACTGAAATGGTGATGCCGTTTACGAAGAAGTGAAAGGAGGAGAGGGTGGGTGACAGGGTGAAATGAAAGGTCAGGGTGATGTGCCTGGTGGACATCCAAGTGGACACGGTCAACAGGCAGGTGATGTTCCAAGCCTCGCACGCTGAGGACAGGTAGGGGCTTGAGAAGTAAATTTATGAATCTTCAAATAGTTGTAATTTTAAGTTACACAGTCTCTCTTTCAAACACATTCATACTTTACTCTGCTACTGTTTCAAGGATGACTGCCTAAACCCCAACATTAAGTCTGGGAATTTTGCTTGGGCTTAGTATAAACCCAACTGTGATGAAACAAACAAACAAACAAAATAATACAAAAAGATGATGGCAGTAAAAACACGAAACAAGGGTGCAAGGACACCAGAGATGTGCCGCCCTGCTCTGCCTCGCTAGCAGGTGCTTTGACCCTTAGACCTCACCTGGATGAGGCTGGACAGCAAGAGGCCATGTGAATGGAAACGCTGGTTAGACCTGTATATTTCTGCAAATTGCTCTACCTAAACTTGAGAAGCAAAATATCTGTAATAAAAAGTTGTTGAGATCTGTTACATAATTCTATCTTGTTGTAGAAGGCATTTATTTCATTGGTTTTAAAATAATTCCAAATGTCTAATTAGTAGGATCCTTGTTATGTTGGGGATAGATCTATGTGCAATTTACGAATAGAGCTGTGACTCAGTTTGGCATCTGTTATGGTCCCTCAGTGTTTACCCGAAAAGCTTGGTTTCTCCCAGCCCCATCAGGTCCACGGTCTCTCCGCATCTCCACCGCCAGGCCTTCCTGCCTCCCACACAGTGTGGGCAGCAGACTGGTGATGCTCACTTTATCATTAGCGCTCATCACTAATGCGCAATGCAAAATCCATAACTCGTAAGATGAGGGCCCCCAGAGCACAGAAGCAGCTGTGTATCTTACACAGAAAATAAAGACTGAAACAAAAACAACTCAAGTGCTGGAAACTAACAGCCATAATAAAAATACAGGCATCATGCCACTGTGTGGGAAAGAACTTAAACAGTAAATATAGGGGAAAACACTTTTACTCCATCTTGAAAATTTGGAGTAAGAAGAATTTGGAGTGAAGGGAGAGGCATGTATACTCAAACACATGTAGAGATAGACAGAGATACAGCTGAAGCTTGGAAACCCAGAAATAATGTTCTAGTTCGGATTTTCAAAGATGGTATAAAGAAGCAACAATAAAGATTAAAATATTAAACTGTCTTGAAAGTATTTGCTTCTTTGAAAGATGCTCGCTTTCAAAAGACTGCCAATTGTGGGGCCTTTTCCCTCCTGCCCTGATGATGTGAAGGTTGTCAGCGCCACGCTTCCTGCTTTTTTCCTGTTTTATTGGTGTGACCAGGAAAGCACTGGGAAAGGGGAGAGATGGAAGCAGGTGTCACAGAGGGTGAAAAGAATGGGTGAGATAATTCCAGGGAGAACTCAAAATAGCTAAACTAGTCTTTTTGCCAAAGGTAAATGAAGTAATTTACTTTTTATAAGATTTGTTCATCTGAATAAAATGATTTCATTTTTGAATGTTCCTGTGATTATAACTAAAATGTGACTCATCCATCTGATGGCTCATTCTTCCTCTTGAGAATAAACCTTCAGAATCAGGATGAACAAGAGCTTAATGGAGCCATGTAGGGTGGCTCTGATGATGGTTTTGGTGCTGGTAGAGGAATCAAATGCTATTTGTGCTTCCTGTCTCTGATATTTTATGTATATTCATGGCAAGAGTCTTTCTTGACCCAATAAATTTATTATGAGTTATTGTGTAGTGACATATGTAAACTTAAAGACAGACATGCGACACATTGCTTACCAGAATGTCCATTCATTGTTGAGGATGCTGTTACTAGTCCATCAGCGTTTTGCTCTTCATGTAGGAACATCTTCTCTAGGAAGTGAGAATCCAAGTTGTCTCTGCCTTAAGACCATTATTTGATTCCCTGAGAGCCACCAAATGCCCAGACTGTGCCCTTAAGTATCAAGGCATAGAGTAAGCCTGGGCCTCTTAAAGGGGTCTTCCCAGGTGGTGCTAATGGTAAAGATCCTACCTGCCAATGCAGGAGATGTAAGAGACACAGGTTCGATTCCTGGGTCAGGGAGATTCCCTGGAGGAGGGCGTGGCAACCCACTCCAGTATTCTTGCCTAGAGAATTCCATGGACAGAGGAGCCTGGCAGGCTACAGTCCATGGGGTCACAAAGAGTTGGACATGACTGAAGCGATTTAGCATGCACACACATGGGCACCTTAAAGGAGGTTGAAGATGAGCAAGGTGATTGAGAAGATGAGTATCCTCTGATTGTCATGTAAAGCGATGCAAAGATGTAGAGAGACATGACAAGTGCATCTGAGAGCTGCCACCACTGGGCTGGTGGGGCAAGCAGTGATACCTTCAACATCAAAATCTGCAGAGATGTGGATGTACCTAGAGCGTGTCATACAGACTGAAGTAAGAAAGAGAAAAGCAAATGTTACATAATGTTGCTTTTATACATGGAATCTAGAAAAATGGGACAGAAGAACCTATTTGCAAAGCAGAAAGAGAGACAAAGAATTAGAGAACAAATGTGTGGACACCAA
The DNA here is from genome assembly GCF_910594005.1 of Cervus elaphus. Lineage (NCBI taxonomy): Eukaryota > Metazoa > Chordata > Mammalia > Artiodactyla > Cervidae > Cervus > Cervus elaphus. The sequence goes on along the minus strand of NC_057846.1, from coordinate 23,790,027 downwards.
GAGCGGAAAGGATGGGTGGGATGAATTAGGGGATTGACATTGACATATATACACTCCTCCAGGGGGTCTTCCCGACTCAGGGATTGACCCCAGGTCTCTGGATGGCAAGCAGATTCTTTACCACCTGATCCACCAGGGAAGTCATGTATATATATACACACACACACTACTGTGTATAAAATAGATAACTAACAAGTCAGTTGAGGGACTACTGATTTGCTTTGTGTTCATCTAAGTTTGGTTGCGATAAGGAGCAGTAAATTAGATGCAAAGAGCTGATACTATCTGCTTGCTGCCCCCTACCTATATGCCACTGGAAGATCACCCATTTAGGGTTCACTGCTATCTCAGGTACATGAACCAATAATATTCATCCGTGCGTCACCATTAACCTTCATGTACTCCTGATGCTGGATGTTAAATTATGCCTTACCTGTATTTGGCCCACATAAAGTTCAGAGAGCTAAAAATGCTTATCCTCTCACACCCAAATCTCTTCCTGTGGGGCTGCGATAGAAGCATACTGTCCTTTCCAGGGCTAAATGTCTCTTCTTTAATTTCAAACACATAGAGTTGAGAGATGGAATGGTCAAGCTTCCCCCAAGTTCTGCTTATACAATGCCTGCCTTTCAAATTTTTTGATTAATGAATTAATGCATTGAATAATGAATGAATGGAGACGTTCTCTGAGTTATGGAATGCTAAAAAATGGGATGAGGTTTGGGGACAGGGAAATAATCATGAACTCAGCATGAAGTGGGAAATAAAGTATATTTGAAATGTAACTTAGATGTATCAATTTACAAACGAGGATAATTGGATGAAGGTCTCGGCTGCATTTACTTTTGATGATATTAAAAGCTAGGTTCTTAAAGAAAATGCTAGCATAAATACCTACACGACATAAAATAAGCCTTTTTTGAAACATTTACTACATGTAAATTGATGTCACATGCACAAGTCATTCTTATGTGTTTATTAAAATAAAGAACCCATTTTTTGGCATTATTTCCTGGACCTAGAGTTAATCTATGTTTTTGAAGGAAATAAATTGTTTCTTCATAAACAGTTGCTAATTCATCCTTCTCCTTAAGTCAATTCTTTCTCAGACAACTGTAACTCAATAACACATATATTATACAGTTGCCATATAAATAACCAAATATCCTAAAATCATAATTTATGCTAAGTGAACAGTCTAATTCCAAAGCTTCTGAAAAGAGGAACAGGCTGATTAAAATTTCTGTGGGTCATAAGACTTTGGCAATTTGTATGTGAGCCTGATGTCAAACTTCCACAGTAGCCAAAGCATATAATAGCAACCTCCACATGAAAAATCATGTGAAATACCACTGTACTTCACATGCTATTATAATTTAGCAAGTGATGACATGACTGATTCAGCCAGTAAGAAAATGTAATGAAAATACTAGTTTGGAACACAATGTGCTGAGATCTTTCAGCCTTTTGTTTCCTCAAAGGTCAACAGACTTTACTCTTGGAAATACGAGATATGCAAAATAATGCAACATTTGGAATTTGAAACCACATTCTTGACTTATCTGTTTTTTCCACTGCAAACTCTAACAGAAAACCCCCAAAATCAATGATCTTTTTCACTCTCAATGTCCCTGACACCATCACACCACCCGTAATGGAAAAAGCTTTAAGAAGGTGATGATAATTTATTGACTGAACTTTATTTTTATACAAATTGTTTTGGATGTACATTTATAAAATGGAAATTGTTTTAGGCCACATGACATCTTAAAATTGATCATCTCCACTGAAAGGCACTTGAGATAATATGGGAAGACATGTCATATAGAACGAGTGCCATGGATCTCATTCCCGGACTTAAGTAAACGGGACAGCTAGAGGAAAGCAGTCACGGATGATGGCTCAGACTCGTACTAATACATATCTATCACATACTGATGCTACTAGAAATACAGATCTTTCAAAATCTTTTTTTCCGAATTTTAGTGTGTAAATGAGTCATTAAAATACTGACTTCCAATAAGATTCTGCTTTATATCATATACAATCATGTTAGTAAGGATACTGGATTGTGCCTTTCAATAAATATAAATGAACTAAACATACCCTTTTTGGATTTAGGAAAATTTCAGACCACAGAGGGACCTTATGTGCTTTTGCATTTTAAAACAAGCCTTTCATTTTATAAGTTAAAACACTCAGGCAGCAAGAAGTGCAAGAGATTTGCCCAAGCACATATAGACACAGAAGACTAAATACTGACACTCAGTTTCATACAAGGAAGATCTAGAGGGAATGTTAAAGAGCATGTACCTGAAAGTTCCCTGAAACATGGGTTGTTGAATCCTGACTCTGCCACTTCCTAGCTACTGATGACTGTATATGTATTAATGTATTTCTGAAGTTGCCCCTCCCACAAAATGGAAAGTTGCTAACTTTCTGGTCCACCCATTATCTTTGGCTCCCTCCTGATATGAGCTATATTTTCTCTTTTTTTAAATTGAGTTATAATTGACATACAGCATTTTGTAAGTTTGAGGTGTACAGTCTGACATGAATTATAATATGATGGGCTCCATTTCTCACCCTGACATAGGAAGGGCAGACAGGCAACATCCCAACCGAATGAGCTCACATTAGAAAACAGAAGTGTGATCGCTCTCCTCAACTACATTTGCTAGACTCAGTATGACGGCACGTGATCACAACACAGTTTCTAGGTTTCCAAATGTTGCAGGAGAAATGAAGGACTGCTCCTGCTCTCCATCAACAGAGAAGAAATGATGCTAAAGTCAGGGAGTGTCAGGTTTTTGTCATGGGGTGTTCACTGCAGACACAGTCTCTGTCTGTGAACCTGATGGAGTTCACAGTAGAGTCTATATGATGTGCACAAAAAGCCCAGGGTGGGTTCTTAAGATCATGACCCCACGCCACAGCTGACCGTGGAGGGGAACCCAGCCTGCCCTGAAAGAGTTCCTATCCTCCGGCCATTGGAAAGTCAAGATGAAGTCTTTTCTGCTTTTCAAAGAGCAGCCGAAACTCAAAAGGAAGAAAGTAGAGAACTTCTTCCCATAGATAAAAGGGGGGAGGGAAGACTAACAAAGGAGCAGATCAAATAAGACTTTAACTGTGTATGTTAAAATATGTCCAACGATCATCTTAAAGAGTATTCCAATCATTTCTAGATGTAGCGAGTGTGTCAAAGGTGTTATGAAAGGACAAAATCCCTATTCAAATAATTTTCACTGTTCCCCAATGTTTAAGTATAAATTGTATGCTGTTTTAAGTATGCTGTTTTCTTTGCCTATTTTTGGTGGATTGAGTGAAAGTTTTAGCTTTAAATAGTGGCAGGGTATGAAGGACTATATTAGGTATTAAAAAGTGAAGAACGCTGGGAACATGTGACTTGGGTAAGACCTGCAAGTGAGGTCATTTGAGTTGGCATCTTGTTGAGCAAAAGAGTAACAGATATCAGCTCCAGTTTTGTTGTATAATGCAGAATTATTAAAGCCCTTAGTTCAAGGATGGAGTTATTTATATCCTTTCTGATGAGAGTTGTAAACCAGATTGTTAAAAACCCAGCATTGAGAAATAGTTGCATCTGGACATAACACAGCAGTGGGTTGCCATTCCCTTCCCCAGGGGATCTTCCCAACCCAGGGATCAAACCTGTGTCTCCTACACTGCAGGAGGATTCTTTGCAGTCTGAGCCACCAGGGAACATCTGGATATCATGTTTCTTAACCTCAGGTACATCCTAAGGGATACTGAAACTTTGAGTTACTACTGATATTCTTCTCCCTGTCCCTGCAAAGCCTAAGTGTGAATAATTTAAGAGTATTAATCCTAAAAGCCCCCGAGATGATTTCTGAGATGAAAAAACAAACAAACAAACAAGAAAATCAGGGCACTGTCAATAATTTTCTTATGGCTGCTAACACTCACGTGACAGCACTTTCCACCGAATCACTCAGAGGCCTCTCCACTTCCCTTCAGCATTCAGGGCTAGCCTCTAAAATCTGGGGAGACACATCCACAGCAGGCTGGCTCATGGACAAAACCAAAAGAACGACATTTTTTTTTTTTTAATTGAGGCCATGAGGTGCCAACGTGAGTGTAAAAGCGAGGTCATAATCTTCCTTGATTTCTACAACTGCTGCTCATTTTTAATTGATACAATCACATTTTTAAACCCCTGTGTCACACTGAGCTCACAGCCCATTAAAGCTCGCAGACATATTTCAGACAAAGTTTTGAGAAACAATCTTTTCAACCTTATCATGAAGTAATTTGGTATAGCAGAGTTGCAAGACTTTTTATTTATCCCTGTTAAAGTTTAACTCAGCCTGTTAAGATAAAGTCTTTCTACTCGTTACCTAGTCCTCTCTTGGGTATATGCCTTCTGTGGAACTGATAAGCATGCTAGTTATTTTCCCCAAAAATAAAAATGTTGAAAACACCCAGCCAGGGAAGGGTGCTCCTGAAAATGATTTTTCATTCATCTGTAATTCCGTCTAACACATTCATGTTAGTACATAGAAATGTCATGAAGCATTTTGCCAGATTTCTTGCTAAAGATCTAGTGTACTACTTTTGCACTCTGAATATTACATTTGGATATAAGAAGTCAATAATTTTAACAATGAAAACAGAAGAGATCTGTCTTTATTATCTCTTTTCTTTGGCTCCAGTGAATAGTGTCATAAACTACCCACTCCAGCAAAAATACTAAGTTTCAACTTTTAATAAGTTCAGGATTTCTTCAGAGGCAGTATTTTCCTTCAATGGCCTCTTATTTTCTTCCTTGGATTTTCACAAATTAGTCCAGTTACCTTAAGATGTTTGTGAACTTATGTGAGATACATTTTCATTCTAAATAAACTTTGCAAGAGAAATATTATTGAAATGTTAAGTAACCAAAGTAGAGCAAAGTTCTTACCACCACCAGCACCCCCAAATTCAAATCCCAGATAGAGTAGCAAATAGAGTTTCACCATGTCATATCTGAGACACACACAAACACAGGTTTGCATTACTGCTGGTGGTATATAGCAGGCTTTTTGCCCTTGCTAAGTTATGCAAACATTATTTCAGGTGTTCAGGAAGCAGGTGTGTTCAATCAAAAGAAAAAATGTGACTCTTAAACAGTCAATTAACAATAAGCAGATTATTTAAAGGTAGTTATTTCATAAAATAACATTACCATGGAAATACGTCCAAGTAAATATTTACTTAAAATTCTGAGGTTTTCTTAAAAAGAAAAAAAAAAGCAACAGTTATTGATCTAGGCTTACACCTAAATAAAGCTGTCTATTTAGGCTTGTGCAGTAGTTGGGCAAAAGAAATCCCTGTCATAAGCAACCATTATTTCCATGTTAGTTCTAGAAGAATAAATCTATGGTCCTCTGTTAACAGTCCTTACTTATTCATCAGCCAGGTCTGTGTTTTACCTGTAGAATCTGCCACACCTCCTGATATGTAGGAGGTACATATATGTCTGTCCTTTAGCCCCTGCCGTGGAGGTAGGATTCAGCACTCAATTAGGCACTATGCCTAATGTACTGTATTATAATTAACTGTAATGTGTTGAGGGGAAGCAGCTTGATTTCAATTACATTTGAAGATATCTTCACTGTCAGGAGAGCTAAGTCATTTTTGAGTGTCAACTTGTTACTATTTGATCTTGGAGCAGTCATTTCTCTTATCCCCAAATGCCTAATCTCAAAAATTGAAATGACTGATCCCAGGTCCTTTTCAGAAGTTGAAATTTTAAAAATAAAACACACATAAAATGATACTTCTTTACTACCACAGCATTTAATGTTTGCTTCCACTTGAAGTCTAAATATGATATATACAAAACTAAACTAGATTATTTAATTTCCTTTTATATCTGCTAACTTGTGATATCAGTGTATAAAAATTAAAATGAAAGGTTTAAAATAAAAATAGGAGGAAATTTATGAATAAACAACAAGATCCTACTGGATAGCAGAGGGAATTATATTTAATATCCCAGGATAAACCATAATAGAAAATATTAAAAAGAATGTATATATGTATATAACTCAGTCATATTGCTGTACATCAGAAATTAGCACAATATTGTAAATCAGTTATACTTTGATAAATAATGTTTTTTTAATTTTGAAAACAGGAAAATTTTCAAAGTTCAAATTTTTTAAAAATATGGTTCTTTTGTTTTTTTACATTGAACATAACTATAATTAACATTTTTAAATTTCAACTTTATAGAAGCTATAATTGACATACACAATTGTAAGATATTGCAAGTGTACATAGAGATGACACGTGTACACTGTAAAAGGATTCTCTCCATATGTTAACACATCCATCATTACATATATTAATCTTTTCTATTTTTGTTGAGAATATTTAGATTCTATTCTCTCTGTTGTTGTTTACGCACGAAGTCTGTCTGACTCTTTTGCAACCCCATGGACTTCAGTCGGCCAGACTCCTCTGTCCATGGGATTTCCCAGGCAAGGATACTGGAGTGGGTTCCCATTTCCTTTTCCAGGGCATCCTCCCAACCCAGGGACCTCCTGCATTGGCGGGCGGGTTCTTTACCACTGAGCCAGGAGGGAAGCCCTCTACTTTCAGCAAATTTCAATTCTGCAATACATTGTTACCAACTACGGTCACCATGTCATACATTAGATCCTCAGACCTTATTCCTCTGACAGCTCAAAGTTTGTACCAGTTTACCAACCTCTCCCTACTTCCCTGCCCTGACCCCCAGCCCCTGGCAACCACTTTCTTACTCTCTGTTTCTATGAGTTTGACGTTTTTTGTGTGGTTTTTTTTTTTTTTTCTGTTTTAGATTCCACATATAAGTGATAGCATGCAGTATCTGTCTTATCTTATCTTGCTTAAGCATAATGCCCTCAAGGCCTATCCATGTTGTCACAAATGACAATACTTCCTTTTTCCTCACACTTGAATAATGTTTTATTGTGTAAATACACTACATCTTTATTCATTCATCAGTTGGCAGACACTTAAGTTGCTTCCATGTCTTGACTACTGTGAATAATTCTGCAGTGAACACAGGAGTGTAGGTATCCCTTCCATAGTCTATCTTCATTTCCTTTGGATATACTCCCTCAAGTGGGATTCCAGGATCATATGGTAGTTCTATTTTTAACTTTTTGAGGGACCTCTGTATTTTCCCCTGTAGTACTAGCACCAGTTTATTCCCACCAACAGCACACAAGGGTTTCCTTATCCCCACATTTCACCAGCACTAGTTACCTCTTGCCTTTTTGATAGTAACTGTTCTAACAGGTGTGAAGCAAAAATCTCATTGTAGTTCTGATTTGCATTTCCGTGATGATTAGTAATGTTAAACACTTTCTCATGTACCTGTTGGCCATTGTATGTCCATCTTTGAAAAATGTCTATTCAGTTCCTCTGTTCATTTTTTAATCAGATTGGTCTTTTTTGAGTTTTGCCTTTTTGCAGTTGATTTATAGGAGTTCTTTATATATTTTGCATATTAGCCCTTTATCGAATATATGACTAGGAGGTACTTCCTCCCATTCTGCAGGCTGTCTTTTCCTTCTGTGATGATTTCCTTTCTGTGCAGAAGCTTTTAGTTTGATATACGCTTACTTGTGTATTTGTGCTTTTGTTGACAAATACAAAAAAAAAAAAAAATTGCGAAGACCTAAGTCAAGCTTATGCCTTGTATTTTCTTCTGGGATTTTTATGGTTTTAGACCTTATATTCAGATCTTTTATGGATTTTGAATTGATTTTTGTGTATGGGGTAAGATAGGCGTGCAGCTTTATTCTTTTGCATGTGGCTGTCCAGTTTTACCAGCACCATTGAAGGGACTATCCTTTCCCCATCATATATTCTTGGCTCTTCTGTCATAGATAAACTGAGCATATTTGCCTGGGTTTATTTCTGGGCTCTCTATTATGTTCCATTGGTCTGTGTGTCTGTTTTTAAGGCCAATACCATATTTTTTTTTTATTTTATAGCTTTGTAATAGAGTTTGAAATCAGGAAGTATGATGTCTCCAGTTTTGTCCTTCTTTCTCGAGATCGCCTTGGCTATTCATGATCTTCTGTGATTCCATACAAATTTTAGAATTTTCTTTTCTATTTGTGAAAAATGCCATTGAAATTTTGGTAGGGATTGCTTTGAACCTATAGATTGTTTTGGGAAGTACGGACATTTACCAATATTCTTCCAAGCCATGAGCATGAAATATCTTTCCATTATTCATAGCTTCTTCCATTTCTTCCACTGATGTCTTACAGTTTTTAGTGTACAAGTGTTTCACCTCCTTGGTTTCATTGATTCCAAGTAGTTTGTTCTTTTTTATGTAATTGTAAATGGAATTATTTTCTTAATCTTTCTTTCTGATATTTTGTGATTAGTGGATAGAAATGCAACTGATTTTTGCACACTGATTTTGTATCCTGCATCTATACTAAGTTAATTTATAGTCCTAACAGTTTTTTGGTAGAATCTTTAGGATTTCCGTATGTGATATCAAATCATCTGCAAATAGAGACAGTTTTATTTCTTTCAAATCAGAAAGAAGTGTTTCTTTGAAAAGATCATAGATTTTCTTCTCAAAGTAGAAATTTATGGTACTCTCTGCAATGGTGGATGGCAGGGGAGACACATTTGCTTAGTGAAATAAACAAGGATGGTTGTCATCAGGATGTTATCACTCTGCAATTTGCCACACAATTCTTTATGTGACATTTAATAGACATCTCTTTCCTCCAACCATCACCTTGGGTTATAAGCTGTCAAAGATAATGGAAAGTCTTTTTTTAAAGCTAATTGTCACAACCTTTAAGTGTCTCTTCCCCTTAGGTTTAGTAGTAAAGACTTCACTGGGGCAAGAGGCTAGTGTTTGATTCAGCTATTTATTTGGGTCTGTCTCTTCTTATTCACTGCAGTGGGCAGAGGGCATGGGGAGAATCTCAGTTAAAAGAAGGCTCTGTTTAAGGAAGAAAGAAAAGCTGCCTGGAAAGCAGAATTCCTTTTCAATTCCAATATGTCACTAAGTTGGGCATGGAATAATTGAGTAATGGGAAAATACACACAAATTACCTTTATAGACTGTGGTGGCTTAGTTCAATCTAAAGCAATAAAATAAAGTCTGTGTATTTTCAGGAAAGTGTTGATTACATTCAAACAACTCAATCAAAGGTAAAGGTCTGTCTCAAAATACTCAAAATATTGGTGAATGGGAATGATGCCAGTTAACCAATCTGGGGATGGTTCACAACAGTGGGGGAAGGTGTTTAATCCTGCTTCTGTTGCTGCTGCTGCAGATGGTAGTAATGTTGCTATAAATCATTTTTAAGGGCTTCCCTGATGGCTCAGACCGTAAAGAATCTGCCTGAAATCCAGGAGACCGACCCAGGTTCAATCCCTGAATTGGGAAGATCCCCTGGAGAAGGAAATAGCAACCCACTCCAGTATCTTGCCTGGAGAGTTCCATGGACAGAGAGGTCTGGTGGGCTATAGTCCATGGGGTCGCAAGAGTTGGACACCACTGAGCGAATAAATTATTTAGATGGCTGCAAATGCGCACAACTGTGTTTGAATCCAGGCCCACTTGACTTCAAGACCTATCGTTCCAGCACTATTCAGTTCACCTATAACATGTGTTTCTATAGTCTAATTCTTTACATGTCTCTTTGATGATGTGTCTGACTTACCAGGTCCATGTTAGGGTTCTGGTTTATTTTCATTAGGAATACATTTGGCTTTTGATTTACAGAATAGAAACCAACAGAAATTTCCTAGTACTATACCATCAAGTTGATCAATAACTTTGACTTAGGAAAAAATGCATTTGTAAGTACTTAGATGTATTCTATAATCATTCTTAAGTACTATAAAAGTAAAATATATCATGAAAGTAGGATACTAGAGCAATATTAAATCACTGGATCGTTTAGTGCGAAAAGAAACCAATATTCTTTTATCATTAAATAAGAGAGTAAATTACAGACTTTGGAACTTTGGAATAGCATCAGGAAGAAAATTATCTACCAGGATTGACTTTGAACTAGCATACTTTTTAAGGAAAATCTGTACATATTTGGACTAGCTTGCATTGTAAAGTCTCAGAAATAAAATTGCTAGTTTCCTTGAAAAACATGTGGGCAAAACTGGGTTTGAATACAGGTCCACTTGACTTCAAGACCTATTCTTGAATCATTCAGTTCACCTATAATATGTGAGTCTTCAGGAAATTTTTCCAGGTATAATGATATTTGGTATAATGAAAAAGAACACTGTATACTTTTATGAAAATAATCAATGACCTCATGTCCTTTTGTTCATCACTGTTCACAGTAATGATTTTGTCTTATTCCTATGAAATGACGCTAAATGTGTTCTGACCCCAGCATTCATGTGCGAATGCTATGGGTAATTTGGCGTCAGCATACTAAGGACCCATCTTTAGGCAGCATTCATTCAGGACTGTTCAGAGGGATTTAAGTTCTTATATGGAGGGTGAGCAGGGACAACTGTGCCCTCATTATTGACTGAGATGATCTGTGCCACCCACTCAGAGGCAAAGGAGCCCCCGAGTTGGCATCATAGACTGGCTGTCAACTCAGAGAAACCATTCAGAAAAGGGGTTGACGTGGATTCTCATTTATCTAAGCTCAGGGATTGTAAAGAACATAATAAACAACTTGGGGGATTTCCTGTGAACATTTCAAGGCAGCCTATTAATACAGTAGAAAGGATATATGTCAACAACTTAAATTATGTCATTTGGCTATAATTGAAGAGTGAAATCCTTTGGCAGTTATGAATACTGCTAATCTTTCCACAGAGAGAAAGAAACGCATTGACCATTCAGGGTAGCTTATGCAGAAAGAATGGTTACATATGACCCCATTTCAAAGTAAATTCAGGCTAAACTCTGGTGCATAAAATTAATATGCACCATATTTTTATTCTTGTGTTTAGAATATTTCTCTTAAAAAAAAATCTAACATTCCTCAGTATTTTCCCACCACTTTGTGTGTCCTACCTTCTGAATTATATATGAACTCTGAATAGAATAATTTAAAAATAACCTAGCAATTTACTGGATTAAAATTATTCCATGGAAAATCTTTCAGGCTCCAGTCTTAAAATCCTCATATTAACTGAGCTAAAATGTAGTCCAAAGTTGTACAGCTGGCCTTGGTGCTTAAATTCAAGTCTACAAAAATAACATAACTAACAGAATTCTTGGGCAAAATTGAGGAGAGGTATTGACCCTGCTCCTCTTCAGAATGGAATGCCCGATAATCAAAATAATTCAAGCACAAAGTCATGTTGGTACCCGTGAGTGAGCAATCAAACATCTTAAGATCCTCATTCAAAGCTTAAATGACCCAATCTGCTGTCATGTTGGAAATAAAGACTATTCTGATCCATTAAAAAGAGAGAGAGAGAGAGATCTGATAATTGAAAGGAATTCAAGGGAAATTAAGAGACCATAGCCACAAAATCATGTCGTTGCCCTCTGACCTATGAGAAAAACAAATCTACTGCTATGTACAAATTGTTGTTGTTGTTATTTAGTGCTAAGTTGTGTCAGACTCTTTTGTGACCTCTTTTGTGTGGACTATAGCCTGCCAGGCTTCTCTCTCCAGGGGATTTCCCAGGCAAGAATACTGGAGTAGGTTCCTTCTCCATGGGATCTTCCCAATCCAGGGACTGAACTCAGGTCTCCCACATTGCAGGCAGATTCTTTACCATCTGAGCCACCAAGGAAGTCTTTATGTTGCCTTTTATATAAAAACTTCAGTAAGAACTGACTTTAAGGAAATATAGCTCCACACCACCTGTTGAATATCATTCTGACACTCGAATGCACAGATAGGTCTTTGCTCTGTGGATTATCTGCTGAGGTTCAAGGTAGCCTGCATTTTATGGTCAGTTTTCATAGTCTTGGCCCTAGTATAATTCCAATTTAAGAGAATACTTGAAATACTGTCTCTCCTAATAGCAAGTAAACACTCCAGGAATTCGATGCTTTCCAGAATAATCTGTGCTTGTTATGTAAGTACCGTCAAAGGCACTTTTTCAGAACAGAACAAAAGAGGTTAGATTCGCCTTAGTTCTAACTGTCTAAAGAGAGCTCTCAGCTGTAGACTTGTTAATGGCTTCAGCACAAATAATGGAAATCAAATCACGCATTTTTATTAGTCACCAAAGAAGCCTTGGGTTTCAGGTTCTTCTGCAGAGCTCAATCACTGTGACTCTTCTTTTAACAACTTGGAAAATGTCTTTCCTGATTAGGAAGTTAGTCATTTCACGTTTTGACATCTAAAACAATGTGAAGTTAAAAAAGAAAAAAAAAAAAAAAACCCTCACAAATTACATCTATAAGTAACAGGATACATCACTTTAAAGATGACAAGCTCAAGAATTTGTGGCGCCTTTCTTTGTTCCCAATAATCCTATTCTACTTTTTGAGTGTCAGATACTTTGTAAATATCAGCATTTGAATTCAAACAACAAATGCTGATAATTAGTTCCCTAAACTTGTTATCAAAACATTATTATAGTAGCAGGTTTCATGTTTTGAGAACTAACCTTCCTTCAGTTTGATGTTTTCTGTAGCAATTATTACTATCCCAGTTCAAACACTGTCTTTGTGATTCAGTTTTAAAACTTAAAACTGTGTTTTGTTTTTTTTTTAATTTATTTATTTGAAGGGTAACTGCTTTGCAGTATTGTGTTGGTTCCCACCAAACATCAACATTAATCAGCCACAGGTTTACCTATGTCCCCTCCCACTTGAAAAACTTAAAACAGCTTTAAACATCAAGTGTTTTGAAAAGAAGTGATGAATAGAACTGGGGAAATGTCTTTCCAGTCCTCATTCTTCTGCAGGCTTGTTTATTCCTTCTTGTTTTAGCAGTTGCTTCAGCCTTGGTCACAGACATCCCCTGAGGCTTCTCTTTTCTATTTAGTTTGCCCATTTAAGGTTAACATATTAGGAGTTTTTGCTACTGAGACATTAAAATAAATACATCTGGGGCTTTCTCAAGGCTCCTGCACTGACCACTGCCTTCTTCCCTGACTTCATTGGCATCCCCTCAATCCAGGCGGTATTAAGGCTGCAGAGTTGAGCTCCTTAGCTATGTACCATGTTTATTTTTGTATTCAGAAAAAGAAAATAGAACCCTGCCTCTTTATTTATACTAGCTGAAAAACAAGTTAAAACTCATCATAATAAAGTGTCCTGCAATCACTATTTAAAGTCAACTGACGTGAAATTTTACAGTAAAATTCAGTGTAATGTCATGACTCTCTCGAACCTGGATGTGGCAGCTGCAGTATCCTTCAGGGTGGATGGGCAAGAATGTAACACTAAACACAGTCAGGTGATACCAAAACACTATGTAATGAGGATGTCATCTGTGTTGTTTTCAGTGTATAGCTCTAAAAATTAAGTTGGGGTGAACATCAGTACTGTCATTTTATCTATTCTATATATTCACTGCTGTGTAGTATTCATTGAGTGCCAGGATCTTGGAGAAGAAAATGGCAACCCACTCCAGTATTCTTGCCAGGAGAATCCCATGGACAGATAAGCCTGATGGGCTACAGTCTATGGGGTTGCAACCAGTCGGACACAATTGAAGAAACTTAGGACAAGTACCAGGATATTAGTAATTGAATGTAGGCATAAAAAAGGTAAAATCCTTCTCTTCTTGGCTCATATGTACATCTCATATCATTTGAGTGTATTGTTTTCATGCTGATTTATTTCTCAAATTCTCCCTCTACCCTGGGGGAGAAGGTATCATTTTATTTAGCCAGTATCCAAATTTTAAAATTTTTTGTAGTTTTAAATAAACTTTTTTCCAGTTTATTGAGTTATAACTGACATACAGTACTGTATAAGTTTAATGTAAACAACAAAGTGATTTGACTTATATAGACACAAAATTAAAGAAATAGAAAAAAATATATTTTTCAATGTGCTGAGAAATGTTTGGATTTTCTCTCAACAACTTTCATATATAATTGCAGCAGTGTTAATTATATTTATCATGTACATTACATACCTAATACTTACTTATAACTGGAAGTTTATACTTTTTTAGCTGTCTTCATCCAATTTCCCCTACACCTACCAGTGGCAACCTCAAATCTGATCTCTTTTTCTATGAGTTTGTTTGTTAGTTTATTTGTTGAGATATAACTGACTTACAATATAGTATATTAGCTTCTGTTATACAACGTAGTGATTTGATATTTCTATACCTTTCAAAATAATCACTACATTAAGTCTAGTTATGAATCTATCCCCATACAAAGATATTACATAATTATTGACTATATCCCCCACACTGTATGTTTCATACCATGACACCTTTATTTTGCTGCTTGGAAGTCTGTACCTCTAATGTCCCTCACCTATTTCTCTATTCCAGCCACCCTCTCTGCTTTGGCAACCACCTGTTTGTTCTCTGTATCTGTGACTCTGTTTCTGTTTTGTTACATTTGTTAATTTGCTTTGTTTTTTTCATTTAAATTTTTTTTTTTTTTTTTTTTTGCTTCGCCATGTGGGCTTGCAGGATCTTAGTTCCCAAACCAGGGATTAGCCCCATGCCCTCAGCAGTGAAAGTGTGGACCACTGAGCCACCAGAGAATTCCCTATCTTGTTTTTTCAATTTCACATATAAGTGAAATCATACACTATTTGTGTTTCTCTGCCTGACTTACTCACTTATATCCTCTAGGTCCATCCACATTGTCACAAACGGCAAGATTTCCTTCTTTTTTATGGCTAAGTGATATTCCATTGCACATGTAAGCCACATCTTCTTTATTAATCTATGGATGGGTGCTTGGGTGGCTTCCATATCTTGGCTATCGTAAATAATTGAGTTCAGTCGCTCAATCGTGTCTGACTCTTTGCGACCCCATGAACCGCAGCACACCAGGCCTCCCTGTCCATCACCAACTGCCAGAGTCTACCCAAACCCATGTCCATTGAGTCGGTGATGCCATTCAACCATTTCATCCTCTGTCGCCCCCTTCTCCTCCTGCCCTCGGTCTTTCCCAGCATCAGGGTCTTTTCAAATGAGTCAGCTCTTTGCATCAGGTGGCCAAAGTATTGGAGTTTCAGCTTCAACATCAGTCCTTCCAATGAACCCCATGAACAGTATGAAAAGGCTAATTGTAAATAACATTGCAACAAACATAGGGGTGCATATATCTTTACTAATTAGTATTTTTGTTTTCTTTGGATAAATACCCAGGAGTGAATTGCTGGAACTTACGCTAGTTCTATTTTTAATTTTCTGAGGAATCTCCATACTCTTTTCCATGGTGGCTGCAATAATTTATATTCTCACCAGTACTGCACAAGACACCCTTTTCTTGGTATCCTTGCCAACACTTGTTATTTGTTGTCTTTTTGATAACAGCTATTCTGACAGGTGTGAGGTGATATCTCATTGTGGTTTTGATTTGTATTTTCTTGAGGATTAGTGATGGTGTGTGTCCTTTCATGTGCCTGTTGGCCAGCCGTATGTCTTCTAGGGGGGAAAAGGCTTTTCAAACCCTCTTCCCATTCTTATATAGGTTGTTTGATTTTTTGATGCTGAGTTGTATGAATTCTTCGTATATTTTGGATATTAATCCCTTATCTGATAAATTATTTGCAAATATCTTCTTCCATTTAGTAGGTGGTCTTTTCATTTTGTTGACAGTTTCTTTTGCTGGGCAAAAGCTTTTTAGTTTGATGTAGTCCCACTTGTTCATTTTTGCTTTTGTTTCCCTCGCTTGAGGAGACATAATCCAAAAATAATATTACTAAGGCCAGTGTCAAAGAGCATACTGCCTCTATTTCCTTCTAAAAGTTTTATGGTTTCAAGTTGTATATATATGTCTTTAATCCATTTTGGATCTATTGTTGCACATGATGTGAGAAAGTAGCCCAGTCTGATTCTTTTGATGTAGCTGTCCAGTCTTCCCAATTGGACATTTTAATTTTATTATTATTTACTGATCCATGAGGTATAGATAATTTTTTTAACCTATCAGATATTAGAGTGCTAATGTACATGGAAACTCAATGTGTTGTAGGGGAAGTTCATGTTCATTGACAATAGACCCTATTCAGGAGCTAAGGCAAAGTGACCAGGGTTAAACAACTTTCAGAGAGCTCTTCCCCTTAGAAGAATTGCTTCCTGAAGAGCTTATCCTTTCGCTTTGGTTACCAGGATATAGAGAAATAAGAAACTCTAAAAGTGGGCTCAGAGAATATGCCAGGGAAAAAACCAAGTCATCTTACACATCAAACAATACTGTAAATATTTTGAAACTTGTTTTCTACAACAAGCACCATTTTCCCAACCATTTCCAATAAATTAATCTCAGTTGTCATACAGCAAGTGCTCCAGTGGGGAAAACCACCACATCTGATACTGAAACAGAACTGGGTTTAGTAGTCATCATTTATTTCTTTCACTTTAGTAAAAATAGATGAATCTTACCTTTGATTACTTGCTCAAAATACAAGCAAGTACATTGCTTAAATACATTAAATATTCCCTGGTAATAAATTAACTCAATAATAAATTGAATATAATAAATTAAATAATGTAAAGTAATAATCTCAAATAAAATAAATAATGCAATAAACTGAATAATGTAAAGTAATGATTTCAAAGTATCAGAGTGTTTTTTAAAATTCTGGAAGAGGGCACATAACCATCAATGATCCTTTCTGGCTTAGAGAACAAAAACTGTTACTATAAACGTTTGTGAAAGCAATTTAATTTTTAACCATGAAAACCCTACTCCATTTTCATCCATTAACGATCACCATTAAACAAAAACATGAGTTTATGTTTATGATAATAAGACCAATAATAATTGAAGCTTAACTTGAATAGAATTATAAATTCTGCCCAGTTTATTAAACTTTCATTTAAATAAGACTAACAATAATGTGATATTAGCTCACAGGTACACCAAAACCAAAGAAAAACACTTTCTTGATATTTTGCTCCCCACGCTAGTGAACAAATTAATACATCATTTTCTTTCTACAGGAAAACTGAAGACTTAAATAACAAACCCTCCAAGGTCAAAATGAACACAGGTATGCTGTCTCTGTTAGTTTTAAACTCTTCAGCCTCACTCTCTAAAAATCATCTTGGCCCTAAATCATTAGTTTAGCACTTGGCTGATCCTAAATGTGATACTGAGTTTCTGAGATAGTTGAATTCATTATTTGATTTCTTTGTTTTTGTACTTCAATCTTACAGTTATCAAAAGTAGAATTTTCTGTTTTGCTGTCTGTTCTTAGTCCTTTTTTTTCTGTAATTATATCATGACATTAACTCCTATAAACCCTAGGAAAAAGTAGTATATCATTCAATGCATACATTTGAAAACTCTCACTTAAAATAGGCTAAATTCATAGGCAGGTTGCTCTAATGAGAGAACATTTAAAATTCTCCATTCTATAAACATTTTATGTTGACATCAAGAGTAGACAGAGTGCCAAAACGTCATAGGAAATCAGCTTAATTAATCAATAGACATAATACACTTAGAGTCTTAAGTATTATACTTTTAGATGTAAGAACAGTATCTCCAAATAGTTTAACACTGGTGCTCTGAACCCCATAATGTATACAGATTAATTGTAAAAAAATTTTGTAGTACTTGCTAGATACATATGATTTTTTTCCCCATAATATAATTATTTTAGCTTACATTTTCCCCTTCTCCTTCTCCTGAAATTCTTATATTCAGTATTGAATAATTCTGGAAAGCAAGTTGAAATTTTGTAATTTTCAACTGTATTTAGAAAATACCACTTCCCACCCATAAGTGATCACAGCAAAGGAGAAAGCATAGTGGAAGATATTTTTCTCAGATCAAGCCAGTTGTTTTTCTTTGCTGTCTCTTGTTATCAAAATGCCTCGAGGGAGGATTAACAACCACTGGTGAGAACCGATACCTAATCCCTATCTAGTGTAGAGACAGGCGCTGTGAACGTGATTCTGCGGCTGCCCCTGAGCAGAAACCAGCTGGAACCGGCCTCTGAGAGCCTGAAGTCGGCTGGCCCCTGTGCAGTCGGCTCGTAGGTGTGCAGGCTAGACGAGGACGTTGGAGACAGTCAACAAGTACAAGGAAGGCTTGGAAAGAACAGAAATCGTAATCCTGGAAATGAACCAAGTCAAGTCCTTTGGACAATTGGAGATGTGAGAATTATACACATGGGAAATGAAAGGATAAATATTATTAGGCAAAGGAGACTGAAGAAAGCAAATAGAACAGACAGCCCATCACTGAGCTTGTCTAAGTCATCCTGTGAAACTGCAAAATCACCCCAGTGGGTCATGCACATGAGGAAGTTACATTCACCAATTGTTCTGCAGCGTCTTCTTGCAGACTTAAGTTGAATGTAATTTCCCAATATCCTTCATTTTGTGGAGTCTGATTTTCCTATTTATTATAACCTTATTATGACAGATGTATAATATGTGATTATACTAAGTATATCATATTTGTTACAATCCATTCAATAATTAACCTTCCTATTCATAGAATTCAATCCCCAATAACAAAGTAGGCAAATAGAAATTTGTAAATTTATTTAGTTCTCCAGGGTGCTTGAATAAAGTTACTGCTCTAGTAGCATGAATATAACCCTCTAAAGCATCCTCTCATTAAAAGGAGTGAGCTGGGCTCTATATGGGATGTTAATTTGCAGATATTTTAATTATATGAGTGAATTTACACATCTATATATGCATGTAAATATGTTATTCAAACATACACATACAAAATTAATTAGAAGTGACTGGAACCCTTTGTTTAAAATGCCAAAGTAATACTACAATGTTGCTATAAAAACATACCACTTTTGAAAATACATATAGAACTATAAGAGCTTCCCAGGTGGTGCTAGTGGTAAAGAACCCACCTGCCAGTGCAGAAGTCATAAGAGACAAGGTGTGATCCCTGAGTCAGAAAGATCCCCTGGAGGAGGGCATGGCAACCCACTCCAGTATTCTTGCCTGGAGAATCCCATGGACAGAGGAACCTGGAGGGCTACAGTCCACAGAGTCACAAAGAGTTGGATACGACTGAAGTGATTTAGCACGTGCACACGCAGAACTACACGTGTGCACGCGTGCACACACACACACACACACACAGTTTTTCAACACTGTAGGAAATTGAAGAAAGCATTGTCATTGTATCTCAAAACAAAGTATAAATCAGTTCCCAAATATCCAATAAATAAAACAGGTCTCCATTATCTACCTATTAATCATTACAGAGAAATATTACTATTTCAGTGTTCATGTGTCAGTCACTAAAGTTTTTCAAAAAGAAAATAAGATTCTTTCAAAACAGCTCTTTGTTTTTAGCCCAATACGTAATAAACCTGCCAAGGGAACTGTGACACATTTCTCATACTAAAGTATCTAAATAATGTATAAAATATACAAAACATGCTGTATTTGTACTCTTGGTTTTTGGTCCACTGTTTTCGAAAGAAAATTTTTGCTGGGGAGGAGTGGGAAAAAGACATCAAATGCTCCATTGTATATGGTTTACTCCTGTGAGTGTTTTCCAGCAGTAGAAGCAGCTACCGCGGGTCCTGCCAAGACCCAGAAGTATGAGCAGATTATGAGTGAGCATGAAGGTGAGGGCAGCATTAGGGTTCTTTTGGATGACCTAAATATGTAAGATAGCATCCTCATTTTGAGATCTAAAAGAATATCTTCAGGAAAGAGCAGAAAGTATCAACACATAAGTAAGTAGAAACGGGATACGATAGATTTCTTCATTCCAGCACTTTCACCAATGCCTCAACTTTTCAAACTAAGCTCTTTACTAAACTGTTAATAAAAATTCTCCAGTCATTTTACTGAGTTCTTAGAGTAACACAGAATACAAAAATTATTTAACCCAGAGGTTCCCACACTTTCTTGGTTGACAGGGCCAAAACAGCTCAGTAATTTTTCATGCACCCTCAAGCCAAAAGTACCTGATAGTTGTATTTATTAAGCAGTTAGGTGCAGACAGTTTAGTAAGTGCTCATGATCTATCAACTCAGAAGCAATCTGAACAAAATCATACACTTCAATATACTTCCCCGGCAGCTCCAAACAGCCATGGTTATTTTAAAGCTTCCCTGGTGGCTCAGATGGTAAAGAGTCTGCCTGCAATGCAGGAAACCCGGGTTTGATCCCTGGTTTGGGACGATCTCCTGGAGGAGGAAATGGCAAACCGCTCCAGTATTCTTGCCTGAAGAATCCCATGGACAGAAGAGCCTGGCGAGCCCCAGTCCATGGACTTGCAGAGCGTCGGACACAACTGAGCGACTAACACTTCACTTCATTTCATATACTTCAATTGAAAAAAAAAATCATTTATCCAATTCCCTATAACCACAGTTACTTGTTACTGGGATGCCTGTGTGTATTGGGCGCTATAAAATTTCTCAGACTCAGAATTAGATTGTATTTCACTTCTCTCAATGACTGGCCCGGATTACTTTGACAGGGCACTTGCGTTCCACCACAACAATCACCAAAAACACAGATTTACAAAGATGTGACCTCATCTAAAAGAAGATAACAGGATCTCTGATGGTGAAACTGGGAACTGCCTCAGGCTAGTGGTGGGTGCAGAGTCTGTCTGATAGACATCACCGTGTTTTCCTCAAAAATGTGAACTATGTTCCCAAACCCTTGTGAATCCACTGTGGTGGGTGCTTAATACAGAGTTTTGGAAACCAAAGGTTTAACCAGCCACCTTGGGTCTCTTTATTCTGAATTTTTCCCTTTGCATCTCTGCTTGTTCCTCAGATGTTCAGAATTAAAAGAACTAGAAAATGTAATCTCTAGTAAATGAGAGCTTTCCATTCACACTGTCAACACCCCAGAATACTTAACCTTTTGAGACCCTGATAGCTGCTATATATTGCATATTCAATAATATTACCTCTATTTTATTAGAAACATTCACCCCCCTCCATGGCTATTCTCCATTTGCAGAGTTTGCTAAAATCCTATTGGTGCCTCTCCTGAAGATACATTTGGTTGTATGTTTTTACCATTTATGTCCTTCTATATTTGGTCTTTGGCTTATTTGATTTACTTTCTTTTGTTGTCCCATTTCTCTGTTTTATTATCAGCATTACAAAATTGCTATTTTGAGTATATATTTAAAAACATATTTTGACATGAGAATCATTCTATCAATTTAAAGTTCTGCTGACCTTACTACTTGTTATTTTACCAACAATTAATTCAAATCATTCCTTCAGCACTCAGTTCCCTCATGTTCAATAAACGAAGTGGATACACTCCTTAAGAAATAAAGGAAAGCAATATGCAAGACTAGCATGTGGCCAAATATAATAATTATAATATTGGTGGTTATAGAATTTATCTCTTTTTTTTAATATCTTTTTGTTATAGCTTTCAAAAAGAATTAAATTTAAGTTCTTTTGGTTTCAGGGGAATGAGCAAAACTATTTATTGCACATTCCAGCTACAAAGGAATCTGGGAATGGAATTGGAATCTGTTCCTAAATAGAACATTAACCTTCCAATTTTAGAAGTCTTGTTACGCTAAGCTTCTCAAATCATATTAAAATAGCTGATGCGTTTTCACTTCTTTTACTTCATGCTGTGATTTGCATTAAGTGTAAATACATAAATCATATACTTATTGTTCAGAAGTATGAAAACTAATTTTTTAAACATGGTCATTTCAGTACTGTATATATCAATATTGTTTTACCTCAATTAGGCAAAACTTCCCATAACTAATAATAACTATGGGAAGACACAAAATGCTTTTCTTTATGAATCTTACTTATCAAATGTATTATGCCTATAACAGGTAGGTAAGAACTTTATTTCAAGAGGTCCTTTGACCTATCTTCAGGAATCATAATAGCTCAAATACAGTAAAACTGAAAACGATGGATATGAAAGTATGTTATACCATAGCTCTTAATCCTGAAATACAGGATATTCATAACTCTAAAAGCTAGTTGCACTGCTTGTAAATTTAATAGTTGAATTCAAATGGTATAAACAAAGTTCAGTTCCATACATGGTGTTCCTCAAAGAAAAACCATAAAACATCAAGTATAAAATCTGATTTTTTTTTTTTTTTTTTTTTTACTAAATCATTGGCATCTATTTCTAAGACCTAACCCTGGCATTTTCCTTGTCTTGTTTTGGTTTAGTTTGGGGTGGGTGTACATTTTGCAGATGTGTTCCATGGTTACTAGTGCTGACTGTTCATCTCTCTCACGGATGTCTGTCACATTTCACTGAGATGCATGATACCGCATGTGCTTTCTCCTCTGCTGTGGCCTCTGCTATGTCATTTTTTTGCTTCCAGATAGCGGTGGGTGTGCTCGCAAACGTGCCGCCATGTCTGTTACATTAACATCTGTGAAGAGAGTTCAGAGTTCTCCAAACCTGTTGGCTGCAGGTATAATATCACTAACTCACAGAATGTCACATTTGAATGGCTTTCTCTGACCTTTCTCTCTTTCCAGAATTATCCTGTTTGGATGATGAAAGTGGCTGTAAATACCTTTCTAATGCCCCACAAGTTCTTATTTTTCTTGTCTCAAGAATAGCTCCTATCCCTTATGACTGTTTTGCTCTAAAAATAAAAAATGTCAAAGGGAACTGATATCTTGTAGAAAATATTTCAAAAACCTAATTAAAAACAAGTCACTTGCCAAAAATGTGTTAAGTAGCTGCCAGTTTTAACTAAGTTTTTGTACTGCATGAACTAAAGTAACATAATATTTAATTAAGATAACTCATAGGTACTTTTCTTGTTTTTTACCTAAAAACTGTTGAGGGTGAAGGCACAGAGTGGCAGAAGTGGGATTTGCAGGAAATTGAATCTTTATTAATTTGCTTCTCTGTCAAAGGTTGCAAATAAAATGATAGAATATTAACTTTGAAAGAGACTTTTAATCTTCCTTTAATCCAATCAACAAAGAGCTTTCTAATATATATTTTTAAACATCTTGGTCCAATGAAAATTAACATGAACTCACAAGTATAAATATACTCTAGAAAGTAACTGAGAGTGTGATATTTCAGCATCCATTGAAGTGTGTCTTTTTATAATAAATAATCTCTCATGACTTCAACCCTAGTCTCTCTAGACCCTGAAATATACCCATATCACTAGATGACTGGTTAGTTGGTTGGTCAATTTTATTTTTCCTTGGTTAGTTCGGGTTTCTTTTGGTTTTTTAAATAATATTCATGAGTTTTGGAACAGAAGTTGGGAAGGGATGAAGGATATTTAAATAATTCTAATTCTCACTGTGCGTATTACTGTCTTTTATACACATGCATTTATTAGTCAGTTTTTCAGGATGTCCTTGACTTTAAAGCCACTTGACCCTAAACTATCCAGTTTTGTTGAGGAAAAATCAAGCTTCCATGTGGAGAATCCCACTCCTGCCCACCACCTTCAATCCATAAATAGATTTCAATGTCTAAGTTTAAATACAAAGCCAGGTGGTTCCATAATATGTTACCTTTATTAAAAAGTGTAAATTGATTGCAATGGATGTAGTAATGATCTCATTTTGGTTTGAAAAAAATTATATATGTATTTGTACATGTTTGTTCATGTGTATGTGAGCATAGAGAATGTTAGAAAAACAATCATTTCCCCAACTCATAAGGATTTGTCAGAATTAAATGAGGGTAAACGAAGAAAATAAATGGACAGGTTTATCATAGTACTGACAAAGACAGTAGCCATTCAGTTAGTTAACTTGAATTTAGTTAATACATTTAATTCTTGCAAGGCACTTGAACCCTCTAAAGAAAGGGGCTATAAGAATTCAAAGCAACATAACTTTAAGGAAAAGTATTAGAAGGACATTTAAGTAAAACCCAAGAGTAGAGACTATGAGGTAGGGGGTACTGCAAACACAGCTACGTAAAAATCGTAATATTGGAATCATAAGGGTGGAAAGGACCGCTAAGGACATCAAGTCCAGTCCCCGACACCAGGCCAGGAAAGCCCTGACAACTTCTCTCATGTTCGCCACCTTCTGCAGCACACAGGTAGTGCTCGTTGTAAGAGGGAAGAGCAATTAAAGTTCTTAGTTCTTAAAGACTGTTTTCACGCACAGAACAGCCAGGGGACATTAAATCCGTCCCATTTACTCATTCTTAAGTTTTCAAAGAAGCAATGACCACCCACTAAAGTATACTAAAAATTGAAGGCTCTGATCCCTAGAATTCTAGCTGTTTTTTTCCACAAGGGAATGGTCATGAAGTGTTCAAGATATTACACAAAACCATTTTCTCAAGCATCTGCCAAGTTATTTACCTGCCCAATTCTTAAAAAAATAACCAAAAAGCTCTATTCTCTTTACTTGACATGTGTCTAGGATGCTTCTTACTACCCACTCCAAATCACACCTGCCCTCCCTTTCCTAAGCTTTCCTGGCAGGGGTGAAATAAAAACAGAGCTTTGGTGAACAGTGTCCATGTGGGATGCTGTGTGACTTTCAGTTCCTCTGAAGAACTACAATATTAGTAAAGTAGCAAATTGGCACCCGGCGTTTTATATATCTAAAATTAGATTTATGTTAAAGAAACTGAAATATTTGTACACCTGAGGCTCCTTAAAGGACCACCCACTTAAAAGTAAATCTGAATCATTAATGTCCAGGACCTGGACAGAAGATTAGGCTGAATGACCTCTAAGAGCCTTTCTAAAACTAAGGCTTTATGATTCCAGGTGAAGTTGGCCCTGTGTTATCACAGAGCCAAGCAATACCAACTGATTACCTAAAACTGTGCATAATTTATAGGAGATTCTTGAAAGTATAATTCCAAATAAAACTGAGAGTAAATATGTTATCAGGCTGCTTTCCAGCTGTATTATCAAAAGCAATTTATTAGCAATGAAATGCTTACTGCAAGACAGTGGAATACTTGAAACAGCTTTTTCACTGTTGAATATAAAATCACTCTTAAATGGCAGTAAGAAGAAAATTCAAAGTCTAGAGAATGATTTGAAAATATCATATAATATGGCAGTGTATTTTACACTTTCTTAAGGTAAAGAAGAATTAAAGCCAAAATATTGATGGCATTGAAAGCTAAGGATCTGGTGGTTTGATTCATTGTTGGGAGAACCATGCATTGTTTACCAAACTTTTGATCCTTCAAACTGCTATTTAAAAATTCATATATTCACCTTAATATAGTAATAAGATAAAACTGAATTCTTGCAATAATACTGAGGGGAAAATCAGTGTTTGATATATGTTTTAATTATATATCATATTTAATTAATTCTAATCTAATTGAAGTAAAAACAAATGCACAAACTTTCATTAGTATATTTTATATACCCAGAGTTTTAGATCTAAGATAATGTTTGCCCAAAAAACAAAATAAACATCGTTTTTTGCCAAATAATCTTTACGGCATTGCTCGTTTTACCAGAGACCTAAATTCAACATTTCTTTTTCTTTTAGGTCGTGATTCTCAGTCACCAGACTCAGGTACCAAAAAACTATTCTGAACAACTACTACATTTGTTGTGAGTTTTTTTTTTTTAAGCATATTCATAGCCACATTGTTACTCTTACAATAAACTTAAATTGCATACACAGTTATGCATTTTTAACGTCTAAAAAGAAAATTTCAATTTTGGAAATAAAAATAAATTTTACTTAAAAAATATGTTAAAAGTGAATGTAGATATTTTTGTATCCGATTTGTTTTCTCTTAATAAAAGCTTGGAGATGTTACAATGATCGAAATCAAGAGACACTGAATGGAGATGCTACATGTTCCTCTCTTGCAGCAAAAGGTTTTAGAAGCGTTCGACCAAATCTACAAGAAAAAAAATCACTAACTCAGGTAATCCTGCACACTGCTGTCCACTGTGTTATTTTAAAGCATGGTTATTAGGCCACTGCTCCAGAGTCTCTTTTCTAGTAACATGCATATTTTGATATGTCTTATTGTTAATATGTTGTTTTTATATTTATATTGACTTGTATTTACAAATGGAAGACAAGTCTTAAGTTGAAAACAGTTTATTGATTTTTCTTTTTTTCTGATTCAGCTGATAAAAGCACAACAGTTTCTGGTATAATTTTCAGGATATTTTCTAATTCTCAAGAAAAAAAACAGTCAGTTGATGATTTGGATTTCAAAGTTATGAGGCCAGCAATATATTATTTACTGAATAAATATGAGTTATGCAACTGCTCATTAAATGAACGAAAGAAACTCAGTGTTGGAGGTATTAGTAAAATTGTCACAGGCATGAAACGTGTTACCAAAATGATGTGAGTAAATACTGTATATATACCTGAAGGTCTAGAGATATACACCAAGAGAAAATATTTTCACTTTTAACCTGATTTCCCAGAAAGTAGATGGAGACAAACTTGATCACGTATTCTCTATAAAACTATTTTCCCCCAGAAGGCAACTATTGACAATAAATTAAAATGCATTCTAAATAAACATGATCATTCAATCTGGCCAACAAAATGTATAGCATAATAAGAAGGTGTGACATTGCTTTACTTTCTTTAAAGGGTAGAGTTAACACTGGTTTCTTTAATGATTAACTTTGACTTTCTCTCTGTTTTTCCTTCAACATTATTTCTTTCTCCGGATGCTTTTGGTAACCCAGGCACCCCTTCCACCACCCAGAAAAGAGAGCTTTTGTAGCTCCTTGATAACCAATCATACAAAGGGTGACATTTTAGACCAATTAGGAACTAACACACAAATTCCATCCTGTACAGAGTTCATTACTAACAAAACACCTCTCCAGGGAACTATGTATTCTAATGATGATTCTAGCCAGACAATTGTTTATTCTGAAGAATCTAACACAACTGTGTCATATACACAAAAAATCACTAATCCACTACCACCGCCTTCCAGCACAGGTCCCCCACCAAAAGCTGACATGAGTACCCCATTTCTCCAAGAGGACTATACCCAAGATTCTCAAACTCGGAGAATTTCCACATTGAAACTAATCCATAACCAGGATCCAGGAAGCAGCATCACCTTTAGTCCTCCACAGTTTCCCAAATCTATTGAAGTACCATCATTTCTCAAAAGGCCTTGCTCACCACCCGCTAACCCAGTGCCTGAGAAACACACAGCATCTCTTTCCATTCAGATAGCTCCCCTTTCGGGACACGATCCTGAAAGCCACAAACAGCCACCTGAGCTTTCTCCAGAGACTGCAAAGATACCTCTTCAGCCAGAGAGACAAAGACCTGCAGTTGCTGCGGCCTCTCAGTCCTCAGACTGCCAAGTGGTACCTTACACTTTCCAATCTCTTCTCACAGCATTCTGTAGAGACCCTAACTCCTTTGGTTTGGGCTTCTTATATAACCCGATGCTTTGTTAGTTTGCAATCAGGAAAGGAGAAAGAAACCATCCTCCTATTTAAAACCCCACCAAATTCATCAGTAAATTTCTAGGGACCTTTTAATTTAAAAAATCTACAGATCTTTTACCCAGAAATCATGTTTTATAAGCTTCTTCCTTCTAGGTATTTATTAGAAATCATTGATGACTGGTTAACAATTAAGACTGCAAAGTACTTTTTAGGTTTTAAAGAAATATTGTTCATGCCAGATTTCTGAGTACTTAGATTTTACTTTATTTACATGGGTAAAATCTGCTAAAATAATTGTCCATTATAAGTCACTTTGGCAAGAAACAGTTATCTTAATTCTAGCAGAGTTTATTTTCTTGTAGTTCAAAATTCATTTTCATTGAAACTCAAACTTCTATGTTTTTAAGTTTATTATTTCAGAAAGTATGTTAATAAATCTTTAGTACTTAGACTATTCAGAAGTAAATCTATATTTTCTTATATGTTAAATTCTCCCATAGTGTCATTCTGCTGACATTTATGAATCTAGTTAGAAGAGAAATGTGTTCCTCTCCTTGGCTTTTTCACAAAGTAATGTAATGTGAAGAGCATAGCTTTAAGGCTAAACAGTAGATTCCAATCTAAACTCCATCACTGGCTACGTGATAAGGCAACCATCCTAACTTCTCTGTGAGTCTGAATGTAGAAATAAGAGTATTAATTAATCCTTAATTCATAGGCTATGATAAGAGTAGGAAGTTAGTAGAGGTAAATTACTTAGGATTCAGCAAGCTCTGCTTAAATGGTAGCCATTTATAAGGACATACTAGCAACTGCAGCAGTAGTGGGAGTCCAGAAAACACTCGTACTTGAGTAAATAATTTGAATAACGGTATCTACTGTAGCTGTGCTATTAAAAATCACCCAAGACATATCCTTGAAGCAATGTATTTTTTATCTTTATAGAACATCTTCAACAGACATGTGATTGACATCAACATCCTTCCCACACACACCCACCCATAAAGCAGAAACTTTAAGCTTAGATGATTAAAAAGACAAGTGGGTGTTCCTACTAAAATACCTCCTTCGTCAGTGCAAATTCTTTGAATTAAGGTAATATCTTCTGAGAGCCCCTATGAAATAATAATAAAAACAGTAAAAATGACAATAGCAGCTAACAAATACCAAGAGTTCACTATATGCAGGTACTATTCCAAACCATTCACATTTATTAACAACCTCCACAATCCCACGAGGGAGGGAGCAAAATCAAAGTGAGACACCACAGACGGGTGGGCTAGTGTCAGGGAGCAGACTTACTTGTGTCCAAGAACGTGTCCCTGGGAGCAGATGGAGAAGTCAGAGCAGACACCACCACATTCACAACTCAGTTCACGCATCTGACATAGTCTGGCTTTTTAAAATTGCTTTATTATGCTTAGAAACGTAACTTGAGAACTTTCTTCCCTATGGTTTTGTCACCATCCAGGCCGACCAGAGACAGCTGGTTTCATTATACAGTCCCCAGGGAATCAGCATGATCCACAAATCAGGATTTGAGATGCTGTCACTTTGATTCATTTAGGGCTTCTGAGGTGGCACTACTGATAAAGATCCCGCTTGCCAGTGCAGGAGTCATAAGAGATGCCAGTCTGATCCCTGGGTCGGGAGGATCCCCTGGAGAAGGGCATGGCAGCCCACTCCAGGATTCTTGCCTGGAGAATCCGGATCATGGACAGAGGAGCCTGGCGGGCTACAGTCCATGGCGTCACAAAGAGTTGGATGTAACTGAAGCAACTTAGCACGCACTTTATTCATTCAACAAATATTTATTGGGCGTGTGTCTTCTATTCTAGCCACAGAGCTGGATTTGAAACCATTGATGATTAAAGGC
This sequence comes from Cervus elaphus, assembly GCF_910594005.1. NCBI lineage: Eukaryota > Metazoa > Chordata > Mammalia > Artiodactyla > Cervidae > Cervus > Cervus elaphus. The sequence continues at coordinate 23,760,698 of NC_057846.1, read as the reverse complement.
TTGTCGATGGCAGCGGGAACCAATATTAATAGAAACTTAGATAAGTAGATCGCATACATTAGAAGGAGATTATGTCAATAAACTAAACAGCACTGAGCAGGAGTGAGGGGAGCAGGGTCCGTGTTAAATAGGGTGGTCAAAGGGCCCTCATGCAACAGACAGAGCAGCTTTGAAGGGGGAAGAACTTTCCAGGCAGAGGAAATATTTAGTGTAAAGGCATTCAGGCTGAAGCATGCTGGGGCTGCTCAAAGACCATCAGGGAAGCCAGTGGGAAGGAAAGGAATCAAGTGAGGCTCAGAGTAAGAGGAAGTCAAGTCCGAGGTAACAGAGGCCAGATGGCAGAAGTTCTAAGAAGCCACTGTAAGGATTTCAACTTTTACTCTCAATGAAAATGGGAGTCACTGGGGGGATTTAAGGCTACGACTGTCATTATTTGACTTACAGTCTAACAGAATCATTCCGGCAGCTCCGTGGAGAGCAGACTACAGGAGGGTAAGACAGAGGGTAGGCAACCCAAGCAGGTGGCAACGGCAACAGCTTAAGTGAGAAATGGTGGTGGATCTGAGCAGGGTGGAAGCAGGGGAGGTGGCAAGAAATTGGATTCTGAATGTATTTTGAAAATACAGTACATAGGACTTCCTGACAGATTGCATGTGGGAGGTGAGGGAAAGAAAAGAGGCAAGGCTGCCTTCAGAGTTTTGCATCTTTGCAACAGGGAAACGATGGAATTTGCCACCCTCTGTCCCCTGAGACTGGATAACCATGGGTAGAGCAGGTTTGGGGAAAGATCAGAGGTTCCATCTGGGACATGATAAGTTTGAGGTGGGTTTTAGACATCCATGTGGAGAGGTCCAGGATGCAACTGGATATAGGAGTCTAGAGATCTGGTGAAAGGCCTGATCTTTGGAGATACAAGCCATCGGCTTATAGATGCTTTTGCAGCCATGAGACTGAATGAGATGACCAGAGCATGGCTGCAAAGAGAGGAGGAGTCCCAAGGACTGAGCCCAAGGGCGTCCTGATAGTAAAAGGAGGAACCAGCTAGGAGGGACTAAAGGGAGTGTCTGCTAAGGGACGAGGAAATCCAGAAGATGTGGCCTCCTGAACACCAAGTGGGGAAAGCACATTAAGAAGAGATGGTTAACGGCACAACTGATGCTGCCGGCACACGTGTAACATGAGATCTGCTAAACTACCACTGACTTAGAAGGGGGGAAGGGGGCTTTCTCATGCTCTCTCGTGAGCTTGAGAGAGACTGGGAGGAGAAAAATCGGACAGTCCGCTCCTTGAGGGGTTATTCATGTTAGACCTTTCACTGAATGATTACCCTTCCCTGAGCCTCACTTACTTCATCTGTAAAATGGGGATAATAATGTAGCATTCATCCCATACTATTGCTGGGATGTTTGAGTAAGACACTGCCTGTAAGGAGCTGGGTACAGTGACTGCCATGATAATCCCTCAATATGGAGTAACTGTGGTTATTTTAAACACCCTTTTCCAACTGTGCATCTGATTGGGGAAAGGAAATACATTATTTTCAACAATACATTTTTTGAATGGGTGGGATGAAGTTTGTTTTATAACACTTTGTCAAAAAGTGGTATAAAACTGTTGCAGTTCTGACTTGTTTTAATTGTGTAAGAATATTGAACTGAGATCCACCCACTTAACACATTTTAAAGTATACAATATAGTATCGTTGACTACAGGCATGGTTTTGTACAACAGATCTCTAGACTGTAATCACGTCACCATCTCGCATAACTGAAACTCCTCCTGTGAACAGCAATTCCCATTTCCGTATCTCCCCCGCTCCTGGCAACTACCATTCTACTGTCTGCTTCTATGAGCTTGACTGTTTTAGATCCCTCATAAAAGTGGAGCCATGCAATAGTTCTCCTTCTGTGCTGGTTTATTTCATTTAGAATAATGCCTTTGGATATCATCTGTGTTATCTCATGGGACAGGATTTCCTTTTTTTAAGGCTGAATAATCTTCCCTTGCCTGTATATGCTGCATTTTCTTTATCCATTCATCCAATGATGAGGATCTAGACATGTTTCCACATCTTGCCTATTGTGATATACTTTAAGTCTCATTTGCCATGTGATGGCCTTTACAGCAGTGACCTTTTGTTTTAAATACCCACATTTCATATTCCTGTAAGAAAGTCTCAGTAAATGCCAAGAGCTATCAGCTACATATCATAAATCAGCCAAATATATGCTCTATTATAAAGAATCATCCTCCCAAGAAAACAGCAGTACCAAGAAACAAAAATGCTCTATTGAGAGTAAAAAGGAAACTTTAGTGCTCTAGAAGTTTCATTTATATACTTCTCCTGTTTTTATTAAAGTCTGACCATTAGTGTAAGAAAAACACTATAGCCTACCATTAGGAATTTTCATTCTCTCCATATTTGATAATATAACACATTGCGTTATAAGGTGCATGTGTTATAATTTACCTCCTACAAATTTATGTATAGAGAGAACACAAAATGAAGTATGTTACCCTCTGTCACTATGTGAACAGATATCCTGTTGCTAAAAATGTTGCATTGTTCTCAGTGTCAGATAAGTGCAAGTCTAAGTCAGAAGCTTTGAAAGACAGCAAAATCTACACCTCACACATTTTCTCCGGCATTTTTTACTGCTGTGTCCTTTGCTTCAGGACAATAAACTTTATGATACATATAACAAATCTATTATGAAATAATGTTATCAATCATTTGCCAAAGCTTTACTTTCACAGCTGCTGATGCGCAAATGTTAGGGACTCAGACGGGACTCTGTCTCAGTGTCATATAGATGACAGAGAGAACTCATCTCTGTGGCTCCCTGGGGTCAAGATGTAGAATGTGAAGGAAGGCTGATAACGAATAAATGCCAGCAAAGTGGGATGCTAGAAAAGGTAGAGAATACGGACTATACTTTCTGGACCAATCCCATCAACACCAGCCCCAGTCACTCATGTGTTCTATTAGGATGGCCAACCAATATTTCATGACTTATTCTGTGTGAGTTTGTTATGAGATTAGTTGATCAGGCATTACACCCAAAAACTGATACTCACAAAATATTGGTGACCTCTGACTTGCATTCAAACACTTTAACCTTACATGGTCATGAAAAGACAGAGACACAAAACAACTATGATGATTTTCTGCAGTCATCTATCTGCCACCAACTCAGTAGGGGAAAAAAAAAATCTGCTCTTGTTTTAAACTAGTTTTTCCTACTTAAAAGTAGTTCAGAATGAGAAAACACTTCCCTCGCCTTTTCATACTTTCATCGTCCTCCTCTTAACGTTCTCTTCAGGGAAACATTTGTATTGTGATTCTTTCTCCCCCTGGGTCTAAGAGAGTATTTCATTAACGTGGGCATCAGGGTTATGTTAAAGAAGCTCCAGCTAGTCTAAGGGAAAAGTTACATCTTTATCCCAAGATATTTCAAAGTTTTTGTGTGGGTGCCCAATCGACTGTTGAACTTTTGAGTTTTATCCCTGGAAATTTAACTGTGATATGAATCAGCAAGAGGCATTTTACTGTTATCTACACACACATACACGTGAAAATTGTAAGCCTATCAGCTGCTTGTGAGAGAAATTCAGAAAGTGAGATAGCTCTGTTTTCTGTAGACACTCTCTTTAGAAGAACAATGAATAAGGACCCTTCCTAGATACAATGCTTTACAAACAAACTGATCATATTCCCCGTAAGAATCGTGGTTTTAGAGATGATATGCTTTAGCTTTTAACATGTTTCACATCCAAAGAAAATGGGCAAGCCAGTCCCAAGAGGGGTACAATCATTAAATTTTTCTCTTTATTTTAAAGGAAAAAAAAAAAAAAACTTCCTTCATGCAGATTACTCAAATCTTTTTGAATGATTTAATTTTTAAAAAATTTACTTAGCATAAATAGGACTAAAGACATTTACATTATATGAAAATGTCTTAAAACTTATGATTAAAAATTTACTAATAGGAAGGATGCAGTCCTTCTAAGACATTTTAAGTTCTGGGTTATTTTAAGGTTTCTCTCAGTTAATCCTAAAGATCTTAAAACTATACAAGTATAAAAGTATCACTTAAAATGAGTGTCTTTTTTTGCTTTATAAATGTTTAATTTTATATTGGCGTATAGTTGATTAACAATACTGTGTTAGTTTCAGGTTATGCAAAGCGATTCAGTTATGCACATACCTATCTATTCTTTTTCAAATTGAGATGGACGTGTACACACTGCTGTATTTAAAATGGATAACCAAGAGTGACCTACTGTATACACAGAGAACTCTGCTTAATATTATGTAACAACCTAAATGGGAAAAGGAGGTAAAATGAGTATCTTTAGACAACAACAACACAAGCTTAGAATAGAAAAATCTGACTTTTATTCAGGGTTGGAGTTTCTTAACCTGTTAAAGATGTGCTTTTGAGTATTCATGAACTCCTAAAGTCGACATGAAATGTTATGAATTTGTGCATTTTTCCTGAGAAGGATCAACAGCACTCAGATTTTCAAGGCATCTATGACCAAGAGATCATTTTATATAGTGGGTTTTTTAAAAATTCTTCAACTAAAAGTCTGAGGAGAAAATTAATTTTAGCATTTTATGAGATCAGCAGTCTACATGAGATCAACTGTTATGAACATGATGATTGGCTAAGAACCACTTAAATCTTTACTAGGCAAGATTTTTAAGTTTATACAGTTCTGTTTACTGTATTCCCCATCCTTGTATTAATATAATACTTTGGCTATCTATGTTACAACGGGCACCATACCAAACACTCAAAAAACCTCTATTCTGGAGATGGGGGTTTCAGAGTGAGGAGTAAGAAAAACTATTTTGGTTCAGAGTTTCATTTACTCATGTTGAGTGAATACATTTATCATCATATTTGACCTGTGTGGTCAGATAACAAGGTTAGGATGAATAGTTACCTTTAATGGGCCATCCACTCTCTTCCTTTTACAGACCACCCTTCCCACCATGTTTAGCCTCTTGGGTTGTATGGCCTTAGAGGTATTAAACCTTCTCTTTCTTCTTCAGTTTCTTTCTCCTTTACCTAAGATTTAAAGCCAACAGTAGTTCTAACCAACTAAGATATACTCTAACATCATCAATGGCTGGTTTTTGTTTTTTGTTTTTTCCATTTTCACACAAAGATACCACTATTTTCACTGCTAGGATACCTTAAAGTTCAATTCCTTTAGCATCTTACAGTGAAATCAAAGTAGAGATTCAACGAGTGGAAAGGAAACAAAATTCCCTTTCCACTTAGTTGTGTTTAGTTCGATCAGTCTCTAGATCTGTAAATCACCATAACACGAGGCAAACTGATTTATAGTTGGGGGACACTTTCCAAAAAGGAGGCAATAGGAGAAAATTGCTATAAGATTTTTCTGGTGAAGGGAAACTAATTCTGCCAACCGATGGATAACCAGGTATTAATTTGCTGTCACGAGTACAAAAACTAAAAATTAGGAGAAAAAAATTCCATTATGCCAACACTCTTAGGCCGCTACTCCAAATGAAAGCTGTGTGAAAACTGGTCTTTCTTATTTCCAAAAAGCACTGGATTCATTTTCTGCATGTTTTCATGCTTTGCCTCTACTGTGTCGTTGGCACCTAATCCTTCTAAATATATTTCCTTAAAGTGCTTGCAAATAAATCTGTGCTTTGCCTTCTCTGTCACATTGCAAAAAAAAAAAAAGAGATGTTTTTATTAATTGGATAATTTATCTCTCTTCTCATTATTTTTTCCTCAAACTCAGCTTGGAAACCAGAACTTAACTGCCAATGTGTTGGAGGTAAATGCTTCACAGACAAATCTGACCAGAAGCCTCTGCTCCATGCCCATCTTCTGGGGTACCTTGTAACCCAACCTCTTTTTCACAAGACAGTGGCTCCAGCCCAGCCTCACTTACCCTGCCACCACCTACTGATTTGGGGTCTTCACACCTGCAAAGACCCCCCAACCTTTTCACACTGTTTTTATAACGCACTTCTCCTGGGGCGAGCACTCCTCCTGTTCCTCCAGGGAGTCCTTCTCAGCCACCCCAGATGAACTGCAGATAGCTGACTCTGACACCACTGACCGTTCTGAAACACCTTCCCCAACCTTGGGTCAGCAGTCTGCCATGACAGCTGGCATCATCTTAACCACCCCTGCTATCATGAATGGAATTACTCCTCTTTCCTTTGCTTCATCATTTTTTAAACAGATCTCCAAAAGCCAAAAGGACCAATTTCTTGTCTGCCATCTGATCTTGCAGCTGAGCATTTTTATTTGCATAGGTGTTGATTTCATCTAAACCAATCCTGTATCATCTATTAGGGAAAATTCCGTCAGAATCATCCTCATAAGCCCATTTTGGGCTGAAAAAGTCAATTATATTCTCTTAATTCATTTTAGAGTCACATATATTCACACTGTTGCTCTAGGGAGTTGTACAATGATTTGCCTTATTAAGAAGGTTTCTCAAAAATTTAGATATCCATATAATATTATGATGATTAGATTATAAAGTCTAAATCCTGGTAGATAATAATTTATTTCAGAGATTCATATGAATGTGCCCTGTGTGAGCAGTTCACATCTCCTTATTCATCACATACAAGATTACTCACTGTATGATATTAATTCTTGCTGCCCCTTCATTAACAGCTACATCTTTTGAACCCATCTGTCCAACAGGAGTAAATAATGTAAATAATCTTAATCTGCACTGCAAAAATTTAGCCATATGAATTTTTTGGAGCCAGTTTCCCAAACTGTTCCAGTATAGAAATTTATGAATATTTATTGTTTTATATAGCAATAATTTGCCTTCCATTTAGATTAAATATAAATATTTTCCATACATATTTATATCATTTACATATGTCTGTTTGACAAGCAGCCCCTGATAAATGATTTATGAATGACTGAAGTGCTTCAAAATTTTATGGTGCAGATTTTCAATTACGTATACTGTATGTATGCCTGAAAGGGATACATATATCCTTGTGGAGCTAACTGTAACTGAACTTCCTTTTTTTTCTTTGCAGTGCAGTAATAAACGTTTATTGTTTTATTTTTTATTTATTTTTTTTTTACGTTTATTGTTTTAGATTCTGAGTTTAAGTGGCTTGTTAAGCAGCATAAATTGCATATACTTTCTCCATGAGATGGCTTTCCTAATAATCATGTCATATAACAATAAAATACATTCTAAAGTTCTAATAGTAGTATTCAATTAGTAAAATCCTAATTGATTTAACATGATGAAAGACTAAATCTCTTTGCAGTGTTTATTTTTTTTTTTTAACCCATAGCCATTGTTATTGAAACCATCAAGATAGAAGGAAGGGCAGCTTTCCTAAGTTTAGTTACAAAACATGATAGTTTTTAGTTCTCCTACCTTTAACGTTAATTCAAACACATTATAACAATAATATTGAAAATATATTTACAAAGATCAACCAAACTGGATTTGGACCACGAGGCAAAAATATTATTGAATTATTCATCAAAGGTATATAAGCATTCTGAAGCATTATGGGAGATCTGTGCATCATACTTATTTGAATGGCCAGTGCTCTAAGTTAGACGACCCTCAAGACAGAGTTGCTTATAATAGGAGAGTAATTTCTGTAACAGCTCAGAGAAGTACTTCATCGTTAAGCACACTCATTGTAATGAAATGCTTACTGACTTTAGGACAGATGTGGCATGGCTAGAAAGTAACAAAATTAGATTAATTCTACATGATTTGAAAACATCTGCTTTGAAGTGAGAAATCATGGAAATGTGAAATTAATTGACTACCTATGTTTCAGGCCTATACAACAAAAGTTTAATTGCTTTCAAATAAGTAGATTAAGTTCACAAATTATGGTTCTTTATCTGTATGCATATGTGTGTTGTGTGTGTACTGTATTCAGCTGTATTTTAACTAAGTGCTCTTGCTAACGTTTTATCTTATTTGCACGCATTATACCAATGCCCAGTGCTGCATTGTGGACAGACAGGCAAGCTTAATAGCAGTGAGCTCAACCTTTCTGAACTGAGCTGATTCAATTCAATTTTAATATGTATCTACTGAATATCTACTATGCTATTAGCCCCAGGTTGCATGTTATACAGAAAAAAAATATGTTTAAAAAGCATATATATCACAATTTCCAACAGGAATCTTGAAACACCAATGGGAATATGAAAATACTGATATAAAGCAATCAAAACAACAAACTAGTATTACTATCAAGGGCTAAAAAGGGAGATGAGAGCAGGAAGTAGCCAGAGATTTAACACATCTTTCTGTTGCTTTGCCAAGTATTTGATTCTTCCAGAATAGACTGCTTCAGGACATATAAATCCAAACAATTATCCTCCTTCTGTTAGTCACCTTGCCCTGGAAACACTGATTCACTAGAGGATATACATCCAAGATTAAACCTGAGAGCCAATCCCTTTCTTCTTGTCAAAGAACATTCATTTCAAATCCCACACACAGAGCAGTATGACAGTGTTCGGACCACTTAAGTCATGACATAAGAACAGATTCACCCTCGTGTGTATCGTAACTGACTCCTATGAGATCTTTGGACATCACTGTTAGCAGAGTGCCCAGTGGTCAGCTGCTTCCATTCCCCTCGTCACCTTCTATGGTCTCTACCATAAAAAGGGAGTGATTTTCAAAGTAAATGAAGATAGAGAAGACACTGAAAAACAGTGCCATGCCCTTCTCGACATCAGTTTCAAAGTAAATAAACACATGACAGCTGATTCCTGTCATGTGAGTGGAAGTCTTTATTGCCGTCTAAAGGAGTGAGGCATATAGGGGAATTTGTGCTTTAACACGATGTCTTTGCACTTTTCTCAGAGCCAGATAACAGTGAATGGAAACTCTGGAGGCACTGTGAGTCCAATGAGTTACTATCAAAGGCCGTTTTCCCCTTCTGCTTACTCGCTACCAGGCTCACTCAATTCAAGCATGATCATGCAGCATGGCCGGTCACTTGGTAAGTCATCTGATAGTCATGATTTTCATGACAATTTCAATATAGCAGGTACAAACCACATGACGAATACATAAAGCATCCAAATAATTTTTGGAAAAGGAAGAAACATGCAACACTCCACTTTTTTAAGGAGCCTATCCTAGGAGAGGAATTAAAGGCAGAGGATTCAACACTGGAGAAAATAGACACCCAGCTATTCCAAGACGATGACTGCATGTGTGTATGTGTGTGTGTGTGTGTGTGTGTGTGTGTGTGTGTGTGTGTGTGTAGAAGGCTATTAGATATTTGGGGTGATGGTGTAGAAAGAAAGAGATGGCCATTTAGGGAGAAGTGAGTGCACATGTACCAGGAGAACATTCCATGAGGCAGTGCATTTCCATGGGAGACAAATACCATCTATGTTCGAGACAGCCCTTTCTTTCATGGAAAAGCTTTCATTACAGAACGGTTTAGCAATTAAAACAGCCTAACAAGGGGACAGGCGCCTCACAAAGTAGTAAACTGCTGTTGGAACCGAGACCAGAAGACCATCAGACAGGGGTGTGAGTTCCTTTAAATGATTCAAGAATTTTATAGGAAGTTATTTCTAAATCTTTGGTGAATTAAGTCAAAGATAGAGTTCTCCTCCAGAAAAAGAAATGAACATTAGAACAGCCACATAAATTTTAAGACATAATTTCATTTAGGGCCTCCTGGAAGAGAAGCTGTGCTATATAATTCTACAAATATTTTTATGAAGCAAAATATGTTAGGACAATTTAGAAGATAATGTAATAAGTATTTCTTGGCTTTTAAAAAGGTAAAGAAAAAACCCAAACATTGGGAAACTGACCAAATCAAACCATCATCTGAATTGAAGCTGGAAAAGTTTCCATGCTTAGCAACTGGAAGGCCTGAAGGACAGCCGGAAACAGGGAAACCGGCAGAGGGCCACGTGACCCCAACCTACCTCTCAGAAAAGCAGGAGACCAATCCTCTGGACACCACCAAGCAGCAAAGAGAAAGGAACTAGACAGGGCTTTAACTCCCATGTCTTCATTGACAGTAGACAGCATCTTCTCATCCCTGACACTGTGTATTGAAAGAAAATGAGGGTATTAATTTACCCAGGAACACCCAGCCTATGGATTATGCAACTCAAACTTCTGTGGCCAGCAAAAGCTCTCTAATTATAAGACTTACATGGAGCCATGAGACTCATTAAGCAGAAGTCTAAATATACTTGCTCCTTCTCTAAGGCTGCTCCTGGGATCATCTGTGAATCTTACAATGATGTCCTTTTAGAGTATAAGAAAGTAGAATGTCTTTGTGCCAAAACACTGCCCTTATATAAGCAATCTGTGGTGTAGTATTATAATAGGAGTCTGATATATTTAGATTCTTTATGGAGCTATGCATGAGCACACATCTATAGTAAAATTCTACAAATTACCCTTGCCATAATATTTTTCCAAATAATTATTATCAAAGTTAGACTGTCCTCTTTGTCTCTCTTAATGAACACAGTTTTGCCCCTCCCACTCCAACAAATAAAATATGTAAATACTTGAGGACGGACAGATTTTTATATTAGAACATATCAATGGGTCGATTTTACATATAAACTATACTATACAGAAAGAAATTCTGTAGATAAATATTGAACAAATTCTGCCTAGAGGAACTATTCTGCCCTAAAGAACTTTATAAAGTTGAGGACAAAAAGACTGAAAAGGAGAGTTAGTGAACCATCTAAGACCATAATAAAATAAAAGGCTAACTTGTATTATGTAAGCTGTTAGTTCATAGATTCTTATGAACCACATATTAAGACAGAGTTAACACTGTTTAGACTGGGACTTTGCACATACTCAGTGCTCAAAAAATATTTGATAGAAATACTAGCATTGTGGTTGTCCACTCAAATCCTTTCCATAATTAAATGGAAAATCAGAGTCAAATGTCACTTTGTATCTTAATTTGGAGTTGCTTGGGAAAGATATTACTTTTACATACAATAGCATATAAAGCAGTTTTATTCTTAGCCTTATTTATCCTTCATCATAAATTGAAGTGGATTGAAAAAAGCTTTTCTGTTGCAAACCAAAACATAGAGTATAGAAGTTATAAATGTTACAATGGATTTTAGTTTGAAGAGGTCTTATCTTTATTTATCCTTACAATGATGAGTCCATTTTTTTAAATATCTTATGAAGTTCTGCCACAAAACACAGTCGTATCTTTTTAGATTTTTTTTTAGATCTGCTATATCTATATCTATACTTATATGTAATCAATGACTGCTACCCTGACATAAAGGCTTCCTTATCCACATTAAAAAAGAAAAAAAAGACCCAACTTACATGAGTAACAGACCTGGCAAACCATGGCTGAGGGTCATACTTGGTCAGCAAAATTTTGAAATTTACTTTCGAAAAACAGAAAGTCATATCATCAATTGTACTAAATAAATGATAATAATGTAGATTTTCATAAATACCTGTATACTATAAGTGGAATATATAGTACACCTATGTCCTCTTTGTTTCTTACAAAAGTACAAAAGTTAACAAAGATGGCTTGAAAATAAGAATGTGATAAATCTCAGCCAAACTGTATGCTTATGGCAACTTTCACATCCCAGGGGTGAGAGGTCATGATTTTTGCTTCTTTAAAGTAAAAACAAAGCTATTAAGGCCATCATGGAGTCTTAGATAAAAATTAATACTAATACCTTATGATCATTTCTTTACTTATATGCCTTAACATTCAAGTATATGTTTGGATGTGAAGATTTCCTGATGTGATTAGGAAGTCGTCATCACTGGACCCACCAGGAAAATCTCAAAAGCACTTTCTTAACACAGTGGTGGCCACACGGCCACATGATCTTTCAACAAATACTATTCTTCCCCTTAACCCCTGTCACTGGATGATGAAGATCTTGTTTTCAGAGGGCCAAGCAGTATATACCTACATGTTAACAATGAGTGGCTCAAATTTAAGATAAATGAGTTAGAAGAAATAGTGATGGAAATACACTCTATATTTATTTATAAATATAATATGGGGCTTCCCTGGTAGCTCAGCTGATAAAGAATTGCCTGCAATGCAGGAGACCCCAGTTCTATTCCTGGGTCAGGAAGATCCCCTGCAGAAGGGACAGGCTATGCATTCCAAATTCTTGGGCTTCCCTGGTGGCTCAGATGGTAAAGAATCTGCCTGCGAAGCAGGAGACCTGGGTTTGATCCCTGGGTTGGGAAGATCCCCTGGAGGAATGCATGGCAACCCACTCCAGTATTCTTGCCTGAAGAATCCCCATGGACAGAGGAGCCTGGTTTAATATATACCTACATGTTAACAATGAGTGACTCAAATTTAAGATAAATGAGCTGGAAGATATACTGATACAAATACACTCTATATTTATTTATAAATGTAGTATTACATGTGTGTTATTTGCTCAGTTATGCCTGACTCTCTGCAAGCCCATGGACTGTAGCCCACCAGGCTCCTCTGTCCATGGGATTTTCCAGGCAAGAATAGTGTAGTGGGTTGCCATTCCCTTCTCCAGGGGATTTTCCTGACCCAGGGATCAAACCTGGGCCTCCTGCATTGCAGGCAGATTCTTTACTGTCTGAGCCACCAACAAAGACCATTGTATTATATATTTATGCATAATTAATCACATATAACTATGTAATTACACATAATTATAATATACTATATTATAGTAGGCATGAATATGAGGCTCCATTAATCTGATTCCTTGTGCATCAAATATATTTCACCACATCTTCTCCGCAGATTCCTCGGAGGCATATCCCCAGCATGCCCAGTCTCTGGACGGCAGCGTGGGCAGCTCCATACCCCTGTACAGGTCCTCTGAGGAGGAGAAGAGAGTGACAGTCATCAAGGCACCCCACTACCCAGGGATCGGGCCGGTGGATGAATCCGGAATCCCCACAGCAATCAGAACGGTAGGAAATGCCAGCGCCCGCGTTGCTCTGGGGCTGTGCAAGCCTCCACAAAGGATGGATTGTCGATGGCTTTGTGCATTCCTACACTCTTACATAATGAGGATTGCCCACTGTGCCATCTGAATTCTCATGAATATTATGCTGCGTGTGGGCAGAGAAAAGGAACTGTCCATTGAAGATAATGACCCAATCTGTTTCTCTTATTTCGATTAAAAAAGCACGAAAATTGTGATCCTGTAAGCTTTGTTTGCCTTCACCTTTTACCAAGGGGAGTTAGGGCAACAGAGAGAGAAGAGAGAAGGGAGAATTAAATGTGAATTCTTTGGCTGCACTTAAGTCTCACGTGCGCTGCGAATAAGCCAGTGATTTGTGTCTGGAGATGGACGGACATGCCTTACCGCCAGGAGATTGGGAGCCCTGGATTGGGAGTTGAGAAGCCTGATGATTGGAGGGAAGGGCGTTCATGTCAGAGAAAGGAAAAGCTGTCCGTGGAAAATACACATCACATTTGGGTGTCCCTCCTCGGCTGTGCCTGCCGAGAGCTCTCGGGGCGATCAGTGAAAGTGTTTGGGTTGGGTTTTTTTTTTTCCCCTCCAGTCTGTAAACTCTGCCAGACCATTGTTGAGTGTGTTGGGGCAGCCCCTTCTGGCAGAGTTCGGCAGCGGCAGAGGCCGAGCTCGGGCAGGCAGCTGCTGGCTGAGCCAGTCCACTTGGAGAGGAGGTTTGTGCTAGCCTGCGGGGAGGAAGACAGGGCGCCAGGATGAGAGCCGCGGCACCTCTGCAGGTGAAACGGGGGGCGGGCAGGGATCGTGGCGCCCGCTGTGTACGCGGGTCCGCACACCCGGCTGGGAGGCTACGGAGGGCGGCCGGTTTGGAATGCAAACCTCGGGGGGGTGAGAGAGAGGAAAAGACTGGGCATTAGATCAGAAAAAGAGGTGGGGGCAATTGGAATCTGCTCAAAGAGAAGGAAAGACAGAGAGTGGGGGTGGGTGGAGGTTCTTCTCTCCTTGAATTTGCATTTATTACATGGATCCCACGATCTGAGATAAGAGTTAAAAATTAATTATTCCAAGCATCTGTATTAGGGAAGTCAGAAGGTAAGTCTGTAGAGTCATTGCTAGGGCTTTAGACTCATGAGATTCTGGGAATGTTGAATGTGGCTACTTTTAAAGACCTAAAAAATCTATGTTGGCACCAATAGTTGTCATATTTAAGTGACAGGAAAAGTTCGGGATCCGGACTGACATTTTTAATCTTACAATGACTGCATGTTTCTGGTGGTGGCGCTTTGTTGTATGTTTCTTTTTTAAGATTTCTGACCCCAAATGCTTTAATTAGAATTTATTTTTCCTAATAGAGTAGGGATACAGTGCCAGACCGGTACAGTGTCACTGGTTTTTTTAAACTGACCCTTGAAACATAATAGATACACAGATTAGAGATGTCTGATTCTGTGTACATAATATAGACTCATTTTATCTGAGATCTCTAGGTGTGTTTTTAATCAGTACACTGCAAAGTTAGAACTGTTTTTATCCATTAGATATAATTTTCTTAAATAACAAGGCCTTGCTTTCACATTTTAAAAAGAAAAAACTGAGATGTTAGAGATGGTTAGTGAAAAATCAAAAAATGTTAAAAATTTTATAGTATTTTATCTACTGCCAAATGAAAAGCATGTTTAGATATGCATAAACAAAAGCATATACTAGACATTTGATGCAAGCTTCCCTTCTATAAAACAGAAAATAAAATATAAGCAACTCAGAAGTTCCTTATAAGGAACCAGCATTTTTATGTACAGCCAGGCTCCTCTGTAGACGTTTCAAAGTTTACAAAAAAGGTACAGGTCTGAAGACTCATTCACATTTCTTATTTGTCAGCCCCGCACGGCACATCCCCAAGTATAGCTGTGTTTATAAATGTGGAGTCAGGCCATCTCAGAGCCACAGCAGGCCAAGAATCTCCAAGGCTGTTTTCCTTTCTCATCTGCAGAGAAAGCAATGATTATCTGACTTACATTACTTCACACGGGCTTTCCGCTCAGGGTGCACACCAAAGGCAGCGCTGTGTCCATGTGCCATTTTATAGTCTCACGGTCTCAGACATTTTAGACTCCAGGCTCCTTTTAGACACATTCTAGGTGTTGTGCTAGGTCTCTTTATATACACTGTCTCTCTCAATTTCCATAGACCAAGGAAACAGAATTTTGTAAAGTAACCTAGAAGCTCTAGAAGGCCAGGAGTTAAACAAACGCACCTTTGAGCTATTTGCAGGAAGGGGAGCAGCTCCCCAGACTGCCCTCTCTCATGTGACCTGGGACGTCTATGTCAGCCTTTTACTGCCGTCCTTAACAACAACAACAAAACGCGCTGGGGTCCAGCTCCCACAAGATTGTGTAATTAAGGCCAACTAGTTAACTGAAGTACAAGATTCTTTTCTTCTACTTCAAATATAACACCGTTAGAGCCTTTTCAAAGCTGGAAAGGGGAAAAAACAGAACAGAACAATGAACACTGGTGGGTAGAAAATACGTGTCTCTTCCCTTTTTGGAAATCTCTGCCTGATAAATCACTGTTGAGTTCTGATGTTTTGTAAACTACAGGAATGTAAATTTTCAGGTTTATTCAGCCAAGTTCGAGAAAACAACCAAAGAGTGATTTACTAATAGCTACTGTCCAGGCAAAACCATTTTGAAGAACACATAAGAAAGTAAACTTTCTCAAATTCAAGGAGACTTCTGTTTACTTAATCTCAATATTTGCTGCAACAACCTACATGAGGACATATATAAAGGGAACTTTAAATGTTTAGAAGACTTCTTTGAGAAAGAGATGGAGAGTTTAAGTGTTCCCATTTACCAGGTTCATATTCCTCTTTGTCAACCAACTTGGGCATTTTCTGGCATCTCAGTGCTCACCATATAAAGCTAGCAGATGGCAGAACGAAGATCCTGCCTGATATGTGCCCTCCGGCAAGTGAAGGGAAAAAAATCCCGTCTGTCAGGATACCTTGCCATATACAGTGATATAACTCACTTATTCAGCTTCCCCATTGCCATCGGTGGTGTTCAGGTATGGCTGGGAAACATGTTTATACAGTGTTATGTCTTATTTTTTATTGCTAAAGACTACAAAGGAATTAAAGCTTAATAAAAAAAAGAAATCCATCTTTTATGAAACTAAATATCTCTTAAAAATACAAGTTCAGCTACTTTGTTTAAACCAGCAAATAACAGCTAGACTGTTGCTTTATCACTACCTCCCCCACAGCTCCCACCATTTGAGTATAAAGTCAGCCAGTGATCCACCCAATATTTCCACTGTAAAAAGAGCCTAGAATGAATGAAGAAGTGATTTCCAACAAAGTTAAGTAGCCCCCGATGCTACTCTATATTTGTGGTGATTATCGGAATCAGATATTCTTAGCAAAAGAAATTTAGATATAGCACAAACTCTCAGTTTCCAGAAGAAAAACACAATGACCACACTGGAGAGAAAAATCAGGATATAAAATGTACACCAAAGTTCAATGTAACAAACACACGACTATTTTTATGGCTGTCCTAGCGGAATGTTTTATATGAAGAGAACTATCTAAAAAAATGGTATATTTAGTTACCATATACAGAACGGTCATGTTTCTCACCAGAATAACCTTGGAAGAGCTGAGGTGAACATCTTGCCAAGCAAAATCTTGATTATGATTATAAAGCATATGTACCCATTTACAGGTATACTATTAGACAGACTTTTATCCAAAAACCTGGGTCATTCATTATTTTATTCTGTAAATATTTGAGGCTTTCTACTGTTACGACTTATGGAACATTTCTTATATTCTAGCCACTGTTTTAGATCTTTTTGCATACATGTCTCTTTCATTTTCCAAAACAATTCTATGATGTGGATATAATTATTTCATCTTAGAGAAAACTGAGGCTCTATAAGGTTACCTCACTCGCCCAGATTCACATTGCTGGGAAATATTAAACAGTAATTAAAGGAACTAAGAATTGAATCTAGGTTGATCTGACATTAATCTCAGCTTTCCACTGTAGCCTACTGTTTATATTATGTCAAAAGCAGAGTGGATAAGAAGCTTCTGCTTTTAAGGAACTTACAGTTTAGCAAAGCAGATACTGCCAACATTTTATTATTATGTTAGAGGAGTTTTGAAGCAATAGCTACATTTTTGGACTTGCTCCAGGACACTAAATTATTTACTATATTCAGTATTTTATTAACTTAGACTAGTAAATATCAAATTTTTATTTCTCTAATTTAAGCCAATGATCAGAATACAGTTTACATGTAAAATATTCCCCAGTTAATTTTAAAAATAATGTATTGAATAGTATACTAACAAGTTTTTATGGATAATGATAATTATCACCAAAAGGGGTGAAACAAAAAACTATAACTACGAACTATAATTACAAAATGATAGCTTTGATTCAACTTCTTGTTGTTGTTCAGTCACTAAGTTGGGTCCAACTCTTTGTAACCCCATGAACTGCAGCATACCAGGCTTCCCTGTCCTTCACTATCTCTCAGAATTTGCTCAGTTTAGCTAATTTTATATAAATAAGCTCATGGAAATATCAATTACCCAGGGCTAGGCACAGCTGTGACTTGGGAAAAAAAAAAAACCATAGCATATAATATTCCAGCTCAGCCTAAACTCAAACAAGGGGTAATATGTTTACAAAGTGTGGGTATGCCTGGATAAATTACTGATATCAGCTTATTGACCAGAGATGTATTAATACATCTTTTGTTGCCCAAACATTATGGACCTGAGTGTTTCAATATTCACTTACATAACAAATCACCAGCCACAGGTGTTAATTTCTACAAAAATCCCCTGGTCAATAATGTGATGTTGTCATCATGAAATAATAAAGTGAAAATTGTATCACAGAATCTGCTATGAAAAAAGGTAAAATATAGAAAGAGGAACAAGGTCTATTCGTGACCAGTTTTGTAACCTTTGGACATTTTCTTTTACAGACAGTTGACAGACCGAAGGACTGGTACAAGACCATGTTTAAGCAAATCCACATGGTACACAAGCCGGGTATGTAGTTCTGTTTTCGGATCAGGTCCTTGTGGGTGGAAGAATACGTACTCTTCTGTGCAGTTTTGTTTCACACAAAATGTCAAGACTCTAGCAAACTTCATGGCCCTCCCTTCTTTTCAACACTCCTCCTTACTCTCAGTGTTAAGTGTTAGTCACTCAGTCCAGTCTGATTCTTTGTGACCCCATGGACTGTAGCCTGCCATATTCCTCTGTCTATGGAATTCTCCAGGCAAGAATACTGGAGTGGGTTATCATTTCCTTCTCCAGGGGATCTTCCTGACCCAGGGATCAAACCCAGGGTCTCCTGCATTGCAAGCAGATTCCTTACCATCTGAGCCACTAGGTCACCCCTCAATTCCCAGACACCTGTGCTGCTTCTTCACCCCTGAGCTGCCAGAAAGCCTCTTAGAAGATGAGCCTCGAGGAGTACCAGAGGCTCTGGCCTTATCCATTCATCCTTCCCTGTTCACAGTATAAACAAGCCTGGCTATTGTCTGCTTAAACAAACTCATGATTCCTCTATCCACACAGATCCACCCCATGTCAAGAGAGTGGGCCATAGCTGGGTCTCACCAAGTTGATAAGAGATCTTTAAAGTACTTACTAAAGGAAATTCAGGATCCAGAACAGGTGGAAAGGGGGGAAAGGGACTGACGTCTGTATGCTGTGAAGTGGGCGCCAGAGCAAAGCTGTTACAGACCAGAGAAGTCAATTTGCAGAGACCCAGCAAAACAAAAACAAAACATAATATTTGAAAATTTTTAAATGGTATTATGAACTCGGCAAACCATGTTAGCCTTCTAACAGGTCTGTTGTTTCCCTGAAGTTCTGCCGTCTTGATAGGATGTGGTGACCGAATCTGTATTACCATAATATTTATGTTTCATTTTCTAGATGATGACACAGACATGTATAATACTCCTTATACATATAATGCAGGTAGGCTGGTTTCCTTGCTTGCCATGAATACACTGTGCCTTGCCATGCGTGGAAGAACTTCCCACTTTTTTTTTTAACCACTCTGAGTGCACGATTTCAGTTTCTACAATTAGGAAGATGCTTTTTTTTTTTTTTCCTCTTTCTTTTCTCAGCATGTGTAACAAAAAATGTGGATCTTTTCTCATGCAAATGGAACTAATACTATTTTATCTCCTTCATCCCCACTGTTAGTTTATTCTCTCTGCTTCAGGAATGTTTAACCAAAATGTGAAGGACAGCAGGGGAAGAACATACTGTAATAGGGGTACAAAGTAAGATAAAAAGGTCTCCTTTTATCAGTGGAGAATTGTTATAATTGTGTAAGATCTTTCGGATTACACTTCACAGTAAAACAAGTCAAGCAAAGTATTTTGTGACCCTGTCCATGCTTTTGCTCCAAATGCAACCATTCATAGAAAGCTTTTTAAAAATCCCCGTTTGCCGGGCCACTCTTCTGACTCAGAGCTGCCAGTGGTCATGATGGAACGGCTTCAGCCCTGGGCATTTCCACTAGTGTTTCTGTGAGTTGGTGTCTTGGGGATGCTTGCAGGCTGGAATGAGGGACCCCTAAAAAATGTTTCTGATCGCAGCTGTCTTCTAAATATCACATCGGGGGATCCCTCACGGGGCCTCCAGTCACTTGCCAGTTCCGGGCTCAGGACTACAGCACTGTGTCTGTATTCCCTTCTTAGAACAGGCTCGGGGGCCTACGTCCCCTTTGGCAGCTGCAACCTCCTGTCAGGGTCCCCTGGGTCAGCCTGGCCCCTGAACTAGATGAGGCTGCTCTCTCTGTGACACTTGAAGGCCAGCACTCAGGCCTTTTGTAACAGTTGAGGATTCTGCTACTAGCATCCAAGGACAAATAGAGGGAAAAAAAATACAAGGAGAACAAGCTCAACAAGCTGCAAGAATCTGGCTTTCAGCCCTCACTCCTCTAGATGATAGCAGGCGGCCTCCTAAGAGTCCCTCAACTTTTATATGCTGGTCACAGGTACTACTAACTCCCCTCTTGGGTTTAGCCTGTTAAAATGCAAAACCCAATTGAGAAAATTTCAAAGATCTTATTGACTTTATATGACGATTCACGAATCAGGTGGCATTCAATCTAGCATACAGAAAGGAGCGCCTAGGAGCTGAATGCAAGGAAAGACTTTAAAAAGGCAGAGGGAAGTGGGAACAAGGAAGTTATACCAAAGAGAAAAGCCAGCACGTTGCTGCGAGGTTACTCTTCTTGAGGGGAGGGTAGAGGTCTGTGAGGCAGAGTGTCTAACTCATGCTGACCAGGCAAATCCTGGTGGACTGGTTTAAGATTCTGTTTCTGGGAGAGTCAAAACTGTAACTAGGTTAAGTCTCGGTTTCGTGACGTGGGGCTTAGCATGAGTGACTCCATTTTGGGTCTGTTGTTTTGTTCTTAAAAAGCACTACAGTTGAAGTCTAACTGTGGAACTGAGGCAAAACAAAAGTGTATAGACTGTATCTTATTTGTCATAGCCAATGTGCATGGGCTTCCAGGAGAAGCAGAAGAGTGAAAATAGTAATAGCTCGAAAGACTGAGGTGGCAGGAAACTCAGAATTTTTATAATTATTTTTCATACTGAGGTTTGTATCCATGAATAATTAGTAAATTGAACAGTAGTTACCTATCAACTCACAGACCCCTTTAGAAAGCTTTACCATTTAATCGGTAGACAAAGCAACTATAGTCAGTCTCTTCCCCTTTTACTAACCTTGCATGGTACTGTCCTATGCTTTGTACTTTCTGCCTCTTTTTTTCCTCTGCCATCTCCACAACTTCTTCCCCTACCCGCCCAAACCTTCAGGGCTCACTCTAGCGCCCTCAGTTTTTTATATCTTCTCCAACCAATCTACCATCTTCTAAAATTTTAATTCCTAATATAAGTTTCCGCATGTGGCCTTTATCATATGTTACCAATTATTTTCAATCATAATTCTAATCATGTCTCTTTTCCAGAGATGCACTATGAGCTTATTGAGGGTTTAAGTTTCCTTATGCCTTGCACAGCATGTAGATAACTTGCTCAATATTTTATATGATTGTAATTAACATGTCAATTACTATATACAAATCAAAGCTTCTAAAGTAACAGAAGATAATTGGAAACATGTTAATAGTTTACATTATCCAGGAGCAAATTTGCTAAGTATCTGTAAGTCTGTTTCTGGTACCAGTCTGAATTATTACTAATTTCATAATAATTGATGAAGATTCACTGTAACCAATGCTTGTGTCTACAACACATTAATGAATCAATAATGATTAATAATATTAATCAATCAAGGGCATATCATTCAATGCATGCGTTATGAATATGTCTACTGATAATAATCTTGGTAAAATCATGGGATATTTTGTAAATAAATAACAGGATTTTTATTTATTACAAATAGCGTGATGCACTTTAAAAACGCCACTTGTCTCTGTCCTGTTTTTGTTCTGCCATTCTGTGCCTCCTGACAGGCCTCTACAACTCACCCTACAGTACTCAGTCACACCCTGCTGCCAAGACCCAGACCTACAGACCGCTCTCCAAGAGCCACTCCGACAACGGCACCAATGCGTTCAAGGATGCTTCCTCCCCCGTCCCTCCCCCGCCTGTTCCTCCGGTTCCGCCCTTTCGAGCAAGAGATCGGTCTTCAACAGAAAAGTAAGGCTTTTCCCCCACAAAGTGTCCAGTAGTAAGTTTAGGATATAACTGATCCCACACGGCATTCAGCAGAAGACTCGGTGCTTACCTTACTAAGATAGTTTGCGTATAACCTTATCCGTATCATCTTATTAATCAGTAAAGTGACCTCCTCTATCAAGAGTGCAGCAGTTTCATACTCTTGCCTTATAATACCCTAGTCACCTTAGTTAGACTTGAAGTAATAGAGCCCCATCTCCACTCTTTGATCAATAAATGCATATGACAAACAGAAATAATGGACACCCACTCCCCTTTGGCATAGCAGGTCAGAGACAATGCAGTTAAATTTCAGCTTCCTCAGATTTGAACTGTTAGGACTATTAATGATTTAAAATTTCCCCTCTGATATCCAAAAGTACAGAAAAGCTTATTCATAAGTAAGGCATTAGTTAACAGGTGTCTACCTGTGGCTCATTTCCACACACTAATTTTAATTTCCCCACTGAAATACATTTATAGAAACTATTCAAACAAAAATAAAAATTTATAAACACACTTTCATTGTGCCATTTTTGTTAGGATAATGACTGATAGCCCTACTTATAGGTAATCTTCATTGAGACCTCACTATGAGCACTCATCTAAGTACTTTTCCTGTATTGTATCACTTAATTCTGAACACAACCCAATGAGACATGCTCTATTTTAAACCCATTTTAGAGAGGGAAAAAACTGTAGTTTCAAAAACCAAAGTAAGTTGCTCAACCCATGCAGCTAGTATGCCCAAGCCAGACTCACACCTGGCTCTGACTAAAGCCACAGCTCATCCTATACTAGCAATAATAAATATAAATGTAAGGATTATTTAGTATTAATATGCTTAACTATTAAGCATCCACCTATCTGACCCATCCCAGAAATTATATTCAACACCCTGCTGTACCATGAGGAGTAATTGATGATCATATAGGTTACAAGATAGCACAAAGACAGACATACATTATACGTGAAGAGATTCTCATTTTAATGCCATCTCTTCATGACTATTATATGTTTAGTATATGTTTAGACATGTATGGTATCTTAAATTTGAGAAAGAAGTCTAGACACAAAATAGTATCTCTGCCATAAAGAACCAAGATTAACTCAGACTTAAATGTATTATTTGTCCTATATGTCTAGTAAAAGTTAATCTTTCCTTAAGAAACATGATAATCCCTTAAAATTTTCTAGAATGCTTTCTTCTCTGCTGAATAGTGCTCATCAATTTACTAGAAAGCCAGGACCTGCTTTCCCCTAGCTCTCCTGTCTTGTAGAATATGTCTGTCTCCAACCTGCCACAGAGTTGGAATTTCATCCCATTCCATGGGTCAGAACTGCCCCCATCTATAGTCAGAAAATTCTTCTTCCTCAAAAGTGATCCTCCCAAAGGAAGCCTTCTTCAGCCTCAGCTACCTAGAAGAGTTTTACTTTTGAAGTCCCTCTTTGACTGCCTCTTGAAGGATGTTAGTTCAAGGAAAAGAGCTGATTCCAAGGACTCCTATGTGCAGAATACATGCCAGGCTCTGGTTTTTCAAGGCTAAACCATGGAGGGTCTAGCCTGTCAAACAACTTGCTCCTATGGACAGCAACCCAAGTGATACTTTAGCACTTTTTGCAGACAAACTACGATGCCATTTGCAAGATAAACAAGATCAAACACGACATGTGCATTACTCCCTGTCACTTCAGATCAAGAACGCTAGGTCACAGAGTGATGGGATAAACTCACAGGACTTTGGCGGGTAGCCACCACTTACTCTAAACACAAACATACATAGTTGCCATTTGTGACCCCAGGGTTCACTAGCACATCACTGACTGCGTATCTATTGCACAGACCCCTCATCTGACTTACTGAACCAGCAGGAGGCACATCCTTGCATGAAAAAAACAGAGGGACATACAACATGAAAGCAAAGAAATGGCTTTCTTTAAATCATTTATGTAAAACAGAACATAAATGTGCTTTTATTTTTTTCAGGGTAACATTTTACCCTGAGACACTTAAAAAAAGTCTATATCAGAATTAACTTTGAAAACAGATATTCAGTGGTTTTATACAATGGCTTTAAGCATAGAGAATGATTTTAATATGTAACTTGTTGTTGATTTCTAGGCATGACTGGGATCCTCCAGACAGAAAAGTAGACACAAGGAAATTCCGTTCTGAGCCGAGGAGTATTTTTGAATATGAACCTGGGAAGTCCTCCATTCTGCAGCATGAAAGACCAGTAAGCACTTGTCATTAAACAGAATGCCAGTTCTCTAGGCTTCCTGGGTTCCCAAATAAACCTGAACTTCATATTGTTTAGCAATTTTTATCACCAAGGTAATTAGTTGGCATTATTAAAAAAATCATGTTTGTTGTTTATCATGACTTGTGCATCTTATCTCAGAATCAAAGATGCACTCACTAATATACTGTCCCTACCCACCAAATATAGGACTCATTGGCATGGAACTATAACTATGCCTAATCATGATCCTGAATTTAATTTTTTTTTAAAGTAAAAGAATACTCAAATGCCGCACTGAATTGCCCATCTACATTGCCAGTGAGAGCAATCGTTCTTGGACCTCTCTGATACAAAGGGATCAGGCAGTTCCATCCCTTCATTTCCATTATTGGTTTCTTAATATTTCTTTAACTTCAAAGGAAATTTTCCAAATGCCCTTTTTTATAACAAGTTGTTTTAATTGATTCTTATTAAATCTCTCTCAGGTTACCAAGCCTCAAGTCTCCTGACTGATTGTCAATCTAATGGATCAAGATTATATTTAACTTTGCAGCATTTTTTCCAATTATATGTTTTAATTATCTGCAAAGGAAAAGATCTATAATGTTGAAAATAACCGCATGTCTCCTCAAAGTGCAGTTTAACAAACAGGCTTTTCCTTGGCCCTCTTTTAATTCCCCTAATCCTCCTTTCTGAGTCCTCTGCTCTCTCTCCTTGACCAAGGCCTTCAGGATCTCTTTGAAATTCTAAAATTCCTATGCATCATTTCTATCAAAACCTGCTTCTAGAGAAACAATTGTGCAGTTTATTCTTGTCCTTGTCTTGAAAGAATTTTAGGTGTCAGTGAACAGAAAATAGAGAGTTTTCTTTGTTAGTACCTTTACGAGTCCCCAGGAAGCCACATCATTATATATAAGGTCAGCCCTGAAATTTGATTAGAAACTGTTGCGCACCACACCCAATATGAGTGTCCTTGATTTAGTTTTCAAACCCTGTGTTTATGGTTATGTTCTTGAGAAACATGTTTCAAAACCTTATAATCACATAATTCATACAGGATATTTTTCTAGACCTTCTTTGCCTTTCTTCAAATTAACTTGTATCTTTTAGAGTAGCAGGACTTTACCAGAAAAACTGAAAGAAAAAAAAATGAACACCACTGAATTGCAGGTTCCACTGCAAACATATAACTCATTCACTAAGTTATATGATTTAATACCATGATCTTTGAAATTTTTAGGATGAGAATATCATGGTCTTTGAAATTTTTAGGATGAGAACCGTGAATTCGCCATTGCATAAAATGGAAAAGATCAAAATCATCATGCAATATGAGTCTCAGAGTTAAATGTAGTTACCAAAACATTAATGATCATTCTAACAATATCTGAGACCCTTAGGATGATGGGGGTTGTAATTGTCCTGGAATGCTTTTGCAGCTTTGGTGTCAGGAAATAGGATTGATCTTGGAAGCTGTCCATCAGGATATTTCTAGTATTTACTCATGCAACAAAATTTATGAAGCACCACCCATGTGCCAGGCATTGTATTAGGTGCAGAGGACATGGCAATGAGCAAGACATAGTCTTTACCTCAAGGAACCTGGAGTAGACACATTTGTAAGAAGTAGACCATCTCCAGTGTGGTTAAAACGGAGATACACAATGAATTTGCCCCCCTCAAGAGCTTATTCACAGGCCCTGTCTGAAAGAAATGTCCACTTTAGTTATGTCTTTGGGTTAATGCCTTGAAGGCTCCAAGTTTAAAAACAGCAATGACAAAAGCAATAGCAATAGTTGTAGCTCCTTATTGAGCACGCACTTAAGATGTCAGGCCTTGTAATTCATGCCTTATTACCATATAATGATCCACCAATTCTATGACGTAAATGTATGGAATTCCCATCTTACAGATACAGAGACTGAACACTTGCTCAGTAACCTTGCCCAGCTTCCCGTGGCTGGTGAGCATTGCACCTGGGAATTGAGCCCAGGCAGACTCACACCTGGTGCATTTCGTCACCTGGACGATGCTAAACTGCAAACACGTTTAGCTAGTAGTCATCACCTTAATTAGATGATTTGATTATTTAATTTGCTTAGCATAAGTTAATTTGTTCATTTATAATAAATTAGTGTACTGGATTTATCTGACCAGCAACCTGGGCCCTGAGTATTATAGTTAAGACACAAAACCAATTTACCCAATATACTGAACTAGCTCTAAAAGGAACAGAAAGATCTGGAGGGCGGGTGTGGTTGAAGATTCGGATATCGATAGCTCTCTGCCGCCACAGGAAAAGGGCCGTGAAAGGAACCTAGAAACTTGGAAAATCGTGAGAATGGCTATCTAAGAAGAAACAGAAAGAACCAAAATGTTTATCCCTCCTAAACAATTTTGCTGAGAGCCAGCCTTATGCAAGATGATCTCAGCCAGTCATCTGTATCATTTTGGCCAGGCTTTTTATTATAGGGCTCGGCTAGTCTAGTATCTTCTTTTCATCAACCCTGAATCCATTCCAATTGCCTCTCTAAACCAGAAAAAAAGGGGGGGAGGGGGTTGACGCAGGGCAGGGTTGCAGAGACTGGATATGTCTTGCTATTTTGATAGATTTGAGACTGTCTTAGATACATGAGAGAGAGGATAGGGAGCAGGTTTGCTAAATAAGAGGGATGGGACTGCAGGTAAGGACTGCAGGGTTTAGCTCTCTCGTGTATTTACTCCAAGACAGTCTGTGAGCATTCCTTGGCTCTTTTCATCTTTAATTTCTGTAAGGTATACACCACAGCTAGGTTACTCTCTGCTTCTCTTTTGAATTCCGAGATTATGCCATCGTCTGCCCAGTCTTCCCAAGTGTCATCTTGGATTCCCCTCTCCCCAACCATCTCAAAGTCCTGCCTCCTGGGAGAAGCACCAACTGCCCTTCTCTGTCCATCTGGCCCACCACTGTCCACACCTGGATTGGAATGTCAGCCACTAACTCATTTCCCAAATTCTCCAATCTCGTCTCCACACCATAGCTACGACAACCTTAGAAAGCCTCCTGCTCAAAACTTTCTCCTGGCTTTCAAGGGTCCTTAGAGCAAAAGCAAGTTCCTTAACATAATACACAAAAACCCTCGTGGTCTGGCCCCGCTGACCTCTGCAGCCCCGAGTATCTCCCAGACCTTCCTGTCTCAGCACGTTGCAGCTCTACAGAGTGCTCTGCACGCCCTCCTCCCTGGACCTCTGTCCAGCTGCCCCTCGGCCAGGAATGCTCTCTCCACCACCTCTTTCCTCCCAGGGAAAGTCCATATCTCCTACTCAGCCTGGCTCACTTCCCCCAGGGCACCACCCCAACTTCTAGACACTAGGTGCCAGCTTCCCCTGCTGTGAGGAGCCCCCCTAAGGCACGCTGTGCCTCACCACCCTGAATTGAAATGGCCTGCTGACTTGTCTGTGCCCCTCATTAGACTTTAAGCTCCTTGAAGCCAGGGACCATATCTGGTGCAGCAGTTGAATCCCTAGCACCTAGAGCAATGCCTGGCACAGGGTAGGTGCTCAGTAAAGACACATTGAATTAATAATAAGGGAATGGGGATAGGTCTTACCCTTGGAGTTAGTGGTCAAGTTGGTGGGATGGAATCCTTGTTCTGTTGCTTATCTGTGAAGTCTGTATGTTTCTAGGGACGAAAGGCGCCCCCAGTCTCCGTCAAAGCACACACGAGGGGTCCCACACGCTGCTGTTGGTAACTGTGGTTCCCTGACTCCTTGGCACATGCAGTGGGGAGAGGAGACAGTGCTATTTGAACAGAAGTCCTCCCCTCCTCTTCCTTAGAAATCAATGGAATGTACATTCATATTCTTTAATAGGAAAGTAAAAGTGAATACAGTTTTTTGGAAGAGCCTACATACTCAGTTGACTGTAAATTCAGGAATGATGATTAAATGGCCCTCATGTTTGATCTGGAAAAGTACTCTGCAATCACCAGGAATTTATCTTAAACTGACTTGAACCACAATTGATTCCATGAGACAATCATATAAACTCTCTCCTGGGATTATATTAATAAAAATTCTACATCCTCTCTGGGTTGGATATGTTTACAGGTGAACCAAGTTAAAATAAATTCAATTAAGCAGTGGTTTAGAACACCTTTATGCTTGAAAATAGAAAATAACGTGGAGATGTAATCTTTCTCTACGGTAACTAAACCCACACATGATAAAAGTGAGCAAACAAACTCTGAAGACAGTGCAGGGTTGAAATGCAATTTAAACCCTTGGTGAACTTAAACTTCTTTCAGTGAAGATTGTCACTAGAAGCTTAAGCTATAAAAATTGAGAGTTTCATCTGTTGGTTTAAACCATAAAAAATTGTCCGGACTAACAATGTGTCAAGCATTTACTGTGGAATCTCAGTAAATGTAAAACACAGTAGCCAACATCATTAAAGCTTAAAAACCTAATGAGCATAAGTTATAAAGAACCAAATGACACTGACAATTTCTTTTTGTTCAGAACTGCAAACAGAAACCCCATGCCTGCAATAAGAATACTGAGAGCAGTAGAATTTTTATAACCTGAAAAGCAACACATTTCTTTTCAACTGTAGAAAACAAAACTTGAAAAATAGGTTACCTTTAAATAAGAATCGAATGTGATTCGTAGTTTTAGGTTTTCTTACACACCTTCCTCTTGCCCTGATGACCCAGCGTTCACTGTGAGCACAGGTGTGCTGCGTTTTTCAAAATGAGAGGAGACCCAAAGAGGGTAGAAAGAGGTGTAGCAGTATCTCTGCTCTTCTGTTGTCTTTTATGAGCATGGTTATGCCTCCTAAATATTTGTGGATGTTAACATTTGTGTTGAACAATTGAAAACACTTTCGAGTCACTCATGGAGAGCTGTTTTGTGAGATCATGAGTATGTCTGTCTGTCTGTGGGCTGACCATCCGAATGTGCATCACTGACTTCCATGAGGCCCCTCTGTGCCTTAGGGTGACTCTAGGTTGCTACATAATACATTTAATTGTTGC
Organism: Cervus elaphus; assembly: GCF_910594005.1. NCBI lineage: Eukaryota > Metazoa > Chordata > Mammalia > Artiodactyla > Cervidae > Cervus > Cervus elaphus. Next base: position 23,731,718 of record NC_057846.1, on the reverse strand, counting down.
CTGACTAAAGGGATTCAAAAGGTCAATCGCAGCAAAGAGAAAATTCCAGTTCTGCCACTTGGCGTTTCTTTACCAGGCAGGCTCTGCTCAAGCCTATGCCTTTCATTACGTCCCAAAGTTATGGATAACTGCTAATGATCGTTATGTGTGTGGGGGGGGGGGGCGATAGACGGGGGTGGGGGGTGGTGGGGGCTGGGTTCTCTTCTAATTTCTATTAGCATGTGCCCATTGAAACAGTAAATTGAAGCTTTATTCTACAAAATTATAAGTTTGGGAAGTTGCCGCTCTGAGGTGGGATGCGGGATGGTAGACAGTATTTTCCCTTTTCCCTAGTCTATCACTGAAATAGATTTCTATAAACCAGAACTTGGTATATTTGTTTGCTGTATATATATACTTTTAAGATGGAAATCAGAGTGAAGTTGTAACCTCTGGAAAACATACTTATTTGTTTAGTAAATTTGCTGCCCTCTACTGTTCAAAACGTTTTTTAAACATATGTTTTCTCTTAAGAGAAGTTTCTGTCTCCCCTTCGCAAAAATAAAGTACCATACATGAAAACAGAGATTTTAAAATCAAGAATTAACAATGTTATTAAAGGTGTAGCATGAGAAACAGCAAGATTTGAAAAAGTTAAAGATTATTCTCCTCTGGAACCAGTACTGGGCCTCTTACACACAGAACAAAATTACTGGAAAATTCTAATATCATTTACCCTAAAAATCAGCTCCAGCCAAACTACTCCACAAAATGCCTACATGCTGCAGCTATAATCTAAATGATAATTGGAGAAAAATAATATTTTAGTACCATCAAAATCTCAATTACTACTTTTGCACTATCAACTCAGAAATAAATTAAAACAAGTTTTTAAATTAAAGAAATGGTAAATTATTTACCAGAATATTTTCTATCCATTTCATTACTTCTGAAATGTAAACCAAATATAATGCTGACTAAATGGAGAATACATCTCAAGATTTCTGCAGCATTTTTCATAGTAATCATACAGTGTTTTCCATAATGTTATAATAGTACAGGATAATAATATTTGAAAAGAAGTCTCAGCACTGTGTTTGTCCAGGCACAAGCTTTGTGACACCGCCATAACTAGTATCATAATCTGTTTTTACTCACTTAGCACCCCATCATTAAGTGTGTTACAAGGTTACTACATGGTCTTTATCACTTTGGTCACCACATGTTTTGGGTATTGTAGGCCCTTTCACTTCTGTTATGATGTCTCAGACTTTTTCTATCACTGCCTGTAACTACTATCACAATCTCAGAAAATACTGAAATAAAAAGCACATCTGTTAAAAGACTTTGGATATAATTGATTATTAAATACAGACCGTGTGTTATTAACAAAACAATTGGGACTGCAACAGGCCAACAAAACACTTGGACAAGCTAGGGTCAAACAATGGCTTCTGTTTGAATATGGCGTACCTCAGAGGTTGTAGAGCATTTCTTCTGGAGCTGACATCAAGTTACTCAGTACGGGTCCTTGAGAGCTTTAGGGCTTGGAAGAGAATCTAAGGATCCAGTTTGAGGCCGTGAGCACATCACAGACCTCTTGGAATATGTCCTCTCCTGGCCCAGGTGAATGGCTTTTAGAAAACAGGAGCTTTTTTTCCCCCCTGACTTAAAATACTACCATCCAGCTCCTCCACATTTAATTAGTGTCATGTGATGGAGAAGGAAACACCAACCCACTCCAGCACTGTTGTCTGGAAAATCCCACAGACGGGATCCTGGCCGATTACAGTCCATGGTGTCACAAAAGAGCTGGACACAACTTAGTGATTAAACAGTGAATTCTCAAAGAAGTCATAACCCACACGTAGTACTTTAAGCATCCCTTTTGAATGTAAAATCAGTAGCCTGAATCAATCTGGTCAGGCATGTATTATTTAAAATCATTAAGGATATTGCTGGGTAAAGTAAATGCTTTTTTTTTCCTATTATCAAAGCAATTGTATATATTTTTTTCAACCTGCTTATATTAACAGTCCTAGTTTTTGTACCTTAAATATGACATTCAGAAACCACTGGGGGGTGAAAGTCAACTATAAAATTTTTTTTTTAGTTTTTGTCTAGAATGTTAACCAGGGTTGGATTTTCTCTTCTCTTTCCCAACCCTTGACTGACCATATGAAAAACCCCTCCCCACTAACATCCATATCTCTAGCTCAAGGTGGACAGGTAGGTGATATTTGGGGTTTCATAAAACGTGACTTTCTTCGCTTTGTAAAGGCTCTTCACACTTCTTTCAGTGTTCCGGATCAGACCTAAACTATCTGGGGGCCCCTGGGGCCATTTACTTTCCTGGAACGTTTTCTTCTGCCAGACTTAAGGCAGAGCACAACGCACTGCTAGCTGGCGTCCTGTTGGCTTCCACCAAGAAGCTCTATCTAATCAATCAGTTTGTCCTTCACCCCTTTTTCTTGCAGCCCCCTCTCCCAACCACTCCGACACCTGTTCCAAGGGACCCTGGCCGGAAGCCTATTTCTATGTCACCCTGCGGAGAAGTAACTGGTAGCCCCTCCCCTCCGCCCAGGACCAGTATCCCCGCACCAAGCCCGTGCGCCCCGGCTCTCTCCCCCATCCGGGTGAGCTCCTTCCTTCTTTAACTCATGCCGTCGGGAAGTTCAGGTGTAGCCCTTGTTCCCCAGAAGCTGAGAAGATAATCGGAGGCTGGCTACTCACCGTCACCCCCCACCTTGCTGCCCTTTTCTCTCTCACCGAGACTTCCGGGGTCTTCATGTCCAGCGACCCGCTAACAGTCTCCCAGCACGCTCACTCCTCCCCCGACCTTGTATCTCTTCCCACGACCCCCCTTCCCTCCCCGAGGCTCTCCAAGTGCCTGGACCCAAGTCAACTGTGAGCAGAAGGCAGGCTCGCTCACTGGGACCCCGAGGGCAGGGGCGATGGAGGCACTCGCCCAGAAGAGCTACTTGGGGACGGAGTTGAGCCTGTTTTAATACCTTGCTGGGCTATCAGTGCTCAACCTCACCGTCACAGAGAGTCTGTTAGAGTTTATGCATCCAGCTAAGGCGAAAACCAGAAATGATGGCAGAGAAAACAACTAGGGCTTAAGTGACGCCATCGGAGCTAAATCTTCATATCCTAATTTGACTCATTTTACTTTACCTCCTCTGTTCTCTCTGGCTGAGATTTGTTGGATGAAAGTTGATGCATGTTTGTGTGCGAACGTGTGTGTTTTTCATGCCTCACAGCGTTGCCCTCACTTAGCTCAGTGTGACTTTTCCTTCCCTTTTCCTTCACATCTGCTCCAGACTGATCGCATAAATCCAGATGACATAGATTTAGAAAATGAGCCCTGGTATAAATTCTTTTCAGAACTGGAGTTTGGACGCCCGGTAAGTGAGGCTAGACTGTTAATATAAAACGATTAGGAGAATGTTGTTTGATTTTTAAAACATAATCGTTACCAGAAGAGATAGGTGTCATTTAGAGAATAAGAGCTGAGTTCTATAGACACCAAAAAACACTGAAAAAAGTATATTCTATATACACAAATTTGGTACAGCTTAGCTCACACTCACTTCTCTACCAAATGGTTAAACATGTTCAGACACTGCTTATATAGTTCTTTTTTTTTTCCCCACCAAATCATACATTAGGATTACTTTATATCTAATTGCAAATTCAAAATGATGAGGCAGTATCTGTCTTCCTATAGTCAGACAATTCTTTATAGAAGATTTATATTTGTTTACAGTCCATTTAGGTCTAATTCAATCAGAAGAGCACCCTGTGAAATTTACAATAATAAAAATTACTATGGTGATAGCTCCTGTCTGCTTTGGAATCACCAAGCACCTGCAGAGGGCCGGTTCTGTGTGATTTCACAGAGACCTCATAGCATCCCTCCAGTAAGAAGAAACCAGAGGCCAGAGGGGTTAATTAATTTGCCCAAGATAGCCAGTGGCAGAGTCAGAAGTTAATCCCAGACCTATCAAAAAACAAACAAAAAACAAACATCCTGGGAAATCCCTACTATAATATACTGCTAGAATATCACCACCATAAAATGTCTCATTTGCTCTTAGGCATGAAAAGAAAGGGAAAAACAAGGAAACCCTGTAAACCTTGATTTCCCCTCCTGCTACTGAAAATCACCTCTCTAATCCCCAAAGCCCCACCAATAAGAATTGCTTAGTCTGTTTGGGATTAAGAGTTGACCCAAGCTTCAAATAAAAATTTCCCTTATCAACTCAAATTTTATTGGGGAAGTGCAGATGCCAACAGCAGTGCATTTGATGTCTGTAAATTACAGAGTTTTTATACTTTCATTGGTGTTTCTGAATTTTAAATGCCTGAAGAACATACTGAATGCACTGCATAGAAGTTTTAGTAAATCTTTCTTTTCATATCATGTACTGATTTATACACTCATATACTGACCATGTATTATATACTAGGTGGTTATAGTGGTTAGTCCCTTTTGTCCATTAAAATGCAAAGGAGATTTGGTTAGATTCATTACATCTTATTGAACTGGATCAAAAGTGACTGTAAATGAATATAAACCAAATAATTTTTTAGAATTTCTGTAAGTAATAGGAAGAATATTTTCCCTAATTTGTATCCAAGTATTCACATAAATCGGGCTTCCCAGGTGGCTCAGTGGTAAAAGAATCCGCCTGCCAATGCAGGAGTCCTGGGTTCGATCCCTGGGTTGGAAAGAAACCCTGGAGAAGGAAATGGTGACCCACTCCAGTATTCTTGCCTGGGAAATTCCATGGACAGAGGAACCTCGCGGACTGCAGTCCATGGGATCGCAAAAGATTAGGACACAACATAGTGACTAAAACAGCAACAACTCACATAAATGCATTTTACTTTAGAGAAAAAAATTTCCCAGCTTTAATGTAAATGTGTTGTTACTGTTGATTAGACAGTTCACAGGGGATAGAACCGATTTCTGTTCTGAGCCTAAATTATCACCATTTTCTACAAGCATTTTCAGCTACACGTGGAAACTCACCAGCATGCTATCCACCTGCTCCTTCGGTGTTTCTTTAATGTACCTTGCATTCCTCTGCGGCTAGAGACTAGGAGTGCTAATTTTGATTTGATGAAATGAGTTTATACTAATCAAATCACCAGTGATTTTGCCCAGTGCTTGAAAATATTTATGAGCATTGCACTCTTCCTCCTGGGCTACCCGCCCCCGCCTCGCCATTTCGCTCCGTTCATGTCACTCTTTTATGTGTATCTGATGCTGTCAGCACCGTTTCTAACTGTTGTCACCTTTTCCACATGGTCATTCCTTGCTGCCATTGATTCTCCTCCATTCCATCTCTACACTTCCGCTTATGTGGTGCATCTACACCCAGCCTCCTAAAAAGGCTCTGGACTATGTTCAAGATCATTCTCCTGGTGTTTCCAATGAGGTAAAAAACAAATTACTTTCTTTTTTCAGATTTCTTTCTTAGGAGCTGTTACTATGATTCTGAACATCCATGTTTTATGATTCACTAAAGTGTCTATAACCTGGTTTTGAAAATCTATCTTCACATCATTGTGTTGTATACAGTATCACTGCTTGGACATTAATTACATCACAGTTGTTGGCTCTTAGGTGAAAAATCATGCCAATCACTACTTTCAGGTGAACTATTCAATGCATCCTGGTATCTGAGTGTGATAATCAAAAAGCATTATTGCATATATCTGATTATACTGAATAAAATACAGCTGGAAATCTCCTCAGAGCCATTTTATCATCATGCTTGGAGGTATAGAATGACAGTTTAGATTCTTAGATGATCAGATTTTTTTTTTTTTTTTTGGTCATACCATGTGGCACAAGGAAATTCCCTAATCATGGATCAAAATCACATCCCCTACAGTGGAAACATGTAATCTTAACCACTGGACCACTGGGGAAGTCCCATAATCAGATATTTTATGTCTCATATATTCCTAAAATTTACTTCAATTCTTTCTTTTTCATAGATACAATTTCTAGATTTTAACATCAGATAAAATCAGGAATAGGACTGGCAAATAACTGGCACACATGTTACAACTTCCCAGGCAAACATTACTACACCCTTGGCAGACATTACTGATCCTTCTCAATGCTGTGATCCAGGCAGCCACTATAATAGATTATCACTAGCATATGAAAGGAAAGGTATTTTCCATCTCTGTCTGTGATGTTCATGAGAATCTGATACATAAAAAATATTATGCCTGGCAATGTAAAGTATTATTTGAATTAGTCAAAGAGAAGGCAGAAATTATACAGAGCCAAAAGCTTTTTCTCTGCAAAGAAGAATGAAATTATTTTGGAAAGCAGATTTAGGACTCATTAGTAGACACAAGCAAAAGTGATGGTTGTCTAAACATTAGCTAATAAGAAACAAAAAACTCCCATGGGAATTCATAGACGCAGCTAGGATGAGAGCGAAGTGAGTAAACTGGCTTTTGCAGTAGTTTTTCATAGTAGTTTCTGTGTGATCCTAAATAAATGAAAAAAACAATAAATATTTTTATCAAAAAGTCTTAATTCAGTTAAATATATACAACTAGAAAATAAAACTAGTAGGATACATCCTATGCTGCCACGTGTACAACTGACACATGATGATGATAACTGGAATTGCAGGCACAGTTGGAGGACAAAAAACCCAACTATCCAGAGCAATCTGCAATTCCAAATTACTTTCCCTGAAGTATGCATCACAGTGTATGTTAAAACAGGGAAGTGTATAAATATTTATATATTAAATAAAAAGTGATATAGAGTCTGAAGAAAGAGTATCATTTCAACATGTGAACAGTCAAAGGATTTACTTCAGAATTAGATAAGGTCAGATATTTCTCTTAGATATCTTGGCCAAATATTTCCAGGTTATTATTAAGGCAGTTCATTGAGAACTGAGATGGAATTCAGAGGTCGCTGTATCTAACTCACTCATTTTTCAGTCAAGAAAAGTAGAGTCCAACTGTTTTAAGAAACACATCCAAAACCAGATGATAATATGATGGCAAATTAAAGATAAAAAACATCTCCTAACCTTCCTTTATACCATACTTCTTAGCACTTCCAAGAGATGTACTAAGAACTAAAACCTTTTAGATACAAATTATTTGTTTTATTTGTTTATACTATTATACAAGTTATACTATTCCTTAATAACTCTAGATTTCTGTAAAATACATTTCTATAATTAATATTACAGAATAATACTTGGTGTAAAACTAGGAGAAAATTAATTCTATGGATTCTGTAATGTTAATGGTAGTGATGAAAAATATCACATATAGACGCATTTGGATATTTAAACTGATTTTTCATCTTCTCCTTGGGGCTGAGAAGAGGGTGTTATTTGTTCTGATAGCATATGAACTATATTATTAACTTCACATCATGGTTTCTCAGTATTAAAAAATACTCTGATAAGGTACTGAATCTGTCTCTAATAACCTCATATAAAACATTTCTGGTAAAATTTGTAATTGATTGGACATCACCCTAGCTACTATTTATTCAGTGCCTAGTATATGCCATGAATAACACATTTTTAGTCCATAAGTATCAATGAGAAACTGACATTAATAAGAAACAAGCAAGCATTTTTAAGCAAAGTTTAACGCATGATCACTTAGACTCAATGTCCGTACTTTACTAAATGACTTTCATTTTGGTGTACTACAATAATGGTAACATGTAAATACTCAGTAGCTTATAATAGGTAAAACAGGTATCTCCTTTCTGAAGACAATTTCCATTTCAGTATGAGTACCAATCATATACAAAGTTTTCTCTTAGTCATCTATCTAAACTTCTTATTGCTTCCTTATAATTTAATACTGAACCGTTTCCTTTGAGCATACATCACAATACTGGTTTCAGTATATTTTACCTTGTGGAAACCAGCACGAGGAGGAATAATTTTAGCTTCTTTGCGTAAGTCTAAAACACAATTTAATAGCATGGCGTCTTCACTTCTTACACTATGTTTTATTTCATATTACAGTAGTGTTTAGGCTCATCTCAAGCTAGTGATTCAAAATTTCTGATCACTTTAAGGGTATTCTAAGAGTGTCCACAAATGGACACTTTTTTTGGCCAACTGGGCACTGTGGTTGGGTGTCCCATGAAAGCTGTGAACCACACAGATGTTCTGAGGCTCTTTGGTGCTGCTCTTCTGCAAACACGAAGAACTAATATTTATAAATCAGAATATAATTATCTGGTTTTATTTATTTACTTGTTTTCCATCTTCTTGTTTGTATTTATCTTTCCACCCTTCCAGTGTCCAATTTAGAGTAGCAAGTTAAAACAGTCATTTAAACTTACCCGATTAGCAGACCAATTTTTTTTTCTATCTTTTTATTTGTTGAAAACCTCAGAATCTAAATATTTTATGGGAACTAAAAGTATTCTAATATGCTTTTTCTCTGTCTAAAAAGAGGGAGTAGTATCCTCTTGCATAGGGATGCTTTGTTTGTTTTGGGGCAATTCCTTTCTCATTCAGTAAGAGAGAATTAAATGAAAATAATAGTTAATAGAAGATATTTTAGAGTTGTGTTTTGTAATGGGGCTTGTCAGTATATATCTACACATACTTGGTATGCATTTTCCTAGACATCCCAGACATCATACATCATACCACAACTACTTGCCTCTCAAATCCATGTCTAACAAAAAATTGTTAATATCTATTTCACTGTATTATTCAGAATGAAGGAGTATGAAAATGGTATATATAATAAGCATTTGTAATTATTTATCAAATTTAGAGTATCTATTTTTCTTTGTTCCTATATCCATGGACAACTGAAAGCTGATTTTCTCACTAAAAGATTAAAAGTCCACTTTTTAAGAAAAGCTTATACTTTGATTCATTAAATCTTCTATTTTAACCTAACCCTGAATGTAAATAATTTCAAAAATACAAATCTGTACCTGATTCAAGGACCAGGTAGTTTAATTTCAAACCAAATTCTGTGGTTTTTTATTTAAAAAGTCATGTTTATGTTGACAGACGAAAGAAGTTCTGCTTAAATTTTATGTCTACATAAAAATTACACCTGGCAATATGGCAAAAATTTATGAAGGTTTATGCTTTATAAGGATTGAATGATGGCTACAAATACTTCTTTAAACATCAAACCATTTCTTTATGTGAGAAATTTCTATTTATAATCTGTTTCTACATGAAGGGGTAATTTTTCTTTTTCTCACCCTAGGCAATGTTTGATTTATGAATATTTTTAGTTACACAGAGAAAAGTACTGTTGTACAGTTGGCCCTCCATATCTGTAGGTTCCGCATTCATGGATTCAACCAACTTAGGGACAAAAATATTTCCCCCACCAAAAAAAAATAATTCCAGAAATTTCCAAAAAGCAAAACTTGAATTTGCCATGCTAGCAGCTATTTCTATAGCATTTACATTGCATTAGGTTTTATAAGTAATCTAGAGATGATTTAAAGTATACCAAAGATGTGGGTAGGTTATATGCAAATAGTACACCATTGTACATAAGGGACTTGAGATCTTCAGATTTTTGGTATCCTTGGGGAGCTCCTGGAACCAACTGCCCTCAAAGGATGACTGTATATCAGACGAGAAAGTAGATAAGAGGAAAGTAGAAATTAGGCTGCATGACTTCTTTTTGGGAAAACATTTTTATGCCCATAATAAATGGTATTTTTAATGTCACTTTTGACAATATTCTTTTTAGGGTACCTAATTTAATGTCCAAGGACACACAAAATTTTCCCATGGTAAAAATTTTCATGTTAACTATCCTTCTGTCTTAACAGGCCTCATTGTATCAATCCTCTATAGACAGAAGCCTGGAAAGACCCACTAGGTAAGAATCTCTTTACAGGTGGTGAGGGGTGGGAGGGAGGCTCAAATGGAGGACATACACATATACTTGGAGCTGATTCACATTATTGTAAAGCAGAAACCAACATAACATTGTAGAGCAATTATTCTCCAAATGAAAATTTTTTTAAAAATCTCCTTACATTATGCAACCAAAATATTTTATGCCAGTGGTTTCTTTTTCAGTAAAATAGTAATGATAAAATTTTCTATCCTTCTTCTTTAAGCACCATAATTCATGAAATTGTTTTAACTGTTTCTGCATCATTTTACATGAGGAAATATTCAAGAATGTATAAAGTTTAAGTGAAATAATTCTAGGTCACTTTACAGGCTAAGAAACTCTTGCCTTTCCTGTCTCCTCTGTACTCAGTTTTCTTCTCCTTAGATAAGGGTCATAAACATCTAATTTTCAATACTGTTAGATGATATGATGAGGAAACATTTTTTTTTAATTATAGTAAATTATAAGCAATTTTATCAATTATATTCTGTGTAGGTTTGTTCATTATACTCTATATACTCTGACCACACAAATCAAAATACTATTGTTGCTGTTTAGTCACTGAGTCATGTCCAGTTCTTTTGCGACTCCATGGACTTTAGCATACCAGGCTCCTCTGTCCATGGGATTTCCCAGGCAAGAATACTGGAGCAGGTTGCCATTTCCTTCTCCAGGGGATCTTTCTGACCCAGAGATCAAACCCACATCTCCTGTGTCTACTGTATTGTCAGGCGTGTTCTTTATCACTGAGCCACCAGGGAAGTCCTCGAAATACTGTTACAACTGATAAATGAGGACTTACCATATACCAGGCATTCTAAGTACATAAAATATACTCAATTCTTAATTATGAGTTAAGTATTATTATCTACCTTTTATCTCTAGTAAATGGAAACTTAGGCTTCATAACATACCAGGTTTACACAGTCAGCAAGGAACAAAGTATAACTGAACCCAAATTACTTGTAGGTCCTAACTGCCCTAAGAGACTACCAAGGCAAGTTCTGTTTGTAGGCCTTCAATATCACACTTACCTTAAAATACTACAGAACTTCAGACACAGTTCAGTTATACTGAAAAATGCAAACTCCCAGCCATATCATATCATCAACAAATATTTAAGAATAATTTGCCCTTCTGCAAATTTCTATCAACATAAAGGAAAAACTTGGTAAACTGGATCCTTTGTACATTGGTTTCACGAGTACCATTTAACAACATTAAGGTCACTAAGAAAAGAGCTCGCTAAATTCCTCCTTTTACATCTTGTGCAACTATGTATGCACCTAGAATATGTGAATTTTAAAGTTCTAATCTAACTTCCATAAAGACACACAGACCCTGACAGGATAATGATAAAAGATGGGCATCCTCTTGGGAAGAATGCAGACAAATTCCGAGGTCTGGCTCCACCTCTATACGTGCAAAGTCTGTAGGTTCAATTTATTTGTAAAACACTGAAATACCTCATATGTTACTGTACATGCATGCTGTATAAGACAATAATGTCAGTAAAGTAAATAGCATACTTTGCTCATAGGACCTGTTGTACTGTTGCTGCTGCTGGTGGTGGAGTTTTATCTAATGATTTGACAGACAGCATGCTATGTGATGTATATATTCATTCATTAATGTTTGTCTTAAACGACGCTATACTCAGAACCATGATAAAAAAAAAGTCCCTGCCCTTACAGACTATCAACATCTTTTAATACAACTAAGTGAAAGGACTCTAATAGTTTATTTGATGACCAGATTATTGGTTATTCTTAAATGTTGGAATTGAAGTGTAAGATTTTTCAAGCTAAAATGATTAGCAAAAGCCTTATGGAAAGCTTGAAGTAAGAGAAATTGGTCTTACCAGATTTCCTCCTTCTTTCCAATCATCTCTTCCATTTTGGCATCCTTCCTCTGGATATGTTCGTGTTGGTATAACTCCTCTATATGGAGAAAAGATGTATGGTACAAATCATAACACTGAATTGTCAGTAACAAAATATTACTTTAATAGGAGAATTTTTACTTTAAACGGTGATTATAAACTTATGTTCATACAAAAACCTGTACATGGATTTTACAGTAGCTTTATTCATAATTGCCAAAATGTGGAAGCGACCAAGGTGTCCTTCAATAGGAGAATGGATAAACAATGGTGCATCCATATAATGGGATATTATTCAATGATACGAAGAAATGAGCTATCGGGCAATGAAAGGACATGGAGGTACTCTAAGAGCACACTGCTAAGTGAAAGAAGCTAATCTGAAAACATGATATACTGTTGACTCCAACTACATGACATTCTGGGAAAGGTAAAACTAGAAACAGTGAAAAGATCAGTGGCCACCAGGTGTCATAGGGAGGCAGGGATGAAGGGGTTGAGCCCCGGGGATTTTTGTGATAATGACACTACTCTATATGATACAACAGTAAGGGATGCATGTATGTATGTATGTCATTATACATTTGTCAAACTCATAGGATATTCAACGGAAAACATGAACCCTAATGTAAACTATGGGCTTTAATTACATTTAATAATAATGTACTGATATGATTCATCAACTGCAAGAAATGTACCACACTAACAAAAGATGATAATAACAGGAGAAACCGTATGCAAGAGAAAGGGAGTACATGGGAACTCTCTGTGCTTCCCAGTCAATTTTTCTATAAACATAAAACTGCTCTGAAAAATAACGTCTAGGAAGTCCTAACCACAGCAATCAAACAAAACAAAAAAAAGAAAAAGATATCCAAATGGTAAAGGAAGAAATGAATCTGTCACTCTTTGCAGATGAGCCTGTTAATTTTCAAAGAGGTGAGTGTAAAGAAATAGTTTTTTATATTAAGGAACGAATTCCTAAAAAATGCAATTTGGGGGATGAAGGGGGGATGAAGTCATTCCATGGTCACCTCCGGCACCTTCCACTAGTCTTTCTGGTTCACATCTGAATCCCTGCAACACCAGCCAAACTGAAGCTGATTCCTTCTTGCAGTTCTGCAAGCATGGCCAGCGACTTTAGGAAAAGGAGGAGGAGCGAGCCTGCGGTGGGGCAGCCCAGGGGCCTGGGGGACCCAAGTGCAAGGAGCACTAGCCCAGGCCGAGCAGACCTCCCAGGATCAAGCACCACCCTGACAAAGTCTTTCATTAGTTCTTCTCCGTCTTCTCCGTCAAGAGCAAAAGGTGAGCAGCAATAAATGACGTGTAAATAATCAGTAGTTCGTTTTAACCTTGGGAGAGTTGGTCCAATGATGACCACCCAAAGATGGTTAGGGTTACTATTTTAACAAAATATAGCTTCAAAACAACAGCTTTCCTTATACACAGACTAAGTCAGGATGATGAACCTTCTGAATGGCTTACAGGACTCTGACTCTCATCTGTTAATGCTTTCTTTTCTCCAAATATATCACGTGTGTTATTTGAAACAAATTTAAAGTATCAAAAAATGTATGGTCAGGCTTCTAAAAGATTATATTTACAAACATTTGCATGCTGTCAAATTTTTCTAATGTTACTATGACTAGTAAAATTAATCATATTTATAGAATAGAAATTAGTAGTAGCAACAGAGAGCATTATTGCCTAAAACATAAATTGGGTTGGTTTTTTAAAAATTATTTAATTCTAGACAAAAGTTTATCTAACCTATGAAGGTTGTTTCTTTAATCACTTGGTTTATATTTTGGTCAGTATTCATACAAAGAGTAAAATATCCACATTCTGTATGTAACATAGTGTTCAATTCACAACAGTCCATAATTGTGAAGTTTGTTTATCACCAAGCCATTTTTCTATATGGCCTGTCTCCTCTCTGGAAGTTTAGTGAGTTGTGTTGAAAGGGAGCAGTCACTACTTCAAGTCTCTGTTTAGTTACATATTAACTGCAGCTGTAACAAGAATAATCCCACAGCAGAAACCTAGGATTGAACCAGCATCCATAGGTACCTACGATCTGGGGACCCAAGGTCTTTTCCAACCCTCTGGGGTTGAAACAGAAGAGAGAAGCAATTTGAAGTGTGGAAGAAAGTGAGCTGTAAATGAAGTTACCATAAAGTAGCAGAGATTCAGCTACACATACCAAACGCAGGCACTGAAAGTGCTGCCACATAAAGTTAAAGCTAAGAGTTTGCTGGTTTGTGAGAAAGGGTTTTTGGTTCTGATGATGGGGCTCTGTATAGGCAGGAGGTGCTAGCTCTTGTCCATGACCTAGTAAAGCTGTACTTACTGGAAGATTCAGATTCCAGCATTCAGAGGGAGGAAGTCCCTTTCAATATACCATTCCTCAAATTATCAGAAGCACCCTTACCAGAGTCTACTCATTTATACAAACAAATATCCTAAAGAAACCAACAGCTCATGAAATGCCATTGACTCACTATGCTTGGATTCCTGCAAAAAGTTAAAAGGATTCTTTCTGATTACTTTAGATATTTGCTCTTATCCTAGGGGGTATTAACTTCCTTTCCCCAATACTACATAGCTACTTAATGTGTTTATGTACTTTTGAAGAATTTGGGGAAGGCAGGAGCTGTCAATAGAGATATTTTCTTTCACTAGGCTTATTTTTAAGAAGAAAATGTCCCGTTAGATGTAATGTGGTCTGTCATTTATTAATTCACTCAGCAACACAAAAGACTATTTCCATAAGAACCATTTCCATCAGGGTTAGCTCTACATTATTATATTGCAAATGATTTTTTAAAAAGACCTTTCCTGGAAAAAAGCAAGTGCATTTACCTCTGATCAAAGTTTTATAATATATCCAGTTATCCTTATGGGAACCTGCCTAGTAAGAGGTTGAAAGTAGAGAAATCAAAGAGGTAAATTCGTTTGTTTGAAAAGGTGCTAGTTGGTTTATTTCTTAGAAAAATAACAGCAGTAGTTCACAGCAACTGAACTCAATTTTACAATTCTGGAAAATATTCTGTCTTACAGCTTTTTCTATATAATGCCCATGAAAAATTATTTGGTATCATTATTGGAGTATTAATTAAACGAAAATGTATAAATTACTCTTTACATCCGTATTATTATAAATCAAATAAGACTCAAATTCTGATCCTATTAAGATGATTAAATCTGTAACATTTTTAATTACAAAACCTTTAAATCACTACCAGGTCATGCTATTGGCTTACAAGGTACTATTAGATTTTTGACATACCATATTCACAGAAAGATGGATGAAGTATGCAATGGAAATAAGTATATTTAGCAATACGAGTTACTTTCCATACACGGTTTGGTTAACTATTGTCTGCAAAGCTATGCTTATTGCTTTAGAATTAGACTTTTTTCTCTAAATTGAAGCTACACATATGACATTTGGTTCCTGGATTGAACCCCACTAACTGCTTTCTCTTTGCTGTGCTACCTGATGCTAACTGACATGCTGTCCTCTTCACGAGCCTTTTAACTTCTCCAATGTCTCTCTTCCACCACGCTGCCTTGGACTAAAAGGTGGGGATGATAGCCAAACGTGTCCATCCCTTTCCAGTTTCTCAGGGCTCAACGGCCACCCCTCCCATGAGTTAGATTACTGTAACACTTACAGACAGCATCTAGATGTTCCTCAAGACTCGCAGAGGGCCATTACTTTCAAAAACGGCTGGCAGATGGCCCGGCAAAATGCAGAGGTCTGGAGCAGCACTGAAGAGACCGTCTCCCCCAAAATCAAATCCCGTAGTTGCGATGACCTTTTAAATGATGACTGCGACAGCTTGCCTGACCCGAAAACCAAGTCGGAAAGTATGGGTTCTCTGCTATGCGAGGAGGACCCCAAGGAGAGCTGCCCCGTGACCTGGGCTTCCCCCTACATTCAGGAGGGCCGCAGTAACGGCAGATCAAGGCTCCGACACAGGTCGGCCCACAACGCCCCGGGCTTCCTAAAGATGTACAAGAAAATGCACCGCATCAACCGCAAGGACCTGATGAACTCCGAGGTCATCTGCTCCGTCAAGTCGAGAATAATGCAATATGAGAAGGAACAGCAGCACAAAGGCCTGCTCCACGGATGGAGCCAGTCTTCCACCGAGGAGGTGCCCAGGGACATGGTCCCCACCCGCATTTCTGAATTTGAAAAGTTGATCCAGAAGTCAAAGTCCATGCCGAATTTGGGAGATGAAATGTTATCTCCTGTAACCCTAGAGCCGCAACAGAATGGTTTGTGTCCCCAGAGGCGGTTTTCCATTGAGTCTTTGCTGGAGGAAGAGAATCAAGGTAGACACCCGTCTCAGGTACCGCGAAGCTACAAGTCTACGGCCCTGGTGCCCATCCACATTGAAGTCACCAGTGACGACCAGCCGAGAACCCACGTGGAGTTTTCTGATAGCGACCAGGATGGAGTTGTGTCTGACCACAGTGATTACATTCACGTTGAAGGATCGTCCTTCTGCAGCGAGAGTGATTTTGATCACTTTTCTTTCACATCCTCTGAAAGTTTTTACGGATCCAGCCACCATCATCACCACCATCACCACCATCATCACCGGCACCTCATCAGCTCCTGCAAAGGCAGATGCCCTGCCTCCTATACTCGATTTACCACGATGTTAAAACACGAAAGAGCTAAACACGAGAACGCTGATGAGCCCAGAAGACAAGACATGGACCCTGGCCTTTCTAAACTGGCGTTTCTGGTCAGTCCTGTGCCTTTCCGGAGGAAAAAAAATTCAACTCCCAAAAAACAGATGGAAAAGGCAAAATGTAAGACGTCTGTGTTTGAGGCTCTGGACTCTGCCCTTAAGGACATCTGTGACCAAATTAAGGCTGAAAAGAGAAGGGGAAGTTTGCCAGACAACAGTATATTGCACCGTCTTATCAGTGAACTGCTGCCAGATATTCCTGAAAGGAATTCATCCCTCAAAGCCCTAAAAAGGAGCCCCATGCACCAGCCTTTTCACCCACTGCCTCAAGAAGGTGCTATTCATTGCCCGTTGTACCAGAACGATTGTGGGAGAATGCCTCACAGTGCCTCCTTCCAAGACGACACCAACAACAACTACCACCACCAAGACCATGACAGTGCACTGAACCTCCAAGGTGGATCAACTTTTCTTTCTTTTCCCTTGTGGTTCACATACACACCCTCCAGTTCTTTCATGTTTCATTCCTACATCTCATCATTCTTGAGCTCTGTGACCACCTGGATTCATTATATGTTGTGAAGCAAATGCTTGTTGTACAAACATCTTACCGAATAGTTCTCATTTGTTCATGGGATATTTGGACTTGATGTGTGGCTTAAAGTGATCACAAAAATTTACTCATTCAGAATCAAAAGGGATAAATAGTTTTGCAGCTTGATGTTAGGGTTGAGATAACTGTTACATAGAAATGACAAATTAAACTTATTTTACCAGTTTATAAGAATTTCAAGACAGAAATCATAACTGAGTATCAGTATCCTTAAGAAACTGACAACTTTGCATTAACTCCTTTTTTGTTGTGTAAAATGAATCAAAATCAGTAGTTTAATATCTTTATTTTGATTCTATTAACTTTCTAGTCACTCACCCAATAAATAATTTGCTGACATTCTATACAGAAGATGTAAAATCAGCACACTCAGGAAGCAAAACCAAAATATGTAATGCAGTAATTGATGCGTTATTAAAAGAGAATAAATAGGACTTGTTTAATAACTTTCTTCTTTTAAAAGATACAACTGATAAAATTTTTGTGAATATATCTTTAAGCTGTATATGTAAAAGTCTCATTTCCATCATTCATTTATTCATTTTCTCTTCCTCTTCATTATTTAATCTATTTTCTATTTCTGCTAAAAACAATCCTGTACCGACATTTGAATTAGATTATTTAGGATAAAAGTGACTCTCAACTTCATTTTCATAGATTCCTTAAAGTGGAACACAAGGACAAATAGCAATTCAAATACAGAGGACATTTTTTCAGGTATACATTCCTGGAAAACACAGGATGTTTTGATATTTTTATCCAATCCTTTTCATTAATGCTTAAAGTGCATTTGTTTCCTGTGTAAATTTTAAGAAGCTGGAATGAATCTTCCAGGCTGAAACTTAGATTGTTCACAGAATTTTTTATGCAACAGGCATTCCAAAGTGCTTTATACACATTTTCTACTTAACATAGCGTAAACCTAGATGATAGATATTACTGTAAGCACTGTTTTACAGATGAGGAATTAACACCCAGAGAGGACAAGAAATCTGACCAAAGTCACACAATGAGTAGGTAGCAGAAACAAGATTCAAACTCATGCAATTCAGAATTTGAGCATAGGATATCTATAGGGAAAAAGAGTCATAATTCATATTTCAAATTAATGTAACATATATAACCTGACTGTTAGTAACTATTGCACAAATTTGCTTATCTTATTAGTATTTATGTTTGTTTTCATTGATACCATGTGACATGCTTCAAAAATAGTAAATTTACATTTTTAAAATCAAAGTCAACAACTTGAAATTTTCACTGACTGAGACATGTTATAATGTAATGTTTTCATAAGTAACCTTTTCCAGTTATTCAATGTCATTTACATTTCCACATGTAAAAGCATAAGATATAAAGATACCATTAATAGATACTTGCATCTTTATTTTATAGTGCAATTAATTATGTATATTTTGTTTTAGAGCGAACAGAAACAATGCAATAGTTCATGAGTCACTGGCCACCAATACGACACTTTCTGTTTAGAAAATTTTTATCCTTTTGTTTCTGGGGATAGATATTCACTTTCTAATAAGATAGTTGAGCACAAAGGAAGCAAACAGATGATGGCCTAGTAAGCCTTAAACCTTAAGATGTCATCTTCAGACTCAATAAGTCATTAAACACAGAGAGAAAGAGAGAAGAGAATGGCCACGACGTAGTTCTGCCATCATCATATTTTTTTTGTTTTTCATTTCTGCATCCTTAAATTGTTCCATAACGTGCTCCAGTTTTTATAAATGGTTGCTGCCAGCTTCATCTTCTATAGGCTGTATCATAGAAATTATAAACTGGTGGCAAAAAGAACAGCAAGTATTAAATCCTTGAGAGGAAAAATCCCTGTAACTTTGAATTACCTATAGTAGGTGCTGCAGCATAATTATATCGGCAGCGTAACAATTAAACCTTTATTTATATTTATAATACTTCTGACATCTTGGATACTTTTCCTCTAAAAGTGCTCTGTTTTGTGTCTTATATCACATCTTTGTAATTACCTGTGAGCTTTAGGCCTGTGCTTTCCATTGTGGTGTCTCTCCACATTTGAAGGGGAATATAGTTGCCACCAGGGGAAATGGCTCATCAGGTCTGCTTTTGATTACGTGGATACTCATTCTGGCCCTGTCCTTTCCAACAGACCACGAGTCCCCTAGGAGTTACTCGGCCACACTGACTGATCTTGGAAGAACCGCACCCAGGGAAAGAAGAGGAACTCCAGAAAAAGAGGTAGCCTGCTTAGTGGCATTTGAGTCTTTTTCAGCAATATACTTGAGAAAGCATTTGCCAGCTGAAGTTATGTCCAAAACCAGTAAAGAGCCCAGATTAAAAACATAAAAGTGTTGATGAAGAAACTAGAAATTAGTTTTCCCTGGAGCCCGAGCAAAGGATTTGAAGCCACTGCATTCTAACCTGAGCAGCACGTCTTCCCCAGTTGTAGTCCATTTTTGAGAGTGACTCTCTGAGTCTTGACCTGACCTGTAAATTAACAGCTTTGTCTGAAACAGTCTTGAGCTGGGCCACCCCTTGGAGAAAGAGATTTCCCTATCCAGATTTCTGGCCCAGCGATGAAGGGGACAGCCCTATCAGCTGTGCTGCAAATCAGTACAAGGTCCATGGAAATAATTTTTGCTGCCCTGCTTTTGTTGGGGAGGATCCCTGAAAAAAACCGCTGTTCCTGGGACCCCACAACCTGCTGGCTCTTGTCTGTGGTCCTGACCCAGGGCTGATGGTCTAGCTTGTACTATCTTGAAGCCATGAATGTTTGATTGAAACAGAAGGCTGGTCCTGGACCATCAGCCACTCCAGAAGGTTCTCTACCAGTGTCTAACATAGTCCAGTGCCTGTGGATCCAGGATCCAAAGTCAGGAATGATCCAGGATGCCCAAAGTCCACCAGAGTCACAGGGAAAGAGAGGTGAGAGGATGATTGGCATCAGAGAGGAAGAGCTCAAGTGAGAAGCTACAGGTGCCCCAGGCAGATCTGTGAGCCCCACAACGCGAGTGTGGGCTTGTGTCAAATCTGGTCAGGACTCAAAGATGAGCAGCTGGTGTACTGGGTGCTAAAGAATTCCTGAACTCCCCAGGGAATACAAAATGACCAAGCCCATGCTTTTGGCCACTAACTAGCCTCTCCCTGATAACTTGGCTGTATTTCTCTGCTACTATGTTAACAAGTGTTTAGTAAAAGGAGTAATGACTTCCTTTGTGACTTTTTCCAGTCCTTTAATTATGGTTCAGAAGCTGTGTCAATACTTAGGACACAGAACAATTGACCTTCCACAGTTATCCCAGGAAAACCAAAATATACCGAGGACCAAATCCTCTGCAGGCATTTTATTCCCTTTTCATGGCAAATATTTGCCTTAGTCCCTAAGATGAAACGTGATATTCAACAATTATGGGGAATAGGTCATCTGTTATAGTTTAACTATCTAAAAAGAACCAATTGATTTGCTTATAAATTGCATATATGATTTACATTGTATATGTTTAATCAATCCCTCAAGTTTCATTTCTCTTTAATTCATATGAAACTGCTTTTTTAATAGGATATCCAAAATTTTAAGTTAGCATCAACTATTTCCTTCCTTTTCAGAAACTGCCTGCAAAAGCTGTTTACGATTTTAAGGCTCAGACATCCAAGTAAGTATAAGCATTCATCATATGATTTAAGTTGACTTTAAATACATAAATAATACTTTAAAAGACAAATATTGCACTGTGATGTGTTACAAATAAGACCTAGTTCCCAATTCAGCAATCAACTCTAATTAAATGGTTCTTTTTGAATTCATTGGGATGTTGGGGTAATTTTATTTTCATTTTGAGTTTCATTGAGAAACACTGAGTTTTAAATTACCCTAAATATGTTAGAGCACAATGAGTTCAAAAGGACAGGAAAAACAAAACGAAATTAAGGATCTTTGTTTCTAGAATTTTCATGTCAAGAATGAAGTAAAAATAAAGTGCTGGGGAGTAATTAATACTTAGAGAATTTGATAACATTTATTTATCCAACTATATCAAGGATAGTTTGTGGTTAAAGACTAGAACTGTGTACAAAGACTCCTATAGTAAAAATCTCCATTTCTCAATACTCAGAGCTTAAAGACTCTGAGTACATTTTTATCCTGTGGCCTTTTTTTCTTTTTTTAAGAGGTTAACATTTTATCTATTTATTTGGCCACAATGAGGGTTATGTGGGATCTTAGTTCCTCAACCAAGGATCCAACCTTCCACCCTCCACAGTGGAAGCATGGAGACGAAGTCTTAACCACTGGACTGCCAGGGAATTCCCTATCCTGTGGTCTTTTAATGTTGGTGTCTTCACAACACAAATTGTGTTGGAATTTTTCACTTTTTTTTTTTTTAGGAACTTGTTCATCAGATGGGCACATGGTGAGGGAAAGCTAATAGTAAGCACATGAGGAGGTTTAAATAGGAGCAAGACTTCCAGCTCTGTTATGGTCCATGTCACATGCCTAACTTAAGAAACTTTGGTCTCCAATAGAATTCAAGATACTGGCATTAAATTACACTATGCCATTTAGATGGAATATATACAACAGTCAAAGCATTTGTTCATAAAAATGCACATTATATGAATTAATAAAGAATCCATCTCTGGCAGAAGACGTATAAACAATAAAACCACTCAAAATTTGGAAATGAATAAGAAAATGCTATTTAGAGGGGAAGATGTTGAACATGAAGGAAAGCTTACAGCCTTTTTTTCTGATGAGAGAAGTAACGTCTGCTCTGCTTCCACTGCTATTTGGGTGTGGTGTGATCATTCATACAAGGCATGTCAGTTTTATGAAATAATGATTTAAAACACGTAAATTTCATTTCTTCTTTATGACAATCAAATGTGTCCTCACATGTGTGAAGCCCTGAGGCATGACAGGATGTATAAAATATGCTCAGGGCTCAGAAGCTTTGTGAGAAATCTGAATCAGAAACAAGCATCGGAAGACAGATGAGGTGCAGTGCAGAGGAAAGGTGTTTGTGGTGGCGATTGTGTCATGGATTTCATCTGCTCCAAGTGCCAAGCCCCTCACCCTCCTCCATGGCCAAGTCCTCACTGTGAATGTGTGAACGTGGCAAAGGTTCGGGGAAACCCACTCTCCCGCACGCTGCCCATGGGAGTGTAAATGACACAGTTGTTCTCAAGGGCACCTGCACTACCCCCACCAAGGTCTTCCTCAACCAACAAAATCTAATTGTATTATATGCCTTTAGAGAAGTGGAGTGAGTAATCACCCATGGAACCCATCCCAGAACTTCCAGTTCAGTTCAGTCGCTGAGTCGTGTCTGATTCTTTGTGACCCCATGGACTACAGCACGCCAGGCCTCCCTGTCCATCACCAACTCCCAGAGTTTACTGAAACTCACATCCATTGAGTCGGTGATGCCAACCAACCATCTCATCCTCCATCGTCCCCTTCTCCTCCTGCCTTCAATCTTTCCCAGCATCAGGGTCTTTTCCAATGAGTCAGTTCTTCGCATCAGGTGGCCAAAGGATTGGAGTTTCAGCTTCAGCATCAGTCCTTCCAATGAATATTCAGGACTGATTTCCTTTAGGATGGACTGGTTGGATCTCGTTGCAGTCCAAGGGACTCTCGAGTCTTCTCCAACACCACAGTTCAAAAGCATCAATTCTTTGATACTCAGCTTTCTTTATAGTCCAACTCTCATATCCATACATGACTACTGGAAAAACTATAGCCTTGACTAGATGGACCTTTGTTGGCAAAGTAATGTCTCTGCTTTTTAATATGTTGTCTAGGTGGCTCAGACGGTAAAGTGTCTGCCCGCAATGCAGGAGACCCGGGTTTGATCCCTGGGTTGGGAAGATCCCCTGGAGAAGGAAATGGCAACCCACTCCAGTATGCTTGCCTAGAAAATTCCATGGATGGAGGAGCCTGGTGGGCTACAGTCCATGGGGTCGCAAATAGTTGGACACGACTGAGCGACTTCACTCACTCACTCTAGGTTGGTCATAACTTTCCTTCCAAGAAGTAAGAGTCTTTTAATTTCATGGCTGCAGTCACCATCTGCAGTGATTTTGGAGCCCAAGAAAATAAAGTCTGTCACTGTTTCCACTGTTTCCCCATCTGTTTGCCATGAAGTGATGAGACCGGATGCCATGATCTTAGTTTTCTGAATGTTGAGTTTTAAGCCAACTTTTTCACTGTCCTCTTTCACTGTCATCAAGAGGCCCTTTAGTTCTTCAATTTCTGCCATAAGGGGGTGGTGTCATCTGCATATCCGAGGTTATTGATATTTCTCCCGGCAATCTTGATTCCAGCTTGTGCTTCATCGAGCCCAGCATTTCTCGTGATGTACTCTGCATATAAGTTAAATAAGCAGGGTGACAACATACAGCCTTGACGTACTCCTTTTCCTATTTGGAGCCAGTTTGTTGTTTCATGTCCAGTTCTAACTGTTGCTTCTTGACCTGCATATAGGTTTCTTAAGAGGCTGATCATGTGGTCTGGTATTCCCATCTCTTTCAGAATTTTCCAGAGTTTGTTGTGGTCCACAAAATCAAAGGCTTTGGCATAGTCAATAAAGCATAAGTAGATATTTTTCTGGAACTCTCTTGCTTGTTCAATGATCCAGCGGATATTGGCAATTTGATCTCTGGTTCCTCTGCCTTTTCTAAATCCAGCTTGAACATCTGGAAGGTCATGGTTCATGTACTGTTGAAGCCTGACTTGGAAAATTTTGAGTATTACTTTACCAGCATGTGAGATGAGTGCAATTGTACAATAGTTTGAGCATTCTTTGCATTGCCTTTCTTTGGGGTCAGAATGAAAATTGACCTTTTCCAGTCCTGTGGCCACTGCTGAGTTTTCCAAATTTGCTGGCATATTGAGTGCAGCACTTTCACAGCACCATCTTTTAGGATTTGAAATAGCTCAACTGGAATTCCATCACCTCTACTAGCTTTGTTCATGGTGATGCTTCACTGAGGCCCACTTGACTTCACATTCCAGAATGTCTGGCTCTAGGTTGGAGATCACACCATCGTGATTATCTGGGTCATAAAGATCTTTTTTGTATAGCTCTTCTGTGTATTCTTGCCGCCTATTCTTAGTATCTTCTGCTTCTGGACAGAAGGTCCATACCATTTCTGTCCTTTATTGAGCCCTTCTTTGCATGAAATGTTCCCTTGGTATCTCTAATTTTCTTGAAGAGATCCTTAGACTTTCCCATTCTTTAGTAAGAAAAAAAAATTGTTTCCCTCATAGTACCAATAAATTTATCTGATTGCAACTTAATCACCTTCCTCTTTTTCTGTTCTCAGGAAATATAAAAGAGTGGTTATGCATCACCCCCAATGTAGCTACACACCTGACACAAAAATCATGGTTGTGGGTGACTCATACAGCTACAAAAAAAAGGCTCTCACATCCAGACAGCTCTGAAAGTTTCAGGAGGACTGACCACATTGTGAAGTCATTTCAACCATGAGCTAGATGTGAGGGTTAGCAGACATTTGGCCCAGAGGTCCTTGAAGTCTGGTCCTATCCAAACTGTCCATGAATGTATCTGTCCATGCCAAATGGTTTTGGACAGGACCATGTATCAAGGACCTTTGGGCGGAAACCAAATATCTTACAGACATTCTGGGCAGGATAAAATGTCCTGCAAGAAATGTGAGTACTTCTTGTGCCTAACATCTTAACAAACAAGAGACAGATATTTGTTTCAAATAATCTGTTTTAAATGCTTTTTTTTTTTTTACTGAATACATAATGTATAGACTGTTAACTAGGAAAAAGAGATAAAATGCTATTCCCAATGGTTGTCAATGGCCACTATTCAAAGGTGGTGGGGGTTGGGGGTGGAATAAACTTATCAAAATGAGATTTCTAGAAAGATGAGCCTCCCGTGACATGAAAACAAGCCCTGAGCCTTTGGAGTAGGGGCACTGATTCCAAGACTCTAGACTACCAGAGAACTAACCCTAGGGAATATCAAATAGTGAGAACTCACACAAAGGAAACCACTTGAATATAAGACCGGGTATCACCCAACCACCAGTAGCACCCTGTGCAGGATGCCTCATCTAAACAACAAACAAAACAAAAATACAAACCTACTCATCAGCAGACAGGATTACCACCTCACTCAGTGTTGCCCATCAGAGGAAAAACAAATAAAAATTCAACACAAATCCCACCCTATACAAAGCTTACACAAACCACTGGACCAACCTGAGGAGGGCAGAAACCAAAAGGAAGAAAGAATTCAACCTTGAAGCCTGGGAAAAGGAGACCTCAAACAGTAAGTGTAAAAAAAAAATAATGAAAAGGCAGAGAAATACTACACAAATGAAGGAACAAACCAGAAACACAAGTCCAAATAAATGAAGAGGAAATAGGCATTTCATTCTGAAGATGAATTCAGAATAATGACAGTAAAGATGATCAAAAACCTTGAAAACAAAACGGAGAAAATACAAGAATTAATTAACAAAGACCTAGAAGAATTAAAGAATAAACATACAGAGACAAACAACACAATTACTGAAATTAAAAATACTGTAAAAGGAACCAATAACAGAATATCTGAAGCAGAAGAACAACTCAGTGAGCCGGAAGATAAAATGGTGGAAGTAACTTCTGAAGAGCAGAATAAGGCAAAAAGAATAAAAAGAACTGAGGATAGTCTCAGAGACCTCTGGGACAATATCAAATGCAACAACATTTGAATTATATGGGTCCCAGAAGAAGAATAGAAAAAGAAAGGGTATGAGAAAATTTTTGAAAAGATCATAGTTGAAAATTTCCCCAACATGGAAAAGGAAATAGTCAATCAAGTTCAAGAGGCACAAAGAGTCCCATACAGGATAAACCCAAGGAGAAACATGTCAAGACACATATTAATCAAACTAACAAAGACTAAACACAAGGAAAGAATATTAAAAGCAGCAAGGGAGAAGCAACAAGTAATATACAAGGCAAACCCCATACGCTTAACAGCTGATCTTTCAGCAGAAACTCTGCCTGTCAGAAGAAGGGAATGGCAGGATATATTTAAAGTACTGAAAGGGAAAAGTCTACAACCAAGATTTCTGTACCTGGCAAGGATCTCATTCAAAATTGATGGAGAAATAAAAAACTTTTCAGACCAGCAAAAGTTAAGAGAATTCAGAACCACCAAACCAGCTTTACAACAAATGTTCAAGGGACTTATATAGTCAAGAAATACAAGAGAAGAAAA
Organism: Cervus elaphus; assembly: GCF_910594005.1. Classification (NCBI taxonomy): domain Eukaryota; kingdom Metazoa; phylum Chordata; class Mammalia; order Artiodactyla; family Cervidae; genus Cervus; species Cervus elaphus. The sequence goes on along the minus strand of NC_057846.1, from coordinate 23,705,390 downwards.
AAGATCTACAAAATCAACCCCAAACAATTAAGAAAATGGCAATAGGAAAAAAAAGAAAATGGCAATAGGAACATATATATCAATAATTACTTTAAATGTAAATGGATTAAATGCTCCAACCAAAAGACACAGACTGGTTGAATGGATACAAACAAGACCCATACAAGAAGCCCACTTCAGGCTTAAAGACACATATAGACTGAAAATGAGAGGATGGAAAAATATATTCCATGCAAATGGGAAGCAAAAGAAAGCTAGAGTAGCAATCCTCATATCAGACAAAAGAGACCTTAAAATAAAGAATATTACAAGAGATAAGGAAGGACACTACATAATGATCAAGGGATCAATCCAAGAGGAAGATATAACAGTTGTAAATATCTATGCATCCAACATAGGAGCACCTCAATACATAAAACAAACACTAATAGACATAAAAGGAGAAATTGACAATAACACAATAATAGTAGGAGACTTTAACACCCCACTCACACCAATGGACAGATCATCGATCATAAAAACAGAAAATTAATAAAGAAACACAAGTCTTAAATGATACATTAGATGAGATGAACCTCATTGACACCTTCGGGACATTCCATCCAAATGCAGAATATACCTTCTTCTCAAGTGCACGTGGAACAGTCTCCAGGATAGACCACATCTTGGGTCATAAACCAAACCTCAGTAAATTTAAGAAAATTGAAATCATATCAAGCATCTTCTCCAACCACAGCACTATGAGACTAGATAGCAATTACAGGAAAAAAACTGTAAGAAACACAAACACATGGAGATTAAACAACACATTTCTAAATAACCAACAGGTTACTGAAGAAATCAAAAGGGAAATAAAAAAATTTCTAGAAACAAATGACAATGAAAACAGGACAACTCAAAACCTATGGGACGCAGCAAAAGCAGTTCTAAGAGTGAAGTTTATAGCAGTACAATCCTACCTCAAGAAACAAGAAAAACATCAAATAGACAACCTAACTTTACACCTAAAACAACTGGAAAAGAAGAACAAAAAAACCCCAAAATTAACAGAAGGAAAGAAATCATAAAGACCTGAGCAGAAATAAATAAAAAATAAATGAAAGAAACAATAGTAAAGGTTAGTAAAACTAAAAGCTGGTTCTTTGAGAGGATAAACAAAATTAACATAACTTTAGCCAGACTCATCAAGAAAAAAAGAGAGAAGAATCAAATCAACAAAATTAGAAATGGAAAAGGAGAGGTTACAACAGACAATGCAGAAATACAAAAGATTATAAGAGGCTATTATGAACAACTATATGGCAATAAAATGGATAACCTGGAAGAAATGGACAGATTCTTAGAAAAGTTCAATCTTCCAAGACTGAACCAGAAAGAAATGGAAATTATGAACAATCCAATTACAAGCACTGAAATTGAAGGTGTGATCAAAAATCTCCCAAAAAACAAAAGCCCAGGACCAGATGGCTTCACAGGAGAATTCTATCAAACATTTAGAGAAGAGCTAATGCCTATCTTTCTAAAATTCTTTCAAAAAATTGCAGAGGAAGGAACACTTCCAAACTCATTCTACAAGGCCACCATCACCCTGATACCAAAACCAGACAATGACAACACAAGAAAAGAAAAGTACAGGCCAATATCACTGATGAACATAGATGCAAAAATCCTCAACAAAATTTTAGCAAAGAGAATTCAGCAACACATTAAAAAGCTCATACACCATGATCAAATTGGATTTATTCCAGGGATGCAAGGATTCTCAATATACGGAAATCAATCAATGTGACACACCATATTAACAAATTGAAAGATAAAAATCATATGATCATCTCAATAGAGGCAGAAAAAGCCTTTGACAAAATTCAGCACCCATTTATGATTAAAACTCTTCAAAAAATGGGCATAGAAGGAAACTACCTCAACATAATAAAGACCATAATAAGCCTATAGCAAACATTATTCTCAATGGTGAAACTTAAAAGCTTTTGCACAGCAAAGGAAACTATAAGCAAGGTGAAAAGACAACCCTCAGAATGGGAGAAAATAATAGCAAATGAAACAACTGAGAAAGGATTAATTTCCTAAATATACAAGCAGCTCATACAACTCAATGGCAGAAAAACAAACAACCCAATCAAAAAGTGGGAAAAAGACCTAAACAGACATTTCTCCAAGGATGATGTACAGATGGCTAACAAACACATGAAAAGATGCTCAACATTGCTCATTATTAGAGAAATGCAAATCAAAACTACCATGAGATATCACCTCACACTGGTCAGAATGGCCACATCAAAAAGTCTACAAACAAATGCTAGAAATTCTAGCTCTGAGATGAGATGAACATAATTTTGAAAACTGAAAAGTGAGACCACTGTCCTTTTTTCCCAGAGGACTTGAAAATTCTAAATACAAGTCTTTACCCATAGAAAGGATATCTTTTCATATTTAAAAGAAAAATAATTAGCTGTCTCTTAATTACTCTTTTTTAAAAGCTAAGCTTTCTGATCTCATTTCCAGATACAAAATGTACTTAGTATAAATAAAACTGTTGGATTGTAAACATGAAAATACTTCGGTTTTTCTTTTCTATATTAGGCACATGTGTGAAGAGGGAAGTACTGTATTTGAATGTAAGGCTCTGTGAATCTTCTTTGCTTTTAGGGTTACTGAAAATTTAACACACTTCCATTGTGAAGATTTTAGCACTTCTAAATGTGTGATAATTCTTTTAACTATGCAGCCTTTTTCAATTAATTCTTTTAATCAATGTGAAATATTCTACACTTAATATAAACCTCTCTGTGTTATATACTCTGCACACATAAATGCTCCAACTCAAGATCCTGAACAAAACAACACAGAAGATTTGGGAGTGGGAAGGCAGGTGTGTCAGACTGTGGGGCTCTTGGCAAAAGATCCAAAATAAGTACCCTTCAACGAGACATGATTGTGAAGACAAAATAACACAGAGACACAATCACCTGGGAGATGAAGCCATGAAAAACTATAGCAGTGAGGGTGAGAATTTAGCCATGAATTATTCATGATGAGTAATGTCTTTATAACTTAAAATTAAACACCCCAATCTACCTACTATCTCCTTAGAAACAGTCAAAATGGAAAAGCATACTTACTTTCTTGAAATTATTTTTAGATTTAAAAACCAAAAAAACATAAAGGAGGGTACAAGCAATCTGTGCATGTCTTTGCACTTGAAACAAATTGCTCTTTGTGACCATAGTTCATAATACTGTACTGCATATTTGAAAGTTTCTAATAAATCTTAAAGGTTCTCATCATAAGAAAAAAATGGGAACTATATGTGGTGACTGTTAATTCAACTTATTGTGGTGGTCATTTTTAAATATATACAAATATTATGTTGTACATCCGAAACTAACATAATGTTACATGTCAATTATACTCCATGTTTTAAAATTTTTTCTCATTGTACCTCATTTGAAAAATCAAAGTATAAAATCTTTTCTGTTCCACAAGATAAAATCATTATCAAGATACTCTACTTAAATGCATGTCAACCAGCTTCAAGGAACCATAAATAAAATGTTTTCTCATGTTGGCATTTGTGTGCTAAGGTTAAATGATATTGGTCTCCTCATTGTAAGCTTGAGCTCACAGGAGGAGACAAAGGAGACAAAGAGAGAGAAGTAACTAACTAGCTAACTTCAGGGCAAATAAAAATCATTGCAGACTAAACCCAGCATTATGGCAAGCATCACAACTCTTCTCCCATAAATCAAAGAGTAGATAGCAATCATCTGTCCCCACCTTTGAATTTCATATTAATCTGCCTGTGATTTAAATCAGACATGATGTTTATATTTGCTCTTTTTCAATCATTTCTAAAATGATAATGTTTCAAATGAATTCTAAAAATTTTTCAAGGAACATCCTTAGCTAACTGGGCTCAACAGACTTTTTTTCAATACTGGAAGTACATTAACCAGCCAAATGCAGATCCAGTGAGAATGCTGATCTGAAGAATAACTGCTGTACATCACGAAAAAAAAAAAATGTAAATGTATCTCTTCCAGGGAGCTGTCATTTAAGAAAGGAGATACTGTCTACATCCTCAGGAAAATTGATCAGAACTGGTATGAGGGAGAGCATCACGGGAGAGTGGGCATTTTCCCAATCTCATATGTAGAGGTAAGCCCTTCCCCTTCTCCCCCTACGTGATTGTTGTTTCTAGAGTCACCATGGGTCAAGAATAGATAACTGCTTTGCAAATAAGTTCATCTGTACCATTGTTCTAGACTCCACAGTTATGAGTTAATATGATATTTGTTTTTCTCTTTCTTACCTCACTCTGTATGACCATCTCTAGGACCATCCATGTCTCCACAAATGACCCAATTTCATTCATTTTTATGGCTGAGTAATATTCCATTATATATATATGCACCACATCTTTATCCATCCCTCTGCTGATGGGACATTTAAGTTGTTTCCATGTCCTGCTATTGTAAATAGTATTGCTATGAATGTTAGGGTGCACGTATCCTTTTGAATTATGGTTTTCTCTGTGGTATGGAGATATGGTATATCTCCAGGAGCAGGATTACTGGGTCATATGTTAGTTCTATGTTTCATTTTTGAAGGCACCTCCATACTGTTTTCCATAGGGGCTGTATCAGTTTACACTGCCCCCAAGGAGGGGTGGGGAGTGGCGTGGGAAGAACTGGGAAACTGGGATTGGCTCACATACACTGTTGATGTTATGTATAAAATACATAACTAATGAGAACTTACTCTACAGCACAGGGAACTCTACTTTGAGCTCTTGGGTGCCCTGAATGGGAAGGAGATCCAAAAGAGAGGGGATACATGTGCACATATAGCTGATTCATTTTGCCGTATGGCAGAAACTAACACAGCATCATAAAGCAATACACACCAATCAAAATTAATTTAAAAAGAAGACAAAGAATAAAGAGAACTGTTCTCCTTTGTAGAAACTCACACCTCCTGAAAAAGCACAGCCTGCAAGACCACCTCCCCCAGCCCAGCCTGGTGAAATCGGAGAAGCTGTCGCCAAATATAATTTCAGTGCTGACACCAACGTGGAGCTATCGCTGAGAAAGGTAAGCGGCTTTCTTCCTTGGTGCATTTGAAAGGCTGCATAGTTTCAAAACTAGGACAGGTCATGTTCTTCCTTAGACAATTTTTGCGTCTTCCTCATTTACTGCAAAGGACCCCGGTAAGGCTGCCCTGAGTCACTGCTACCTACCTCTCCCGTGTCCTTCCTGATGAGGCTGCTGTGGGATGCAAAGATTTGCCGAGAGACTAATTGTCTCCCAGGGGTGCCTCAGGCTAAATATCAGGAGCTGTACAAGGGAGAACATCAAAAGAAATTAGCACTTTAGTACACTTCAAAATATTGTTCTTCTGCTGCCTTGTTATTCAAAAGTTATATCAAATTCCAAATTTAAACTGGGTTTTGTGGCATTGGCTTGATCCTTCAGGTCGCAGAAATAGTGACTATAGAAGGTCCTAGCACTGTCAAAGCCAGGGGTTTTATGAAAAACGTTACTGACCACTATGGCATGGCCACCCACCTGTCAGAATGGATGCTGGTATTACACTGTCTTGATGCAGACCAGGTGGACGTGAGTCCTGGCCACAGCTATGCATTATCTAGGATGCTAGCTATGCCCCATCCCATTAGCTTTTACTCCTTTGTTACTATGCAGTGCATTAGATAAAAGAAGAAAAATGGTGTGCTATCCACCTTCATCCCTCCCAGAGGGTGCTTTCTGGACCCCTTTTCAGACACACCGTCACCCCAACCTCTGGTGCACTTTCTGAGGTTCTGCCCACTGAAGCTCATCCCCTTGAATCTATCAGTGATCAGATGATGGTCTTGTCATCGACACACTGCAGGTTAAACTACTGTGCTTTTTGAAATAACTCACACATGACATTTCCCACAGGACCAATCTGAACATGTGTAAAGCCCAAGTATCCTCAGGAAAGCTTCTAATACATGGCTGATTACACTGTATATATGTTGATAAGCTATAATTTAGGAGAGCTCTGGAGGCTTTAGTTGCATTTTCCTAACGAAAACAAAATGCTCAAAGTATTAAGACTTTCCCAGATGGAAAACTATTATTAAAAAACACAAACAATTATAACTTTTTATGTTATCACAGGTCTATTTCTAACGCATTTTCCTACTATTCATTACAGGGAGATAGAATTATTCTTCTTAAAAGAGTTGATCAAAACTGGTATGAAGGTAAAATTCCAGGAACCAACAGACAAGGCATCTTCCCTGTTTCCTATGTAGAAGTTGTCAAGAAGAATACAACCAAAGGTGCTGAGGACTATCCTGAACTTCCAATACCCCACAGCTATTCTAGTGATAGAATCCACAGCTTAAGTTCAAATAAGGTAAGAAGACATTCTAGCATATTAGTATAATACTCGGGAGTTCGGAGTAAGATACATATTAGGTACATATTAGGTACCTAATTTGGTACATATTAGGGCATTGGACTACAACATCGTATCTATGGCAAAATGAAAGATTTACATGTTGTGTTTCTAAGGTGTGAGTGCCACGTCAAGTCAGTGTAATTTAGTTTCTCTTATGGGTACTTGCATAATGGTTTAAGCTACACAAAGGGAAACAACATAAAGAATCTACTATCTTAAGAGAAGCATTTTCTTTTAGAGGGCTATGGCTGTGCATTTTATTTATTCCACTTTTTTTTGAAGACTGGGTTTATGAGAAATTACTCTCAATCCTTTAGCATTGGAGACTGAAACAGTTTAGTACTTGCTAATTTTGTTTGACTGGTGACAAAATTTTCTACAATCTTCTTTAGTACATTTGCTTCACTATCAGAGCTCAGCATTTAGATAGCAACATCCTTCCTTCAGTAGTTCCTACTGATAAAAAGAAAAAAAAATCTTCATGTATGTGTTAAATATCTGTCTTATCTAGCATTCAGTCATCTTAAAAGAACTACCAGATAAATTTCAAAGTGACCGCCCTTTCAAATAAAAGGTTATAAGAAAGAATCAGTGTATCTACAAAGCCTTATTTAAAATTTAAGAAATTTTCCCATGAAGTCTTAATAAATATTGGTAGCGTAGATCACAATGTTTTGATCTTTGTTGTGAATATGATTTAAATGTGTTTTCAATTTCCTAGGTTTTTCTTAGGATATCATATTTTACATTTCATAGGTAGAGATGTGTACAAATTTCACTAATGACTAATTAGTGTTTTATTCTCACTGCTGGGGAAAAATACATTAAAAAGCTTATGTCCTTAAATTTAAAAAAATATTTAACAGTTCACCAACCGGAATCTATACTATGATGTCACTGGCTAAATGAAGGAAACTCCTTAATAGTTTTGAACTGAATCATTTTCAGAAAAAAAAAAAAAACAAACTGTAATGTACTTCTAAACCATGACACCCAAAACAAACTAAATGTTAAATATCCTATTTTCTAACTGATCTTTGTAAATAGAGAAGGGAATTCACTATGATTTATGAATCACTCTTGGACATACTCTGATCACATTTCTTTAGACATATTATCTTTATTTAGGAGAGGTTCAAATGTAAGTTAGTACTATTTCTGATATTTCTGCTTTTAGTAAAGTAGAATCCAATTCTAACGCTTTTAGAAGATAAGATAATTATATGATGCTTGTACTACAGGTATATTTTTTTGTGATACCGGTATCTCAGGGCACTCGATTTAACTTTCAGTAGAAGCAAGCCCATGGTCAGGCTAAGCACTTTGAAACCGTTAACACGTGTATTAGTGACTGTGGTAATGGCACATTGCAGTAGCCATAGTAACAGGCCGTAACGGTGGCAATAATGGTGTAGTGGTAGTCATGACAATAATGGAATTTAAAGACCTTTCTTCCTCAGCCACATCATATTCCTGGCACGAAAAGGTGCTATGTAGCCTTTAATCTTGAATCTTCTATAAGGATGCTCATAAATGTTTTGTGACGCTTTGTCTCGTTTATCCCACCCCATGGTGATGTGACATCACATTTCCTTTTAAAAAAAAAAAAAAATCTAGATAAATTCTATTAAACCCCATTCCTCTTATAGGATAGAATTCAAAATTAAGTGCAGAATGCACTGTGCGCTGATCCATACTAAGGCCCAAGGACCAAGAGTGCTGAGTGCACCAGTGACATGTCATTCAAAACAGTCAGCCAGAAAGTACAATCTCTCCTGAAGATGTTTTTCTTTCCACACCCCAATCGTCTACTTGGAAAGAGCCAAAGTAAAATGTCTTCCGCCAGCCTGTCTCAAATACTTCACATATGCAGCATGTAACATTCTTCCTAGTCCAAAAACAATATATAAATGTATTAGAATGTTCCTAGGCACACGTCAAGAACAACTTTTAATGAATAAAAATTCTGTTTTGTTCAGTACATCCAAAATGCAGTAGTAACATTAAGATATACAGAAGTTGTCTTTTTTTTTTTACTTCAGGAGATTGAGTTTCATAAATTAGACCTCCACTAGTTTACATAAAATGTCAAGCTTTTGAAAAAGAGAATGGAAGTCCTACTAGAGGTTTACTCCTGTTCACATCACATGCTCCCTTTCTGTATAAACATTTACTCTGGATTTTTTAAAACTTTGAAGTAGTAGTTATGCAAGTTCAGTCTCATTTTGATCATAAGTTTCTCTTCTTAAAAAAAATCTTTCTCAGAACTTATTCATTTAGAAATGTGTTAACATATAATGATGTAAAAATATTTTATGCCATATGTTATAATCACCTCGCAACCATAAGTGAGAAAATGATGAAAGTTCAAAAGATTTGGCACAGGAAGAACACTAAACAAATTCTGGGAATAAAAAAGGCTTAATTGTTGGTTTTCACTCTACATTAACATTATTCCAGAGTTATTTATATTAAATCAATATCTAGAAACCTATTTTGAAAGAAGTAGACTATTAAATCTCTAAATATTTTCCTGTCTTTATAATCTCTATGACAGCTTTACCTTGTCATTTGACATTTAATGGACCTTTTCCAAATGCTGGCATATACTTCAGATCAATCTTTAATTAATATGCTAAGGATTTTATGTATTTAAATTCAAAAACTAACAGCCAATCTACACCATAGCGTATTTTTTATATTCACCACCATGTCTTTTTGCATTTCTGTCTCTGTGTTTTGATGCATTATTTTTACTTTCATCTTTTCTGTAAATTCATAATCCCTGCTCATCTCTAAGCTGGCTTCCAGTGAACCAGGTCCCCCTCTCTTGCACAAAGCTTCACGTGACCCTGATAGCGACGCTCTCCAGGGAACCACCCCAGGGTGGCTGTCCTTGCCAGCCAAGGGTGCACTGGTAAATCCTTCAGCCCCAACGCCGCCTCATTTTCTGGACAAGTTCTTGGACGAATTAGAGAAGCTTGGTGCTTTAGCTTTACCAGCTGACCCAGCCAAACCAGATACCCCGGAGGAGATCAGCCTTGAGATTAAGGAGGATCCCTCCATCCTCCCTCCATGGCCGCGAGTACCCACACCTGCCAGAGGCCCCTCCTCTCAGCTGCCTTTGCTCCGCTCAGCTATGACTTCAGCTGTAGCCCGGCCTCCTGAGGCCACGATGCTTCAGGATTCTAGAAAGACACCTCCAAACCAGTCTGCAAATGTGACAAAAATGAGAGAGGGCTCTGCAGGCCCGGAGAAGGTACTGGAGGTCCTAGGTGATAAGTTTGTGACCGGCACACACCCTGGCATGGGTCCCTTGCCCCAAACCCTCCCTGTCATTGGAGAGGAAGATGAGGAAGTCTATGAGGGGGTCAGGGCAGGCACCCGAAGAGGGCCAGAATCTCAAGATCCAGATGCCCTGTGCTGTGGCCGTGATGGCACAGAGGTGACGTCACACCTACACATTGAAGAGGAGGAAGAGGAAAGACAAGCTGACTGCCTAAGATATCCAATAGCCACCCTCACAGGCCCTAGGACCCCTAAGGAAGACAGCAATGCAGCAAAAACCAGTGATGAGGTATTTTAGTGTTGCCTAATTCCTGAAGAACTAACCAGTCTTACTATAATTAGCTAGGACAGTTAATCATATTAATAAACATTAATCCTGACATTGTCTTAGAAGGTTTCCACGCAATAAACACAGCAAGGTGGAAGGATGCAATAAGGAAGCAATAAGGGCAAGGTGGAAGGATGGATGAAAAACATCAAATTTTACTAAGATGATGTACATATGTATTGTTATTCTGTTATTTATTACTGTAAATCCATGTTTAAACATGTTTATAGTCTTTCTAATTTTAATATTAATAATAATAGTTAATATTTGAGGTCTTACTGAGTTTCAAATAATTTTCTAAGAACAATACGTCTTTACTTTTCAAAACTCAATAGGGTGGGTAATATTATTATCATCCCCACTATACAGATGAGGAAATTGATACACACAGAGAGAGATTAATTCACCTCCAGAGTGCAAAAACTAAATACCATTTCTTTGATATAACAGCAGTCTGGAAAAGAAGGAAGGAAAAAAAGAGAAAGAAAGAAAAGAAAAATATATATATACACGCCAGTTCCCTTTCAATTCTCTCTGAAGACATAATTTTTTAAGTTGGTAACTACTTAAGAACTGGGTCCTCCATATTCACCTTACCAACAAAGAGCCTTGGGCAATGATTTTAATCAATAAAGAGAGAAATGCTCTAAATCTTTAAGCTTCTTGTAAGCTTCTCTCTTCTAAAAAAGACAAAAACAAAACTTGATATCCCAAATATTTAATCTGTGAATTAGAAAAGCAACTGTGACTACTGGCAAATTTTAAAATTATGAAACCAAATCAATAAGTCGTATTCTGCTACTAAGCAAGTCACTTTCTCCCATGGCTCCTCTATTTAGAAATCTTTTTAAATGACAATCTTTTTTTTTTTCCTGTGCATTTCATTTATTTGAAACATTTTTCCATCATGAAATTCATTTTTACAACCTCATTTTAAGGAAAACCTTAATTTCCTATTAAGACCTTACCAATAACAAATGTAGAGGTATTTGGTCTATATGGGGTATTCTTGGGATTAAACGATGGTAAGTGTCCATTAGGTCACTGGACAGCCACAAAACCCTTGAGTCTCGGCAGTTTCCCAACCAGATGAGAAAATGTCATCTGGACAAAGAACCCAGCCATGCCTGCATTTGTATAAAATAAACAAACTTTTAGTAATAGAGATCATTCATTCATTGCAGTAAATCAAAAATATTTCTAAGTCACTTACTTAAGTAACTTATTTTCCCTTCAATTTAATCAGTTTTAAGATGTGATTAGATATGTGGCTTGGTTCCCAAGGACTGCTGCTGCAGGCTGCAGGCAGCAGCAGATATTCAGGAAGGGGGTGCTGAGTTTACAGCCAGTTCCCAACAAGCACACACAGGCACAGACAGAGGTCCTATTTGCCTAGCTTTGTAACAAACCTACTCTTCATAAATTGCGATCTACTTCACAAGCAAGTTACAGACAGTCATTGCAGGGTTTTACATTTTTTCCCTTCATGGTCAGAAGGCCCCACATCACAAATACCTTATAAAATTGTAGACTGTGGGAATTCTGATCTCCAGCCCCTCGTGTCAGAAAAATGAAACTGATCAAACCCACTGGGAATTTTGAATCAAATTCAGAAGTTAATGCTTTCAAAGCAAGAAGTTGTCATAAATCTCACACACCCCGGGTATGTAGTAACTTTAAAAATATCTAGGTATGGAGGGGTGGGTATTCTCTAAAAGGCATGTAACCGCATTCTGGACACAAGCATAATTTCATCTTGTCTTTCCTCAATATTTAAGCCATCTTCATTCTCTTCGGGACATCGAACGTCTACATCTTTCCCCAGCTGTCTGCTTTCCTCCCCTCCCTTCCATGCCTCCTCGGCCACTGTCTCTGACCTGGTCCCCACACTCTCTCAGCCTACCCAGCCCTACTCACCTCCGCTCCTCCCTAAATACTCTTACCAACAGGAGATAAGTTCACCACAATTAAAGGTAACTGCATCTTGAGTGTGGTTTATTGCATGTCTTTCAATGAACTTCATTAATTAAATGTATGTCTTTAGATTCATGTCATCTGACAAGATCTAAAAAGTCATTCAATGTTGGTTGCTAACTTTTAACATCATTAGCATGGCCTCTGTCTGAAAATTTGAAAAGCTATATTTGCACAGCAGCTATACTTAAGAGTGAGGAGAAAAACAGGCTAAACTTTGTATAGTAATAAAATGTGATCATTAGACTTTTTTTTTAGGTTGAGGATCAGCAGGAGCTGATCAGGTGTCAGCTATGCGCCTGTATCTTCTGTCACTTCTTAGTGGGCTCGTTGCCTCCCAAGTTTCCCAACTAATCAGCAGGTTCAGCAGAGCCTGAGGGTTGGATGATCTTCGACACTGACTGTCTTGAGCCTTGCTCTTCCACAAAATTGCAGGAAACTAATGAGGACGTGGGAAGGAGGCTTCTTTTGTAGCAGTTAACAAAGCATCCATCTCTGAGACTTGCAGGCTGGCGGGCGGCTCTGCCGGTGTTTAACTCCCTCTTAGGATACCATGATAAAAGATTTTTAACACAATTAATGACCGACCTCGGAAAGACATTTAATGAGAACCACAGCATGAAATCAACCCATCACAGAAAAGTTTAACTTCTGTGTTCAGAACCATCCTCAAAACCTTTTCCCTTACACAAAAGGACTTCAGATACTGACTCATCCTCGCACGTAATCTTCTCCACTTGGAATGAGAGCCTCTTCAGATAAGTAAAAAATGAAACAAAATGAAGGCTCTGGTAGGGTCATGTTTTTGAACTGTTAAGAGAAAGCACCAACACCTGAGAAATGCCATTTATGCAATCTTCCAAACCCCAGTCACCAAATCAATCCACCAAAATCGTCCATCTACGTGAATTTTATCTTACTTAGAAAAGGAATCTTTGGGGGGGAAACATAATATGTTTTAAAGACTAATTGCTCTTTGCCCTTTGAGGTTTTATCTTAGCAGGAAATAATTAGGAAATTTTTAAAATAATAATAATTCTTTAGATAAGGTCTAAGACTAAGAATTTGCCTTGTGTGTGTGTGTGTGTGTGTGGTTTTCTTTTAGAGCCAAAATATTTATTCCTTGCCTTTCCCTACCTGTTCTTCAGCCTTTATGATTAGCGAATAAGTGGGCAAGTTAACTTGAGAATTGGAGTTCTCTAATTTAAAGAGATGGAACACTCACCCTTGTAGTGTCAAGGAAAAAACCAGAATTTAAACAGGTTTATTCTCCTGCAAGAACCAAGCTCATCTCATACATTCTTTATGTCTCAGTTCATAGAATGATATGAGACCATTGAGATACTCATAGTAACTATGTTTTCAAAGAATACTTAAATAATTAATTCCAGAAAAATTAAGTTATTTTTCTTTTATCTCATATTTGAGAGCATATGTTAATTTTAATCCCCTATTGAGTTTTTTGAGGCTCTTATAAGTCAATTTTTTTATTCATAGAAAGAATACAAATCAACTGAATTTATGCTTGTAAGTGTAGATACAAATTGAACCAACTACAAATTTTAGACCACTATTATGGTTTAATCCACATCTGACAAAGTAAAAATTGATGTGAATCCTTTAAGAAGGCTTCCTAGTTCTCTTGTTTCAAGAATGTTGAAAATTATGCTCGTTACAAAGAAGAAAAGTAACCTAGCACTAAAAGCAAAGAGAAAATAAAATTGCAATAATGTTTTAGTAGGCATAGTGTAGTATGCATGAAATCATTATTACATTTTTATTAACATTCATCAACCACTATTTTACCTAACCCATATTAATTTAATGCAGTTTTATTCTTCTAAAGTATTTTCTGAGATAATATAAGTCTGTCACATGCAATGCAAAATCATTTGTAAAAGTTGCCACCACTTTATAGATGACAGAAGACTGAAATGTAAATATAAATTATGATTTTGATATATAAATCAGAATCCAACATTTTCTCTAGTCTTTGAGCATCTTTTTGAAAATAATATTTTTTTGCAAAAAAGAATTATTATAATCCTCAGCTTTGATGTAAGTTGAACTTCCAATTCTATGTAAAACTCTTTTGTAAAAATTCATGTAGCCCATGGATTCAAACTGCAGTGGAAGTGCTTTGTAAAGAGATAGAAAGACTCTTCATTTTTTTTTTCCCAAGAAACTCAGTTATTGCAGTACCATAAAGAAGTCTCCTCACCCTAAAGCCATCCTAGCAGAAGGTGATCCCCTTGGACACAGTTTCCAACATGAAATTAAGCCCTGATTCCTCCTAATATGTTCAGATGATCTTTCCAGCTGTTTATCCACATCATTCCAGTGCTACTTTTTTTTTTTCTATGACTCTTGATGTTTATAGAAACCTCATATTAGTCAAGATTAGAGCAGCTGCAGTGCCAGAAAACTCAAAATAATTAGGTAGAAGTATATATGTCTTATGCATAAATGGAGGGCATCTAGGATTGGAATGTTGCTCCACATTGATCAGGAGATTCCATTTTATTTCTGCAAATCACCATGCTCAGTGAAAAGCTTCCAGTTGTTGGTCCAAAGTGGCTGCAGCAGCTCCAACAGTCCCTTCCTCAAACCAGCTAGCAGGAAGGAGAAAAGAGGAGGGGAGCTTATACCTTCTTTCTTGAAGGACATTTGCTGGTAATTGCACAGATCCCATCTGTCAGAACTTGTCACATGAGCACATCTAGATACAAGGAAGGCTGGAAAATAGACTTTATTCTGAATGGCCATGTGCCTACCTGACATTCAGGATTCCATTACTGGGATGACAAAGAAGAGAATGGATGCTGGATAATGTGAAGCATTCTCTGCTCCAAGACTTAAAGAAAAGTACCTGATGCATTTCATCCCCAGAGACTGAAGATAGGGGGCCAATCATTACTAATTATTATGAAATTTGAGAAAACCACATGCTTTTATTTAAAAGTCCTTTAGTCCTGCTAAAATTCCCATAGTATAGTATGTGTTAATCACTCAGTCATATCCAACTCTTGTGATCCCATGGGCTGCAGCCCTCCAGGCTCTTCTGTCTATGGAATTCTCCAGGAAAGAATCCTGGAGTGTGTTGCCATTCTCTTCTCCAGGGAAGCTCTCCAAGGCATCTTTCCAACCCAGGGATCAAACCCTGGTCTCTTGCATTGTGGGCAATTCTTTACCATCTGAGCCAACAGGGAAGCCCAAAGTTCCCATAAGCCAAATCAAATACTAGACAACACACTGCTAGGTTCAGTCCATGAATGGACAGAAAATCAGACAAGCACACAAGAAAGGTTAGCTTTTTCACTGTTGTATTAAAAAAAATGTTACTTTGAAGGAACATCAAAACAGTCACAAGGTGTTTGGCAATAGAAGAGTATTCTGAATTTAATTATATTTCACCATTTCCTCCAGAAAAGCCATATTTTCTTTGTATGTGTCTTACTAGAAAATTTGCCTTTGACAAATGATTGACACCATCTATGAAATCTGATGGATATTAAGTGAAATGTCCCTGGATCTTACCTTGGATCTATTCAAACAAACACATAGAAAACAGGTCAGATCTGAGAGTCTCTTGAAACCAATTGTTAAGCATTTCAATAGACATAAACTTCTTGCAGGTGCTCTTAGCCATGCACATGGCATTCAGACATCTTCCCTACACCCATTTCCCTCCATAAATGTCACTCTGCTCTGCCCATGAGTTCCTTGTTAAGGCAGCAACTGATGCTTGTGCAGTGAAAACTCTGGGCCTCCAGGCGAGCTGCCTGCAGACTGTTAACCTTCTGGCTCTGTTATCCGGGAGTTTGGCATGCTGTGTGTGCATGGGGGGCACAAAAAAGAAACCAGAAAGCTCCTCTGAAGGCTGGATAATGAAGACAAGAACTAATCAACTTCTTATGGCTTTTCCAGGCTGATTTTAAAAGCGAGCTATTTGTCCTGGGTAAGCCTCCGCGTAGCCCAGTGATGTCCAGGAGGACCTCCGGCTCCCCTGTCAGAGGGCTCGGCGGTCCCCACAGGGTAGGGTCAGAACGCCCCGTCTTGAGCCAGGCTCCCAGCCACCCCTCCGCCCTCGGTGGGCTGGCTCTTCCTTAGTTGTCATTGCTGTGCTTTGCCAGGGAAGTAGGACTGGACGTACCCTTGAAAGGAGATGATCTATTGATGATGAACAGCTACGAAGTCAGATCAACACGGAAATCCTATCCTGCACCTGTAGGCAATGTGCTTCTCTTTTATGTGTGTGTGCAAGCCTTCCAAAAGCCAAAAAGACATGTCCCAATTCTCTGTACACAAAAGGGCGTGGTACATGCCTCCATCTCGTGTAAATCACTGCTCTTCCATCACTACTTTTAGTGCAAAGAATAAAGCTGCTGCCAATCACATACTGAACTTACACCCTTCCAGGCATGTTTGCTTCTGGGTTGTTCAGTTTACTGGGATTTCCTTTAATCCATGATCCTTGTTGTAAAGTATCTTCTTGCTCTGCTGGCATGTGCTGAATTCACTTCACGACCCTTTCAAGCCAACGCTGCTTCTCTGGGCTCCAGGGTCTCCCAGGCTCTTGAGAGCTTTGAATGAACTTAAAGGTCAGATTACGTTCCCTTTGACTACTTAGTTCTGTAGCATCAACAGCCCTTGAAAATAAACTGATTCTACCTGGTGCCATCAGTTCTGAGAATGTCAGAGGAGGAGTTTGAGAATTTTCATCTCTGCATAAGTCAGTCCTTTCCCATTTCTCTTTTGATGGATGCTGGTTCAATCTCACATGTTTCATCACATGATGAAGTTGTGGTTCTGCAGGCTTTTAAGGGCTTGATGGCAAAGATTTCCTTTTCTGTTTTTTAGAAATATAGATACTTCTCTGTGTTTAGGCCATTTTTGTGCTTTTTTGCTTTGCATAATAAGTCCTGATTTTGCTTCTGAGGCAGAGATTTGTTGTTGCCATAGAGAATGAGGAATGTTGACTAGGAAAAAAGTCTCATGGAAGGGCTTTCCAGAGCCAAAACAAAAAGAAAACATTTTCCAAAATTAATACGGCCCATCCATAAACCTCCTTGGGTCAGTGAGATGGTATGCTTTGGGTCACCTTAACTTTTTTCTTTGCCAGATTTTTACATTATGTGCTTATATGTTCTACATGTTTGTATGAAACACAAATATTCTTTAGATTTATGAAAAATTGTGTTTTTGCAATTTAAAAATAAATATTAAAATAATTGTATAATGTAAGAAAGAAAAATACATCTATAAACATAAACATGGTACTGTTATTAAGAGAATTTCATCTAATTCTGCTTGGAAAGTACCACACCTAACATTTTCTGGGGGAAAAAAAAAAAGAACTCTAGAACAGCTTTTAGCTCTTTCCAAGATTTTTCCACATTAGTATTTAAAGTAATGGTCAATGTTTATGTAAGAATTATCTAATTTTAGGACAAACTTATTATCTGAACTAAAAAAGTATATATTTTACTGATACCAGAGATTCTAGGATATATCAAACCAGCTTTCTTATGAGCAGTGGTTTGTAGTTGGTTCTGGCTTTGAAATTAGTATGTGTTTAAAACCTGTCTCTCTTGTATCTGCTCTTGACATCCCTAAAAAAATAGCTACACTAGGAGAGAAAAAAAAGATTGCTACATTGTCAAGGAAAAAGCTAATATTTATGATTCTACAAAAATATCATGTTTCATTGAATTTTCTAATTTTTATTGTGCTCTTAAGACTCATTAAGGAAATATAAATACAACATAATTCTCACTTAAAATTTCCAGCACACTGACTGTCATCTGTTAACTTCCTTTAACAAAACTATCCTTTAAAACTCGCAGCTCATATGAGCTTCTTGAATGTCACTAATGTATCTGGTTCTGTATTTATCACAAAACCGCTAAGAAGTTATGAGTAATAGAAATGCCTGAGCAGATAGTGAAAATGCAAATGAACACAGGCCAAAAATACTGGTGGCTAAAGGCTGATCCTTTCTCAGAATTTAAAATCTGAGACAGGTCAGAAACACAGATGAATATCTATTCCACATCAGTCTGTGGTCTTTAAAATAGCCTTTCAAAATGACTCCAGGCTGAAGGAACTTGGTGAGAGCTGTCCAAGGGCATTAACACTTTTTAACATGTTGCTGTCATTATTCACCATTAGGCGGCAATAGAGTGCAGACACAGGTCTTTGCCTCAAGCTTTGCGCCCAGTTACAACATCAGGAGGGGAAAAGCAAAAGACAGTCTCCCACAATAGTTCAGTTGAGTATCCACACAGAACATAAACACTTGCCTAAAGGAAGAAATTAAGATGTGACTTTAATAAGACCACACTATCTATTCCATCATAGTCATCTTTAATCCAATATAGAGAGTCAAAATTATAATTCAGATCCTTCTTACCTGTCTGTGGTATTAAGAAATTTTCTTTGGGCTTTGGTTTACTGATCTGAAAAATGAAGTTTCATTATTGTTTTAAAAGTAATTGCTTTTATGTGACGGAGACACTTGGAAATTAACCAACATCAGTTGTCACAGCTCTCTGACAACTGAATGGGTAACAAGGGAAAGACATCTGTGGAAATGTGGATTCCTTTATGGATTCCCTAAGGGGGACATGACCTAAACCATCATCATGTCTGACTCCTGATTTAAGCAATAAGGAAACTGAGGTGCATATCAAAGGTCATACAGTTAGTCACTGCCAACACCAGAAAGACACAAGTGTGCCCTCACAAGTATCTATACTGCTCACTCCTCTGTTGACCAAATACTTTTAAAATAAATTATTTCAGTTGGTGTAACTGGTCATTTTTCCTCCAAACTGGTTCCCAAGTATCCATATTCACATGGAGAGGAGTCCTATCAAAGGTAACCTCAGAAAAATTCTAAAACTCTCTGTTATAATAGATACACAACTTCTCTGCTAATAAAAGCCATGATAAATCCTGGCCTGAGTATGTGAACAGTATAGAAAACCAGTGGTTCAGGAAAAAAAAAAAAAGTGGGGGTGGGTCCTTTCAAGGATATGAAGGAAGTATTGGGAAAGATTGGTTAAAAAACAAGGATGTTACTGGCTGACACACCCAGGAACACGAATTATTAAGACATAGAGGCCTCTGGAATTAAGGTAGCCGCTTGGTTCTTACAAAAGCCTGACTTTCATAATTAGCAAAGAGATGGTTCATTTAAATGATTTAGGAGATGAGTTGAATTAAAGAAATTAAACTAGTAGAACTATAATGACAATAATGGAAAAGTGCTATATGGGTTTTAATAAGTAAATTTTTTTTATATTAACAATATGATTTTAAAGTTGTATTCACCTTTTTACATAGGGAGCAATGAAATTAGACCAACCAGTTTTACCAAGCACTGATGCCATGATGTAGAAGTGAAACTTTTACTCAACTCAAAACTATTAGAATGGTTTAAAAGTGTGAAAATAGGCATGACATTTTTAGAGCACAATGAAATATATTTTACAAAACATTTTCTCTTAAAGCAAGAACATATACTATTTTCTTAATTATAAGTTTGTTATGCACTGCAAATGGCTCTATGATTTTGTGTGTGTGTGCAAATTAGTAGCTATCTTGGTATGAAATTTGAAATATGGCATTTTAGATGTTTTTAAGTTACATTTTTAAATGTAGTATTTTTGAGTAACTAATACAAGCATTTTCAATATCATGTGACTTGAATGCATAATCTTTGGCCTGAAATCTTACTCCTGGAAATGTGTTCTAAGGAATAGCTCAAAAGAAGAAAATATCTCTTTGTATAAAAATGTTTATAGCTTTGAAATATATGATAGTGAAAAAGGCAAGATCAATCTTAATTTCAAAAGCAAAAAAGAGAGAGAGATGACTAAGACAATCAAAAAGGATATATATACATATGTGAGGGAACATTATTCTGCAGTGATTTAAAATGAAAAAGAAGACTGAGAAAAGGAGACTGGAAATTATTACAAAATATAAATAGCAATTGATAAATACAAATATTATTTCTGCAGAAAAGTATATATATATATGATATATATATACATATGTATATATATATGTAATATATCATATATATATGACTGAATGAAAACTTGAAGAAATGTAGGCTTAAGAATGACTTAACTTTACCTCTTCGTTTAATTAAATTGATTTAGTCTTAATCAATCTTAAAATAGTATATTTATAATTTTAATAATAAATACATTGTTAGTTATTTTATATTTATGTACAGGCTAAGTATTATACTCTTCAGCCATACATGTGTCCAACAATTTTTATCCACTCTTTAATCTTACACTTATATATTCCATGCATAGACTGTTGAGTGAAATTTCTAAGAATACAGCTGGTAAATAGTAGTTTCCAATTACTATTAATTGAAAGCTTGAAGTTTTAGTAGTCTAGTAACAAGCACCTAGTCTTCTATGCTAGACAGACAGCTTGGATGGGAAGGAAGTGGATAAAGAATGCAGGAAGGGAGCAGCTTATAGACTCTTAGACTGAAAGAAACCCAAAGTCACCCTCCATTCTTGAACCAGTGGGGTTTGATGGACAGTTTGCAGGGGGGAATTCCCAGTCTCTCAGTTATCCATTTATAACTCCAGGATCCAGGTACTGATCCTGAAGTCTAATGTCAGGGATCTAAACTCTAGTCATCAATAAGGAATCACTTTTATAATTGCCATGCAATTTGTCATTCAGATTCTGATTTATCTCATTTTTACCATGTAGCCATCATTTATAAAAGAATGGTTTTGAAGTGTGTTGTGAATGAACTGTGATGCATTCCCCCCCCCGCCCCCGCAAAAGGTAACATTTAGACAGTTGGTATAAATGACATTGCGTTTCCATATTCAAGAAATGTGTTAACTTTCATTCATTGAAGTATTTATGTGGATATATGGGATTCAAAGGCTTGTCATTTCCAATATTATAAGTATCTATTACAGATACTGGTCTTGATGCTTAGTTTAAAAAGAAAGGAAACTCTTTTGAGAGTTCAGTGCACTGGGAATTTCTACCAGTATTTCTCTTCTCAGGTAAAATGTTATGTGTTACCTGGATATTGTTTGTTACATGCAATTTAAAACTCTCTGTTTTCTGTTTTTAAAAATGCATGTGTTTCCTCCACATTGAGAACAGAGAGTGTTAATTCAAATGTAGCATGGCATGTCTGCCTCTTGACATGTTCCTCTGTACCGTATGTGAAAATGTTGTCTGTGAAGGAAAAGTATATTAGAATGAATGTGGATACTTTGCCGTTAAGACTACATGTGGTTTATTTTTTGCTTGTTTGAGAAAACGCTGAAGAATAAGGTTGAATGAAGATGTCCAAACTCCCCAGTCTAGTTATTTGGTGTCTATGTTCTTGCCATGTTCCTGGCCTTTGAAAAATCAATGGGACTGAGCCCTGAGTCTTCCTTAAAGCTTGAGCAGACAAGATTGCAGATATGTTCAAACATTTGAACTTTGGTTATTTCTACTTAATTTAAAGCACCCTTCAAAATATTTTAATTATGAATCCTATAGAAACCCTTTATTTGGTTTTTCTTTTCTTCCTCTTGGTTTTTTACAACAGGAAATATTAAATGTCAAGAAAAGTGCCATGCCATTATCCAAATTATCTTTTAATTAGTACCAGTTTAAGCATTGATTACATTGAAAATCATTTCATTTCAGCCACAGCGTCCTGTGTTTACTCATGAAAACATTCAAGGTGGGGGGGAACCGTAAGTATTCTTCTTATCTTCTAAATTTGAGACTAACCTTGACCGGCATAATGGACCACTGATGTACCATAAGCGAGGATGGTACAACTTTGCACATGAAAGAGACCAGAGTAACTAACATGAGATAAGACCTCCCAGATTAAGAGTGATTGGAATAACTTCCATCTTTCACAACAGAGAACAGAAGCTACTTTTGAAAAAAATCCATGATTTTGCAAAGATTGATTTATGCACTAGAAAAACCTTCCAATGCTGCAGTGATTCCTAAGATTTATGAATCTGTCTCTCTCCTTGTGCTACTCAGCATGTAGATTCTAGTAACTGCAGCCTTAAGACACTGAAAATGTTCTAACATTGTTTTTACACATATTTGAAAAGCAAGAGAATGTCAAAGTAGACCTACAGTGATAAGTTAGTGACATAATTACAAAGTTCCAGAATGTTGGAAATGTCATGCATTGTCAGTTACGTGATGTTTACTACCCAGAGGGCCAGGAAAATGCCTGTTAACACTTTCTTTCAAATCCCCACCTCCTTTCTGATACTAAGTCAAATCAAACCTGAAGGTGTCACATGCTGTCTTTAAGGTTGCCTTTCTGCTCCATTTTGCCCAAGAGAGACATTCAGAGGTTATCCACTTCCTGTTGGCTCTTGCCTCTGAGTCAGGAGTGAGCCGGCTGGGAAGGAGCATTTACAGGACTAAACCTTGTCGGGCTGACCTGAGTCCGCACACACAGTGCGCCCCCTGCCGGCTGGCCAAGCTCCATTCCCCAGTTCAGTTCAGGCGCTCAGTCCGACTTTGACCCCATGGACTTCATGCCAGGCTGGAGCACAGCAAACCAGCAGAGCCTCGTGACCTCCCAGCCATCAGTCCCTCCTCACTGCTCACATATCTGGTGTTTAGCGAAAAGCTCAGGCCTCAGAAACCATCTCTCAAACCCATCATTGGGTACAGCTAGAAAGAAATTTTTGTTAATGAAGAGGTTTGGAGGAACAGATCATTTAAAATTTCATTTAGTTTGGAAAAAAAGTTTATAACTCATAATTCTAAAGGTTGACTTTGTGTTCTTTTTTACACAGTTGACTATGAGATGAATCACAGAGAATAAATCCAAGACTGATTAGGTTTACTGCACTGCATCATCAATGCATTGTATTAGCAGCTTTTAATCAACTTAGGAATTAGGATATAGGTGATGTTACATTTTCATGTCATATGGAGTTAATACTCACACGTGTTTATGAGCTCACAGGTGGGAGGCACATTTTCGGTGCCCTGCTTTGAACATTATAAAAGTTCTTTATTAAGTTTCTATTTGATTACAATGCCAAGGATAGGTTGTTGTTCAGTCGCTCAGTGGTGTCCGACTGTTTGCAACCCCATGGACTGCAGGGTGTCACTTAATCTCTCTCATTTAAGAAATAGGTTTTGATTGAAAATAGGAACAAAATGTTATCATGTCACTCCAATTCAGAAGTATGGTTAAAATATGTTACAGAAAGAGCTGCAAGTTATAGACAGAGTTTCATGATTGGCCGACCATTTCCTGTTTTAAAGACAAATTTCTTTTTGAGGCATCCTGACCCCACCACCATCGTTCATCTCACCAACACATCCTTCAAAATAGCATTTTTTTTTTTAATTGTAATTCGACTGCATTTCCTGTCGTGCAACACTGATTTTGAAGCCAACAGAGGCAGGAGGATTTCTGAAAGGTTTGTTTATGTTTCCATGAAACTTCCAATTTTCTTCGCTTTTTTTTTTTTTTTTTTGGTGGTCTAATTAAACCAGAATGGTAAGTAAACTTTGACAAGCACACTGGTTTTCATCATGTTAAAGTGAAGGAGGAGTTCGTGCCAGTTTTTTTTTTTTTCACTCTAGGGACCTTGAGATTCTTCAAGCAGCTGGGATTTATGGCCTTAAATAGGCCTATTTCTGAGAGTGGTTGGAGATGGGCCTGGGTGAAGGCTGAAGGCTGAAGAGCTTAGAGATCTAGCATTTCCCAAAGTGAGAGATGCAATGTATATCCATAGATTTAGCAGCCCAGGAATGCCTTTCTCTCTCAAATGTGAGACCGGAAAAGGAACGGCAGTGAAACTAACTTCCCCCAGGGATGGACAAAAGATACCATTCCTTCACCTGAGCATCTTCAAATCGAACAACAAAATAATCTGACTCCTCCAATCAGGGCTCACCCCATGCAAACATCCAAATTAAGGAATGTTGGTACTCAAGACCTCCCTGTCTATTTTGCCATTGCTCTAGGATTTAGGCTATCTTTCTTAGCCCTTCCCCACAACCAGAATCCTTTCTCCATAGAAGACCTCAAAACCCCAAGTGGCTAATAAGGTTTACCTGGAGAAAAAAATGTTAACAGGGGAAGAAATCTCTAACAGTGGAATTTCAGGCTTTGCTCTCAGGCTAGAGAAGATAATGTTTTCTAGTTCAGGCTGTTAGACACCACATCTTATCAGGTCTTTCCCCAGTACACCCTCCCCCAGTCCAGCTTTATCCAGACTCATTCCTTCCCCAGTCGGAAAAAGTTCAGGGAAGCCAATACAGCCTGTCTCTGATTTGTCACATGACATTTGAGTTCAGGTGAGAGAATAGTTTTGTTCTACCAAAGGATGATTCTCTTGACTAAAGTAATCAAAATAAATCATTCTTGTTCCTGAGCAATATCCAATATTATCAACCTTTTAAAGTTAGCTTGAAAAAATCCAAAGTGCCATGAAATGTGGTTTTTATTTCCTACTTTGGCAAAATTACATTAACTGTTAAGAAGAACAGCAGAAAAAATTCATTAAAAAAAAATCCCCCTCACAATACTGGTATTATTTTAGTAGTAATATGACATTTTCATGTTAACTGCATATCAAATGCGTCCTGACCCTCTAAACTGCTAGAATTGGTATCCTTCCAAAATGCCAGTCCATATTAGTATGCATGCTATTTTATTACCCAAAATTCTCTGAGTTTATTACTGATTGATGCCACCAAAATATATGCTCTCAAAGAATTCAAAGAAAGAAAGAAAAGTGGCAGCATTCTATCAGTAATACTTTTACATACAGTTGTTTCAAGAGAGAGTTTTTACATTAAGAACAACTTTTCTAGGACCCATTTTAAAAAAGAACTTATGTCTCTAAATCTACTGCCTGAGACAACCACTTACACTGATGCAAACTATGAAATTAAACTATTTTAAAGACTTCCTCCCAGTAAAAAAAAAAAAAAAAACTTCTCTTTTATAGTAATTTCCACATAGCAATATAAAAGCTTTACCTGAGACATTTTGTACATCTTGATTTAGAATCATTTGAAAATTCCACTTGCAAGTTGCAGTTCCTTGCTCCTGAATATGACTAGTTAAAACTATAATTCCTTCTTGTTTTATATAGCTGAAAAGTACACATACCACTTCTATTATATTCTGTATTATTATTTAATGTCCAAATTATCACTATCTATGAATGTGCAATTGAAGTGCAGGTCAAATTTATAAATGTTAAAATGTTTTAATACAACTCATGGATAGAATCTTCCATAAATTTTCCTCATTGTGAGTTCTGAGATGCTGTTAGAGTGGTCTAATTCTTATGAAAGCTTAACTACCTCTACTTACTTTACAATCTTACCAAAGACTTATACTACCCTAATTAATATGTCAAGGATAGGTTCAAAGTAAAATAAATATTATATTCTTTCGGTAGTTTCATAGAGGTGCAAAAAAAATTTTTAACACATGCATTTGTCTTGTTTAAGGTTTCAGGCTCTGTATAACTATACTCCTAGGAATGAAGATGAGCTGGAGCTCAGAGAAAGTGATGTCATTGATGTGATGGAAAAATGTGATGATGGATGGTTTGTGGGTATGTGTACATTTCCTTTCAGGCATTTGGCCATTTTATAATTTGCTTATGTTTGCTCCCGTGCATGGTTGGAGGTGATAGTCAAGCTTTCTTGGATTTCCTAATGCCTTTGATCTTTCATACGTCCATATGCATTAATGTAATCCTAGGGCAACTGCATTTTGAATACAGTTTAGTATTACTGCTTCAGGTATATGTGGTTTCCTGCTGGTTTTATTTCCAAGTCAACTGAAAGAAGAAAATTTCTCTAAATAGCACCAACCAGTAAAGGCTGAGATCTGAGAACAACAATGAGCTGTCCCTTAGACGAGAAACACGAATGTTCTATTCAGCAGAGAATGCTGGTCATCAGCAGTGAGGGTCTACTCTGAGAAAAGAGATGAAATGAACAACTCATGCATGACTAGGTCTGTTGGAGGTGCCCTTGGTTGTTGCTCAGTCACTCAGTCATGTCCGACTCTTTGCGACCCCGTGGACTACAGCACGCCAGGCTTCCCGGTCCTTCACTATCTCCCAGAGCTCGCTCAAACTCATGTCACTGAGTCGATGATGCCATCCAAGCATCTCATCCTCTGTCGTCCCCTTCTCCTCCTGTCCTCAATCTTTCCCCGCATCAGGGTCTTTTCCAATAAGTCAGCTCTTCACATTAGGTGGCCAAAGTATTGGAGCTTCAGCTTCACATCAGTCCTTCTGATGAAGACTCGGGGTTGATTTCCTTTAGGATTGACTGGTTTGATCTCCTTGTTGTCCAAGGGATTCTCAGGAGACTTCTCTAGCATCACAGTTCAAAAGCCATCGATTCTTAGGCACTCAGCCTTCTTTATCGCCCAACTCTCACAGCTACTGGAAAGACCTTAACTTTGACTAGAGGAACCTTTGTTGGCAAAGTGAGGTCTCTCCTTTTTAATACACTGTCTAGGTTTGTCATAGCTTTCTTAAGGTCCACTGATCCACCTTAGCTTCAATATGTGGTCCAAGTAGAGAGAAGTTCCATTCTTACCACATACAAAACAGCCCCATTCTTACCATCTTGAAAGAAAACTAGAGGTTTTCTGAGAAAATTTTTGTAGATAAGAGTATCATATACTAAGTCACAGAGGAAAGAGATGAAAAGGAAACAGATGTAGGAAGATGAAGGATACAACTGCTGGAGGTATGAAGGCTTTCTGTAGACAGGCCAGCTGTCGGGAAATAAAGGAACAAAGGCCACATTAGCAGCCACAAGCCTCTGCCTCTGTTTATATTAATTCTCCACTGAGAAGAAGAGTAAAATGGCTTACCTGCACAGGGATAAAGAAGATCAGTCATCAAACCAGAACAGTAAGCTCTAGAGGGTAAATGAGAAAGGGAAGTACAGAGACTGTGTTCACTCTATGTGAGCTGGAAAACCTAAGGAAGAATTTGATACACTTGCTCTTCCCAAAAGCTTCAAAAGAATTATGATATTTGAATCCAAAAGCTATCATCATGATGGTCCTTTATGCATTTGGTTTTACTCCTTATATTAGAAACATCCCCAGTGTTTGCCTGTGGTCTGCCTTTTTTTCTTTAGTGACTTAGTAAGTTGTTCAAATATTCTACATTTTGTGAAGGACCCTAGCAGGGCTATTTGTAAATGAATGCTGTGGTATTTAGCATGATCTATGAAATAACAAAACAGGGTGGTGATGGCATCCCTGATAAAGCCTTCGTGTTACACTGTGCTAAGGAGCCGTGACAGACCTCCTGCTCACAGAACCAAGCCTTGCTGTGGGCCTTTTCCAGTCCATCCTATCCCACGGCCAGCCCCATCTTTATTGAGAAGATTGTACCCACATGCATTTCCTCTTCCGCTCCTCACTCCTGTCTAGCAGCCTCAGTGATGGAGCCCCATCATACTCAAGTGTCCTTGTTCTTAAAAACCCACCTCCTCAGCAAGATTGTCTCTCCCCTCAGACCAAGAGGCTGAGCTTTTCTCTTTAGCCTGGTGTGATGGGAGCAGTTGGATGGCATCACTGACTCGATGGACATGAGTTTGAGCAAGCTCTGGGAGTTGGTGATGGACAGGGAAGCCTGGTGTGCTGTAGTCCATGGGATCGCAGAGAGTCTGACATGACTGAGCAACTGAACTGAACTCAATTAAACTGATGGGAGTGCAGTCTTTAAGCTTAAGAAGTGATGAAGACATCGGGCAGTAGAGATTAGACTGCTGACTTTGTTGTCCCATCCCTTCAATGAGTCTCTCTTCTTTTCCAAACTCTGAGGGCTTGCTCTCTTAGTGAGTTTTCAAGCCCACTTGAACTGATGAACTGATATCTCATGGTTGTTACCCCCCGCCCCATTTCATTTATCATTTCTGTTTTCAGGAACCTCTAGAAGAACCAAATTCTTTGGTACTTTTCCCGGAAACTATGTCAAGAGGCTGTGAATCACTCTCCTGGTTATTTATGCCGCATTTCAGCAGCACATCTGCATAACCTTGCCTGAGAGGCCCCGCAGGCCCTAACCCTAACCCTAACCCTAACCCCAACCCCAACCCTAACCCCAACCCCTAACCCTAACCCTAACCCTAACCCTAACCCTAACCCTCCTGCTGTAATGCCGCCCAGCTTCCAACAGGAGTCACCCACTATCACCATCTCCACCTGCCACCACACCACCAGCAACTGAACTGCCACGCCCTGGGGAAGATGGGCGGATTAGCCTCCACGTGAAAGTGCATATTCCTGCTTTCTGCTCTAAACTTGGAAAAGTGGATGTGTGGCATCAGAAAGAAAACCCTATGCTTAATAAGGGTTGAGCAGTTGAGGCAAAAAAATAAGTGTCTCAAGGAGGCTCCCTGGTCCACTTTGGAAGCTGTTCTCCCTTCAGGCAACCAGAAGATTGTCTCTTACTACTTGCTGTGGTTCACATTTTCACCTTCTTAGCTTGGCGGTATATTTTCCTTTCACGAGTTTGCCTAGTGTCCTGGTTTACACGATATGACAACTGTACTTCAACTATTGTTTGCCTGCACTTATTTGTTGTAAAATGCACAGTGATTACAAAATCTAAAGCAAGAGTAGGAAAGTTAATTCGAATGAGTGTGATTTTGTTGAATTGAATGTGAGTTTCCAATAGGAGTCTTTTCCTGCAGGTTTTCTTTTTGTACTTTTTAGAAGTGCAAACAGTAAGTGAATAAGAGCCTTTGGTAATAATCATGAGAATATAAGAGGTTTAGCTAGACTACAAAAAAAAAATAACTATTGTGTTGTAAAGTTGCATTGCTATTTTATATTAAAATGTAATAATCAGCATCATGAACAATGAGCTCTTAGTGTTTTATTTATCTGATAAAAGTTAAATAAAAGCAGTGTTAGTGACAGGGGCAACGAATTATTCTAACATAGACACTTGAAAATATGTGTAAGCAATATTCATAGGTAAGATTTCACTGTGTGTACACATACACATCTGAGATTGTATGAGAACAGACAATCCATATGCTATGTTGTACGTTTTATGGAAATGTAGAAGAATCTCACACATTATTTTATAGAAATAGAGTACTTTGGAAGCATCACAAGTATTAAGGTTGGTTTTAGTAAGGATTATGATCAATACAATTATTTTTACTATGATAATTATTTTTCTTCTCTGGAACTCAGAATCCTGGCTACATTTGAGGACAGGAATATGTTGAGCCTGATTTTCCTGGTGTGTGTAAACAATTTCCTCGGAATACATTAGGCACTTTTTAGAGACAATGTTAAATCATTCAGGTTATATTTTCTGCCCTGAAATAGAAACCTACGAGATGATATTGGGACCTGAAAGATTTAATGTGGTTAACAGTGCCTGAATTACGCATACCCCGAGAACTAGCTTTGTATTTCTTATGACTTTGCATAAGAACTATTCATATTTGGATCTTCAGCACCTTATAGATAAAACTTTTTACAGCATTTCTTCTGTGGACAGTGATTGATCTTTTCACAATGTACGTAGACTCTAGAATTTTGTACATACATTTGCTCTTTTTTTTGTACAGACTATTTAGTTGTTGAGAAGACAGGGGAATTTCCTAATTTGGTCTTTATCCTTCATTTAAACTAAGCTAAAACACCTTCAACAGATCATCCTTTACATCTCCCAGAAATCATTATTATGACTCGACAGTGCGATTCTGTAAGATAGCACTTAGCAAAAGTTTATGAATATAAGATTTTAGCAGCCAAACTAAAATGTATATAAACACTGATTATAGAGGAATTTCACTAGGAAGAAGGTAAAGAAACATCTTTGAGTAGCCTACCTTGATTATTGTCAAGTTCACAGCCAGCTTTATATTTTAAAGGCTTTGGGTTTGAAATTAGGTCAACTGCATGCAGCTTTGCTGACAAATGAATAATTACCTTTGATGCCATTTATGAGAGAAGACTTCAATATCTGTTGCCTGTCATACTTAAGAAAAATTAATGTTTCTACTCTCTGTATCTGATTTTAAAAGGAAAAATATTCATACCAAGCTTTTAGGTAATTGACTTCAAATTCTTACAAGCAAAGGTCATTGTGTTTTTCTTGAATAGACATCTAATAAATTTTGCTTGGACATATACTTCAGCTTTTCTTCTTGACATTTATCCTTACATGAATTGTGTACTTTATTCCAACCTGTTAGATAAACTCGGATAAAATGCATTTGCTCTGTGCTCTCTTGACACACAAATGGAGAAAAGATGCATTTGGATCAGCTCAGAGAAGAAATATTTTTTAAAACCATCACCAAAGCTCCTTTGGCTAAAGATTGTCCTTCAGCTAAAACAACACATTTTAAAATATTTCTGCCTCAAAAATAGCTATTTTTCTAAGGAGAAGTTAATTACAAGAAGTTGTAAGCACTTTACAAATTCAACTATCTTCAGTTCAACATCCTTGCCCCTTTATCACCATTGGCATGGCAAACTGTTAATACTCACAAGCGCTCAATGAATCTCAAACTAGGTGTTGCCATGGGGTGTCATTCCTTTACCTCAACAGATAGTAAGCAGCTAGCTCTCCCACTTGGATACTTTCTAATAAACTGGAGTCCTTTCAGGCTCTATGTGCTTCAGCCCTCTTCCAGATCTATCACTCACATACTCAGAAACACGGACGTTCCTCTGTTGGCAATTTAGTTATCAATGTTGTCTTATCATGTAGCTTCACCTCAACACCCACCCTGATCCCCTCTATTCCACTGGGCAGTTTCCCCCATGTATTAGCTTTCCACAAAGGTATGTTCCCATTGTAGGACGAATTATTTTTATTATTCTTTTAGTCCCTGGTTTTGTGAGGACATTTATGGGTAATTTAACCAGGTGAATCTGATCAAACACAGGATGCTGTTGGTGAACTTTCTGCAAGAGAATCTGCCAAATGATCAGCATGCTAAATATATAAATCTGGGATTATAAAACCACGTGCATCAAAATCCGGACTTCCTTGTCCCACTGGAGAATTTTATCATCTGTGATTCTCTGCAGAATCTGTTGAGATGCAGCAGCAATTCTGTCAAAGCCCAAGCTCAAGAATGCCTAAACAGGGACTTCCCTGGGGGTCCTGTGGTTCTTAACCAGTGATAGACATCTGCGCTTTCAGTGCAGGAGGCATGGGTTTGATCCCTGGTCGGGGATCCTGTATGCCACATGCGACAGGAGAAAAAAAAAAAAAAAGAATGAAAATAGTACAAAGAATCCCTAAACAGCTTTACATTTTGCCCAGACGTCTGACACAGCCATGCCAACACTGCTGTCAGATCCAGACTGGCCGTAACCAGCGTTCAGCCCTCCTGCTGTGCTTCCTCACTGTGGATGCCAGAACTCTGGGTCAAATGCTGAATTATTTTTTTGCTCCAAAACTGATGCTTAGTGACCTATTTTACTTAATTTTATGTCAATGCATGATCATCAACGAAATTCCTCATTTATGCCATTAATGGTTGCCTTGGTAGGTAGAATAGGATCCATTTTGTTGTGAAACCAACACAACAAGCCCCGTAGAGCACTGTCTCTACTCGTCAGCCTCAGTGGGCTGTGGACTCACACCCGTGTACCAACTGGCCAGCCGGGTCAGGGGAAGGAAAGCAGAAAGGGACCCTCTGAT
The DNA here is from genome assembly GCF_910594005.1 of Cervus elaphus. Lineage (NCBI taxonomy): Eukaryota > Metazoa > Chordata > Mammalia > Artiodactyla > Cervidae > Cervus > Cervus elaphus. The sequence goes on along the minus strand of NC_057846.1, from coordinate 23,673,611 downwards.
ATCTGCCAAATTTTAATCCCTCCTTTGCACAAAGGGGGTGGGGATGAATACAAATAGGCATGTCCACTTCTTATTTGATAAGAAGCAGGAAGAACCTGATAGAGGGTCTGTTTCCATGATGATCCACACTTGATCTCTGTGTGTAGGTGGTCAATTTGTGTGGCCTGATCATTTCTTCCTACTGTTTTCCTGATTTCAGCCACAAATGGATCAGATAAAATAAGCACTTTGTCAGCTTCCAAAAGCCTATTTACAGATTGAATTATTTCATCTTACTTTCCAGATTGTAGCCCTCCAATTATTGTTTATTAATTAGCAATAATGATTTCAAATTATTTACTCATCATGGATGATTGGGTTAGAGCACAAGTAGAGACCGGCATTAGTTGTAGAGAGTCTACAACAAGAAACTGTAATCTATGGCCTGTGGACCAAATTCAGCCTGCTGCCTGTGTCTATTTGGTCTGCAAGTTAAGCACGGTTTGTACAGATGAACATGGGCAATCGATCTGATGATAAGGAGCATTGACTTTGAGCCCCAATTGAGTCAAATGTTGTCTCCCCAGAAAAAGAATCCCTTTCTTTTCACTGGTAGGTCTATATTGGAGAACCTTTATCCTGTTATTATATTTGGATTTCATCAATTCAAAATTGGTAGAAATTAGTTTTCTCTCTGAAATGTAAATATGTACATAATATCCTCAATCTTGCCTCCTGACCCACAAAACCTGAAATACTTGCTCTCTGTCCCTTTATAGAAAAGAAAAAAAAAACCTGTGAACCCCTGATCTATTTGAATTGTCAGTCACAAACCTGGAAACCAACTAGAGAGAAAGGAATGCTGAATGTCTGCTATATACCAGACTGTCATTTACAAGCATTCTGTGTCTTTTATCCTCACAACAGATCTAAGAGGAAATCTTCTCTGTGCCCATTTTATAGATGAGGACACTGAGGCTATGAGAAGTTAATACAAAATATGCAATGAAAGCTGAATTCAGACTCTGGGGTCTATCTACCAAGCTTGTACTCCTTCTTCTGAGCCAGCTGAGCCTGGTGCTAAACACTTTTGATCAGATCATGTGCACTCAAGAGTCAAACAGCTACATCCACCCAGCTCCCTCCCTCTCTATCACTTCCCTCTCGCAAACTCTGCCATCATCAACAGCTAGCCACTCACAGCAGCATCAAGCTGTGCCCAAGACGACAAGAAAGAGGTGTCTGCTTTTGCCCACCACCATAGTGTTTCCCTGAGGAAAGCTAATTTGGGTTTCTAAAAGTACACAGTAACCAGTGAGGCTATAACTTCAATTACTGGCATGTCTCAGCTGAGCATGGGCCTGCCCGTGAGCTGTGATTCACGAAGGTCCTGAAGGCTGACAGTGAGTCACATCAGCAGCTGATGGTGCTCAGGGAGATGCTTAGTACTGTGAGGCCATTTGGAGAAGAGCAAGGCCAGCATGCTCTAAGAACATGGTGTGCTCATTGGACCTCTTTTCAATAAACAAAGCCCCAGGATAAGCTAGCCATTCTCTGCTGGATGACACTCTGAGTGACTGAGAGCCTTAGCTCACGGCTAAATTCAGCCCCGCCATGGCTCAGGAAAGTTCCATCTGAGCTCATGCACGTACATATATCTTGACCCAAAAAACTTTCAGTACAAGACAGAAATCTGCCTAGCGAATCTTCACCTGTTCCTTTGGGGTTTCTTGTTTCATTCTTTTCCCTAAAATACGATGGGTGACTCAGTTGTCCTAGTGTCTTCCAAAAATAAGCGCCACTGAAAACAAAACTCTGGTTACCATTAACAACACCCGTGGGTGAGTGTCAACTCGCACTGATCAGACAGAAAGCTTGAGAATGACTTTGCAAACATTTTTGTCTTTTTTAATTTATAAGCAAAATGTGTATTGTAGGAAAAATTAGAAAATATAAATGAGCAGAAAGAAAAAACACTGAATCACTAAGGATCTCATTTAGGGTAAAGATTATCATTTGGAACATATCCCTCCATAATGTTTTCCTGCACATGTGTATTAGCCTGTTGTGTGTGTGTGCATATGTGTGTGTGTGTGTGAAAAAATGGAATCATACTGAACATATCAGTTTACATTTAACATTGAACAGGACTCTGAAATAAATAAACCATGCTTCAATTCAACCTTACCAAGGTTTACAAAACCAGTGAGAAAAAGTCAAAGTCAACCCCAGAATTCATGAAAATAATGAACACAAAGCCGAGGCAAGAACTACAGAATTACCACTAGGCTAGAAAATCTGCTGCAATCCAAGGAACTGGTAGATGAAAGAAAAAAAAGACAAAGAGAGAAAAGGAATAATATTTATTATCTCCCTGCCATAAGCCATCACATGCATTAGGCATTTTTATAGCTAAGGGGGTGGCTAGAGGAAGAGAGAGCTTAAAATGAGAAATGTATGAACTACAGAGGAGTTGGATATGACATACAAACTGTCCTGGGAGTTAGCTGAGTGCACAAGTTTTGAATCAAAACTGAGAGAACAGGTAATAATTTATTTTGAAAGTAGATATATTCCAGAAAAGTTAGATCTAAAACATGTTCATAATGCACTAGCACAGTGCTTCTCACCAAGAGCAATTTTGTCCCTCTCCGAGGGGACATCAGGCAATGTATGAAGACAATTTTGGTTGTCACAAATGGGGGTGCTATTGGCTCCAGAAGTTGTTGACTGGATACTCATGAAATACCAGTGTTTCTCCTGAGGGTGTAAGTACTCATAATGCCATGATGAGGTATAAGCTCAAGAGTTTACAGATAATATTTATCCTAGAGAAATTCCCTCAGACAAAATGGCAAGGAATCAACATACCTTTTCTAAAGACTCACTCACTATTTAACCACGTCAACTAAAACTGGTCTCAAGATTAGACTGGTATAAATATTGGCTTTATTGGGTCTCTAATGCAATGTCAACCCATAGTACTCTTTCTACTGCCATTGCTCAAAACCACTAGTCTATATTTGAGCCTCTGCCCCTGGATTTTCTTCTGCAGATGAGCTTTCATACAAGGAATAGGATATCAAGACCACACATTCAAGGCATCCTGGCTTGAAGATTCCTGACTGCAAGCTGTCAAAATATCAACTAACCTCCCCAGGGGCCTGAGACCCAGGGCTCTGACATGGCCAGACTCGACTCCTGTTGATCATTCCACTGGGCTCGTTTTGGGACTCATTATCGATAGAAGATATTTAACTCAAAACAAAACAAATACATAGTCATAGAGCTATTCAGAACATGTGTGTGTCACCATAGGCCAGACCTGGGACATAAGGCTTGATTACTTTTTAAAATTTTTCTGAAGCATAGTCGATGTACAGTATTATGTTCATTTCGGGTGTACAACCTAGTGATCTGACAAACACACTAAAAGATGACCACCACAACAAGCTTAGTAACTATTCATCACCTTCAAAATTATTATGGTATTATTGTCTGTATTACAGTATTACTATCTGCTACATACTACATCCTTGTGACTTATTATGTACTGAAAATTTGCAACTATTAATCTCCTTTACCTATTACGCCCTGTCCCCTCTCCTTCTCCCCATCAGCAACACTTCATCTGTTCTCTGTGTCTACAAGTCTGGTTTTTATTTGTTCATTGTTTTGGTTTTTTTTGTTTGTTTGTTTTGTTTTTTAGACTCTAAATGTAAGTGAGATCTTGTGGTATTCTTCTTTCTCTGTCTAATTTCACTTGGCATAATATCCTCTGGATCCATCCATGTCATCACAAATAGCACAAATTTCATTCTTGCTATGGCTGAGTAATCTTCCATTGCATATTTACACTGCATCTTCTTTATGCATTTGTCTGTCAGTGAACACCTAGGTTGCTTCCAGGTCTTGGATACTGTAAATAATGCTGCAATGAACATGCGGGTGTGGATATCTTTCCAAATTACTGTTGTTTTATTCAGGTAAATACCTAGAAGTGGAATTGCTGGATTATATGGTAGTTTTATTTTTTAATAATTTTGAGGAACTTCCATACTGTTTCCCACAGTGGCTGCACTGACTTACCTTCCCACCAACAGTGCACAAAAGTTCCCTTTTCTCTACACCCTCACCAACGCTTGTTATTTCCTGGCTTTTCGATAACCATTCTGACAGGTGTGATGTGATACCTCATTGTGGTTTCGATTTGCATCTCCCTAATGTTGAGTGATGTTGAACATCTTTTCATGTGTCTGTTGACCATCTGTAGGCTTACTTTGCTAGTAAGAAAATCCCTCCTTCGAAGTCTGCTCCTGTACAAACCAGGCAGTTGTTAGATAGCTTATCAGAGTTGCTGATAGCATAAGCTTCTGCCTAGAATTACTGGCATTTTCCCCCAACTCATCAGCTAAGAAAGATAGTTACTGGTGGACAGAAATGAGTTGGAACTAGCAAGTTGATCTTTGACCTATTCCCTAAGAAAAACACTGGTACTATTTGTTCAAAGTATTTACAGTGAAGCCCCTAAAATATCATCTTCTCTCCCTTTCCCTTCCTTCTTTCTTCTAATGGAGGAATCTCAAAATGCTTATGAACTCTGATCTACTGCTATCTCGACTTCCCACTACCACCACCACCACCCCCCCACAACAAACAGTTAGCCTTTGGTCAGCTGTCAGACGATATGACAACAAGCTTAACAGACATCTGCCCCTGGATTAATGGGCTTGGTATTTCTTTCACTATTAAAGATAAATCACTAGACAGCTGTATTGAAAACCACAGCACACTTCTCAACACTGATGACGCATAGATGAGATGACCTGCTTTTTAAATGGGGTCATGAATAATCTTCCTACTTCAGGAGCTATTTTTCCCGGCAAGAAAAGATTTAAATAAGCAACAAGGAACATGGTGTAAACTTCAAATTCAAACGTGGCAACTTTTTGACTCTGCAGGTGCTGATAATGGCATATTTTTTGAGGATCATTCTGAAATTCAGGATTAACCAAAAGAAAAAGTATAAGAGAATGAATGCCTTGCTTTGCCAACACAAATCAGTAAAACAGTATGAAAAGGACATCGTTCAAATTCAGACTCGCTTAGGTTTCTAAGGAAGTTGCCCTGAACTGGTGACAAATTCAGTTAGCTTGTAAATGGATACAATTTTTAAAAATCACATAGAGCTTATCTGAGAAGTAAATGAGATTAAAATATACAGGCAAAATTGAACACACAGTTGACCCTAAATAAAGGTTAGTTTCTTGTCCTTCCTTTCCTTTTGAAGTTACCATTTTGGCTGATTATAATTAGCAGCGAATATTTGGATTTACTTGTAGATACACCTCTTGGCTGCACTACTAAGTTTCAGAGTCTAGATGTTTGAAGAAGACAGTCAGAATATAGCATTAAAAAACATTTTAAATCAATAATATTTAAAGCATATTTTGTATAAAACAAAAAACTGTCATATAAGCTAATCGTTCTTAAGAAGGAAATGACATAAAAACAGAGTTAAAAGCTAGAAACAGAAAAATAACAGAGCAGGAAATGTGGATAAAGTGCTACCAACCATGAGTTACTCAGACAGTTCCAACACAGAGATCTAGTCCATCTGCAGAAACCCTAGTGGGACTGGGGGTGATGGACATACAACCAGACTAGACGTCTAGAACAGCACTATGGAGCCTGAACTCTGTCCTCATGTGATCTGTGACACTGAAAGTTATTGGAATGGCCAAAAGGTCAATGTCCTCATTGATAAAATGAAGAAAATCAATGGAATGATTGAGTTCCTTTCATTTCTGAGCTGTCCATGAAGTCTTTACAGAAAACGTTTCCCCAAAGAATCATTCATCAGGATAAAAACGCTTGGTCCTTCAGGCGAGCCTCCCCTCCTAGGCTTCCTTCCCAGGTGAATGGGAAGAAGGAGCGTTTAACATCCTCACGATGGTGGGAAAGATCCAGTGTCTGGGAGAGGATGTCCTCTACCTCTTCTAGTCTCCAGGGCTGGGTCCCTTGTCCCCTGGGTGTCCCCTGGCCCTCGGGGCTGAAATCTGAGCATGGTGTGGCTAGCGATCTGATCTGCCTTGGTTTGCTCCAGATGGTCACTTCCTGGCTGACTCAGGCTTGTGTTAGCTTCTGCAGGCTAACTGAACAGTTGCCATGCCCTTCCTTCAGCCTCTGCCTCGGAGGTCACCTCACCTTACCATCATGTGCACCACTGTAGAGCTCTCCCTTGTCAACTCTGCAAGCCCATCAGATAAAGAATGATGGTAGCATAGCAAAACCCAAACCCAGGGCCCCCCGTCTGCTTGATCACACTGCTTTGCCCAGCTTACTTGTGATGTGCCCGAGGTCCAAACTGCTAAGTTAATTCACCTGAAAGCATAGGCCTCCAGTGGGAACCAAGAGACATCCCACTTTCTTCATCCTTTCTCTTCTTCTCCATCTTTCTTTCATTTCCCAGGAAAGAATATGGCCTGGCTTTTCCTTTTCTTCCATTATACCCAGCCCCTTCCCCTCTACCTACTCCAGCTAAATATGCAGGAGTCTCTTTTCTGCTGAAGAAGGAAATGGCAACCCACTCCAGTATTCTTGCCTGAAAATCCATGGACAGAGGAACCTGGTGGGCTACAGTCCATGGGGTCGCAAAGAGTCAAACACAACTAAAGTGACTGAGCAGTCTTCTCTGTGTTATTAAAAATCTCTCTGAACTGAAGCATCTATGCTCAGTTAATGCTCAATTAATCTGAAGCCTCTATGGTCAGTTATTAATCTGATAATGGGAAGTAGGAAACCTTTTTCAAGGAAATGCTTGCAAGACAATACTTTATATCATTCTGTTTTTCAATCATATTAATAATGACTGTTAACTTGGCCTTTCTCTTGGTATTTCTCCTATAGAAATCATATTTAAATGAATACTGAGGGCAGAAGAAGCAAAGGTTTTTGACTGAAGAAAGCAAAAATTTTAATATTTTAAAATTTTATCTCCATAATAAAGCTATTTAACAAAAAGAGTCAGCCTAAATATTACTACATACCTAGATAAAACAGAGAGATGCCAGGAAAGGATGAACAGAGACTTGGAGGAAACTGAATGTTAATGAAGGGAATTAAGAGAAATCAGTGCAAAATATAGACAAAATTTGAGAGATAAAAACTAAAATGTCTGAGATTCCCCTGGGAGTCTAGTAGTTAAGACTCTGCACCTCCAGTGCAGGGGGTTATGGGTTTGATCTCTGGTCAGGGAACTCAGATTCCACATGCCCTGTGGCACAGACAAAAAATAAATAAAATAAAATACTGTCTTCTAAAAAAAAATAAAGGTGAAGAAGAAAGACAATGCCTTGTGTACTTCATGAACTTTCTCTACATACACATGTTGCTTCACAGAGAAGTAATTATGCTATGCACAATCTTCCTGCTATGGGCGTAACACTTTCTGGAGACCAGGATAAATAATTAAGACACCCATGTCCGTAGTTTATTTCTCTGCTGTCTTGTTTCAAAAAGGATTCCAAGCAGCTGACAGGGATAACTCTCATCCTACAGGAAAAATGAATGGTATATGATTAAGGAGCTTCAAAAAAAAGAAAAGAATGTTTCTTCTTTTCAGAAGCATTTAAAGGTATAAACTCTCTAGTTCACACAGAAAAAGAAGGAAGAAATGTTAGAGATGATACAGCTGTGTAAAGAAGACAGACCAAAGTACGAGATAAAATGAAGATTGAATCAAGGAAAGCATGGTGAAGAGCGTGTGGGAAGTGACCTGGGCAACATGACACGAAGCTTAAGATGATGACCCTGGAGCCTTCAGAGGGAGCAATATGGACGCCAAGAAGCCGGCAGCCATGCTGGTCCAGGTGAGGGAAAGGAGAGTCTACAGTAACGCAGCAGCAGTGGAAAACGTGTGAGAGGGGTTACAAAAATAAAATAAGCAAGACTTGGCCAATGACCGGGTTAAGGATGAAAGGAAATGGTGGGGTCCGTGACAACTATGCGGCTCCAAGCCAAGCCAACTGCAGGAATAATAAAAACAATATGAGAAATGGCCCACTTCCAGTCTTGCTCTTAAAAAAGAATGACGGTAATTTATTTTCCACATATAATTTTTCTGTGATAACAATATCAATAGACGTAAAAGTAAAAATGAAAATTTTCAAAAACTTGTTCTGAATCAGTATACTTAATAGCTATAAGAAGCGCTCTGATTTAGAACATAACATGTCATTTGTTCTCTTTGAAGCATAAGAGAAATCAAAAAGATAAAACACTGACTTAACCCAAAGTTTTTGATTTTATAAGTGTCATCTCACACTGAGTTTATACACCTTGTGGATTGCTTTATTTCTGCAGAGCTATCTATGATTACCAGTTGTGGTTTTTTTTTTTTTTTAGAAGTTTATTCTTTGGTAGAAATAATGTAAAGCTATATGTAATCTGTTAGGCAACATGGTACCAGATTAGGATGGTACCTAATGGTACTTTCTGTCTCTATGAATTTGCCTATTTCAGATATTTCTTATCAATTGGATCATACACTGTGTAGCCAACCAAACTGCCCCAAGAACTCTTACCCTGTTGGGCAGCAGTAAAAATTTACTTTAGCTCAAATTTAGCAATTAGCATCTCAGACATTTCTGGTTTAAGACAATTTAATTTTGACAAAGACTCATTAAGCGCAAAGCACACTGGCTAACCAGTTTTCCCTCCCCTTTCCTCTTCCTTCCCAAGTTGCTCTGGGTACAAGGGAAACCTGAGGATCCTCCTAGCAATGGTGGGGGCAGACATCGTCCTCCACTGGCCTCTGCAGGGCGGCAGCCTGATGAGGCTGGACTTTGGATCTGTGCCCCTCGGGACAACTGGTCGGTGCTGGACTGGGCAGACGATGGCTTCCCTCGCCGCTGACATCTGAGCCCGACACTGCCTCCCGCCACCCAGATCACTGCCCACAGCAGCCACCAATGCCAACTCCTGGCTTCTGTATCCACAGAGGATGGGCCTTTTTCCCCCTTCCTCACACCCTGCGCCTGTCATGGAGCCTACATAGAATAGGCATTCAACAATATTGTCTGAGTGGGTGACTACATCCTTCAAAATCCAGCTAAAATATTCTCTCCTCTGCAAACCTTTCTTTAATGCTGCCACCCCTTCTCACCCTCCACTGCTTGTTCTGTGCGCCTATAACAAGCGGATCTTGCTGCCAGGGGAGCAGGCTGTATCATAACCCACTGCATGGGTATCATCTCTCACACGATAAAAATTCCACTGCCCCTCACTGCCCAGGGGAGGAGCTTCCCAAGGCCGCCCTCAGATCCTTGCCACATAAAAAATATGCTCCACACCCCAGTGGAGACACAGACGTAGAGAAAAGGCTTATGGACACAGCTGGCAGGGGAGGAATGAGGGAGTGGGGTGTAAGGAGAGACTAACATGGAAACATACATTACCATATGCAAAATAGATAGCCAGTGGGAATTTGTTGTATGACTCGGGGAACTCAAACAGGGGTTCAGTGACAACCTAGAGGGGTGGGATGGGGAGAGCAGCAGGAGAGATGTTCAAGTGGGAGGGGACATGGGTAAACCTATGGCTGATTCATGTTGATATCTAGTAGAAATTGACACAATACTGTAAAGCAATTATCCTTCAGTTAGAAATAATTTTTTTAAAGTATGCTCCATAAACATTCAAAATAATTAAAGCCTTTTCATTTTAAATTAGTTAGGTTTCTTTTCAAAAATAATAATATGGAAATTTTACAAAATAATCACATGGGTATAAAATGAAAAGAAGTCTCCATTCAACCTTAGTTTCAAGGGCCAGTATTGAAACTCTTCAAATTTCTTTTTAAGTGCATATTTAAAGTATTGCCTAATAACCTGAGTTAGTAAAGGAGAAAATTTACACTAGAGGTTCCTAAGTGAAGAGGCCAAGAAGGGATTAAAGCAGAGAGAATTGAATTTGCAGACTCATGCACTGCACCAGAGGATGAAGAGGCAAGTATGGCCCTTGACAATGAGAAATTTGAATTTCATCCTGAAGCCAAGGACAAACCCTGCCTAATCAATTCTATTAACAAATATGTATCTCAGTTCTTCAACGGAAATGAAATCTTTCCAATATGTACTTGAATTTTTCTCCTCTGATTACCTGATATCACCTGCCTATGGATGGTTTCTGACATAATTTTAGATTCCAGAAAAAATAAATCCAGGCACTTGTGGGTTCATGAAAATCTGAAGATGGTGGTATTGAACTGAGACATTCAGATTGTGAATGGTACACTGAGTTGGGAAAAGAATGAACACTGAGAGTTTTATTATTCTTTCCATATCAGCATTGCCTATTTTTTCTCCAAAGTCATTCCAGAATTTTACATACATAATGTCCCCTTAGAGGAGGCTTACGGAAAAAGAAGACAGGCAAGCTAGGTGTTCTTCCTACTAAATCGGTAGAAAAGTTTTCTCTGCGCAGTTTCCCCAGAACCAAAAATGCTGTCGATCAAACTAAAAGACGGTGAACACAAGCTGAGGCTTGGAGAATGGAGGCCTCCCAACGGAGTCAACAGAGAGCCATGGTTCTGAATCAAGCCGCCTGGATTCAGTCCACAGCTCCACCATCCATTGCATATCCTGGACAAGTAATGTATGCCTTCTTCTGTTCCCTTGTAAACTGAAATTTACAAGATCTACCTCTAGGGCTGGGGGTGGGGGGCGGGGGTGTGAACGAGTGTAAAGTTGATGTATGTGTGAAGGACATTAGACGAGGTCCTGTCATCATCCCCTCCATCACGCATCATTGTGTTCCTTGACATCACTGTCTGTTTTCCTCATCTGTCTTCTATGGCCTCCTTTCCAGTAAGTATTATCTCACATCCTATTTTATCTCAGATAACCATTTCTTAGCCTTGGAAATGAACAGAGATCATTCTGTCATTTTTGAGATTGCATCCAAGTACTGCATTTTGGACTCTCTTGTTGACTGCGAGGGCTATTCCATTTCTTCTAAGGGATTGCTGCGCACAGTACTAGATACAATGGTTATCTGAGTTAAAATCACCCATTCCAGTCCATTTTAGTTCACTGATTCCTAAAATGTCAGTGTTTACTCTTGCCATCTCCTGTTTGACCACTTTCAATTTGCCTTGATTCATGGACCTAACATTGCTGGTTCCCATGCAGCATTTTTCTTTACAGAATCGGACTTTTACTTCCATCACCAGTCGCATCCACAACTGGGTGTTGTTTTTGCTCTGGCTCCATCTCTTCATTCTTTCTGAAATTATTTCTCCACTCTTCTCCAGTAGTATCTGTGTACCTATCAATCTGGGGAGTTCACCTTTCAGTGTCCTATCTTTTGCCTCTTCATACTGTTCATGGGGTTCTCAAGGCAAGAATGCTTAAGTGGTTTGCCATTCCCTTCTCCAATGGACCGTGCTTTGTCAGAACTCTCCACCATGACCCATCCATCGTGGGTGGCCCTACACAGCATGGCTCATAGTTTCATTGAATTATACAAGGCTGTGGTCCATGTGGGAGAAGGCAATGGCACCCCACTTCAATACTCTTGCCTGGAAAATCCCATGGACGGAGGAGCTTGGTGGGCTGCAATTCATGAGGTTGCTAAGAGTCGGACACAACTGAGCAACTTCACTTTCAGTTTTCACTTTCATGCATTGGAGAAGGAAATGGCAACCCACTCCAGTGTTTTTGCCTGGAGAATCCCAGGGACGGGGGAGCCTGGTGGGCTGCTGTCTATGGGGTCGCACATAATCAGACATGACTGAAGTGACTTAGCAGCCGCAGCAGCAGTGGTCCATGTGATCAGATTAGTTAGCTTTCTGAGATTGTGGTTTTCAGTCTGTCTGCCCTCTGACAGAGAAGGATAAGAGGCTTATGGAAGATTCCTGATGGGAGAGACTGACTGAGGGGGAAACTGGGTCTTGTTCTGATGGATGGGGACATGCTCAGTAAATTTTTAATTCAATTTTCTGTTAAAGGGCGGGGCTGTGTCCCCTCCTGCTGTGAAAGTGCTGCACTCAATATGCCAGCAAATTTGGAAAATTCAGCAGTGGCCACAGGACTGAAAAAGGTCAGTTTTCATTCCAATACCAAAGAAGGGCAATGCCAAAGAACACTCAAACTACCACATAATTGCACTCATCTCACACGCTAGCAAAGTAATGCTCAAAATTCTCCAAGCCAGGCTTCAACAGTATGTGAACCATGAATTTCCAGATGTTCAAGCTGGATTTAGAAAAGGCAGAGGCACCAGAGATCAAATTTCAACATCCACTGGATCATCAAAAAAGCAAGAGAGTTTGAGAAAAATATCTACTTCTGCTTTATTGACTACGCCAAAGCCTTTGACTGTGTGGATCATAACAAACTGGAAAATTCTTCAAGAGATGGGAATACCAGATCACCTGACCTGCTGCCTGAGAAATCTGTATGCAGGTCAAGAAGCAACAGTTAGAACTGGACATGGAACAACAGACTGGTTCCAAATTGGGTAAGGAGTATGTCAAGGCTGTATATTGTCACCCTGCTTAGTTAACTTACATGCAGAGTACATCACGAGAAATGCTAGACTGGATGAAGCACAAGCTGGATTCAAGATTGCCGGGAGAAATATCAATAACCTCAGATATGCAGATGACATCACCCTTATGGCAGAAAGTGAAAAAGAACTAAAGAGCCTCTTGATGAAAGTGAAAGAGGAGAGTGAAAAAATTGACTTAAAACTCAACATTCAGAAAACTAAGATCATGGCATCTGTCCCATCACTTCATGGCAAATATATGGGGAAACAGTGGAAACAGTGACAGGTTTTATTTTTTTAGCCTCCAAAATCACTGCAGATGGTGACTGCAGCCATGAAATTAAAAGACATTTGTTCCTTAGAAGAAAACTTATGACCAACCTAGATAGCATATTAAAAAGCAGAGGCATTATTTGCCAACAAAGGTCCATCTAGTCAAAGCTATGGTTTTTCCAGTAGTCATGTATGGATGTGAGAGTTGGTCTTTATTATAAAAGCAATCTAAACGCCAAACAATTGATGCTTTTGAACTGTGGTGCTGGAGAAGACTCTTGAGATTCCCTTGGACAGCAAGGAGATCCAACTAGTCCATCCTAAAGGAAATCAGTCCTGAATATTCATTGGAAGGACTGATGCCGAAGCTGAAACTCCAATACTTTGGCCACCTGATGCGAAGAGCTGACTCATTGGAAAAGACCCTGATTCTGGGAAAGATTGAAGGCTGGAAGAGAAGGGGACGACAGAGGATGAAATGGTTGGATGGCATCAATGGATGGAGTCAAGGGACGTGAGTTTGAGCAGGCTCTGGGACTTGGTGATGGATGGGGAGGCCTGGCGTGCTGCAGTCCACGGGGTCGCAAAGAGTCAGACACAACTGAGCGACTGACCTGAACCATTTCTTTTGGGGGCTTCCCTTGTGGCTCAGTGGTAAAGAATCCACCTGCAATGCAGGAGATGCAGGTTCAATCCCAGAGTCAGAAAAATCCCCTGGAGGAGGAAATGGCAATCCTCTCCAGTATTCTTGCCTGGAGGATTCCATGAAGAGAAGAGCCTGGCAGGCTACAGTCCGTAGGGTCGCAAAGGTCAGGCATGACTGAGCGAATGAGCAACACACACACAGCCGTTTCTTTTATACTGTAAAATTAGGAAGTGAAGAAACCAAATACCTATGAGATATCAGTATTAGATAGGAAGACAACTTCATATTCTCTTTTCTTTGCATAATGCTTTTCCAAACTCCTGCTCTAGACCCACTCCACCAGAATGGAGTAAAGTTTCCCAAACAAAGGGTGAACATGAATGAAACTACACCTGGCTTACCTTTTCTGGCTGGTGACACTCTAGCTTCTGACTAGAAGGTTCAAGAACCCTGTTCTGAAAATGCATATTGGAGATTTGGAGAATGGAGATTTGGCTCCCGTTCATAAGCAAAGGCCTCTTTGAGAAAGAAAAGACTACGTTATTTTACAACCCTATCAAGTTATACAACCCTGGCTGATTTCTGGAAATAAGTCTGTGATTGAAGGCATGCAGTAAGCACCTTTTTAAATTATTGCAAGCAATCTGTGGAAGCATAATGCCAACCCCCACTCTCAAAGGCCTCATTGTGAGCGCTGGTGCTTGGAGCTGCTAATTGCTGGCCGCCTTCCATCCTCCTCCTGCAAACACCATACCATATTTGTCTTTCAGCTGTCACTATTTGTTAGGGGCCTATAAACAGAGAAGATGCTTTCTTAGCAACCGCTGTGAAAACGTAGAACGCTCCCTTCCCCTCACCCCCAAAACAAGCCTGAAATGAGGAAAGAAAGGAAAAGGGACCTGACAAAGGTCCATGTGAAAGTCAAAAGGACAATCCAGTACGGAAAGTTTCACATACTGCTAGCTGCCTTTGGCTTGGGGGAAAACAAAGAAAAAAACTCACAAGAAGCTTTCAGAAGCCAGCTGCCAACAGATTAAAGGGCGGCTAGAAATGATCTCACCGCCATTTGTAGACGTCTGGTTACATGGATATCTGCAAGATAACCAAGAATAATCTGGTTACGTTATTCAATTTTACTTCCTTGGAGAATGCTTTAGGCTTCATCTTGCTATTTTTAGTCTTTGGTGTCAGATGCCATGGGAAGTCATTGCCAAGGCAGTTCAAGGATGACATGTTCCTCCAGAACAGGTAAAAGTTCTGGAAGCCAAAATGACCGAAAAAGCAGCTGGAGATCAAAGCATTCAAGAGATTCTGGAAAGGAAGAGCAGGGAGGAGATAGGGAGTTTTTTATTGATAACCACAGAACAGCCTTGATGGATGCTACATTTTAGAGATCGTTACAGAAAATCGTCATGTCTGTAAAGAAAGCAGAAACTTAAAAAAAAAAAAAAAAAAAAAACACAGAGGATCTGTGGGAGCACCCCTGGCCATTGAAGCTTTCGGGAAGTTGAAAATGTTTCTGGAGTTAAATCAGTTCACTCTCGCCAGCCTGAGAACAGCCAGTTTGGAAAACAGGACTTGTAGGCATGGAAACAGCAGGCATCTTGGTAACAAAACTCATTACAGGGTTTAATGGAGAAAAAACTGTGGAGAATCCTCAAGAGGGAAGGATAGTTTGGTGTAATACCACAAGGCCAGAGAGTATGAAACCTAAACTGAGAGTAACTAAAATATGCTAAGCTTCAGTAACTAAGTAAAAGAACTAAACTTTTGTGAGCCATAATCCTTCAAGTGCTGCCTGTTGGCAACTATCTGGGGTGCTAATCATCAAAGCAATGAAAGTTAAAGACACCCAGAAGAAATTATTTAATCCTATATTCCCACTATGTCCTTAAAGACATATGACAGTTAAGAGATAGTTAAGAACTAGCTCTCATGAATAACGTTTCAAAACTGGAAAAAGCAAAGATATTGTGAACAGAGAGTTTTTATATTGAATGCCAACTTTCATGCTCATTTTGATCCCCACAATAGCTCGTTGATAAGGATATTCTCTGGGCTTCCCCCGTGGCTCAAAAGTAAAGAATTCACCTGCAATGCGGGAGATGCAGGTTCAATCCCAGAGTCAGAAAGAGCCACAGGAGGAGGGCACGGCAACCCACTCCAGTATTCTTGCTGGAGAATCCCAAGGACAGAGGAGCCTGGTGGGCTACAGTTTATGGGGTTGCAAAGAGTCGGACATAACTGAAGCAACTAAGCAGGCATGTACGCAGACAAGGATATTATCTCCACTGCATCACACATGAGGAAACTGAGGCCCAGAGGAGTTGAGGTCTGTAAGCATCAGAGCCAGGCTTCCAACCTAAGCCAGGACTGCTCCTCCCCTTCATCCAGCCTCCATCCTGTACATACTGTGATTCAGGTAAGGCTGTAGTGACACGTGTGGGTACAACAAGCCACTTCTATGGTGCTGGTCCTCCCCCCCATCAGAGCATGCCACTGCACTAGAAGGCAGAGGGCAGAGTGAGTATTTTTACTGTAAAAATGGGAAACTTTGTTGTATACTGCATTTGTATTTTTTAAAAGCTCTTTTCCTTGGTCACAAATTTTGTCTTTGTGTTTTTCTCTTCCTCTACCTCTTCCTCTTTTCTCCTTTCTCTCTCCACTTTTACACACTCAACTTACACTGGAGCCCCAAGAGTAAAAGGAAGCTCATGAACTCAGGACTTCCCAGGGTACTCGCTGCGGCCAGTAATGACTACCCCACCCACATCCTCCTCCTCACCCAGCCTGACCCAGCTGCTTTGTTTGCTGATAACTTCATAGTAAAGGCAGCAAACGGGCAGCCTCAGGGAAAACTGGGGAATCAGTCACAGCTATTGCCAATTTCTCATGACCTCTGGTCTCCTAGGAGGCCCTGTTAACATGGCCAGAGAGTGATGGTGGAAAATGGAAAATTGAATGGAAAGCATACTCACTGTTAAGAGATACGGTTTGGTGCAATTTGGCTGCCCAGCTTCTGAAATCTAAAGGTGGAGCTCTGGTCTAGGGACAGCAATGTGACCATATATGACCAGAACTACTGTGAAAATAACCATATTCTAACCTAGTCCCTCGGTTTCACATACAATATTTAATCACTTGTTGTTCCTTCTCTATTTTCCCCAAATTGTAATTTAGGGATTTTTTTTTCTGCCAGGATACTAATAGCAGTGCTTTTCCTTAACCTCAGCTACAATGGGTTAAACTGTTCACTAGTGACTAGAATATGAACTTCCTTTCCTTAGTGAAAAGAAAGTGACTTAATACAACATAAGAGAACAAAAGAAGAGGGAGATCTATAAACTACCTAAGTTCCCTATGTGCTTAGTCACATCTGACTCTTTTGTAACCCCATGGACTATAGTCCGCCAGGCCCTTCTGTCCGTGAAATTTTCCAGGCAAGAATACTGCAGTGGGTTGCCATTTCCTAATGCAAGGGATCTTCCAGACCCAGAGATCAAATCCACATCTCCTGCATTGCCAGGCAGATATTTTACCCCTGTGCCACCTGGGAAGCACTTCAGTTACTAAAACACAATAATTCTTCAAGATTATTTGCAATACACATAATTGTTTATATTTGCAACCATTCATTTACATGAATTTATACTTTAAGACAGACAAGGTAATTGCAAGCCACTGCAGTACTCTTGCCTAGAAAATCCCTGGACAGAGGAACCTTGTAGGCTGCAGTCCATGGGGTCGCTAGGAGTCGGACACGACTGAGCAACTTCACTTTCACGCACTGGAGAAGGAAATGGCAACCCACTCCAGCGTTCTTGCCTGGAGAATCAGGGGCCTGGTGGGCTGCCATCTATGGGGTTGCACAGAGTCGGACATGACTGAAGCAATTTAGCAGCAGCAGCATACTTTAAGAAAATGTGTTATATACTGACAATACCAAATGCTAGCAAGGATATAGAGTAACTAAGGAAAAAAATAACAGAGGAGGAGGAAGAGTGGACAACTGATACAACAATGTAGGTGAATCTTAAAATCATTATGCTCAAATTACTAAACTCAGGGATGAAAGATGAGACATCACTACCAATCCTACAGAAAGTAAAAGGATTGTAAGGACATGCTATGAATACTTTTATGCTAACAAATTAGGCAACGTAGATGAAATAAGAAGATTCAAAAAAGGTACACAGTAACAAAATTGACTGAGTGAAAAGGATAAAATAAGAACAGATCCATAACAAGTAAAGAATTTAAATTATTAATTGAAAATCTTTCTTCAAATAAAAGACTAGATCGAGATGTCTTCACAGGTGTATGCTATAAAATATCTAAAGGACAAACAACACCACTCCTTCAAAACTCTACCACAAAACACAAGAGCGAACACTTCCCAACTAGTCACTCAAGGCTGCTGCTGCTGCTGCTGCTAAGTCACTTCAGTTGTGTCCAACTCTGTGCGACCCCATAGACGGCAGCCCACCAGGCTCCCCCATCCCTGGGATTCTCCAGGCAAGAACACTGGAGTGGGTTGCCATTTCCTTCTCCAATGCATGAAAGTGAAACATGAAAGTGAAGTCGCTCAATCGTGTCCGACTCTTAGCAACCCCATGGACCGCAGCCTACCAGGCTCCTCCATCCATGGGATTTTCTAGGCAAGAGTACTGGAGTGGGGTGCCATTGCCTTCTCCATACTCAAGGCTAGTATTCCCCTAATACTAAAACCAGACAAAGACATCACAAGAAAACTACAGCCCAATATTCTTCATGAGTCTAAATGCAAAAATTCTCAACAAAATGTCAGCAAGCTGAATTCAACAACATATCAAAAGGATTATACACAATGACTGAATATGAGTACAAAGTTGACTTAATATCTAAAAGTCAATGTAAAATAATTTTAACATAATATGAATAAAGGACAAAAACCATATGATCATGTCAACACATAGAAAAAAAGCATTTGTCAATATCTAACACTCAGTCATGATAAAAAAAGTCTCAAAACTAGAGATGGAAAAAATTTCATCAACTTGATAAAAAGATTCTTTGAAAAATCTGCAGCTACCATCACATTTATTGGTGCAAGACAATGTTGTTTCCTCTAAAACTGAGAAAAAGACCACATATTACATGATTGCATTTGTGTAATGTCCAGGAAAAGTTAACCTATAGAGACAGAAAAGAAGAGAGAGAGAGAGATACTTACAGGGTAAGATTTTATCCTTGATAAATGTACTTTTCCTTTCTCAAGCTAGCTGGTAACTGCTGACTAAGCTCCTCCTTGGCCCCAGGATGTCTATATTTTTTCAGAAGCTCATCTCTGATCCCAAGAAGCAGGCACTGGCAAATACCCTCTGCACACAGAGGGGTGTGTGGTTCCCTCAGAACCAGAAGGGGTTTGCTTCAGAAATATGGGAAAGGAACATTGAAGAAAATGCTGTAAGGTCTCCAAACCTGAATTTTATCATTCAGAGGAACAGGCCCATGTCTAAGGAGACAAAGAGCACATGTTCCAGGAAGAAATGTCACTTCAACACAAAGGCATTGCTCTGGAATCAAGAGAGTGAGAGAACCCAGCTATGATGGCAGTGCTTTGGAGATAAATCCCTCTGTCATCACACCACTTGATAAACAAGTCACACCAAGCCTCTCAGAAACTGCAGGAGTTTTCAGCACATCAAGGAGAAATAAATGGAACCTAGTCAGAGGGGACTGTTGAGAGCAGAAACACTGTTACCTGCAAGTAAGTGGCACCATACCGGGAATGTTGTGAGTACTTGGTCATCAGCATATGGATGCAGCTCAAATCCCTTTGCTGTCCTCACATTACATAGAGCATGGCAAGATCTTGAGTCCTGGACACCACTGGTGGAGGAGACAGATGTCACCATCCACCAAAATATCTATCTGCATTTCGGCTGGTAAAGTAACTGAGTGTTGCCTTTCCCTGAGTATCATTTTGCAACCATGAGCAACTAAGGGGCAGAGGACCAAGAAGACAATTGATTAGTGGCCTGATTCTTTCTGTTTAAAAGCCAAAGAATTTCAAAATCTGCCTGCTGAACTAGCATAATCTTACGTGTGTCCCAAGAACAGCACAAGACCGTAGTAGAGACATTTATCATCATGATGGGAGAAGGGTGTCTGGAGGATGGATCCAGACACAACAGCAGGGCCTAGGTAGAAAAATTGCTGATCCCCAGCCAGGAGTGTAGCTGATGCTCCAGCCACACTGTCACAGTGTGTGTGCTAAAAGGCAAATGGTACTCATGCTAATGGAAAGAGATGTGTCATTAGAGCTATAAGGCTTTGGTGTTTTGTTGTCAAGGAGGTTTGTTGTGGGATATTCTTGGCTGAATATAGGCTTAAGGAACCACGAGGAGTAAAAAGTCCAGTCAGTCCCCCTGGGAGGCAGAGATGCTGGTGACCACAGAGACCAGAAGGTGCCAGGACCAGAAGTGCCAGCATCCAGCCCAGAGGCTCCATCATCCCAGGAGCCCCATGGGTCTACCTGTCATGTAAACGCCATCACTTAAGTACCAATGCATCCAGAGCAAAACAGCAGCAGCTTTTCTCTCAACACTTGTATAAAGGGCTGCCTTCACCATGAAAGGAAGAGAACAAGAAAGAGCAAATTGGCCAGATTGGTCCTACTGTGTTGAGGGTTAGTGTCTGAAGAAAAGAGACCCAGACCCACTGCAAAAATAATAACATTAGAAACCTGGGAGCATGTCTGCTCCACATTCTCCCAGCGACAGAGGCCTGGGGGCATCGCTCTCCACTGACCCCAGTAGCACACTAATGCCAGTGGGAGGGAAGGGCCCCACGGTACCCGAGCCAGGGGAGAGAGACCAAGTCCTCTCTGTGCTGGGCATCCGTACTGACTTCCCATGGAGTCTCATCTTCGTGGAAATTCACGTATACCTATTCATTTTCAACATTGCTCTCCTGAAATTTATAAGTTTATGACTTTATTCTTCACTTAGTCACAAGTACAGTCTGTGCTTATCTGGCCAAGTAACCCCCTCAAGAGGGGAAAAAAAAAAGGAATGTATTTACTTTCCAGTTTGGAAAGGAATATGTACTTGGTGCACATTAGTCTTATTTATCATGTTTGCTGGCTTTCAAGCTTTTGCTCAGGAACTATAAAATGGGTTTAAATAAAGCAAAAAGGAAATTGAATTCCATCAATCAATACTCTGAAACACAACCAAAATTAGATATCATAAGGTTATACCATTTCATCACTAACAATTAATATTGTCTGTGCAGGCCTCTTCTGAGAAAATATTTATGTTTTGTTTCATTTCCTAAAAAGAAATTCATCTTCCGGCCTCCCCACAAATTGAAAAGTTACATTATGAGCTAGAAAAAAAAGAAAACTATTGTAGTCCCATTGGTTAATTTTAAAGTGAAATCTTTTACATAAAAATATTATTCCATCTGAATAGTCAGAAAATAAATTGATTTTGAGGCTATTTTTCCTCATGAAAAAGTCTGACTTAGAGGAACTATAGGTCATATAATCAATATTTTGCTGAAATCAAAATTCACATTAAACTAATAGTTAAATCAGGAATAATTAAAATGGTTGATGTGTACTTTTTTCTTTTTCACTAAAAATGATCATTTCTCAGAAGATACAGGTTTTCTTATGCTTCCTCACTATATGTTAAATAGGGCCTTTTGATTCACTCAAGGAATTACAATATTCAGTGATGCTCTACCAGGAAGGTAGAGCAACAGCTCAAAAACTGAAAGATTCTAGGGCCACCTGGGGACTAGACCGAGTGTGGTAGGCAGAATCCTAAGGTGGCCCCAGAGACTCCCACTCCCTGGTGTACACACCCTGTGTAGTCCCCTCCTCTTGAATGTGGAGCGGTGAATATGTAATCACTCCTGATTACACTAGACATAAGACACTGCGTTACGTAAGACCCTGAGTAGAAGGCTGGAGTGAAATCCCCACGTTTGGCTTGAAGAAGCAAACTGCCAAGTGCGGAGATGGCCATGCAGCAGGGAGTGACAGGAAACCTCTGGCTGCTGACAGCCTCAGTCCTACAACCACAGCAACTGAATTCTGCCAACAACCAATGAGCTTGGAAGACCCTGAGCCTCATGTGACCACAGCTCCGCTGACACCTTGACTTCAGCCTGTGAGAGCCTGGGCAGAGGACCCGGCTAAGCTGTGTCTAGACTTTTGATCCACAGAAATCGTGGTAAAATAGATTTGTTTGTCTTAAGCTACTGAGTCTGTGCTCATTTGATATTCAACAACAGAAGACTAACGTGTTAGTTACCTTCTTGCCCCTCAGGGATAGAAATGTGACCTGTGTGCGATAAGCAGCCCACATCCTCGCTTCTCTGCTTTTCGGCTCCTCATACTCATGGTTTCTTCAGGACTCTCCTACTTCATGTCTACATATCTTTTCTACTTATGCTCCCACTCATAAGTGAATGTCTCTATCTCATAGAAGCTGGACAGACAAAACAACAAACATCCTCAAAAGTGCCTTACCTTACTGAAGCACCTTTGTAATGTCAACTAATCCTCAAAACAGCCCTTTGGGGTGAATGCCATTATTATTCTCATTTTTGTAATAAATCAAGGAGTTAGGAGACTTGAGTGGAGATTCCAGGCTCAAACCCAAGACATCGTGCCTGATGTCTTAGACACACAGATACTGAAAACTACCCAGGAGAGTACTGATAACATACACTGCATTCTTTCCTCTTGTTTTTTTTTTTTTTTTCCATTTATTTTTATTAGTTGGAGGCTAATTACAATATTTAGTGGTTTTTGCCATACACTGACATGAATCAGCCATGGATTTACACGTGTTCCCCATCCCGATCCCCCCTCCCGCCTCCCTCCCCATCCCATCCCTCTGGGTCTTCCCAGTGCACCAGCCCTGAGCACTTGTCTCATGCATCCAACCTGGGCTGGTGATCTGTTTCACCTTTGATAGTATACTTGTTTCAATGCTGTTCTCTCAGAACATCGCACGCTCACCTTCTCCCACAGAGTCTAAAAGTCTATTTGGTACATCTGTGTCTCTTTTTCTGTTTTGCATATAGGGTTATTGTTACCATCTTTTTAAATTCCATATATATGCGTTAGTATACTGTATTGGTCTTTATCTTTCTGGTTTACTTCACTCTGTATAATGGGCTAAAAGCCACAGTCATCAAGACAGTATGGTACTGGCACAAAGACAGGAATATAGATCAATGGAACAGAATAGGAAGCCCAGAGATAAATCCACGAACCTATGGACACCTTATCTTCGACAAAGGAGGCAGGAATATACAATGGAAAAAACACAACCTCTTTAACAAATGGTGCTGGGAAAACTTGTCAACCATTTCTAAAAGAATGAAACTAGAACACTTTCTAACACCATACACAAAAATAAACTCAAAATGGATTAAGGATCTAAATGTAAGACCAGAAACTAGAAAACTCCTAGAGGAGAACATAGGCAAAACACTCTCTGACATAAATCACAGCAGGATCCTCTATGACCCACCTCCCAGAATATTGGAAATAAAAGCAAAAATAAACAAATGGGACCTAATGAAACTTAAAAGCTTTTGCACAGCAAAGGAAACTATAAGCAAGGTGAAAAGACAGCCTTCTGAATGGGAGAAAATAACAGCAAATGAAGCAACAGACAAAGGATTAATCTCAAAAATATACACGCCAACTCCTGCAGCTCAATTCCAGAAAAATAAATGACCCAATCAAAAAATGGGCCAAAGAACTAAACAGACATTTCTCCAAAGAAGACATACAGATGGCTAACAAACACATGAAAAGATGCTCAACATCACTCATTATCAGAGAAATGCAAATCAAATCCTCAATGAGGTACCATTACACGCCAGTCAGAATGGCGGCTATCCAAAAGTCTACAAACAAATGCTGGAGAGGGTGCAGAGAAAAGGGAACCCTCTTACACTGTTGGTGGGAATGCAAACTAGTACGGCCACTATGGAGAACAGTGTGGAGATTCCTTAAAAAACTGGAAATAGAACTGCCATATGACCCAGCAATCCCACTCCTGGGCATACACACACAGGAAACCAGATCTGAAAGAGACACGTGCACCCCAATGTTCATCCCAGCACTGTTTATAATAGCCAGGACATGGAAGCAACCTAGATGCCCATCAGCAGACGAATGGATAAGAAAGCTGTGGTACATATACACTATGGAATATTATTCAGCCATTAAAAAGAATTCATTTGAATCAGTTCTAATGAGATGGATGAAACTGGCACCCATCATACAGAGTGAAGTAAGCCAGAAAGATAAAGACCATTCTTTCCTCTTGAGACAAACCATGGACAAGCTACTATGGAACCATCACCCAGCTTCTCTAATTATGTTGCTTTTGCATTCCCATAGTGCCTGAGTCAGGAAAACCTAGGTATAAATATTTGCTCTCTCTATGACCATGGCGAATGAGTTACCTCTGTGAGCTTCAATTTTCTCAGCTGCAAGATGAAGCTACAGCAGAACTTACTCCAAAATATTTCCATATAGAATTTCAGGAAATAGTAATAGTTGTTGGTGGTGATGCCACCAACACCAACACCAAGACAAGGGCAACTGCCATGTCTTACACCTCTGTAGCTTAACAACAATTAAGCAACCTCAAAGTAGGACTCAGATGAATAAGCTACTTAGTTAATCCATATTCTAATCTGAATGGATGTCCATGTGCGTGAGGGAGTTCCCATGAAAGAAAGAACTGACTCTTTTTTATTTGGGAAATAACTTCTCAAGAATTTTAGAGCAGTCAGAAGTCCTTGAAAGAGTATACTAGGAGTGGGTTTGCTCAGGTTACAGGGCAGTCCTACTTTTGGAACTCTGTGAGGGGGCCAGCTCATCACCATGACAAAATTTCCAGAAGGTTCAACATCAAATGTAAACTATGTATAGAATCAAGGTTAAGATAAGAGCATGGACTTCAGAGTTGCATCTGCTGCTGCTGCTAAGTCACTTCAGTCGTGTCTGACTCTGTGCGACCCCACAGACGGCAGCCCACCAGGCTCCACCGCCCCTGGGTGGTGAGAACACTGGAGTGGGTTTCCATTTCCTTCTCCAATGCATGAAAGTGAAAAGAGAGTTGCATCTACCTGGATTCAAATCTTGCCTCTGGGTATCCCTTGGGAGCTCAGTGGTAAAGAATCTGCCTGCCAATGCAGGAGGCAAGGGTTCAATGCCCAATCCAGAAAGATCCCACCTGCTGCAGAACAACTAAGCCCGTTACCACAACTGCAGAGCCAGCACTCTAGAGCGTGACTCTCAACTATCGAGCCCAGGTGCCGCAAATGCTGAAGCCCCGCGGTGCCAGAGCCCGTGCTCTGCAACAAGAGAAGGCCCCACAATGAGAAACCCGCACACTGCAACTAGAGAGTGATCCCCACTCGCCACAACTAGAGAAAAGCCCACGCAGCAACAAAGACCCAGCACAGCCGAAAATAAATACACTATATTTTAAAAATATCTTGCCTCTGCTATTTATTCCCTGGATTTGTCTCAATAAGTACTTAACATTTTTGTGTCCTGGATTCCTCATAAACAAAAGAACGATATTAAGTGTCTTCTTCATGGTGTAACAGAGAGTATTAAATGAGTTAAAATATATCTAAAGTGCTTAGAACAGTGCCTGGATGTGGTAAACTCCTATATATGGCTGAGCACTGTGAATAAAAATGACAAAAAAAGGAGGAAGAAAAAAGATTAATGTTTATTGAGTGTTCATGAATAAACCACTCTCATGGTGTTTTACATATATTCTCTTAATAACTTTTTATTAGAGACCTTATTAAGTAGATACAATTTGCCCTGTTTTTTAAATGAGAAACATGGATAAAGACAGATTAACCATGTTTTGTAAGGTCACAGAGCTAATACGTGGTAAGGCAGGGACTTGAAGTCAAAACTAGGCTTGATCCTGCTTTTGCTATAAACCCAAGCTCTGTCCTAGAAGAATGAACACACAGTAAAGGTTCACAAGCAAATGACTAAACATAATAAGATGTAAATGCCAAAGTAGAGCTGTATACTAAGTAGAGATACTTATCTACAGGAATGAGGAGTTCCTTGGGGTGTCAGAGAAATGACATTTAAAACATGAATAAGATTTTTCCAGAAGAACATGGACTTTCAGGCGGTAGACAGGGAGAGGAGTGAAATACTCACAGACTGAGATGCACAAAATAATATCTGAAGTATTGGAGGGCCAGCAAAGAAAACGACCAAGACTACTGTCTCTTGAATGGGGACTTGGGTGGCAGTCCAGCAGCCAGCCCACACAGCATGTTGCTACTCACAGTGATTCCAGGAATTCATCTCTGCCTTCAATGTCAGCACTTTCTAATTGTAAGCACCAAACTGCTCTGTGTCACTGCCTCTTCCCGGCAGCCCAACCCCCGGCCAACTACACACCTAAACTGCACACATCTTTAAGGTGTTTCTTCTGTCCTCCTTGATTGCCAGCACCCACTGCAATTTATGTTACAGCATGTACTCCTCTCATTCTGTCTCGATGTCTATTATTCTGCAATAGCTTCCAGAGCCTGCTTCATCAGTTTCATCTGCTTAAGAATTTTTTTCATCAGTTCCATCTGCTTAAGAACATATATTTTCCAAAGATTTTTCAGCCCTGCCTCTATTCCAGGCAAAATGAATCTTCTGTATGGTTACAGGCTATTTCCAACAGACCTTTATTATGTTTCAGTGACTGTCTATGTGGCTCTTTTCCCTAATGTCAAGTCATTAGAGCAAGCAATGGGTATGTTCATCTCCAATGTCTTGTCCAGGGCCTCGCATATAAACATTTGATAAATAAATGAACAAATGCATGAATGAATGATAACTCAAAGGCCAGACATTGTAAGAACGTCCATCAGATGGACCCATCCATTCCATCCAACGTTTCCTTCCAATAACCTTCACAAGACAAATTTTAGGCTGGTCTTCTTCTTACTCAGTCTTCCTGCTCCCACTCCAACCATTTTCCAAGCTCCCCACTACCTCCTCCTTTACCTTCAATCACACAAGATGCGTTTTTCCACCGACGTAGTTTTTGCTAATGTTTACCAGCCTGCAAAGCCAAATCCTCTCTTTACTGACAACTAATATCAAACATATTCTTCACGATGTACATAACACTCAGGTATCCTTCCTTGACTATTTCCCACCCTTGAGACTGTTGTTCAGAATTGTCTTTAACTTTTGAAACCACTAACACTCATTTATTGATCTCAAGTTGTTTTATACAACCATATTTGTCTTCTAAAAGCTAGGGAATGTCATCTTATGTTCCATTTATTTCTGTCATTACCCAACGCAAGACACATAGGAGTTTTTTAAATAAATGAATAATCGAGAAACTGGCAGATTCAGAATGGCTGCTTAAAGGCTAATCTAACACAGTATTATCCAAAATATTTTCAGTAGGAATAATAAATTACTATCGCAATTAAGTATACTATATGGACAGGGAATTTTATGAAAAACCAAGCTAATTTTCTTCTGCTAAGAGAACTGAAATATGACTGACCTTTGCCATGTGTAAGTATTTTCAGAGGAGATGATGCAACATACCTAGATTCAAGGCCATGCAATTGTTCCATGAGTGGATTTTGCTGGCTGGAGAGCTCAACATTTGCTCACAGGCACACAGGCTCCCGAGACTGTAGATTCCATCTACACTCCTGGGGCCAGCTCACATTGTACGTGGACTGCGGCCCTTGCTCTGATCCCTGAAGCTCTGGCTAACAGCCCACCATTTCCATCCAAATCTTCTCATCTGGAATGAGCAGATCCATCTTCTTTGCCAGAATAGGCCTTAGCCCTAAACCAAGTCAGGGCAGCTGTTTGCCAAACTTGGAGATGACGCTTGATTCTAACGATCAATATGGCATTGAGCCACTGAGGAGAAAATGACAGAATGGAAAATAATGACGCCCAATTTCCAGAGGAACCATAATGTATTTTTAAAGGATCTATCTAGTTGGCTCTGGCCGGTAGGGCTTCAGTAAACCTCATCCTCATTTATATTCTTTTTACACGTGTGTAAAGAATGTAAACAGAATATTTAGTTTTACAAAAGTTTCTTTCAATGTAAAGTTAAGTTGGAAGTTTCTTGAAATTAAGGAAATTTTGAACATTTCTAACATAAACAGAAGAAAGATGG
Source organism: Cervus elaphus (assembly GCF_910594005.1). Lineage (NCBI taxonomy): Eukaryota > Metazoa > Chordata > Mammalia > Artiodactyla > Cervidae > Cervus > Cervus elaphus. Next base: position 23,645,942 of record NC_057846.1, on the reverse strand, counting down.
AAAGAAAACAGGAAAGCAAGGAATGCTTTATAATTCTCCCTTCTCAATTATTCACTGGTTCCCTTTAGATGCCTAAAACTTCAAAATGTAAGCTGATTATCTGGCCCAAACTGGTCAAATCTCTTTCTCAGGTTGCTTTAATCTGAGATAAAAAGAAGGCCACACTCAATATCAGAAGACTCTGACTCTACTCCCACGATTGGGCAGTCCTCCCAACTCCCCTGTTCTACTCAGGAATACCTCACTTGTACACCACGATGCCTTCTTTCATGGTCTGGTTCCTAGAACTGTTTACACCAAAAATGACAGCTTCTGCCAATGTAACATGATGAAGTCAAAACCACCAATGCCCAGAGAAGCTGCTATCACTCCTGCCTGTGCCCACTGAAGTCACCAATCCAAATAACAGTTCCAAGAAAAGTGGGCAATACAGCTACACCAAGTCCGCGATGCGCTTGCTCCCTCCCAGAAGCAATGGCATTACTGCTAATGTCCACTTATGGTGTTGGGCCACCAATCCCCAGGAGTGAGCCACGCCCAGTGTTGAGGGTACTGCTGGCTAAAGAAGTTGCCCTCTGAAGCTACCAGTTTGCTCACACTAGAGTAACCGTCAGTTGTTGTTTAGTCACTAAGCCGTGTCTGATTCTTTTGTGACTCCATGGACTGTAGCCTGCCAGGCTCCTCTGTCCATGGCATTTCCCAGGCAAGAATACCGGAGTGAGTTGCCATTTCCTTCTCCAGGGGATCTTCCTGACCTAGAGATCAAACCCATGTCTCCTGCATTGGCAGGGGGATTCTTTACCACTGAGCCACCAAGGAAGCCTGTAACTGGCAGTGTGTATCTTAAATCACACTGACATTTTCATGAAATCACTCTTTCTCATTCTTACAACTTCTTGCCTTGGGCTTTGAAACCCATTGATACATGTTTTGATACTGACTGGTGTGGCTGGTCTGAAATGGTAACTACTAAGTACAATACCCCTGCCCTTTTAAACCAGTCTATGGACTTGCACCAAACCTCTGAGTGTTATCCAATGTCTTATTCTCTCTTGCTCTGGGATCAGTTTCTTCAGAAAGGGTTACTCACCACAACTACCCGCAGGGCTCCTCTGTCCACGGAACTCTCCAGGCAAGAATACTGGAGTGGGTAGCCATTCCCTTCTCCAGGGGATCTTCCCGACCCAGGGATGGAACCTGGGTCTCCTGCATTGAAGACAGATTCTTTACAACCTAAGCCACCAGGGAAGCCCCAACTACATGCAACTACTCTTCATTTAAAAATCCACATAGCACCTAGTAGATAGCAACTAACACTTCAGTGCCTGGTCAGCTCATGAGTCCTCTATGTATGCCAGATAATCTGGAATTCCAGGGCCTGCCTGCTACAACTATGTGTTTTCTTTTTTTTGAGAGTATTTACTTCAAAGATAAGAAGACATGGTCTTATCTTTGTTGATGTCAAGTGGTAGACAAACCTAGAAGTTCAAAACTTGAGTTCCAAAAAGCATAGGCTACCAGCTCAATTTTGACTACTTGGTAGTTTTGTTTTTCCTTGTTTCTTTTGTGGGTGTCTCTAGAAGTAACCTCACGATCTTCTTTAAAGAAGTTAAAATCTGTGTCCTAATTCTGAGAAAACCCACCAAAACCTTAACAGAATATGGTACAGAAAGTTAGTATCAAGAAAAGAAGTTTCGAATTTCTTACAACTCATTTATACCACAGTAATTAACTGGAATTTGAATTTCATAATCAGATATCACAATGTAAGGATCATAAGACTCTCTTTGACAAGTCTGCGATAAAGAATGCTTTTCTAATTTGAGGGTCACAGAGAAAGACCCACAAGAAGATACACTGCTGTCAGATGTGGATGCCCTGGTTGTCACTGCTCCACCCAGTCCCCATCACAGCTGGATGACCAGGCGATACAAAAGCCCCCCAGACAGACTAATTCTTTGTCATCTATTTTAAACTGCTTAGTAAAATAAAATCAGACATGCCTGCAATTCTAAGAATGCCTGCTAAGCCTCCCACCAACCTCTCAAGTCAATCACTATCTCATCCACCTTCAAAAAATATTTAGCTAAAGGGATATCTTGCTTCCAGTGGGGCCCTGTGTTATTTAAAAGTATAACATAAGCTATGGGTGGGAGGTGTGCTAAATTTAACCTAGGAGAGAGAGAGAAAAACTACGGTGTTTCCCTAGGACAAAAGGGTATGTCTCCCCTAAACAGATGAGCATGTAAAATATGAATGGCAGGCAGTCTTTATAGAAGAGTCTCTGTGACACCCACAGACGCAATGTTTTCTTTTTCATATTGGCTTCTTTTAAACATCATACTGCCAGGTAAATGTACAATCCATTATTTATGTTTCACTTGCAGACTAGCATAATGTTCAAACTGTTTCACTGAGATTTTTAGGCAGCACACTATCTTAAGAAATACACAATCAACTAACATTTTTCAATATTTGACACATTTCAAAACAGCTTTTAAATCCTTTCATGGTTTCATCTTCAGGAAGCTTTTAATCTGCAGTAGGTCAATTTGCTAGCTGGAGGGTGGAACTTAGGGAAATATAAATCAAAGGATTCAGTTGCCATATTAACAAGCTGGCTACAACTCATTTCATGCCCTCAGACCACCGCCACGAGCCCAGCCAACCACCTAAAGTATGCACATGCCCAGTAACAGGGAAATAAGACAAAATGTATGTACAGAGGGTTTCCCTGATGGCTCAGCAGTTGGTAAAGAACCTGCCTGCAATGCAGGAGATGTGGGTTCGACCCCTGGGTTGGGAAGATTCCCTGGAGGAAGAAAAGGCAGCCCACTCCAGTATTCTTGCCTGGGAAATCCCATGAACAGACGAGATTGGTGGGCTATAGTCCAGGGGGTTACAAAAGAGTCGGACATGACTGAGCATGCGTGTATCTACAGAACAGCAAAAACACATAATCATTGATAGAAAACTCCCCAAAGTCCATGACCTCTTGAAAGGAATTCATTTTTGCACCTAAAGAAATGCATAATTTATATCTACCTCTTCTAATTTCTGAGAATATAGATGGCCCCAAGAAAAATGTTACTGTTTACTATCCTGAGAACAGAAAATGTTCACCAATTTCATATGCCTCATTAACTTTCAAGCAAACAGCTCCAAGAAGACAGTACTCCTTGATGTAGGAATTCAGAAAACCTTCAAAGACGACTACAGGCTCTGGCTGAGTATCAGAGTGGAGAGTTTATCAAAAGCATGGAAGAACTCCAGTTGACTTGCTGATCATCTTTGGTAAGCTGAATAAGGACATGTGAATTATGGATCCAATCTCGTCCATGATTCAAGTTTATTTTTTTGTGTGGTAAGGACACTTAATACGAGATCTACCCTCTTAGCAAAGTTTTAAGTGTATAGTATGGAATTGCTAACTAGAGGCACAGTGTTGTACAACAGATCCAGAACTTATTCACCTTACAAAACTGAAATGTTACTCCCACTGAGCAGCAGTCCTCATTTCCTCCTCCCCTCAGGCCCCTGTTTCTATGAGTTTCTGTGGGTTTGACTATTTTAGACACCTCATCTAAGTTTCCCTCATGGCTCAGATGGTAAAGAATCCACCTGCAATGCGGGAGACCTGGGTTTGATCCCTGGGTTGGGAAGATCCCCTGGAGAAGGGAAAGGCTACCCACTCCAGTATTCTTGCCTGGAGAATTCCATGGACTGTATAGTCCATGGGGTCGCAAGAGAGTCAGACATGACTGAGCAACTTTAACACACACACACACACACATCTAAATAACATTACACAGTATTTGTCCTTTTGTGACCAGTTTATGTCACTTAACACAATGTTCTCCAAGTTCATCCAGATTGCAATTCAGTGGCAGTAGGGGCATTCTCTGTGTTGTACAATCACCACCACTATTTAGTTCCAGAATCTTTTCATCTCCACCAAAATGAAATCCTGCACCCATGAAATAGTCACTCCCCATTCCCCACAGTCTCCAGCCCCAGAAACAACTAATCTGCTTTCTGTCTCTACGGATTTGGCTGTTCTGAATATTCACATAAATGAAATCATACAACATGTGGGGAGTGCTCATTACTTGGGGTGACTGAGAGGAGAAGGGGGAGACAACACCTAGGTCTGAGCCTTGACTAGCAACCCTGGGGGTGCTCCTCACCAGAATGGAGGGTGGAGTAAGGGAAAGAGGCAGAAGATTCAAATTTTGGACACACTGAGCCTGCGCTTCTCTGAGGGAAAAGCTTAACAGACACTTCGATACATGGCTTGTACATCCAGAAAAAGAAAGTAATGACAGGATATATAGCTTATCGGGAGAGACAGACTTTCATTTTTGTTTCAAAACTCAAATTATATATCATTATCATTCTAACACTTCCTGTAAGTTTAAAAGCCTGGGTACTGACCAGAATTTTCACCTATTATGAGGTCGTATGGAGATTTTTCTTGGTTTATGGTGACACCTCAGTTTTCAGCTCCCCTTAGGGGCTTACAGGGATTCTCTGTCACCTCTTGAGATATTCTGCATGCTGTCTGTGAACCTCTCCTTGTCTAAGTGTAGACAACATGTATAAGTGCACCACAGGGATACCATATGTACACAAATACTTCCCAGGCTTTGCCACCTTTACCATGGTCTTGACCCAACACTCTATATCCATGAAGCTTTGTTTGCAATTAGAGGAGTACACTAGGCTCTTTGAGGCTTCCCCAGTGGTTCAGTGGGTAAAGAATCTGCCTGCAATGCAGGAGACGCAAAAAATGCAGATTCAATCCCTGGGTTGGGAAGATTCCCTGTAGGAGGAGATGGCAACCCACTCTAGTATTCTTGCCTGGAGAATCCCATGGACAGAGGAGCCTCATGGGCTACAGTCCATGGGGTCGCAAAGAGTCGGACACAATGGAGCTTTCGTTCATACACACATGGGTTCTTTCAGATTTCAGAAATGATCTGAAAGACTTGGTGAAAACAGACCCATCTCAGAAGCCTCAGATCAGAAATCAGCTCCACATTGACAGCATGGCTTACCTACCCAGAAGGAGTCAACCATGCTTCCCATGGCCCCACTCCACCCCTTTTACACATCTACCACGATGCCTGTAGTACTTCTGTACATTTATTTCTTAAACATCTGCCTTTTTTAAAAAAAAATTGTTGATGTGGATCATTTTAAAGTCTTTATTGAATTTGTTACAACATTCCCTCTGTTGTTTATGTTCCAGTTTTTTGTCTTGGAGGCATGTGGGATCCTGGCTCCCCAACCAGGGATCAAACTCACACTTCCTGCATTGGAAGGCAAAGTCTTTAACTACTAGACTACCTGGGAAGTCCCAATATCTATCTTTTTTAGTAGTCTATAAGACTTATACCAAAGGCCAAGTGTTATTTCCCACGGTCACTCTACGTTTTAATACAGTGACTTAGTAAAGAATGAATTACACAGCTGTTAGTAACATGGCCTAAGAAACTGATTGGCAGTGGTAGTGGTTTAGTCGCTAAGTTGTGTCCAATTCTTGTGACCCCATGGACTGTAGCCCGCTAGTCGCCTCTGTTAATGGGATTTTCTGGCAAGAATACTGGAGTGGGTTGCCATTTACTTCTCCAAGGGATCTTCCCGACCCAGGGATCAAACATGTATCTCCTGCATTGCAGGAGGATTCTTTACCACTGAACCACCAGGGAAGCCAGAGAAGTTGATTCTATACATAGAAAAGGGTTTTAAGTTGAATTGGGGACTGAGACCAAGAGAGGAGTGAAGGTGAGTGAATGAGACAAAGACAGAAGTTGGAACTTATCCAATGACCATCCCCACCCACCGTGAACTACAAAGGCATATACAATATATAAATATATCGTTTTCTATAAAAAATATTTGGAAGGAGGCTCCCGAGCCACTCCAACCCATTTAACCCCTGTCCCTGTTAATGTTTTCTAAACAAAAAGGATGTTGCTACTGCCCAGTACCATGGTTAGTAAACACTTGTGTGGACTAGCCAGTATCATTCTAGCTCAAAATAGAGGCTCTTTTTGGGGCCTGAAAGTAGATTTCTGTCGGGGCCCAGAGGGCAAGAGGCAAGCAGTCAAGAAACAAAGACAAAACAGAGATCTAAGGGACTTTCCTGGTGATCCAGTAGTTAAGCTTATGCAAGTTTGAGCCTTGGTCAGGGAACTGAGATCTCACACGCCAGCAGGACAACGAAGCTTATGCATCACAACTACTGAGACCCCTGTGCTCTGGGGCCCACAAGCCGTATCTAGAGAGCTCACACACCCCAAGGAAGACCCAGCACAGCCAAAAAATACACCACAGAATTGAATTAAAAACTCAATTAGATACTGATGCTAAAAATGGGTAAGACAGACAAACAAACCCCAGACATCTGCAACAGTCATAATCATGCTAGTTAAGAACTAGGTGCCTCACTCAGGCAGGTACAGAAGCTGGAGGTGGATGGAAAAGCCCATAGAACCAATGTCTGAGCACTCACCAGAAACGCCTCGTTTGCTGTAGACCATAAAAAAGTCCACCTGGCTAGCCATTATCAGTAGACAGGCTGGGCTAGTAAGGGTCTTCTCTGCCCCTCAAGAACTCCTGACCAGTGAGGAGCCCTCCATGGTCTCTGAGGGTGTCTGGCTCCCAGGATCTTGACAAGAAGCCCTGGGTCCTGAGCGGTTACCAGGCGAGTGGTCCGCGTCCCCCTGGCCGCCCTGCCGTCCGGCCCTCAGCTCCTCCCCGGAGGTCACCGGGCAGAGGCCCAGGAGCCGTCCGGGCAGGCTGAGTCCCCGGTCTGCCATGAGGAGATGCTGTCCGCGCACCACCCCCGGAAGACAGACACCGGTTTCACCCTTGACCCGGCCAACCTGACCCCTCCGGCGCCGCCTGCGCACCTGGCGCTCAGCCTGCAAGCTGCTCGCTGGGGCGGGACCAGGTACCGCGCGGCGGGTGCTCGAGCAGAGGCTGCAGCTGGGTGAAGCCTCGCGTGTCAGGACACACCCAGCCCTCGGCCCAGGCCTCGTAGCACCTGGACCGCTTTTTCCTCCTGCGACCTCCCTCTAGCACCTCACAAACCCGTGGCCTCGCTGGAAAAACACTGCGCCCGACCTCACAGAACTGAGAAGTTTCCATGAGTGCCGAGAAGGTTCCAGAAGGTTCCTTAGAGGCCTGAAGGGGTGGGGGGCCGCAATGCACACGGGGAGTATCCGTCTCTTGCCGCGGCCTCTTGGGTTCCTCCTGTTCCTCCTCCGCCTCTGGTTTCCGGTCACTGCCTTCCCCAAGTTTCCAGCTCTGCGGAGCCCTTCTCCCGGCCCTCTGCCTCCATGCTGGCTGATACGGGAAGCCAGACAGCCATCCAGACTTTTTTCTTTCTTTTCAAGGGATTTTTTTTTTTTTCTTTTTACATAGGCTATTTTTAAAGTCCTTATTGAATTCGTTAGAACCTTGCCTCTGTTTTATGTCTTGGTTTTTTGGCCTGTGGGATCTTAGTTCCCCAACCAGGGATTGAACCCACACCCCCTACACTGGAAGATGAAGTCTTAACCACTGGACCACAGGGAAGTCCCCAGACTTTAATTTTTAAGTAGGAAAACAAGCCACAGGCTTTTATGAAACCTCGCAGTAAGATTCCAGAACATGAGATGAGCCTCGGAACCACTGACATTTAAGAGGCAATTATGGAAGGGGGCTTTTGAAGGAACTCAGGAGCTTCCAGTGATACGTGTCAGGAAAAAATCCAGAAAATTCTGGGATGACAGGGTCTAAGAGATGCACAATTTTAATGGAATAAATAGACCAGAACCTTCACGGAATTGGTTTTAGTTTGTACCAGGAGCATCCAATTCTACATCTAAAACGAAGAGGTTTCGTTAACCTGGAGGAAGAGCAAATGTGTGTTCTTTGCAGATGGCTTTCCTGTAGTGAGAAGGCTTTCCTCCAACCACAACCACTTGGCGGGGACTCGGAACCTGAAATGTTCATTCCCTTCGTGTGACCAGAAAACTGAGATAAACAGGACAGAAGCACTCATTTTCCTCCACTCCACGCAAGAGGAGGCTGATGGAGATGGTCAAGGCATCTGTGATAGATTAAATTCTAGTCTTAGTGCTTCCCTTCAAACCTTCTGGGTTACTAAATCCAGGCCAGGCATCCAGCCATCCAAATCTAGAGCTCCCTGTACATTTCCCCAGGGTTTCCACTCACTCTGTTCTCCTCTGAAATGTTTTTATAGTGATGATAAACTGACTCCAAACAGAAAAGCCCCAAAACACATGGTCTCTGTTACCGAAGCATGGGTTCCAATGTATTTCCATTATAACTATTATCTTGGCTCTTCTAATGGCTCATGAGCATGTTAAAAAGAGAAATCTAGATAGAATCTGAGGGCAGTTAACCCTACCAAGTAAAATACCATTTGACTGAAGATTAGGTCTTTGATTTCCCAAGACCCATTTAGGCAGGAATTTCTAGGGATCCTGAAACATCAAGAACAGTTTGTGGTGAACGAGATCAACTTTCTGAGGAGTCCTTTTCACTGGGATTTGTGACTCCAACTAGGTCCCCAGGGAAAACAAGCTTCTGGCTTCTAAAAGACCTCAAACCATGGCACTGAACAGCTTGTAGAGGTTGTTAGAGGCTCTCTGGGTTGGATAAACCCTAGCAAATGTGCATTAAGAGGCAACATGAAGGGACTTCCCTGGTGATCTAGTGGCTAAGAATCTGCCTCCCAATGCAGGGGACATGGGTTTTGTCCCTAGGCAGAGAACTAAGATCCCACCTGCTGCAGGGCAACTCAGCCCACTAGAGAGAAAGCCTGTGCACCACAGCGAAGACCCAGCACAGCCAAAAAGAAAAAAAAAATAGAAGACGACGACGACGCACTGTGAAATAATAGAAGAAGCAGGAAGTGGCAGAAAGGGACAGATCTAAGTTTGAATCCAACTCTGTCACTTTTCAGGTATAAGATTTTAGGTAGATTCCTTATCTTCTCACAGTCCCCATTTCCTAGGCTAATATCTATACTGCAGGGTTGTCTTAGGAATCAGAAATAACTAGCCTGTTAAATGTTTAGCACAATACCTGACACACCATAGTAGCTCTTCTGATCACATTCACTTTGGCACAACTAGAAATAGGTAAGTAGTCCACAAAGAAAGAAGCTTCTTCCTCAAGCTGCCAGTGGCAGGAAGCAACCTGCCCTTACTCGGCTTGAAGTCCACCCAGAAGACAATCTAGTAAGGATGGAAATACCCCAGATGAGTGGCTTCAATGGGAAAACATGATTAAAAAAATGCTCACCCTCTGACCAACTCTTTCTCTCTATGACACTGCAATTTGCAAAGGTCCTAGCATCCAAACGGCAGCCATCAGCAATAAGAGAGGCTGGTACCCAGAAGTCGCCCCTATTTGCTGCTCAGTCCACAGTGCCTCAGTTCTCATTTCCAGCATACTGATGAGTCTCTTGATTGTTATTAGTTAATTCAGTACCAACAGTGGGAAAACTCAGTGATATTTCAGAGGGGAATACCAAATGAACTTGAGCTGAACCATCGCATGGTCCCAAGGAGTGTGACGACGTGGGAATAAAACAATGGAGGCTCCTGCCAGCACTGAGGGCAGACACAGAGCATGGAATTCAGTGTGGTTAATTCTCCAGGAGAGATTTCACAAGGGCCCAAATCCTCCAAAGCATGAAAATCACACGGGCTCTTACCAAAGAGGAAGTCAGATACAATGCAGGGAAGGGCTTGGGAGCACTGGCTGGCTGCCCGGGCCCCTGGATAAGTTGGTTTGTGTGGCCATACCAGCAAAGACACGCAAATACAGCACCAGCAAGGTAGGGTTGGGGGAGCTGAAACCCCGAAAACAATGAGCATAACAGCAGCTGTCAGGGAAGGTGCTTCTTGGTAGGACTATTGTGGAAAGGAGGGTCAAGAAGGAACAAGGAGCTTCCCTAATCCAACCAATTCCAGTCAAGACCAAAACTTGCTTCTACCTAGAGAAGATCCCCTGGAGGAGGGCACAGCAACTCACTCCAGTATTCTTGCCTGGAGAATCACATGGACAGAGGAGCCTGGCGGGCTACAGTCCACGGGGTCACAAAGAGTCGGACATGACTAAAGCGACTTAGCACAGCACGGTACACCTATCAGTAATTACTGACCACCTCCCCAAAGTTAGCAATAGATGGCAGTTTTGGTAAATTCCAATGAAATAGGACACCTGCCTTGGAGAAACCTATTGTCTGGTTGGGAATGCAAAATAGCTCTCAGGATATCGTCATCCTTGGGACTCCCCTGATGGTCCAGTGGTTAAGACTCTGTGCTTCCAGTGCAGGGAAAGTCTTGATCCCTGGTCAGGGAACTAAGATCCCATATGCCAAGCAGCCAAAAAATAAATAAATAAAAGTAAAGAACAAAAATAAAATATCATCCTTGGAAGATTATGTGCCTGTCAAAATCCAGACCCATGCCTTGTCCTTGTGTTTAACACCAGCATCCATCAGATTAGTGGGTGCTTGGTTATATTGGAGAAGAGCTAAATTCAAAATCAAGATATTTGGACAAGAAATAAGAGCTAAGTCAAGAAAACGTTCGGAGTAGATATTGGTGGCCAATCAAGTCTTCCCAGAAAGTGTGGAAAGACAGAGGAATGTGATAGAGAAAAGAGGACATTCCTGAAACACACACGTGAAGACACAGTATAAGACATTAGCATCCTATGCGTTGATATACTTTTTCTTAATGTGTGGGCCACAGACCACCCACAGTGGATTTTGGCCCCAGCAACTGAATTCAGATCTCTGTAGAGTGGAGCCCAGGAGTCCGCATCTCTAATAAGCACCCAGGCTCTCTTGTGTTGCGCAGTGCTGAGTTGTTCAGCCATGTCTGACTCTTTGCAACCCCACGGACTACAGCCCGCCAGGCTCCTCTGTCCGTGGGATTCTCCAGGCAAGAATACTGGTGTGGGTTGCCATGCCCACCTCAGGGGATCTTCCCAACCCAGGGATAGAACCCAGGCCTCCTGCATTGCAGGCAGATTCTTTACCATCTGAGCTACCAGGGAAGCCTCCCCAGGCTCTCTTAATGCGCATCAAAATTCAGAACCACTGACTGAGGGATCTCAGACTGAAACACATACTCTTCCTTTAAAGACAGAAAGAGAAGTAGGGAAGGAAGGAAGGCTGAAAGAACTGTTTGGGACCGGAAAACACCTATCCGCTAGGATTTTATATAACCTGCCACAGTGGACAAAGTAGTTTCAACCCAGGTTTTGTGATTGACACGATCTCCAGGCTAGTCAACTTTGCTCTCTGCTCCCTGAATCTGTCCTCTCTGAGAGTCTTAAAACCACATACAGACAATACTGCTAATAAAGCGTACTGCAGCTCTCCTTACCTGAAGTGAGACAGCCATATCGTATTCAGCATGAAGTCCAAGACACTCATCCTTGGGCTTTTCAAGCATTTCATGCTTCTGCTCCCTCGTCCCTCCCCTTTTCCTTGGGAATCAGAGCATCCTGGAATATAGCACCAAAAATATCCGATTCCACATGGAACCTAGGCAGGACCCGCTTCAGACTCTCCTAGTCTTCAGACCTACACCAGCCACACCCTGGAGTCAGGCAGACCTGGGTTTATGATCACAACTGTATCACTTATTAGCTATGTGATCTATGCAAGTAACTTCCAAGAAGTTACTTCTTTACCAGAAAAAAAAAAAGAGAAGAAGAAGAGCAATCTGATGGGCTTGCCATGAGGATGAAGATGACAGGGATAAAGCAATCACCACAGCACCTGGACAATTAAGATGTTCACTGAACACCCACCACCCCCCCTTTCTCCTATACCCAGTCTTGTCCTGTTCGGGGGTCCTCTTGCATGGCTCACACAGGACAGTCTCAGCTCCTGGGTTTCTGTTACACTTGCAACCCATGTGTCAAAAACATAAGTTTAGAGACTGAATGTGAGAGAAGTACAATTACTCCAATCAAAATTAAACGAAACTCTGAGCATACTCGGGTTCCCTGGTGGCTCAGACAGTAAAGAATCTGCCTACAATGCAGGAGACCTGGGTTCAATCCCTGGGTGGGCAAGATACCCTGGAGAAAGGAATGGCAACCCACTCAGTATTCTTGCCTGGAGAATTCCATGGACATAGGAGTCTGGCAGGCTACAGTCCGTAGGGTCACAAAGAGTTGGACATTACTGAGCATCTAACACTTTCACTAACACTTTGAGTGTACTAACGAATTGTCTTTTCATATACACTTTAAGATGATTCATTGGATTGGGTATCTTTGCATAGTATTTTCACTTTTAGATTTCTCCATTTTTTTAAAATAGAAGTTTAATATATTTATATTATCATAGATTACATAAGGGCTTCCCAGGTGGCACTGCTGCTGCTGCCAAGTCGCTTCAGTCCTGTCCGCTGCTAAGTCGCTTCAGTCGTGTCCGACTCACTGCAACCCCATAGACGGCAGCCCACCAGGCCCCGCCATCCCTGGGATTCTCCAGGCAAGAACACTGGAGTGGGTTGCCATTTCCTTCTCCAACGCTCAGGTGGCACTAGTGGTTAAAAAAAAACAAAACCGCCTGCCAAGGTAAGAGACACAGGAGATGTGAGTTCTATCCCTGGGTGGGAAAGATCTCCTCGAGTAGGAAATGGCAACCCACTCCAGTATTGTTGCCTGGAGAATTCCATGGACAGACACTACAGTCCATGGGGTCACAAAGAGTCAGACACACACAGAGTCGCTTAACTAACACACCAGTATACTTGCCTGGGAAATCCCATGGACAGAGGAGCCTGGTGGGCTACAGTCCATGGGGTCGCAAAGAGTCGAACTTGCCTGAAGTGACTTAGGACGCAGGCACAGACCCACATGCCGTGTGAAGCACTGTGCAGAAGTATCTCATTTAATTCTCACAGCAGCCCTACCAGAGAAGGACCATAATTCTGTGCAGAGGAAACTGAGGCTTAAGAAATTTAAGTACCTTAGCCAGGCTCACACACTAGTAAGCAACTATTAGAGATCTCAAAATTGCTCAATAACCAATTGCATTGATGATGCTTGTCTTCTTTTAACTTCAAGTATAGAGGCTGTGGTTTAATTGCTTTTAACTTCCAATGAAGCTCCCTGCGGCTCTCCAAGCAGAAGATAAACAGTAGGACAGGTGTTACTTTAAGAGAGGGATGGGAGTTGTAACCCGAAGCCTCCTCCAGCCTTAAGCCCAAGAAGTCTGGGAGGCTGCGCCGAGCCGGTGCGCGTCTGTAAACTCCCGCGGGTCTGGCACGTCTCTTTCTTCCAAAGTTGGAGCTCTCCTTGGTGGGAGGGGGCGGGGAGGAGGGGAGGCCAGTGACGTCACACGCGAGCGGGGATAAAGCTCCCGGGTCGCGGTCCAGCGAGGACACTGCCCCGGGAGCGGAGTGGGCTGTGCCGCTCGGGGACACTCGCTGCGGCCCCGCCCGAGCAAGGCAGTGCCAGGAGGCACCATGCCCCAAAACGTGGTCCTGCCCGGGCCGGCGCCCTGGGGCTTCAGACTCTCGGGGGGCATAGACTTCAACCAGCCTTTGGTCATCACCAGGGTAGGTGTTTTCCATCCTTCGGCTGCAAGTCGGGGACTCTGGCGTGCCACGGGCCCCCTCGGGAGAGGAGCGCGGCCAGTGAGCCACTGGGGTGTGGTGGGTGGGTCCTGGCTTCGGGTTCACAGGTCGAGAGACGGCAGCATCTCGGCAAAGTTCGGAGGATGCGGAGCGGCTTAGAGAATTAACCACGTCCCGTCCTAGCGGTCTTTTTCTGCAGCCTCTTGGCCTCCCGCAGTTTTCCGAGGAGGGATGAGCTGGCTGCGTGGTTTCCCTGCGAGGTGGGCTGCCTTCTCGCCCTCGACGCCAGGTTTCCTTTCGGTAACAAACGCGAAGTGGGGATCAGAAAAGCGGAGACAGTAGTGGTGGTTTGCTGGAGAGAGACGCGCGTCTGAACGCTTTCCTTGTCTGGATGAAAACTTCAGGGCGCTGTTCGCAGGGCACCACCTGGGCTGGCCAAGTTGGAATCTATCATATCAGCCCAGACAGGGAAAAAGTTACTAATTTGTATTACTAGGTTTCCAGGCATTTTGAGTAAATACTTTCCAAAGCTGGGACTTGGCTTAGAAATCATCACCTATAACTCAAACTACAAAGAAAACGTGTCAGATAGCTTCCTTCACCTGATGGAGAGCCATCATTCAGACTAGTAACTCTGAAGATAATACCTCATTATCAAAGTCAAGCTTTCCGTAAACTTATTATTTTCTAAAGTATTGTCCAATTAAGAAAAAAGAAAATGAAAAAATTCAGCATCTGTCCTGTCAGTAAATTTCTAGTTGGTCTGGTTGATTTTTTTCTAACATTGTCTTAACAGAAAATTGTTATTATTTCAATTATCACATATAAATATATATATATTAAACCTAATTTTAAAACATAAACTTTCAGCACGTTTATATCTTTACTATGCTTTATTTTCTTCCTTACTGCTCATACTATATTTTATAAATGTATACTTTATAATCTGACATACTCACATAGACTTTGAACAAAGAATTCTAAATTCTGTTCTCCTTATGGGTTTTAAGAACCAATGGCTTTTAAAAATGTCTCAAAACATACGGATGCATGGAACATTTCAAGCTTTGTTTTACATTTTTTGAAAACATAAACACATCTGACATGTGTTTTAATATGGACATAAGAACTTAACATACTCCCAAAATGTTCCTAAGTAAATTAGGCAGAAAATGGTTCAATGATCTGGGCCAAGCAATGCCTTTTATGGATTTACCAAAGGAAACAATTTCCATTATCTCTACAGAGAAATATTTTTAAAGTTTCTGAAGTATAGTTTTCATTTGTTTATATTAAATGAAATAAGCTTTTGAATCCTAACAAATCCCATTTATATTATAAATCCTAACAAATCATATTATAGTAAATCTTAGGGAGACAACTTTGTCACAAAAATCCTTTCAGTGATTTATAAAAGAAGTATCTTGCTATTACTGTGGAACATATCAATATGATTAATCTTATGCTTGAAATGTTCAGTTGTTGACTTTATAAACAGTGTTTATTTCAAAGCAGAACTTAACATTTTGCACTTGACTGCAGGAGCTATCAGTAAATATATTTGATATATTGACAACTATTATTTGGGAAGCCAATTCTGTTTGAATTTTTAACTCATAATTAATTTGTGTCACTCACAGTGACACTTGGTTCAATAACAGTGCCTATGGAACACATATGATTATTTCATTTGACTACAGATTTTCTCTTCAATTAAGGTACCACTTAATTGAAGGTACCACTGCACTGCTTTGTTTTCATCCACTTAATTCATTTCATCCACTTAATTGACCTACAACCTCTTCTTACATCCCACCTTGTACCACAGTTGTTTGAATACATCTGTATCCCAGATTGCACGCTCCCCGCTTAGGGCAACAACCAGCAGATTTAGGGGGCTACTCAATGCCAAGCACAGTGTCTAGTACCTCTTATATTACAGAATAAAAGTAGACACAATATGTGATTAAATCATTCACTTTTGAGATAACTTTATAAATTTATCCTAATTGGTGTACCTTTTATTATTCTAATAGGTGTACACTTTATTATCCAAGTGTACCCAAAGCCATTCACATGGTAGATTCTTGTTCAATAAATGAAAACATAGTCACTTGAATTTTTTTGACTTAATGAACACCTAATTGAGAGTACTTCCACTGAAATTATTAGAATACTAAAAATCATTTGGGAAAAAGACTAGAAGATATGAACATACTTATCAGTATTATAATTAGGTGGCAGAATAATTGTATTAATTTCATAATTTTTATACTGTGTTAAAAGGTAGTGGATGAGGTTGTGTGTGCGTTAGTATACTTTTGCCTGCCATGCACTCTTCTAAGCCTTTCATACCCACTAACTCACTTGAATCTCACAATAATCCTATCAGAGTAATAATAGTACTAGTAATATCCTTTTCTGCAGATGAAGGGAGTGAGGCTTCAAGAGATTTATAACCTGCCGATGACCACAAGTGGTGGGACGGACTTTGATGCAGGTCGACTTGTTTCCAAAGCCTGCATCCTCCAAACACATGAAAGATTCTGCTTATTGTACAGATATTTTCAAAGAGGTATTTTGTGCCATCCAACTCATCACCAGGTCCTATTGATGCTAACTCTTCCAGATCTACCACTTTCCTCTTTTTCTTCCACTGTCTCCACTCAAGATTTAATAAGTTGAAACCTAGCTGTTGTCTCCCTTCTCAATTCACCATGCATATTCTCACCAGCCATCTCTGAGGTGGTTGCTGGTTGATCCTATCTTTCCCACTTTTAAAAGTCCTTCTGTGGCATCCCCAGTTTATAGAGAATAAAAGGTGTGGTTTTTAGCATGACATTCATGGCTTTCACCCTCTCTCTCAGCTCAAGTGTCCAACTTCATTTCCTCCCTCTCTTCTCTCTCCTTTCTTCCTCTCACTCCATAAATATGTAGTGGGGCCCATACTCTGGACCGCTTATGATTTCTCTAACATGGCTTTGCTCTTGCTATCATTTTTCTCCAGAATTCTCTTCCCCACCCAGTCCACCATCCTCTGTGCCTCTGGAAACGCATTCAAATATCCCTCCTCCAGCCTGACTCTGGTAGCCGTCATTTCATCCACTTAAGTATCCTTACATTATTCCTTGTACCACAGTTGTTTGAATACATCTGTATCCCACAGATTGCATGCTGCCCTCTTGGCAACAGCCAGCAAATTTGGCGGGGGGGCGGGGGGGGGTGGCTCTTCAGTGCCAAGCACAGTGTCTAGTACCTCATGTATGTTACAGAGTAAAAATAGACACAATATGAGTCATTAAATTGTTCACTTTTGACATAACTTTATTTTCCTAGTAGGTGCAAGTTGTGTTCTCAGAAATATCCCACAGTAAATAAAAAGGAAAACTTTTATTGTTCATTGATTTGTTTTATGTAAGTTCTTAAGCATGCAAAGAAGTAAAACACCAGTGCCTGTACTGAACACCAGGATAAGTCCCATGAATGAGATATGGTCCTCAAGGCAATCAATCAATTTTTAACCTGCAAGCAATGCCCTCGCTTCCCTTCCTCACACTCTACAAAAGCAGATGATAGCAATGCTACTTAGACAGTGGTCCTCTGCTCCACCCTCTGCTGGGGAGCTTGGTTTACAAAGTAACTCTCTCCATCAGTTGAAATTACAATTCACAAAATTAGGACAAAGGGTCCCCACCCAATAATTGTTTACCGTCCAATTAATCAGCCAGGTAAAACTCTGTGTCATAAAAAAAAATTAGAAGTAAGATAAATCAGGGCTTTCCTGATGGCTCAGATGATAAATCAAATACCAGACAATCTCAAAAAAATTTTTGAGCAATTGGTTGTGATCCGATTTGTAGGCAAGTAGTTTCTAGGCAAGGGTGCTCTTTACTTGGTGCAATGTGAATTTAAGTTGCAAATGTTTAGCGTGGGGGAGGGCATTGTTACTGCAAACATTATATACAGCTGGCCTAGGTATTTCACAGAAGTTTAAGGTTCACATCTCTAAATGAGCAGTTTTTCTTTTTCTGGCAAAAGTTTCTAAGGAATCTCTCTCTGTCTTAAATGTTTGGACCACCCAGAAGGTGGATCTATTATCACAGCCAAGTTACAGACAGTTTGTTTTCACAAATGGTCCAGTTTGGAATAAAGCACAGGCTTCTTTTGTGTACATGATGTAAAATGACTGTATACATCTCCTGCCAGTATGTCCCTTCCCACTCACTTCCTCTTCCCTCCTTTGTATACCGAGCACACCCAGGATTGAGATCACTGTGACTGAGAATGCTGTATATGGACCCGGGTACCAACACAGAAAATGTTAGGTTTTAACACAGGATAGTACTTTAATATAAACTATATTTATAATTTGAACTTTTAGAAAGAAATGTTTACAGTTGAATGCAGTCTTGTCCCATGTAGCCCTTGGTATCCTTGAGGAATTGTTTTCAGGACTCCACCGCTCTTTCTTCCCAATTCCCATCGCCCCTCAAGGATACCAAAACCTCAGGATGATCAAGTTTTTTATATAAAATAGTATTTGCACATAACCTAGGTACATCCTCCTGTATACTTTAAATCATCTCTAGGTTACTTATAATACCTAACGTGATGTAAATACTTTGTAAGTAGTTGCCAGCATGTGGCAAATTCAGGTTTTGTTTTTTGGAACTTTTTGGAATTCTTTTTCAAAGATTTTCAACCCTTGGTTGGTTGAATCCTGGATGCAGAACCCATGGATTCGGAGAAGTGACTGTATTTAATTTTGTTCTAACAGAGACGTGTCTACATCTAAGCACTAAGTTCATCTGTTTCTGACATTCATACATCCCACAAGTATCTATCAGGTGCAGAATGTATTGTTTGTGTAAAGCCCTGTGGGGGATACAGTTATAACTTAATGAGTTTCTACCCCTCTGAGAAGTTCATGTATCA
This sequence comes from Cervus elaphus, assembly GCF_910594005.1. NCBI lineage: Eukaryota > Metazoa > Chordata > Mammalia > Artiodactyla > Cervidae > Cervus > Cervus elaphus. Next base: position 23,627,376 of record NC_057846.1, on the reverse strand, counting down.
GAAGAGACATGTTCACAAACTACCATGATACAACTTGTCCAGGATTCCATGAAAGAAGTATGACCAAAGAGATAGGAGGAGTCAGAGAAGAGAGTACCTGCAGGAGTGGCATTGTGGAGGAGCTTGAGCTACAGAGATAGACAGACTCGTGAGGAATTTCAGATTTTCATTGGATATGTGACCCTAAGCACATTTCTTATACTTTCTGAGTATTCATTTTCTTATCTTAAAGAAGACAAAGACAAATAGTATAACAATGTTATAATATGTAATATGATTATATATTATATATAATACAATTATTATAATTATATAATATATAATAGTATAACACAGTTCTCAAACGTGGCTGCATATTAAACTCGTTCAGATAACTTTTGAAAATATCCATGACCAGTTGCTACTTTCAGAGATTCTGATTGAACTAGAAATGTAGATTGCAGCCAGATGCTGTGGAGGGCTTTCAGGCATTGGAGTTTATTTGTAGGCAGTGGAGAACAACTGGACAACGGGATTTCTCACTATTTAAATCCACACCCCTTCAGTATACACTTGTCTTGCTCCAAACTGTTCCAGTCATTTTTATTCTTAACACAAAAATCCCATCAGGGCCAAGGACTTCCTTCATGTCTCCCACAGTTAACGGGAGCTTATAGATGGTTTACCTGTGATTTAAATTAATTTGTTTTTTTTTTTCCAAACAGACCCAAGTAATATATTGATGTGAAAAATAGGAGTCATCTGAAGGACTTGTTAAAAGCACAAATTCCCTAGTTCCTCTGCTAGAGCTTCTGCTTCATGATTCTAGGCTTCTGGACTGGACTGGAATCTTTATGTTGAGCAAAGACAACCCCCCCCCCAACCCAGTGATTGTTCTAATCAGACAAGTTTGAAACCATGTGTTCAGTGACTGGCGGCAGTACTGTTTCCAATGATCTCTTGAATGCTTTTGACTTTTGAGACACTAACGAAACTGAATAATAATCCACTGAAAACCTCTTGGCCTCATTTTACCTCTCTCTTCTCCTAGTTTGGGAAAATGTTAAACTATAAGCAGTAACATAAATGAAATGCAAAGTAATAATATAAAGTGACGCTGGGAAATAATAGATTCTTGTGATTAAACAGATCATTTAACTTCCTAAAACCAGTGACCAAGTGACCAATTTAGTGGTAACTTGCTGATCACTAGCCTCACTGAACTTGAGACCCAGGAAGAAGGGAAGATCCTGTTTTTTCCTTCTCTCTCATCCATTCTTTGACATACTTTTTTTCTTTCTTATCAACTCTCACCTTGGAGGTCTCAAAAACCAATGTCCAGGTTGAATGCAAAGTCAGACTCTTGTTCTGACATCACCATCAGCCACCTTTCCTATGCGACTTAATTAAACCACTGGTGACACGGCTCCCACCTTAATGAGAAGCCATAGGTTCCTTAGTCACTTTACCTCCTCTGATGGAAAAAAAGCAGCCTCCTTTGTCCAGCCTGTCTTAGAGTTGTAATGATAGAGTTATTAGAAAGAGTTTTGTAAATGTAATATTTGGGATAAGTATAAGATAGTTATTAACTTCCATATTAACATTGCTAATTACATTTAGTAATGCGTGTGTACTAAGTCACTTCGGTCATATCTGACTCTGTGCGACCCCATGGACTGTAGCCCACCAGGCTCCTCTGTCCATGGGATTCTCCAGACAGGAATACTGGAGTGCATTGCCATGCCCTCCTCCGGGGATCATCCCTACCCAGGGATAGAACCCTCATCTCCTGCAGCTCTTGCATTGCAGGCTGATTCTTTACTGAGCCACTGGAGAAGCCCACGTTTAGTAATATTCAGTATCTAAGTTCAGCACACCAGATGTCTCTGTTTAAAATTTATATAAACAGATATACACCAACCCTACCCTCAGATGTTTACACGCACTGGAATCAGAGCTAAGAAATAATGTTAGGCTTTTCTAAACCAATATTGAGTATTATATGTAAGCCAAATTTAAGTATATTAGAAAAGCTAGGTGAGTCTTTAAAAGCAAACACATTGAGCCATGCTTTCTCATGTTTTAACTCAAAGAAAAGCATTCTGGTCTTAGAAGTTTAAAAATAGACTGTACTGATTTTGATGAACTATAGCTACAGAAAATTAAAAGTTTGAGGTTATTTTTATCTCTATAAGCCACACTGGGGATGGAAACTCTTATTCTTCTAACAGTTGTGTTCTGGGAGAATTTCTAAATGGAAAAATGGCATGCCTCCCAAAAGTTGAGATGTAATAATCTCCAGTTGTCTTCACCCAGGGCCCCATTATCTGTCCCTACTGGAAAATAATCATGATTGCTACAGTGAGATGATCAGAGGCATGAACTGAGTACAATAAACATTTTATTGATGAGACTGAAGATCTAGGACACATGAGAATTTGCTATTTTCTTTTTATGAATATAAATTTATATGAATTATTCATTTATACAGGGCTTCCCTCATAGCTCAGTTGGTAAGGAATCAGCCTGCAATGCAGGAGACCCTGGTTCGATTCCTGGGTTGGGAAGATCCGCTGGAGAAGGGAAAGGCTACTCACTCCGGTATTCTCGGGCTTCCCTTGTAGCTCAGCTGGCAAAGAATCCTCCTGCAATGTGGGAGACCTGGGTTCAATCCCTGGGTTGGGACGATCCCCTGGAGAAGGAAAAAGCGACCTACTCCAGTATTCTGGGCTGGAGATTTCCATGGACTGTGTAGTCCATGGGATTGCAAAGAGCTGGACATGACTGAGTGACTTTCACTTCACTTCATTCAATTATGTGAATCTTGGATCTCTCTTAGAGCCATGAAGTTAAATTAAATTGATGACTAGATGAAGCAAGTGGAGAAAAAATGACTTAATGACTGATCCTCAGTTAAACATTAGGAATGATCTAATTTATTCCTGGAGCAATTTGAGGTTTCAGTCAAGTTCCACATATTATCCAGGCTTCCTGCATAGCTCAGCTGGTAAAGAATCTGCCTGCAAAGCTGGTGACCTGGGTTTGATTCCTGGGTAGGGAAAACTCCCTGGAAAAGGAAATGGCAACCCACTCCAGTATTACTGCCTGGAGAATCCCATAGACAGAAGCCTGGCAGGCTATAGTCCATAAGGTCACAAGAGTCGGACATGACTCAGTGCTATCTTTCTTTTCTTTCCACATATTATCCTACTCTAACCAGTGGGAACTTGAAAAAGGAGCAAAAACAGATTGACATTAATAGCCATCATCTTTGGGTGTGTGAGGACTAGTTCTTTTTGTTTCACAAGCTCTGATTAAATGTCCATTTCATTCATCTTTCAAGTAATTATTTATCAATTCAGAACACTGAGTATACACTGGGAAGCATTAGGAGTATACATAGTATTGTAGACCTCCTCAAGAACTTGAGGTTGGGAAGACACAGTACACAAGTAGATAAACATGCAAGTACAAGTTGTTCATAAAGGGAAAGAACGGGGCGTCACAGTGGAGAACGATGGAGAGGGGCTGGAGACACTCTCCAGAGGTCTGCGGAGGTCTCTTCAGGATGTTTAAGCCTAAACCAAAAGGATGAGAAGGAGCAACAGGGTGATGAGCATGTGGAGCATTTCAGAAAGAAAGAACAGTGCGTGAGAGCCCAGAAGAGGGTGCAAGCTTGGCCTATCCGAGGAGCTCAAAGGAAATCTGACCGGCTGTAGGGCAGTGGATGAAGAGGAGCAGGACGTTGTGAGATCACACTAGCGAAGTAGCTCAGTGACACCAAGTGAGGACTATTAGTTGTCAATTGGATTTACCCAGAAAAGTCGGAAGTGGGTATAGCAATCAAAAGAATCATTATACTTGCTCCTTGGAAGAATAGCTATGGCGGTGTGATCAGTGGTACAGTTTAATTGAAAGCTGCCATCTTGTTAGTTGTTTTCTACTTATTCCACCTAGTCTTCGTTTATGGAGAAGAGACTGTAAGTGGATACAAACTTCTCTTGTGTCTGTAGTTCCCAGGGGTTCTAGACTCTCGCTGTTTAACTCATACTTGGCCTTTAGCAATTTGTTCACAGTTTTAGCTAAATTCTTCTCAACAGCTCGTACACTTGGCCCCATCTTCCTTCGTGCTCTGGTACAAGTAAGCCCGTGCTTACATCTCGTCTTTCCTTGGAGACTCCCATCTTTCCTTAGATTCCAAGCTAGTTGGTAGCCCTGCAACTTCAGTTCTCTGAAGAGTCTGTGAAAAGTTATAATTTTGCATATTATCTGGCTTCTTGTTAATACAAGAGTGATTCTCTTTCCAGCTTTCTATATCCCACCCAAGTGCATTATAGGGATGCTAAAGCTGTTTCAGTTCAAATATAAAAGCACCCCAAATATATTAATAGTAAAGTTATATTCCCAAATAGAGAGTTGGGGTTGACCAAAGACTCTAAGAAAGCAAATTTTTATTTAAAGCAAAAATATGATTCAAACTGGGAGTCATGGAAGATGTCTTCAAAGAGAATTAGAAATGTCACGATGGAGAAAATGTGGTTACTAAGAAATAGAATTATCTCACGTAACAGGAAAATAGAATACAATTGGCCAATTAAGAGTTAAGCTAGATATAATATTTTCTGCAGGGGACTTCCCAGGTGGCTCAGTGGTAAAGAATCCACCTGCCAATGCAGGATCTGCAGGAGACTCAGGTTTGATTCCTGGGTCTGGAAGATCCCCTGGAGGAGGAAATGGCAACCTACTCCAGTATTCTTGCCTGGGAAACCCCATGGATAGAGGAGCCTGGCAGGCTGCAGTCCATGGGGTCACAAAGAGTCAGACAGGACGGAGCAACTGAGCACAATATTTCCTGCCCAGTGAAGCGTTTAGAATGTTACCAAGGTGAAGTACAAATGTCAGGCACAAAACTCAAGATGCCACAGGGTGTGGATTTTTAGCTATGCGGTGATTTCTTCCAGATCACTCCAGGAAGCAAGGCGGCCGCTGCCAACCTGTGTCCTGGAGATGTCATCCTGGCTATTGATGGCTTCGGGACAGAGTCCATGACTCATGCTGATGCACAGGACAGGATTAAGGCAGCAGGACACCAGCTCTGTCTCAAAATTGACAGGTGATCTTTAATTAATGGTGGTAAAATTTGATCTGTTTTGCAGGAGAACCTGAACCAGAATGATAAATGACTTCATCCTCCCAGTGAGGAAGACTATTGCAGGACCCAGAATTTTAACTGGCTTTTTTGTATGTTGGCCACTTTGGTCTGTCCTTCACTGAGGTCAATCTGGTAGCTGTTAACAAAGGATTTCTAAAAAGAATTCTCCGGAATGTCAGAATGAAAGAGGCCAAAATAATTTTTTTTTTCCTTCACTAACCCAGTTGGTCAGCTGAGAAAATAGTACTGGCCACATAAACACCGAACAGCATGTCTAGCTACACTGCTATTCTAAACATGGTAGAGAATGGAATGGAATTTCCAAAAAGAATCTCCTGCTTGCCAAAATGTGATCCTATTAAAATCTGGTTGCTAATGTCCTCTATGCTATTTTCTGTTTTGTACTGAATTCAGTCCGGAAGAGTCTCACAAGGTATGAGAGGACATGGGCATATAAGGGTTTTTAGACAATGAGAGATTTCTGATCAAAAACAATATTAGGAAATCGAACCTGATCTTTTGCCATCAGACCCAAAATCTGGAACTGAATTGTGAAAAGAATGATTTGTTGCCCTGATTAGCATGTGTGTTTATCCTGCTGCTGTTATATCCACAGTTTCCCTGCTGTGGTCCAGAGGACACAGTCCATCAGCCAGTCTGCCATTTCATGGGGTGAAACTGACTCTGTCCCTGTCTCTGCATCACCTGTGTTCCTGCCAAGCACATAGTTCTGTAGAAGCCACACGACCCCGAGTAGATACATGAGAAGAGTTGGATGGAGCTCACTTCCTTGATGCCAGCAGCAAATCCACCTGGCACATCATTCACTGCCTCCTGTGGTGCCCTACATAGGACAGGAGGGAGGTTGAGGAGATCCAGGGGGATTGCCCTGTGGTCATCTGCAGGGCAGGTTGCCAGGATCTCCCTCTCCTGTATGCTTCCCTCATGCACGGCAGACTCACTTTCTCCAGAAACTCTACAGTGTCCTTGCCTTAGTTCAAGTTGCTACAATTGAACACCATAGACTGGTTGGCTTAAGCAACAAATATTTATTTCTCACGGTTATGGAGGCTGGAAATTCAACATCAGGGAGCCAGCATGGTTGGATTTATGGGGTTCACAAATGCAGGAAATTAAAGTGTATTAAAACTAGAAGTCCCATTAGAATTTGGGTTTACGAATTTTATTTTTATTTACAGGGCGGAAGCTCGCTTATGGTCTCCACAGGTAACTGAAGATGGAAAGGCTCATCCTTTCAAAATCAACTTAGAATCAGAACCACAGGTATGAATTTTGGAGTTAAATGATGTTCACATTATGAAGAGAAGTATTCTTAGGTAAATATCTTGTTAAAAGACAAATATGTTTTCATTAGGGAAAAAGAGGCTATATCGATGTACAGTCTGCTTATTTTTTCATTTTTCATGATGGACATCTGCCAAATGACCATGAGGTAACCCAAGAAATTTAAGATGTTAAAACAAAGCAAAACAAAAACAGGGTCGACCATTTGAAACAGGTGTCTCTAATCTAATAGTTATTGTGACCTTCAATTCCTCAAGGTCTTCACCCAACTCTTAGGTTACATCCTTCTTTAATTATCAGTTCAGGCATTCTATAATTAAGTTTACTCTAGGAAGAGAGTTTTGCATTATGTAATCACAATGATATTCTGCCTATGCAGCTGAATTACAAAAGATAAAGGATTTTCCCTTCAGGCAACTCTAATGAGCTAAATTAATCTAATAATCTGATGCTTAGCTGACTGTCTACTTTCAAAATCTCAAAAAAAAAAAACAAAAACCTGAAATTAAACTGACCCCCAGTTGTGCTGTGTGGACAGTGTAATCAAGAAAAGGAACCTCCACTTGGTTAGATGTTCCCCACATTTAGAGAGACAGACACATAATTTGAATATTCCCTTTTAAACAGGTATCACTACTAAACTGATTATATCTAATGAAAATGAACTGAAAATGTGTTTATAATTTATGCTTCAGCAAGGTTTCCATTTTCAGGATCATCAACTCCTGAATTTGTCCCTCATGTTTTCCACTTGGGGGCCTAAGCCCCCATTCATTTTATTCTTGGTAAAATACATGGAGAGTACACATTACCTGTGTCTCATAGGGCTTCTAAAGATTGAAATAAAATAAGATAGAAAAATAACTTGGCATATCGAATTGCTCTTAGAGATATTCAGTTAAGTGGGCGCTCTCATTATTACTGAGTGTGTCGCCCCTTCCTGCCAGGCTGCGATCAGAAGGTCTCCTGGCCTTTCCTGACAGTGAGATAGGAGGCTGCCTATGTGACAGAGGCTGATGGTGGCTTAGCCTGGCGTCAGAGGTGGGTGGGTGAATAACACCTGTCATCAACATCTTCTTTGATAAAAGGAAAGGTTGGAAGAAGGAATGAGAGCAAAGTCCTCCAGGCAGAGCGGTCACTTGTGGACAGCCCTTGGCAGTAATGCCCAAACCCACCTGCTTCCTCCAACCCTCATCAACTCATCACTTAGAGGCAACACAGGAAAACAGAGTATGTGGTGCTTTAAAAAACAAAAACAAACAAACAAAAAAGGAAATTTAAGGCTCACATACATACATATATCGACACCCCCTACATATATCGACACCCCCATCTCCTATTATCCCTAGGACAAACTGGATAGAATTCTGAATTTCCTTGATCCATGTAGAGGACACGTCGAAAATTGTACAGCACCCTTATGCACATTTCTATTCAAAATTTCTCCTTATTTTTTAAACCCAATTTCATCGATACTAAAATAAGGGACCAACTACACATGTTTGACCCAAGTACCAAATCCCCAGTGATCCCTGATCATGTTGGAGCACCCATTCAGGCACATGGATGATTCGGCAAGTATGGATTTTATTAAGCACAGGGTAAGCTGAGAGCTTGCTGCGAGCCTGTGTTTCTCTATCATCTCCCCAGAATTGGCGCTTGTCTGACCTTTATTCTTTACTGCAGATCCATGAGTTTTAATTTATGACTATGGTTATTCAAAGACTTAATTTTAAAAGATAATCGAAATGTTAAATACTCTGGCCTCTTGTCAATCATTTGTTAGCACATGTGTCCTGCATTTTGGGGTCAGACAATATAAATATTAATGATACTACACATGAGGAAAAGATAAAGAATGAGATAGTTTTTATTAAAAAAAAAAAAAGGTGAAGACTGAGTTAAGGGCTACAGAAGTCAGTCAGATGGAGCCTTTGAACATTCCATTAGACTGAGTCATGACTAACTTCTTACTTGCACCCTCTCTCTAAGAGGCTGGTGTTTGAAGGGCTCAGAGATAAGGACCATTTCTGTTCTTCCCCTAAAGGACCAAAATATTCCTACTCCTTATGACCCTCAGCCAGATTTCTGCATAACTTGGCACTTCAGGAAAGACCTTCCCTACAAAATATAGCTAAATTTCAGCATAACCTTTGCTATCTAAAAGTTCCATAGCACAAACTGGAACAAAATGTAGCAATAAATATCAAACAGTGAACTTAACTTGTAGACTGAGACTGAAGAACTGGCTAAACTGTGCTTATGTTTGTATTCTTTTTTTTTAATTAACACAAAGCTATGCAAAGAAATATCTTGCAAACAGATATCTTTTCTTTACCCAAATGAGAACTCTACAAATAAAGCAACCCCTTCTGAACAACAAAGGTGTGTCAGTCTGAAAAACAAATGCCAGTAAGTCTTTAAAATGCCATTGTATGTGAATGGTAAAAAGTTGCGTTTGAGTGATATAATAGTTGAGTTCTTGTTTCTCAACCCAAGTCAAACTTCTGTTGTAAGTTATGTTACCTTTGCTATTGAACTAAAATACTATTTTTCATTTTAAAGGCAATATATATTAACTGGGTTGGGGGGAACCATGACACCCTACCATGCAAGTGCAGCCACAAATAATAAAATGTTAGTGTATTTGTTTTTCCAGCTTTTTCCCCTAGGAATAGGCTTAAGCTCTGGGGACTTTTTCTTACACAATTATAGTAATAAATGATACTAAATTTTAACATCTAGATTTTTTTCATTTTTCCATGCTATTATTAAATAGCTAAGTTTTTATTTTATGAATTTAGACTCCAATCTTAGGCTTAAAAGAAACCTTAGAGGTTGTTTAGATCAACCCCTGGCCAGTGGATAAACTCCTTCTAGACAATCCTGAACATGCCTATGAGCAGATGGGTGCATTTTTCTGTATAAAGCATAGAAAAAGACAAAAGGTATGTGTTAGAGTTCTTTGTCCTTCTTCAAAGGTTACATTCTCCAATAAGGCATTACCCTCATCTTTGTTTAATATTAGCTGAACTATTCAAAATTATAATGTAGTTATCACAAGACAGGAAAGATGCTTTTCAGAAATAAAAATGCTGTTTTCTAAATGAGCAAAGACTGCATCCTTTCCATAAAAGGTTTGACAATAAAAACATACTATCTGCACAGTCAAGGGTACAGAAGTAGGCTTGAAGTAGGCTTGAAGCTGTCATATTTTCATGAAATAACTTTATTCTGCAATGTTTTGGTAACTGGATGGCAGCCTGCCCAAAACAAGTTTTCATAAAATCCTCATTTCCCCAAACTCCTCCCCAGTGACTTATGGGAGAACACTTGAAACAGATCACTGAAGTAAAACTATGAGTGGTTTTGTTTTTCATTTAATGGGTGAGCATGAGGATGGGACAGGGATTGTTGATCAATTTCAACCATGATAAAATATAATCATTTACTAAGTGTACCTTGATTTGAGCACTTGATATTGTTTGTTTCTTAATTTTGCCACCTGTTTTTCTTATAAGTAGCTCTGCATACTGTCACACATGTATCAGACATGTTGTGTCAAAGCTGGTTATTGCCTCAGTTCTCAGACCAAATATTTATTCAAGTAAGAAACGGAAAGGTGAACTCTCTTTGAATGACAACATCTCTGAGGTCATTTCAAGGACTGGGGAGATTGCTGACAAGAGCTGCATTCTCCCAGTGTCAGCAGATCTCTGTTAAGTTACTTAGCTTTAACTCTGGCAACTCTAGCATTTCATTAATTCAAAATATTATTCTTTAATATGAGATCCTACCATTTAATATTGAAAAATCTGATTAATCATAATAATTACTTATTGAGTTCCTAAGAAATAAGAATCATTTAGATGCTTTTGTCTGGGTAGAAGAAACACAAGAGCTGGACTATATTAACTGATAAAATTTTTTATCAGTTAAAATTTTTATTTTAAAATAAATAAACTGAATAAATAAATATTATAAATATTAATAAGTAAATTAAATAAATAAATAAAATAAAATAAACTGATAAAATTTTATCAGTTAAAATTTAGATAAAATTTTTACAGTATTTTTCCATTACTAATGATTTTCCAGGAAAATATAAAAAGGAATTAAAGTAGAATAGCAAGCTTCTAATTGGCCTTGTCTTTTGATTCTGTTTGACCATCAACAGTGATGTAAGACTTGGATGGAATGTTGCCTCTCTGTGCCATATTTAAATTTTTTGTTTACCTTTAGTGTATATACTTCACTGTGCTTTTTTGGAATAACTCTAGCAGCCCATAAACTAATGCTTTGCAAAGCCTGAATACAAATGTTTGAAGCCTGTATTATAAACACTTCATTTTAGGATCTGAGTAAAAAAAGAGAGGGTTTTATTGTTTCATTTTAACAAATTACACTTTTGCGACATTTGCAATATATAACTAAAACCGAAAATGGCAAAAAAAAAGGTTGGAGCTAATTAACTTATGTGCTGCTTTTTGAAGTACTACTAGGGGCTATTATTGCACAAATATTTTCAGAGAAGATGCCTTATTTATAGGACAATTGCCATCCATGTTTGTTTATCATTTTAAGACTAAGAAGAAATAAGGGTAGAGATTTTTTTTCCTCATAAAGCCATCACATTATGTTATCTAATTTTTGTAAAATCAGTATTACATACCAAGATCTTTCAGGCATATCACTCTCACTTTAAAAAAAAAAAAAAGCTAAATTCCACAAAGCTTGAGTCCTTCAGTACTTCTTTATACACTCTTTTAATTAACCTGAAAGATTTACAATACACCAAAACTAAATTAGGCAATTAGCCTTCTGTCTTCTTTCATATCCAAAGTAACAAAGGCTTGAATCATGTCCATTGTCATTATTTACAATTATTTCCCATTTACTTTTTTTCATGCCATAATAACAGCTAATCATAATGGTTAATCATAAAACACAGCCAATCCAAATTCATTATTAAATCAGTCAAAGCAATCAGATGGTACCACTATATTAATCTTTGCACACATTTTCACATGTTCTGGGATTCAGCACTTTTCTAAAGCCATATTTAATTGTTTCAATAATGCTGCTCTCTCATATCAGCAACGACATTGTCACTCAACCAACTCCTAGGCAGTGAGCCTGGAGATTAAAGATTGAACCAATAAGATATGAGTCAAGTCAATCATACTATAGAATCACAGACCTTCTTTTCAAGTTCAGGAGGCTATTAAAATATACTGTCCAAAGTAGTTGAGAGAAAAGCTCCTATTCACCACATTACAGATTGTCAGGTACCATGAGACTTGGGGCAGTTGGAGTCAAAGACTCTGTTAGGGCTAGTATTTGAAGCTGCACCCCATTTGCCTTGTCATAGCGACTTTGTAAGTGGGCTTTTTCCAATAGGCCTAAATGGGAGAACAGGGAGTATATGTGATGACTGCCTGCTCAAGAGAACCAAGAAGAAGCATTGTTCTGGTTGGGTCCCTAAAGTAAGTTGTTGGCATTCCCTGAAATCCATGCAAAACTGTGGTTGCACCCCCTAAGAAAGGAACACAAGCTTTTTTCTAAAAAGCACACTCCCACATCTTACTCATCTATAATCAGAAGGGAAAAATGACACAAGAATATTACTAGATGTTTTTGGTTTTTAAATCAAAATAGTCTCCATTAACATTTCAAGTAATCATAAATGTTTGTACTATTTGAGATCTCTGTGAAACACTGGTGGAACACTGGTGGTGAAGTCACAAAAGGAAAGGAGGCTGATGTGAATGTGTGAGTGAAAATAATGTAAAGACTGATCTTAACCAATTCTGCCAAATGAGAAGGTTTGAAAGAGAATCAGCTTGTTTGTATTTTAGCATTTGTTTTGGTTTTCTTCTGTTGCTTTGAAGAAGAAAAAGTTTAATGACTTGACAAAATTATCAATCTGTATAAAAATTGGAAAACTTGATTCCTACATTGAAAGATAATAACAGAGTTTCAGATCATTCAGGCATGTTTCCAACTCAGAGTTTTGGATGGAAGTTTGTTCCTTTTCCCTGAGCAATAAAGTAAAAATGCTTCTGTAAATCACCTACCTTCACTGTCTTTGAATTGCTGACTTAAGTCTTTCTTCAACTAAAGTAAACATGAACCCACAACATGAAATCAGCACAATAAAAAGGGAGAGTTTTCTATAATGTTTTTCCTGCTTTCATAATGGAAGTCCTTTAATTTCTATCATTTTTTCAAATTTAAGGTTATATCTTAATGCAAATTAAGAATTTTGTTTGTTGTAGGAATTAAGAAAAAAGACTTGATTAGTTAAAATGATGCAGGACAGTTATTCATAAATGCTCACTCCCTTTCTGGTTGCATTAGTCTCCCATTTCCTAAAATGGTGGAAATGTTAAGAGAAATCTTATCTAAGTTCTACTTAAGAAAATGTTATGTAGAATCATTTTTCTAAGCCCCAGATCTCATTTTTGAGACAAAATTTCTGGATTGAAATGAGTCCTATGAGACTTTCTTAGATGAAATCAATAGTGAGCAGACAAATGGTTCAATATTCACATTATTTTATACTTCAAATAATATCAGTTTCTTTGCACTTAATGTATGGTGACGTTCACAGCACATATGAAGCTCATGGCAAGTGTAATCCTCCTTTAACCCTGCCGTTAATCTCATAGTGGATAAAGAAGCCTTGATTAACAAGAGCGATGCTGTTGGTTTGCGCGCTAACGGCTTTGTTGTGCGTTCTGTGGCTTTGTGTATTCTGTCTGCCATTGTACAGGAGTTCAAACCCATTGGTGCCGCGCATAACAGAAGGGCCCAGCCTTTTGTTGCAGCAGCAAACATTGATGACAAAAGACAGGTAGTGAGCGCTTCCTATAACTCACCCATTGGGCTCTATTCAACCAGCAATATACAAGATGCGCTTCACGGGCAGCTGCGGGGGCTCATTCCTAGTTCACCTCAAAAGTAAGTATTCCACTTGGTTTCTGGCTGCCATGTTCTCAATGGTGATAGTAAGGCTTCTTTTCCTTTCGAAAGTCCAGCTCTTGCTGTTTGATTTTTACTTTCCTGAAGGCACGGATCAGATTTTTCTTTTAAAGACAAGCATCTAGAACATGGTTCTAGGGTCCAGTCTGCCAGTTCCTGAACATTAGTGAATAGACGGTTGAGAGGAAGAAATCGCTCTGGCTCCATCATCACCCTTCTTAGTCATGTCAATATCTGGTGATAAATAATCCTTTCTGTACAGTTATTGTGCATTTAATTTTGTCTAAAATATATATATATCTATTAATCCTCCACTGAGGGGCTTTCTAACCCTTTGTTTTTACAGGATGTGAACTACTTTGAACACAAGCACAATGTTCGGCCCAAACCTTTCATAATCCCAGGCCGAAGCAGGTCATAAGCTTTAAGATGGTGAAGTTTGGAGTGCATGCCTCTTTAATAAATCCTACTAATCACCAAGATACATAACTCTTAGGTGTTTGGAGTGACTTTTCTCTTTTTTGAAGCTTACTGCAAAAGCAAAAGAAACAAATTCTACCTAGCGGAGACTAGCAGCCAACTAACCTCCATTTCTGAGAGTAAATGTTGACAAGATTGTAGAGCTGTGAAATATTATGCAATCGCTGTGTGTATTTATAACTGATACCCCTGCTGCTCTGAGAATCCCATCCAGAACACAGTGACCTCTGAGGTTAGCAGACATACCCTGTCCCAGGACAGGATGGCCAGTCAGCAGGAACAAACATGAAAACCAGCCCCCAGTCAGGAGTTAAGGTAGCAGGTGAGGCAAACGTGGAAAGGCTGGTGCAGCTTTCTGTGTTTGACGGACTCCATTCATCCCATCTCAGCACCTCATTTCTCACTGTGTCATCAGAGCCCGCTGGGTCATCCCACTCATTCTAACTCTTACATAAAAATAAATTTGCATTCTTATGGATACTTGTATGGCTTCCCTGGTGGCTCAGCCGGTAAAGAACCTCCCTGCAATGCAGGAGACCTGGGTTCGGTCCCTGGGTCGGGAAGATCCCCTGGAGAAGGGATAAGCTACCCACCCCACTATTCTTGGTCTTCCCTGATGGCTCAGATGGTAATGAGTCTGCCTGCAATGCTGGAGACCTGGGCTCAATCTCTGAGTTGGGAAGATCCATTGGAGGAGGGAACGGCTACCCACTCCAGTATTCTGGCCTGGAGAATTCCATGAACAAAGGAGCCTGGCGGGCTGTAGTCTATGGGATCACAGAGAGTCGGACACAACTGAGCAACTTTCACACATGGATACTTGTGTGGCTTCCCTGGTGGCTCAGATGGTGAAGAACCTGCCTGCAATGCAGGAGACCTGGGATTGATCCCTGGGTTGGGAAGATCCCCCTGGAGAAGGGCATGGCCACCCACTCCAGTATTCTTGCCTGGAGAATTCCATGGACAGAGGAGCCTGGCAGGCCACATTCCGTGGTGTCTCAGAGTTGGACACAACTGAGAGACTAACACACATACACACACACATATACATGGATACTTGCAAAGGAAGAGAGGCCACTTGGAATTTTTCCACTTGGGGAAAATAAGTATAAAGAGAGGGTTAGGAGGGAGGGAGTAACTGGGTAACCCTCATGGATAACTGTGCATAGACTGGAATAATAATAAGCAAAATCTCGTCTTGTCTGTCAGAGAAACAGATCATCATCAGACGATCCTTTTCAAATCTTCTCTAGAAATTAAATTCCAACCTACGAGGAAAAAAATGAACACCCTATATTGCCACATCAGGAAACAGTGACTTTAGGAAACCTCAAACCCATTCCTCTGACCTCAGCTCCATCAACCAGCCCAGAGGAAGGAAGTGAGGGCTAGGCTGGATCAACCCTAACAGATCAGTGATCAATAATCTACATCAAGTGTCCCAACTGGTGGTCCGTAGGTGGAGTCAGTTCACAGACGATGTTTTCTTTAATCCTCCCGTTGTTTAAAAATACGGAATTTAGGTCAGTGCCTTAAGATGGAACATCTACTCTCCAAATCTTGGCAAAATGCCCTTAACTCCCAAGCGTATGACACCTGGCCCGTTTTCATATATGTGTGACCCTCCTGGCCCCTGGAGACATCTGAGTTTATGCTGCTTGCCATGGATGGTCAGTCATCACTTGATATATGATTTCCATGTGCACACTTTTCCATGAGCTAGAGTCAGGGCCAGAAAATGACCTCAAAGTAAGCCAATTTTGTGATATCAGACTCAGAAAGAGGAAATGTAGTAAAAGAGCCGGAGAAAGATGCTATTAATAATAAGACAATGACTACCAAAGACATCTGACCCCACTAGAATGTAAACATATTATATCTCCGCTACCAAGAAATGAGGCTAGGACAGTAAATGCTCAGCAAATGTTCATTAGATAAAGGAACAAAATCTCAAGAGTACCTAATTAGACTTCCTGAGTAGCAAGAAGAATCAGGAGCTGTTATTCCTCCTGCATACTGGCAACTTTTGAACAATCCTTTTTGGCTTCTTTCAGTTTTTTCCTCCTTCATATTTCATTCTCCTTTACATCCTTCTCTATTTCCCCACATTCAACAGTTTTCCAACCCCACTCTCAATAACATAAAAAAATTGGATTAAAAGTTAAAATGCTCTTTTACTATGGAATATATACATACATCTTCCTAAAGAAGCATAGTAAAACAATATACTTGCATTCTTTTGAGGTTAACATAAATGTAAGCTCACTAACATGAGCCATAGAACTCCTCGAGGCTTGAGTAAAATGATACATTAGAGTAACACAGATCTTGCTTCTGCTAAAGACCAATAACATTTAATAGCAAAATTCAGGGTAAGTCAGAGATTCAGGTACGTAATGCCCTTCTTTTATATTTTCATTTAATTCAAACATGGTGATAATGACAAGCTACTCATAATTTTTTCACTGTAAGGTGCCTTTCAATCTAGCTAAATTTGGAGGAGGGGAGAGGAAAAACAGAGATGAAAGGATTTGCTTAAAAAACAGGTACCAGTAAACAAACCTTAAAAAATTCTAAAAATGCTTCTATTATCCTCCCGGTCTTCCTGTGGCCCCTCACTATTTTATCTAGCTTCCGAATTTCTTGTTCTTACCAAATAATTCTTCATCAAAGTGGAATTTTGAGTGGCTACTTACCAAGCAATAACTACACCGTTAATAAACAACTTTTGAATCAGACATAAGTTGGAGATACTAATATAGTCATCTCCCTGGGTCTTAATACTAGTTAGGATTCTTTTAATGGTTTCATCGTAACTGACCCATATTAAAAGACCAGTGTTTTCACATGAAAATATGTAAATGTTTAAAGCCAAAACTATCATTAAAAATACATACAAGGCATTTTATAGATCCAAGTGATAAAATACAATCCGGTTAGTGGTTTTTGGACAAGCTGCTTCCAGAAGCATGTCCCCAAAAGTCCATATACACAGCAGGGAAATGAGTTCTGTGTCTAATGATCTATCCAGTTGTATGATAGTAATTGAGTGTATCATCAGCCTTACAGGTTGCCAAGTCAATAGCTCAATGTCATGAAATTTCAGCAGTATCTACCTTTCCAAGTCACAGGAATAGGTCATGCTGACCCATGATCATCTCCACAGTGACTGGAGTCCATGAAAACTCTTTTTTAAGCATCAGTTCAAGAGCTTGTTTAAAATTATTTCAGAAATGTATGAAAAGATAATTGTCATTTGCTTAGATTTTATTTCCTATGTGAATAGCTTGACACGGGCCCTTAAATAGAATGATTAAGAAACTAGGAAATAGAAGACACAATCTCTGCTTAAACAAAATTATATACATAGACATGCATGTATATAAGAACACTCTTAAGAAGGGAAAAATAATATTAATTACAACTGTAAAATAAGTTATATCTGTAAGCTCCAAGTTAGCCATAGTTTATATCTCCACTGTGTAGCACCATGCCTGGAACACAGTAAGGTCAGAGTAGTTATAAAATGCTTGTGGAAAAGGTTCACTATTTTAAGCCCCAGTCTCCCAGTATTGAAATTCAGTGTCTCAAATCCCTAAATTACAATTTAATAAACTTCATGATACTGAGGTCAAATCAATGTGATCCTGACTGAATTGCACTCTAACTGAAATTTCATTTCTACTCTTTTACCAACTGAAGTCAATTTCAGCAACCAGTATAGTGTTACACCTATGAAAATGGTGAATAAACCACTTGATATTTCTGTGTGTGATCAACCAGTTTACTGAGTTTCAAACAGGTTCTCAACAGCCAGGAAGTGAAGGAGCACGTTCATATTTACCTGCTTCGTTTAGTCTGTGAAGGTCAAACTGGATAACACAACACAAAAATTTTTTTTTGTAATTTATTTAGTGACATGGGTTGCCCAGACTAACCAGGCTGCAGCATTGATGAAGCCAACAAAATCAATCCTCAACATATTGGATTTGCAGTTTTTGCTCTCTGTATGGGCCTGAGGTTGACATTAACAGTCCTAGAGAGTAAATGCAGGCAGGGACCATACTTGAGCCCTAAGGGAACACTGACTTTGAGATAAACACACCATATAAACTGTTCTTTGCCTTGAGTTTACAGCAACACTAACTTGCAGACATGATAGAGGCTTACATCAATACTAATATTTCCTTTGGCTTTGTCTTAAATGACTATGCTTAAAAAAAAATGCCATTTATCAAAAAAATGCATTTGTCATGCTGCATTTAAAATGCATGTAGAAAAATGACTTTTAGTCATCAGCATGTCAGTTATGACTAACCTCATATCTGTAGAGAATTCTATTCATAGAGAATATGAAACTTCTGTAGTTGTTCTTAAAATTGCACGACTGGCCTTTCTGATGTTTTAGTAAGTTCCTTTAACTTGACTTTAAAAGGAAATGAAAAATATGCATGAAAATATATATGTGCTTTCAAAATTTTGCAAGAAATAGCTATGTATTAAATATATATACATATCTTAGCCCTAAGTTGCATCCAAAGAGTCTGAGATCACTTTATTTGCTCTCTAATTATTAATTTCAAGGTGACAAGCATTTATTGGCTATTTCTAGGACCTATATTAAGTCACCAAACAATTTCTTAAAGTGTAGTCTTCACAAAATTAGAGAATTAAATAGAAAAAGTTAAAATAGTAACAAAACATTTATAAAAAGTCGTAAAACAGAATCTTTATCGCATAACCTCAAGTTGCCAATTACTTTGAATTAAGCCCAACTATATTTCTGAAAATACTTACTTTGCAATGTTTAGCCTAAATATTTGATTGGATCTTCATGCTGCATATTCATATTCCTATTTGTGTAGGATCATTCATTAATATTTTGATTTTAAATACCGCAGCTCAGAAATGTAGAAGGATTCCAGCTAATGCAATTCCCCTGAGCCACTTTATGTATACACAACCCTTTTCCCATGAAGCGTTCACCTAGCAGAGCATATTTTATAGTACAGCGGAGCCAAAAAATGCAGTATCACCGGTATCTTTTAATCCTGTGAAACTTTTTCCGATCGTGAATTTTTACAAGTGTTCCCTTTCTAAAACAAATTCTAGCCAGAAACAGACACTTCTTTTCCATCTGATTTAATTCACCTCTTCCTTTTAACCCCTCTGTACTTGTTCTCTGTGTCCCCCTGTCTGGATTTGCTGGTTCCCGTGTCGTCTTCTGTGTGGCGTGGTCATTAACACAGCGGATGCAGCACTCCGTCCGGTGTTGAAGGTGGCAGCGGACGTAGCACCCCTTCCTCTGTCAGCACTCTTAGTACTATTTGCCCAGGTGACTTGAAAGTTGCTGCTAAGATGGCCCCTAACATTCCTTTGGAAATGGAACTTCCTGGTGTGAAGATTGTACATGCTCAATTTAATACACCCATGCAGTTGTACTCAGATGACAATATTATGGAAACACTTCAGGGTCAGGTTTCAACAGCTCTAGGGGAAACACCCTCGATGAGGTAATAAGAGTCTTTCTGAACCATGGGCATGTTAACTAAACACGTGGGCAATGTTGACTTTACTGCTGTCTTGTAGCATTGTCTTAATCGAAAGAAAGCTTTCAAGAAAAAAAAAATACTAAGGGTTTATTGCAGATATCTAGGCCTAATGATAATGGCGATTTGAGAAATTAACCAAGCAGAGTTCTATGTGACAGCAATAAAATGAAATCATGGCAGGACGAAATGTACATGTCTTTTGAAAAACTACAATGTACTTTATAAATGTCTGGTACAGTACTTCTCAAAAGTGATTTCTAATCTGGGATACTGTGTTTCTTCTTTGGGTGTCAAAAACTGGGGAAGGGATGGGAGGTTTAGAGAAGTTTTAACAGAAATGATACCTTTTGTCTCTTCTAATGGCATCTTGTGGAAGAGTTAATTATTTTTCCATTTAATATTTTTGCCATGAATAAGGGTTTGTAAGTGAATATCTCAAGCTACTAATGTAGATATCTAATTTCCATTGGTCTCTATTTTGACTAATTTCTTCTTTATTATGCATATTTGTTCAAAGTACTTTTCAATTAAAAAGATTTATTAGAAGATAAAACCTTATTACTTCTTTCAATATTATACAACCATTATAATGGTTACAAGTGCTATGTAAGAATATCCCAAAGATAGCCCTTGGGATGAATACAATGAGATAATAATAGCATAATGTATTTCAAAGCCATTTGCAAGGAGTTTCAGATAGGTAAGATGATTATTTCCAAATATGATACAGGTAATAAAAATGTGTGCAAATAGCAACTACCTTTTCTAGATAATGCAATTAAATGACAAAAATAGTAAAACATTACAGTGCCTGATATGTATTTTTATTGTGGCATTTTTTATTGTTCATCATGAATATATATGTAGAAAGTTTATTAAAATAAATCATCTATCATTTTTGTAAATGAATTATAATGTAGCTATTTAGTAGCCTATACAACTGACTTCTATGTGAAAGTCATTATATTATGTGCTTTCAAACACAAGTTGAATTCTTCGATTTACAGGCAAAATATTACCTTGATTCAGGAGTTAACAAAACTAAACCATACACTTTTGGTTTAATATCAAAAATGAATCTGAATTTTATTAACATATTTATGACTGAGATAAACTGGGCTCACTCATGCACTTTCTATCACACGTATGTGGTCTTTTATTTCCAGAAGGTTAATTTTGTTCACATTATAATTATATATCCATCAGACGCACGCATTATTTTTAAAATTACTATTTCCTAACAACGTTTCAGTTGCCCTCCAAAGGATTCTTCCACATGGAGAAGTGCTGGAGTGACCCCCCAGGTTAATCAATGATATTTTTAAGGCAACCCGTGTGGATTCACATTATACTTAACTATCACAGAGATTAAGTTGAGAATACTGAATCTCTGTTCGGGAGTTGCTGTAAATACAGTAGTCACTGCTTATTGATATCTTGTCTTCCTGCACATACACACGCTCCTGACGCGGCTTCGCCCGCCATGTTGTTCCAGTGAACCCACGGCCTCCGTGCCCCCCGAGTCGGATGTTTACCGGATGCTCCACGACAATCGGAATGAACCGACCCAGCCTCGCCAGTCAGGCTCCTTCAGGGTGCTCCAGGAGCTAGTGAACGACGGCCCTGGTGAGCAGTCCGTGAATGTCTGCTGAGACGTTGTTGACAGAGGTTATTCCAAGGGTCAGGGGAGGGAGGGGAGGGCAGCAAGCATAATGGGAATGAGAGTCTAAAAACAGATTTTCATCAGTCATCAAATGACTCTTTGCTGAAAAGGATTTGGTGTTGTTTGGTTTAGGAAGAGAACATCCAGAACATATTTAAGTAGCCACCAACTTGATGGTAAAAGAGCATCAAAGATAAATCCTATCTCAGTAGTCAAGGGCTAGTTCAACTTAACGATCATAAAATACTGCAAGATTTCTCAGCCTCCCCCATATCTCAGGGTATCATAACCATCAAATTTTTTAGATAACACTAGAATGAACACTCACTATGTCCCAAATCCTGTGCTGAGCTGCTTTGCACATGTGATTATTTAATCCTCACAATAACTCAGTGAAGTAGGAGCTGTTATTTTCCCTATTTAACAAAAGAGAAAATGAGGCATAGAGAGAGTGGATTTGCACAAAGCCACACAGCCAGTAAGAAACAGAGTTGGGTCTCCAACCCACTCCTGAAGTCTTCAGAGTTCATACTCTTGCCAATGATTTTCCATGTCCAAAAGATATATACTGTCCTTCAGAAGTTGCACAGAAATGCAAAAATGCCCCATTAATATAGCTATTACCAAAAAAAAAGGAAAATAAGTGTTGATGAGGATGTGGAGAAATGGGGACCCTTGTGAACTGCTGATGGGGAATGTGAAATGGTACAGCCACTGGGAAAAACAGTATGGTGGTTCCTCAAAAAGTGAAATGTATAATTACCGCGGGATCCTGCAATTCCACTCCTAGACGTATACTCAGAAGAACTGAAAGCAGGGACTCAAACCAATACTTATGCACCAGCGTCCACAGAAGCATTATTCACAACAGCCAAAAGTTGGGAACAACCTAAATGTCTATTCACACATGAGTGGAAAAACACAATGTGGTATATATCCATAAAGTACACTATTATTCAGCCTTAAAAGGGAATGAAAATTCTGATATATGCTGCAACATGGATGAACCTTGAAAACATTCTGCTAAATGAAATAAATCAGAGACATAGGGACAGATATTGCATGATTCCATTTATATGAGGACATTAGAATAGTCCAGTCATAGTGACAGAAAGTATAATAGAGGTCACTGGGGTCTGGAAGGAGAATGAAATACAGAGTTAATGTTTCCTGGTTACAGAGTTTCTGTTTTAGATGATGAAAAAGTTCTAGAAATAGGGATCAGTGACGGTTGCACAAAATTGTGATCATACTTAATGCTAGTGAATTACACACTTAAAATGGCGAAGATGGTCCATTTTATGCCATGTATCAGTTCAGTTCAGTCACTCAGTTGTGTCTGACTCTTTGCGACCCCATGAATCACAGCACGCCAGGCCTCCCTGTCCATCGCAAACTCCCGGAGTTTACTCAAACTCATGTCTATCGAGTCGGTGATGCCATCCAGCCATCTCATCCTCTGTCGTCCCCTTCTCCTCCTGCCCCCAATCCCTCCCAGCATCAGGGTCTTTTCCAATGAGTCAACTCTTCGCATGAGGTGGCCAAAGTACTGGAGTTTCAGCTTCAACATCAGTCCTTCCAATGAACACCCAGGACTGATCTCCTTTAGGATGGACTGGTTGGATCTCCTTGCAGTCCAAGGGACTCTCAAGAGTCTTCTCCAACACCACAGTTCAAAAGCATCAATTTTTTAGCGCTCAGCTTTCTTCACAGTCCAACTCTCACATCCATACATGACCACTGGAAAAACCATGACTAGACGGACCTTTGTTGGCAAAGTAGTGTCTCTGCTTTTTAATATGCTATCTATACTTTACCACAATTTAAAAAAGAAAGATGCAAAATGTTCTGTTCCTTTGAGCATTTTGTAACAGCTCCCTAGAACAACAACAGTTTTTAACTAATTTCATTTCGTGAGGTCCTGTTTCAGAATAAATTATGCTTGAACAAATCCTGGTTCTTTCCAAATGATATTGTGGGTACAGCTAAGAATTCCTCAGGTTAAAGTGCACACCTTAAAATAGAAGCCAAGTATAAACCATAGCCAGCTGCTCCCTGGCCATAAATGGAAGCACTTTGTTTTTCAGATGACCGTCCTGCGGGAACTCGGAGTGTGAGGGCTCCAGTTACAAAAGTACATGGCGGTGCTGGCGGCACACAGAAGATGCCATTCTGTGACAAGTGCGGGAGTGGCATCGTGTAAGTTTCCATTTCAACCCAAAATTCACCATCAGTCTTGGCATCAGTTCCCTATTTCCTCTACTTTAAGAATCCAGAGATAGAGACTTTAAGTTTTATGAAAAACAAATTTCTATTCAGCGAACTGAAATACAAATGTCCACAACATTTCGGGCAGCTTGACCAGAAATCCTTTAGGTGTACCCCCAAATTAGCATAGAATGTGAGCTGGAAATTCTGACTTATAATTTCAGGTATATGCTCATGAAAGGAAACTGCCCCAGAAGTATATTCTAAAAGTCATTTCCAAGAATCATGACTTCACTTCAAAAAGCCCTCCCTTTGTTGATGCATAGTCTTTGAATTCTTCCTTTTCTGTATAAACCCAGGAAAACAAATATGGGGGTCATCCAGTTGTTCATTAAAACACATTACCCTTACTCGATTTCTTAAAGTTGCACAAATACTGAAATTATGATTTCTAGACACACAGCTTCCATTTTAAGGGGCTTTAGGTGTAAATAGCCACCCTTGCTAGTTTCAGATCTTCAAGTGAACCAGATCATTTCAGTCCCTCCACCTCCTGGCCCGTGGGGGCATGTCTCCCATCCCCTTTCTCTGTTCCCCTGTCTCTAGCTCTCACGAGGAGCTATCAGTCCGGTCACCCAGGAGGCATCCCAGGAGGGTGGGGGAGGGGATAAGCCTGCTTTTAGCACAGAGAGAGCTGGGAGACAGAGAAACAGGCAGGACAGGGGGCTGGGGGCAGAGAGGACCTCGTAACACACCACAGGTCATGATGTTACGCTGAGTATTGGGTTGGCCAAAAAGTTCGTTCGGGTTTTTCACATACGCTGCAATGGACAAACCCGGAAGGGGTTTTTTGGCCAATCCAACAATTGTTGCTCCGAAGTTGGATTAACTGTTTTGACAGTTTACTGTCGAAAGGCAGGTGTACCCACCCATGGAAATTCCATCTCCACCCTTTGGTGTGTTCTGTGTTCCATAGAGTGGACGCTGGACCACCAAGCTAGACAGTAAGCAGAGGGACAACAACCTTGGTCACAATCTGATTACTTTGCAGAGGATTATCTGCATCATCTCTCCTGCTTCCAAAGAAACAATGGGGAGAGATCATGAAGTAAGATCCTATCATTTCTCTAAAAAAAAGAAAACTTGTTTGAAAAAAGAAAATCTGAAAAATAATCACACACATGAACAATGGAGAGAAACCCGTGAAGATTTACTGTGGTTGTCTTGGCTCTCCCTGGCAACTGCATCAGTTCCATAGCTGTGCCCAGTTTTACAGCTATTGTTTCCTGAATGTGAAACACCTGCCTTATCTGTAGTGCTGGCTCCCTTTGGGTCATGTTTTTGGCTGTGTGTGTGTGTGTGTGTTTTCACGAGGGTCTCCTTCTTCCCCCACCAGTGGTGCGGT
Source organism: Cervus elaphus (assembly GCF_910594005.1). Lineage (NCBI taxonomy): Eukaryota > Metazoa > Chordata > Mammalia > Artiodactyla > Cervidae > Cervus > Cervus elaphus. The sequence continues at coordinate 23,602,648 of NC_057846.1, read as the reverse complement.
TGTGAAAGCGCGGGACAAATATCGGCATCCGGAGTGCTTCGTGTGCGCCGACTGCAACCTCAACCTCAAACAGAAGGGCTACTTCTTCGTGGAGGGGGAGCTGTACTGCGAAACTCATGCCCGGGCCCGCATGAGGCCCCCAGAGGGCTACGACACGGTCACCCTTTATCCCAAAGCTTAAGTCTTAGGCAGAAGGAGCACGCACTCACCCAGGCGCACCTACACAGGCTGGTGTTAACGGCTTTGGGCAGATTTATAGCAAAGTGCTGACGCCAAATCTAGAACCAAGATTTTAGACACTTATTGTATTTTTAGGAGAAGGAATGGGAGGTACATGCCTGCTATAACAGAAACATGCATTCAACTGTTTGGGGGGGAGCTTAGCAATAACTTAATGGCATTTAAAGCAATAATTTTTTTCATGTCATTCTCCACAGTTTACATTTATATTATTATGACCATCAAACATGTAAACATCAAGATATTTGGGGAGTCCAATTGTCTTTCCTTAACCAGCTGACTTTGCAATTCTAGTAAATACCAAATGACAATCTTGTATTCTAACAAAACCTGCAGTGTCTGTTTCAACAATTACAGTGCATGTCAGGGAGAAATTCTGTAGATCTCTCTAGTTTCATATTCAAAGAGTCGTACTGCCAGATGCAACATAATAAATACATAAAATATTTTTAAAATACCTAACGAAGTGGCACTCGCTGAATTCAGATAAAATCAACATTCCAATGAGGGAGCCCAGTCCTGACTTGGCATGTACACTGACAAGTATAGTGTACACGCGGGTATTTTAAGGACAAAAATATGGTTTCGTTAATTTTTATAACTCATTTGCTCTTTCTTATGAGCCCACAATTTCTGCTGATTGGAGGGGAAGTTTTAAATTTGCTAGTTAAAGGTGATACAGTTTCAGATTAAAACAGTTTCTGTTGCTTTGAAATAGTCTCTTTCATTTTAAATGTCTCTTTCAGATAAATATTCAAAGTTCAGACTCCATCAAGGCTAGTTCTTTATTCTCAAGGCTCACCACCACCATCTTCTCCTCCCAAAGATGGCACCTCCAAGAGGAGACATTTAGGGGACCCTCTGGGGAGGAAAGGGGCTGCTGCTCTCCTGGGGTCCTGCTTGTATTCTCTGCTGAAAATCCATGGTTCCACTTGTGCTGTTTTCTCAACATAGTTGGAACCAGACAACAAGCCCACCTTTACCACCACCTCCAGAAGTCTCAGCTCAGCTTTCCTTGAGTCATAGTTTCTTTGCATCTCGGACACGAACCCCATCTGGCCCCTGACTCAGCTTGGGCACCTTGCCCTTCACCATGGTGGTGCCACGGCAATGCCCCCTGAGTTGCATGTCTTACCTGCTTCCCAAGCTCATCCCTGGGGACAAAGTAGGACTTATGAAACTGTCCTCTCCAAGTATAAACCATGGGAACCAGCAGGCTGGGGAGGTAGGGACTGTCTCAGGCCCTTGGTCTCACCCCCTTGCCACAAAGTCATGTCTACTTGACTGCAGCTGCTGCCTCTAGGCCGGGAACAAGGATTCTCCTATTGTCCCAGATAGAGACTAGGGCCCGTGTTGTACTGCTCTGGGATTCTCCTAAACTTCTCTGATTATTTCTGACCCTGACTGGTCTGGGGTTTTGAACTAGTGACACAAGACAGAACACCTGCCCGGCGCCTATGGGCTATTTAAGATAAAAACTAACCCCTGTACCAAAACACAAATTCGTTCACAGAGCAATTCAAAGAAAATAGAAAACTATGCGATCAAAGGAATGACTGTATTCAAACACATTACTTTTTTTGTTCAGATGTTATTTTTAAACTTTTTTTTTTTTCTGGGAAGGATATAATCTTAAAGGTTTGGAAGCCAAAGAGCAAATGAGTGGGAACTGATTTAGGAAATCTGAGAAAGTTAAAATCCAAAGCAGCAATGGAGAAAACTGAAGACTCAACCCAGAATCTTGAAAAGGCAAGGGAACTGGTAACATAGGCATTTCTAGACTAGGGGATAAACGTGGAGTTAACAATAAGGAGGGTCACAGACAAGCTGTTTTAGAAGCACTTAATCCCCACTGTGTCCCCTCTCTGCCCCTCTCTCACACACCCATTGCCTTTCCTAGTGGAAGTTTGCCTGGTGTTATCTGGAGAAAGTCAAACAGCATCTCTGGAGTCAGGAAGCACAGTTGAGGGTATGTGTACCATACTAAAAAGAAGTTAAATAAGAATGAAAGACTCATGAGAAGAAAAGTGTGCATTAGACATCATGCTGTACATTAATGCATACTTTATGTTAGATATCAGACTGTATTTTCCTTAAAATTTATATATTTTGTAATGAACTTCTTAAGTTCAGATGTTCAATAATGAGGGGAAAAAGTAGTACAGCTTGAAAAATAGTAGTAGTAGAGCTCTAATCTGAAATTCAGGAGCCATGTGGCTTAAAGCTGATAATTCAGTCCATGTGACTAAGGTTTGTGATTATTGTTGTTTAGTCACTAGGTCATGTCCAACTCTTTGCAACCCCATGGACTGTAGCCTAACAGGCTCCTCTGTCTATGGGATTTTCCAGGCAAGAATACTGGAGTGAGTTGCCATTTCCTCCTCCAGGGAATCTTCCTTACCCAGGATCGAACTCTTGTCTCCCACATTGGCAGACAGATTCTTTACCTGGGAAGCCCCAAGGCTTATGAAGCAAATTCTAAAATTGCATGTTCATTATTTTTAATTAAAATTACTCTTTTGATGATTAAATCTAGAATTTAAACATAAAGTTAAATTTATGACAGAATTAACCAATAGAAATGAATGCAATATAAAAATCACTTTAAAACATATAAAGTACAGGGTGAAAACAGCAATGTTAAAATGGAAAGGAATTAAAACTTTTTAGAAAAGTAAACAAATAAAGCAATATTTCTCCCTGTACTAACACTTTGTCTTTCAATAATGAATTCACACCTGGGCTTATATAGGAATTCATGCCACAAACAAAGAATGCCAACCAATTTTTATTTAGCTCTCAGAATACTATATCTTCTGAAAAAACAGATTAGTCACTGTTTTTATATTTATAAGCTTATTAAAACCAGCAATGATCAATGAAATAATCTCTGTTTAAGAACTCTAGGCTCATGATTAACTAAATTGCTCTTTTTTTCAAAGTAAACCCAGGATAGAGTTGCTACACCCTCTGCCAATGGGACAACTCTGAATAAAAAACAGTTCTGGTTATCACATACATTTGCACCTGTGTAAGCAGTAAAGTTAATGGCTAATATGATATGCAAACAGTTTATTTATCTCTACATAAGATAATCTAAAGTTTGTCCATCACAGGAACATTCCAAGATAGGCAGGATGAAGCTTGGGGGTTCTACTAACAACCTGAGTTGCAAAAGTTTATCAAGCCATCCTTTAAACAGATTTGACTTTAGCCTTGAGAAACTACTACTTTATAACCATTACTCTTTATTACCGTGTCATCATGGCTTTTTTTTTTTTAACTTATGCTATGCCATCTGAATCTTAAGCATAAAAAACAAAATTGGAGAAAGATTGAGGGTGTTTAGATAATTCAAGCAAATAAACCATTTGTCTGATCTACATGAATATTTCAAGATAATTGTCTTAAGCTTCTATTCATGTTGGAGAGCACTCAAGAAATACTTAGTTGAGCACCTACCGAGTAAGAAATGCTGACACTGAACCCAACGAAATGGATTTTTTAATACATTGGCTATATTTACAAACTGACATTTTCAAGCTAGCTAGAATGCTTCATGTGATGATAAGAAGTGGTTGCTTTATCATAATTTCTTTCTTTCAAATTTGTAGTAATATTATTAATCACACTTCAGAAGAACATAAAATGAGTATATACAAGTTGTTTCTGTGCCAAGGGCAAGAATATGTTGCAGAGTTTCAGACCTACCTCTCGTGAGATCAAACTCCCATTTTATCTCCTTTCCTGAAGAAGAGGGGATTGAAAAACACAACATATGAATTACCCATCATGTGTATATATGCCAAAGTGCATGTGTATCTGTGGTTCACTAAAGCGCCAAGGTTATGCTACCAACGTCGCGTGCAAGAGCTTGCTCTGTGCACCATGATGCCTCATACAGGGGCACATGCTGTTCCGCCTGCCCACACATCTGGGCTCCAGATGCTGCTGTCTGAGTTCCCGAGGCTTCCAGCCATGACCCTTCTGGAACCCTGCTTCATGTCTCAAACCTTGTCACTCCTCCACATGAAGACAGTCCTTGATTCCAGTGCTGCTTCTGCCAGCCAATGGAAAAGACTAATTGCTGCTAACATGTACTATTAATTTTCTACTGCCCCCTTTATGTCAAATACTTGTGTTTTGTTCTGGAGATAGCCCTTTAATCTTAAAAAAAAAAAAAAAAAAAAAAAAAGACTTCAAGGGTAGGAATTCTAGATATAGGAGGAAAAAAAGTTGGAGAGAGAACTTGAGGAATAGAGTACTGGGCATGATCTGGACCAATTAAAGACCAAGTCTCTCTCCTTTTTTCTTTTTTTCTGACTGTGCTAGGTCTTCATTGCTGCATATGGACTTTCTTTAGATGCTGCGAGTGAGAGGCAGCCACTCCATAGTTATGGCACATGGGCTTAGTTGCCCCAAGGCATGTGGAATCTTCCTGGACCAGGGATCGAACCCATGTCCCTTGCATTGGCAGGCAGATTCTTAACCACTGGATCACCAGGGAAGTCTGGACCAACAGTCTCTTTGACCTTAGGAAGGTTTGTCCGATGTGTAGAGATGATGATACTGAGCTTGGCTCTCTGACAGGGACTGAAGCAATAGGGAATTTCTCTGAAACGAGGCACTTCCATTAGATAAGGTTGTGTCTGTGAATCTTACAGAGGGTGCCTATTTTTCCCACTCGGTCTTTCTGTGTCATGGACTCTTCTCAGCCTGCAAGCATGCTCACATACTCTCCACCATGCTAAAACTCTCTCTTTCCCTTATATCTATTCCCTCTCAAGCTCCCGTGATAATCCCCTGTCTATCTCTTTAGTACAGGCAGATCAACTCTACTTTCTGAGTTTCCCCACTATATCACTATTTGTAAGTCCTCTAAGGCAGCAATCAACTTCCTAAGAGCCAAAGCTACTGGCTATTCTTAGTGAGTTGTGGGATTCATTCTCCTATATAGGTGAATTCAGGTTAAAATTAACTCTAAAAGATACCTAAAGATGGCTGTGGATTTGCATTTGCACAAAGTAGCCTTTGAGACGGTCCAGAAGCCATCCAAGATGTAAGTCACCAGCACATAGTTCCTCTGACCAAAGGACCAACCTTATGACAATTGCAAAATTTATCATGTCCCTTGTGACTCAGCTGATAAAGAATCTGCCTGCAATGTGGGAGACCTGGGTGTGATCCCTGGGTTGGGAAGATCCCCTGGAGAAGAGAAAGGCTACCCACTCCAGTATTCTGGCCTGGAGAATTCCATGGACTGTATAGTCCATGGGGTCGCAAAGAGTCAAACACGACTGAGCGACTTTCACTCACTCACTCACTTGGTCACTTTTTCACACTACTATAGACTTCAGCTATGATTAATGATAGCCTTGTGATCTCAGGTTTTTAAAATGATCTTCTGGAGCTAAAACCTCAGAAGTATTTTAGTCTGGTAATAAATTGCTAAGAATAGATTTGACTAGCTTGTTTTTGTGCAAGCTCTTGAATTTGTTCCAGATTCTTGATTCTGCAGCTGTTAGTCAACAGGTGAAAATGGATTCTGTAAGAAGAGCTACTATTTGAAGATTCTGAAATATTGTGACTCACAGATTAAAAAAAAAAAAAAACTGGCAGTACAGATTTTAATTCCAACCTTTAGCAATGATCTTCACAAATCAGATATTTTCACAGCAGTTTCTGGACTGACTGACATGCATGGCCAGAGAAGGCATATCCCCTGACAGAAAATTCTCCACTGTCCATCTGATATGAGGTCACATGAAATAGGAACAGTTTCACCACACTGAGAAAATAGTACAGGTGACATGTGATACCATATCAGGGAAACAAACTTTTAGTTCTAACATTAATATTTATACCTCCTCTATACTTTTGTAAAATTTAGATGAAATGCTGTCCTATATCATAACACTGTGATTTGCTATGGGTAAAAAAAAAAAAAATCAAAATAAACTGGTTTTTGGCAAAACTAGGATTTCAGAATCAAGAAGTCTAGCATTGACCAGTTAAGAGAGTTTTTGAAAAGTTCCTAAACCATCCCATGTTTCAGTTTTTCCCATACAAATCTGGAAACTAACATTTTTCCATGAAATTCCACACTTCTCAATACCATGAAGTGTAAGCTAAGAATATTTCACCAAAAACTTAATTATTGGGGCAATAATTACACTAGGGAGGGAAAAATTTGATCATCCCTCAGAGTAAGTGTTTTGATTCTAAACTTTGCTTGCCAATTTCAGCTGGGATTATCAACCTTTTCAGTGTCACAGGCCCAGGAACTATGATAGGTGGGGCCACGAGTAATGAGATAAGATTTCCCTGGACATACATTCACAAATGCAATAAATACTCCCCAAAGTGACCAAATACATCCATTTTGGCGGTGACAATTTCTCTCCTTAACCATGCAGTTTCTCTCTCTCACCAAAGAACAGGGTCTCCATGCGTGTCTCTTGGTGTGAGGCCCTCACAAGGGGCCTCTTCTGGGATACCATTCATATCGTAGACACTTTAATTATTAAAGACATTTTAAAAATGTATTATAACTTTGTTGGCTCCAAAGATGGGCTTGTTGTATATTAATGATAATGATTTTCTGACAAATAAATTATTTTTTAAAAGTTATTCTTTAGTTTACAAAAGAGAAATGAATCTTATAATCAAATGATCTTGTTGACCCTTACATCTAAAATCAACTGAACTTCTAAGTAAAGAACTGCTGCTCTGACTGATGAATTGATTGGGAAGTATCTTAAAAGTAGAGTAGATGTCTACTGAAATTAGTACGCCAGCCAAATTTGAGTTTTTGATACTGTAACTCTTATCATCTGCTTTTTATATCCTGTACTGAACGGTATGGTTGAATCATCCCATTTAAATCCACAAGTAATTTCTGCGTACACATCTGCCATCCTAACCTACAAACATTACACAGACAAATCAGCTATTGTAGAATATTACATTATGTTAATTATCATGTTATTAGATATTAATATATAATGTTGCATAAAATAAAATTTTTATAGTAATTTCTTGTTATGGAAATTTCATTAGTATAGGGATTAACTTCCTAAAATGTAATGCTTTTTTATCTACATTCTCCCTTCAAAATACTGAAATTTACTTAGAAGAGTAATTTGACAGATATATTGGTGAAAAGGTTTGCAGCTCTTCAGAAAAAGTTAACTTTGTCACCATCAATCATCAATGGAGAACCTAAGTTCTCAAAATTACAGTTTGTCAAAACGGTCTACAACACCACAAGAAAGACTGCCAAATCTTCCAGAGGCCATTTCTATAGGCTAGGAAACAAGAAATGGACAGCTAGTAAACAATGAAACTATGATAAAGAATTTCATTTCCATGAAACCGAGCCACATAATTATTATATAATAAATTATTCCATCATGACTTGAAATTCCTTACTGTGACTTAAAATCTGAACTTTCAATTATTTTATATTACATCTATAATGGCTGTTATCACAAAATAATAACATATACTCATTTAATAGATTCACTTCAACAGCTCCATTTTCTGGTAGACAAGGGGGTTGACTGTGGCCAGGGTCAACCAGTCTTTACTTGAACAAGCCCCAGCTTCCAAGGCAACATCCATCTTTTACAAGTGGTTTACCTAGGTGCACAGAAAACCAGCATGCTCTACAAATGAAGATTGGCGCCTCTGCGACAGCGCTAATGTGTACATTTCAATACACTGCTATTGTAAGTTCATTACTGGAAATAGGGGTCTTCTTTTAACCGCAGCAAACAAATGTCCCTGTCTAGGATAGTTTGAATCCCAAGTCGCTGAAACTGACCTGACAGATGGGTTGAAACAAGAGGACCAGAACAGAATAAAACAATGAAATGGCGATCAGAGAGATCAGAGAAGGCAGGGAGTTCCTAGGTGTCTGTGTCTCTCCAAACACCCAACTCTGTCCACACAACTTCAGCTCAACAGGTGCTGCGTTAAGGCAGAGTCTGATCAGTTTCTGGATGAGCAGGGGAGACGCGGGGGGCAGGGAGCAGGGCGCCCTAATGAGTTTGTCCCTGGATTTGGGGGGCACAGCAAAGGTGGGTGGAGAAGGAAATGGCAACCCACTCCAGTATTCTTGCCTAGAGAATCCCGTGGACAAAGGAGCCTGGTGGACTGCTGTCCATGGGGTGGCACAGAGTCGGACACGACTGAAGCGACTTAGCAGCAGCAGCAGCAGCGAAGGTGGGACCTTCCCACCACGCTACCGTTGCAGGCGTCGCTCGGGCGGGGCGGGCGTTTGGGACCCGGGACCCCAGACCGCAGTGCGCATCTTCCTCCTCCCCACCCCCACCGCTGCGCGCGCCCCCACTGCCCCTCGCGCGGTCCCCGCCACCCCGTTGCCAAGCAACGAGATGCCCGGGCTAGAAGCAACCGAGCAGAATGCCTGGGAGGAGGGAAGGCAGTTGGGAAGAGGCCTTGAGTAGCAGAAATGAGCCCGGGTAAGAGCCAGGCTGGGGTGGGGCTGGCCTTTGAGGGGGCGCCCTGGGAGGTGGACGGGTACTGGAGAGCGCCGCCTCCCCGACCCCGGCCCCTTCGCCCGAAGAGTGAGTCGGGCCTGGGGTGCGGATCTGCAGGACTAGCCGCGCACCTCCGCCGGCCCGGAGGAAGGCATACCCGCGCCCGCCCCGCCTCCGGCCCAGCGCGCCCTCCGGTGGCCGCTCAGTGCGCCCGCGCCCTCATCCCCAGGCCTAGTCTTCCTTCTCCCGAGGCCTCGTCTCCCTCCTCCAGGCAAAGCCAACAGGCCGAAGCCCAGTGCTGTTTTGTTACAGAAAAGCGTCCTGAGGAAGAGGATGAGGTTGACTGCGTTCTCCTTTCAGCATCCAAGATCCTAAATTCTTCTGAGGGGGTAAAGGAAAATGGTAGCAGTGAAACAGGTAAAAAAAAAAAAACCTTCCGGCCAAGCTCGGCCGCAGTGATCCCTCCGCCTTTTTACTGTAGTAAAACTACAATAAATGACGTAGCAACCAGCACGCCGCCTAAATCCCCTGCCCAACTGGTGTACTTCCGGTAACTTCATCTAGTAATAACAGTAACTAACACGGAATATTTCCTTTGGGCCACGTACTGTCCTGAGCACTTAAATGGATCAACTGGATATTCACAACAACCTTAAGTAGGTACGACCGTTCTCCTCATATTACAGGTGAGGAAACTGAGTGAGGCACAGAGAGGTTAACTAACTCCCCAAGGTCACACAGCGAGTGATAGAGCCAGTATGCAGCAGGGTAGCTGCAAATGTCCAGGCCTTAACACACCTGCTGCACTCTACTGCTTCTCTGAATATCAAATAAGAAATTGCTGATTTTTCTGGACAATCACTAAAAAGATACTGATTCTTTCCAAAAGAACTGTTTTTATAGTAAATATCTGTGGACTACTGGAAGGGTGTATAGAGAGGGTGTTTGAAATAATTAAAGAGCTTCAGTTTTCAAGCTCTGTATAAACCATGAATAAGATGTGCGGCGGGGCATCTGAGCACACTGAAGTTGGAGTCTGGCTTCCTCCAGAGAGGCTGGAGGAGGCTCCAGGGCTCTCAGAGGGGCCTGGTGTTCATGAGAGATGTCAGGGGAGGCCGTCTCTAAACTGATGGGCCACGTTCGGATCTACCGTTGCCCCTAAGCCACACGGGACACATGGGCCATCCCCACACAGAGGGACTGGGAGAAGTAACTGGAGATCTGAGGTCAGGATGGGTTTGTTCACCTTCAGAGACCAGGGACCTTCACAAAGGCTTTGTCAAGGGCTCTGAAAACAGGGCGGGCACAGCCACGCCCCTGTAGACAAAGACAACGGGATGCCGGTGACCACCAGGATAAGCCGTACCTCAGTGGCCCCCATGGGGACAGTGGGCTGACCTGCCCCCTCTCCGCTCTTCTGAGCACCGCCCATATTCTGGGGGGAGGCCAGGCAGGCACCCCTGTGCAATGTGTGGGTGGGTAGGTGGGTGGGGGGGTTCCAGAAGTCCTGACCCAGGGAGAAGTCCTCACAGACAGTTCAGACAGCTCCACACTGCACGGAGAGCGTTTAAGGTCAGAAGAGACTGAGGGACTTGAATTTGGCAAGACTGTGTGTTCTCTAACGTGAGCAGGATGTAAGGCTCTGGAGGAAAATACCAGCGTTCACAGAAAATGATGTTATGTACAAAATAGCACATAGGCTTGGCTGAGAGATCCTGTCTTTCTCGCTAGAGCGTGGTGGGTATAAGGCAGGGGCTCAATCAGTGAGAGATATGCTAAGACAGGCATGATGAAGGGTGGCAGGGATCTTCTGCCCACAACTAAAGACAAAACTTGGATGTGTGACCCTGTGCCCTGCCGTCCTTCTGTTCTCTTAGCTACACTTCATCATCACCAAGATTTCTGTTCTTTGGGTACTGACCAACAGAACATTAATGTGATTTGCATAAATAACACTGAATTACAATGCCCTGCAATAGTTCTCAGGTCTCTTGATTTAAAATAGTTAATATATGAAGTGGTGGAGTATATGGAATGTCAGAGGTGGGTGGGGAGTGGGCGATTTTATTTCAAACAGGATGGGAGAAGACTTCATTAGCAGATGACATCTGAGCAGAGGCCTGAAGGAGGTCAAGGAGTCGTCAGTGCAGATTTCTGGGGAAAGAACATTCCAGGAAGAGAGGACAGCAGCTTCAGGGGCCCTGAGGTGGGAGGAGGCCTGGTATGTTTGAGGAATAGCTAGTGACAGGGGCAGAATGAGCGAGGAGGAGGAGGATGGCAGAAGGGTTCAGAGAGGAAACTGGGCTTTGCAGTTCCATGTACGATGAGAGGGCTTGTTCTGAGCAGACCAGGAAGCAGTGAACTGGAGCAGTCATCCCTGCTGTCCATCTCAATTAGAATTTTTAAATTTACCAAACCAACATCATATTGATAACATCCTTGCTACTACAGTAACATTAGTAACGTTTTCTTGAGTACTTACTGTATGCCACGCACCGTGTAAGGCTTTGCCTAGAAACTAGACAGTGACCCCTCACGGCAAACATCTGGCGAAGTCAGGATTCCAGCCCAGGCAGCCTGGCTGCAGAGCTCCCGGGACAGTGCCTTGTGCAGGGATATACCCTCCCCTGTGCCCTACTTTTCCCCATAGGATTTACTCCCGTCCTACACACTCTATCCTCCGTGCCCCTCACCAGAAGGGACACTTCACATGGGCAGAGATGTTGCATGTCTTGTTCAACTGTAAAGATCACCAGCACCTTGGACAGTACTTGATAGATAGCAGGTGTTAAAAACAGTTGTTGCATGAATGAATGAAGGCTTGCATGGAGCAGCTCACAAGGCTTCAGAAAACAATTCCTTCTAGGTGTGAATGGGAATTGCCACAGCAAAACTCAGTGTTTGAACCTGAGAATTAAAAAGCTTCAATTACAGAGTATCTAGCATCATATATAGAATTATTACCACATCGCATTTTTAAAATTCATTTGTTCTCCCTGCTCTGTGAGCTACAGCTATGCCCTTAAAACTTTCTCTACACGTTGAACGGGCTGCCCTGATAGCTCAGTGGTAAAGAATCCACCTGCCAACGCAGGAGACTTGGGTTTGATTCCTTGGTGGGAAAGATGCCCTGGAGAAGGAAACGGCAACTCACTGCAGTTTCTTGCCTGAGAAATCCCATGGACAAATTTGGTGGGCTACAGTCCAAGGGGTCAGACATAACTTAGCGACTAAACAACAAAAATACATCTACTATGACATAAGCTCCTTTAGACTTTAGAATAAATTCCCCATATCTTTACCTAAAGTATCTCAAAAGGCATCCTGTTGCAAACTATCTTGTTTTTAAATTCTGATATTTAAATATGAAACAGCTAGAGAATTTAAGTTGAATCTAATCTGAGTAATATTTCTTTCAATCTGAATAGAGATAAAGCCTCTTCAGGACTGGCACCACATCCTCTACTTAGTCTAAATACTTCCCAATATTGTACGTTTAGCAAGGACTTAATATACTGTGACATGTGATTCTGTTCCCTCTCCTGTGCTTCATTCATAACTTCTTTTCCAATTCTAGAAACACAAAATCCTATGTGGTTCTTTAAGTATTGATGAATTTTAAAATTATCTTCCCATTGGGAATAAGGAGCAGCCAGTGTCTCTGAAACTCATAAGAAAAATAAAAAGTTCTTTTGATAGCTTTTTAAAATAAATGACTCTCTCTGCCTACCCTGTATCTTCACTGAATCATTGGAACTTTGCTGGAGAAAAACACTCACTTCTGAGTCATACTGTGGATCTCAGTGCTATTTGGAAGTTACTTTATTTCCCCAGAAAACACTTTATCAAGCCCTCTCCAAGATAACTATTTCACTTTTCTTGTTTCATGAAATCTCCAACACCTCTCACCACTACCTCTTAATGGGGAACATGATCTCATACTGTATGAAGAAATTAGAAGCAGTCAGGCCCAAACACCCTGACCCGCAAGGGTGCCCACTCTCACCACTGCTATTCAACATAGCTTTGGAAGTTTTGGCCGCAGCAATCAGAGCAGAAAAAGAAAGAAAAGGAATCCAGATAGCAAAAGAAGAAGTAAAACTCTCACTGTTTGCAGATGACATGATTCTCTACTTAGAAAATCCTAAAGACTCTACCAGAAAATTACTGGAGCTAATCAATGAATATAGTAAAGTTGCAGGATAGAAAATTAACACACAGAAATCCCTTGCATTCCTATACACTAACAATGAGAAAACAGAGAGAGAAATTAAGGAAACAATACCATTCACCATTTCAACGAAAAGAATAAAATACTTAGGAATATATCTACCTAAAGAAACAAAAGACCTATATATAGAAAATTATAAAACACTGATGAAAGAAATCAAAGAGGACACAAATAGATGGAGAAATATACCGTGTTCATGGATTGGAAGAATCAATATTGTGAAAATGAGTATACCACCCAAAGCAATCTATAGATTCAATGCAATCCCTATCAAGTTACCAACAGTATTTTTCACAGAACTAGAACAAATAATTTCACAATTTGTATGGAAATACAAAAAACCTTGAATAGCCAAAGCAATCTTGAGAAAGAAGAATGGAACTGGAGGAATCAACCTGCCTGACTTCAGGCTCTACCGCAAAGCCACAGTCATCAACACAGTATGGTACTGGCACAAAGACAGAAATATAGATCAATGGAACAAAATAGAAAGCCCAGAGATAAATCCACGAACCTATGGACACCTTATCTTTGTCAAAGGAGGCAAGAATATACAATGGAGAAAAGACAACCTCTTTAACAAGTGGTGCTGGAAAACTTGTCAACCATTTCTAAAAGAATGAAACTAGAACACTTTCTAATACCATACACACAAATAAACTCAAATTGGATTAAGGATCTAAATGTAAGAGCAGAAACTATAAAACTCCTAGAGGAGAACACAGGCAAAACACTCTCCGACATAAATCACAGCAAGATCCTCTATGACCCACCTCCCAGAATATTGGAAATAAAAGCAAAAATAAACAAATGGGACCTAATGAAATTTAAAAGCTTTTGCACAACAAAGGAAACTATAAACAAGGTGAAAAGACAGCCTTCAGAATGGGAGAAAATAACAGCAAATGAAGAAACAGACAAAGGATTAATCTCAAAAACATACAAGCAACTCCTGCAGCTCAATTCCAGAAAAATAAATGACCCAATCAAAAAGTGGGCCAAAGAACTAAACGACATTTCTCCAAAGAAGACATACAGATGGCTAACAAACACATGAAAAGATGCTCAACATCACTCATTATCAGAGAAATGCAAATCAAAACCTCAATGAGGTACCACTTCACACCAGTCAGAATGGCTGCTATCCAAAAGTCTACAAACAATAAATGCTGGAGAGGGTGTGGAGAAAAGGGAACCCTCTTACACTGTTGGTGGGAATGCAAATTAGTGAGCCACTATGGAGAACAGTGTGGAGATTCCTTAATATACAGGAAATAGAACTGCCATATGACCCAGCAATCCCACTCCTGGGCATACACACCGAGGAAACCAGAACTGAAAGAGACACGTGTACCCCAATGTTCATCACAGCACTGTTTATAATAGCCAGGACATGGAAGCAACCTAGATGCCCATCAGCAGACAAATGGATAAGAAAGCTGTGATGCATATACACAATGGAATATTACTCAGCCATTAAAAAGAATTCATTTGAATCAGTTCTAATGAAGTGGATGAAACTGGAGCCCATTATACAGTGTGACGTAAGCCAGAAAGAAAAACACCAATACAGTATACTAACGCATATGTATGGAATTTAGAAAAATGGTAATGATAACCCTTTATGCAAGACAGAAAAAGAGACACAGATGTATAGAACAGACTTTTGGACTCTGTGGGAGAAGGCGAAGCGGGGTGGGTGGGGAATGATCTGAGAGAATAGCATTGAAACATGTATATTATCAATTGTGAAACAGATCACCAGTCCAGGTTTGATGCATGAGACAAGTGCTCAGGGCTGGTGCATTAGGATGACCCAGAGGGATGGGATGGGGAGGGAGGTGGGAGGGGGGTTCAGGATGGGGAACACATGTAAATCCATGGCTGATTCATATCAATGTATGGCAAAACCACTACAATATTGTAAAGTAATTAGCCTCCAACTAATATAAATAAATAAAAAAACAAAACAAAACAAATTCTGCTGAGCTACCTGGCTGTGTCCCACACTCTCTGCTGCCCCCACTTGCATGGAAGGATTGTCCCTGCTCCATCACAGGCCATTTCCTCCAGATCGAATCTCTCCTGGAATTCTGTAGTTCTTAACTTTGGCCTCATTCTCCAGAATTATTCTTCTCCATTTCCACTACATGATTTCCACAGCAAGCAGGTAGATTAGACTCTCTCAAGTTAAAAAAATTCTTGGACCTTCATATCTCTTCCCCAAATGCCTCTCCCCACCAGGCACCTTATCCCCTGCCACAGTAAAACCAGAAAATGCTGCCTATATATATATATACCCAATGTCACAAACCTCCACCTTCCACAGGAGAATGAGACGGAGGGAGGGAGGTCCATGTAGAAGCCATCTAGAAAGCCCACGCTCTTTCCTTAAGATCTTCATTCGCTATATCTCTTGACCAAGTCTTTGGATTTCTTTTTGCCCCACATTTCTTACTCCATCTTAGTCCTTATATTTAGCCCTAAACTTGCAAGTCCTAACAAGACAAAGGAAATCTGTGCAGAAAAGGGAGGCTGTTGTTGCGGGTGCAGGAAGAGATAAAATTGTGAATAGGAAATCCATTAAGAATAAAGCTAAAGGCTGGGAATGTTCACAGCAATAATATCTTATCTTT
This sequence comes from Cervus elaphus, assembly GCF_910594005.1. Classification (NCBI taxonomy): domain Eukaryota; kingdom Metazoa; phylum Chordata; class Mammalia; order Artiodactyla; family Cervidae; genus Cervus; species Cervus elaphus. Next base: position 23,587,040 of record NC_057846.1, on the reverse strand, counting down.
GGGTTTAAATAGTTTTGTGAGCATTATAGTTACAGAACAAAGTGTGACCATCATGAAACGTAAAAATACTATCACTATCAAACATCATGACAACTGGGGAGCAAATGTGGGAGGAAGGATGAGACCAATTTTCTCAAGATTTACTTCCTTTTTTGGCATGGATGGAGTAAATCAACACTGAATATTCACATCAGAAATGTATGTTACTTGCAGGCGGCTTCTTTACCTGCTGAGCCACCAGGAAAGCCCCACTTAAAACATAAAATTTCCAATCTCTTAATCCTTTTCATGACCCATTTCCAATATTTTAGAGGACTCTCATAGGAAATAATCTCTCATGTAGTGAGTAAAAATCTGAATACTAGCAATAAATTTGACTATTTGCAGTTTTCTTTAACAAATATGTCTAATATTATTATTTAAAAGTAGAATGCATAATATCCCATTGATTGAAAATCATTTGTTTTTTTCACTTATGTGTCTAGAGAGCTGAATAAGGGTGGGAACCTAAAGTTTTGTTGTTGTTTTTCAGTCACTAAGTCGTGTCTGACTCTTTGTGACCCCATGGACTGCAGCACACCAGGCTTCCCTGTCCTTCACTGCCTCCTGGAGTTTGCTCAAACTCATGTCCATTGAGTCAGTGATGCCATCCAACCATCTCATCCTCTGTCAACCCCTTCTCTTCCTGTCCTTAATCTTTCTCAGCAGCAGGGTCTTTTCCAATGAGTTGGCTTTTTGCATCAGATGGCCAAAGTATTGGAGCTTCAGCTTTAGCATCAGTCCTTCCAATGAATATTCAGGGTTGATTTCTGTTAGGATTGACTGGTTTGAGCTCCTTGCTGTCCAAGGGACTCTCAAAAGTCTTCTCCAGCACCACAGTTTGAAAGCATCAGTTTTTCAGTGCTCAGTCCTCTTTATGGTCCAGCTCTCTCATTCATACATACTGGAAAAACCATATGTAACTTAGACTATACGGACCTTTGTCGGCAAAGTGATGCCTCTGCTTTTAATATGCTATCTAAAAAAAAAAAAAAAAAAAATGCTATCTAGGTGTGTCATAGCTTTCCTTCCAAGGAGCAAGCATCTTTAATTCTGTATGGTGGGATTCTAGGTGATATATTCTTTTTTCATTTGCATTTTGATCTATTAATATTTGAGTTCATCAGAAGAGGTTATTTTATTTATTTTTATTTTACTTTTTAAAATTAATTTATTTCAATTGGAGGCTAATTACTTTACAATATTGTAGTGGTTATTTTAGAGTTTGAAAAAGTTTGGGATGACTTACAGGACTGGTCCAGACCTTGAGTTCCTTTTTTTCTCTCTGAGACGAACATTTCTGACTACCATTTATTCCCAGTAAGATGCAAAGCTGAGCGGTAACTAGATGGACTCACTGTCCATCCGTGCCCTGTGATGAAGGTGGGATTCTTCAGTTGGCCAAATGACTCCAGGTTGTGAACGAGAGCTGCTCTTGCAGTGATAAGGGCCAGATTGGGACAGGATGGGAGGGAAGATGCTTTGCAACCAGATTCTATAACATCTGGCAAGCTTCCATTCCAAAGGAGATATGCTGAACTCTTTAGAAACCTTCTCTTAAACATCAGAAATTGCCAGCCTAGGGGGAACATTCTAACATAACTCTCATTTCATTTACGACATTAAAAAAAATTTTTTTTAAATTTTGCATATGTCACAAAATTTGCAAATATTATATAGTCTCTCCCCTACTGCAGATCTATGATCTGTTTTTTAGGAAGGAACACACAGATCTTTATAGCACTTTGCTTAAGAACATGACAAGACCTATGTTCTATTAATCCAAACTGTTTTCCAGATTAAGGAAGAAAAACATCACATGGCTGTTGCGTAGACACTGAGACCTATATAATACTTTGCCAAGGGTCTCCCGTCATATGAGAATTGTTCATTTTTATACCAAAAAATGTATAGTTTATATCCCTGAAACAAAGATATCTAAGTTTCAGAGTATTCTAAGTTTGGTGTTACAAGTTAATGATTTATTATAAAAGTAAAACCACTGTTACAACCTCAAGTAGGTGCAGTATTTTAAGCCAGATGAAAATTATTTCTTAATTTGTTATACAGGTAGCACTGGGTTTATCCTAATGTGAACATCAGTCTTCTCATTATCTCTTTGCCTCACCATCCAAGGAAGCTGAGACTGCTTTCTATTCACATTGTTTAAAAATAACAATTAAGAATTAAATCACATCACTTTTCAATTTTACTTTTTAGAACACGGCTGTGTATCAGAATCAGAAAATCAAATCCAACCACAATCAGCATTGAAAGTGAGTATATTTGATTTTATTTTCTCAGAAAACCTGTGTAAAGTCTGATATTTCTCAGAATACTTGAGAGTGAGCAAGAATGATTAAGAATGTAAGCCAGCCACCTGACCTTCCACATGATTCCTGTAATAGGCAACTTTGGGGGATATTTTTTTTAATTCTAACAAAGTGTGCGTTCATGCGTGCTAAGTCGCTTCAGTCGTGTCTGACTCTGTGTGACCCCATGGATTGTAGCCCGACAGGCTCTTCTGTCCATGGGATGCTCTAGGCAAGAATACCGGAGTGGGTTGTCATGCCCTTCTCCAGGGGATCTTCCTGACCCAGGTCTTCTGCATTGCAGGCAGATTCTTTACCATCTGGGCCACTAGGGAATCCCATAACAAAGTATATGTTCACCTACAGATGTTCAATTGCATCCCTGTATAACTTTGTTTTAGGCCCTTCAGCAACAACTGGAATCGTTTCAGGCTCTCCGAATACAGACTCTGCAAAATGTTAGCATGGTATGTTTCTTTTAATTTACATAGAAAATATCCAAACTGAGGACACCATCATACATGTCTAAGCTGACAAACCCTAGCCAATTGATCACTTGAAACTAAATGTAATAAAATAGAGCTGCAATCTATTCTAGACCCCAAATTTGCAGGAAACTACATTGTTATACCTGTATTTTTTTTTAAAAAAATGTATGTTTAAACTGCTACCTGTATACAGTCTACAAATAGGGACTCTCGTCATAAGTGATAGAAAATCTAACTCAAAGTGAGGAGAAAGTGCCCTTTGCCAGCTCTGGTAATGAAAACCCCAGGGATAGTGCACCTGGGGATGGCTTTATCCATATGACCAGGACTACATCATCGGAGAACCAGCCTCACTCCTTATCATGGTTCTGCTTTTGACAGTATCGGATTCTCAGACTCCAGGTGGTAGCAAAAGGGTTGCTAAAAGTTGCGGCCTTTATCTTTCCAGACTCCAGTTAGAGAAGAAACTCTGCTTTTCTCTCTTAGCAGTTTGTCCTCATTCTGATGGCCCCACATGCATTCTTGAAAGCAGTCCCTGTTCAGAGGGCGGCAACGCTCTGACTGGTCACATGCTCACCCCTTGGAGCTGGAGGTGGGCTCTCTACCACCACGAAAGGCATAGGGACTTTATCCAGAAGAAACAAGGGGTAGTGTTGACAGGATAAGGTGTGGATACTGGGGGTACAGATCACAACACATTACAACTAGAGGCCCTTAAACCTCATCCTGATATTCCTGTACTAGAAGCAAGTGTGGGGAAACGGGAAGAGAAGATAAAATCCTCCTGAGGCTGACACAACAGATTCCATTCTGATGACAGAGTCAAGGATCTCTGATTTATTCAACAATGTAAAAATCAAACCTCTAAAGTTATTTTAATTCAGAAGATTTTACTTTCCTCAGTTAAGTCTTTCTGATTTTATAATCACATAGTAAAGGCATATCTTTCTTAAAAGATTCCTTCAATGATAGAGATTACAATAAGTTTAATTTATATTTTATATGATGGCCAATAATTTTTATGTGTAGGAAATTTAAAGATATCTTTTAATTATATCTATTATTCTTGTGCATTTCATAAGTTTATAAATCAAGGTCTGACATTCTTAATTTGTCTTTTAAAGGTACAGTCTGAAATCAGTGAAATATTGAACAAAAGTATTATTGAAGTAGAAAACCCACAATTTAACCCAGAAAAAAATCTAGTATTCGGCACACACAATGAAACGGCTTTGGTATGTTCTTCAACATAAAACCATTTCTACATTTAGGTACTTCAGAAATGTTACAACCTTTGATCTTCATCTTTACATTCTCCCCTTCTTCACAGGGTGACTGGATTGTCAGAGGTGAAAATAAGGAAACTCCTGTCCTGAAAACCCTAAAAGATGTATGTTTACCTCCTCCATACTTCTACAATTTTCTTGTTTCTCTTAGAAGAGCATATGAGGGGCATTTGACTTAGTCCAGATATCTAAAGATTCCCAAGTAAACTGAAATGCAAGGCAGCTTTTATAGCCTTTCTGTCCACTTATGAGTTCTCCTACTTTTAGGATTGACTTAGACCTAGAGTGAATTCTCTAGAACAGGTCCAAACCAGAGTCACTGTGTCTCCACTTATTAGAACTCACATTTCCAGGACAGTCACAGCCCTAGATACACTTGAAACTAGGAAGACAAGCTAAGGTTGACATACAGAAAGAATGAAAATTTTCATTTTCTTTAAACTTCCCTTTGAACTATGGCTTCTCTCTTCCCCATCAATGTATGATGGTCTCTTGAGAAATGCTGGATTTCTATTTCTGAAATTGAGGGGTTGGCCCTGCTATCTCACTACTTAAGGAAATAAGTATAATTTCTAAGCAAACCGTGAAGACCAGAGTTACAGACCTCAAAATAAAGGTAGATTTTCCTGCAGAAAAAGGAATCATACTCGTTAGGCTTCTCTGCTGCAGAAATGGATAAAATGTTCATTCTGGTTGTAAAAATATATCCTCCCCAAAATATTGTCTTAATTTGTTGGTCATGTAGCAAATGATAGTACATCTATAGTGTGATTTTTATTTTTACTAGCCTGTAGAGAATCAAGAAGAAATCCTTTTTACGGAGAAAATTCATCATTTTGAGGATTCCAGGACTCTTCATTCAGCAGAGGAAAAATTCAGTAGTGATAGTATTGACAGTCTTCCTCAAAGTATAGATGTTCCATGCCAGATACATTTCAAGGACATACTAACTCAGAGAACTTTGACAGATAATTCAGCTTCAGAAAATTCTGACAGGTTGAAGAATTATAATAACTTTTATAATTTTCTACCTAATGCACCTCAAAATGGGATGTCTCAAGCTGAGACGCTAATTCTGGATAAGTCCAGAATGACAATGCCTCTTCTCAATAATGGATTTTGTGAAAATTTAGATGGTATTTGCCATTCCATCAAACAAATGAAGGAAGAGCTTCAAAAGTCACATAATAGGGAACTGGCACTTACAAACGAACTGCAGACTTTAAAAGCTGTTCCAAGGCACAGGAATTATGACCTGCCCTCCATTCACAAGGAAAAAAAAATTTTTATTAAGGAAGAAAATATTGAAAGTAACTTAAGTGAAGATATAAAATCAAAGAGAATTTTGGAATTAGAGGCATTAGTAAACAAATTGCTCCCACTTAGGGAAACAGTGTCAAAATTCCATGTGAATTTTTGTAGGAAATGTAAAAAATTATCCAGGAGTGAAATACACAGGGGAAAAAGGAATGAGAAAAACAATAAAGAAATTCCTATCACTGACAAGAATATTGCAGATTTAAAACTCCATTCCAGAGTCCCGAGACATACATTGGCATTCTTTGACCCAACAAAATATGAAATGAAAGACAAAGAAAAACAACCATTTACAGTAAAACAAGGATCAATAATAGTTGAAAATGAGAAAACATCCAAAGTCAATTCTGTTACTGAGCAATGTGTAGCAAAAATTCAGTACTTACAGAATTACTTGAAAGAATCTATGCAAATACAGAAAAAAGTAATGAAACTAGAGAATGAAAACCTAACCCTTAAAACAAAAATTAAACCTCTTGTCTTTACCACACAATCTCTGATACAGAAAATTGAAATGTATGAAAAGCAACTTAAGACATTGGTTGAAGAAAAGAATACTCTCCAGTCCAAGTTAACTAAAACAGAAGAAGATGGCAAAGAATGTCTTAAAGAATTGAAAAAAATAGTTAGTAACTATAATGTTCTCCAAGGACAAACTAAAACCCTTGAGGAAAAAAACAGTCAACTTTCTTTGGAGAATCAACAAATAATAGAAACATTAGATCAACTAAAAAGTAAGGAACACAAAACTCAAAGTGATATGGCCATTGTCAGTAATGAAAACAAACGATTGAGCATAGAAATGGAATCAATGAAAACAAATGTTCTATTGATACAAGAGGAAAAAGAAATGTTAGAGAAAAAAACACATCTGCTTCTAAAGGAAAAAGATGCACTGGAAAATGAACTGAAAGAAAACCACCTAGAGACAGCACAGCTAAAAGAGAAAGAAAGATTGGCAAAAATCGAACAAGAGACACTTCTTCAAATAGTAGAAACAGTTAAAAATGAAAAGCTTAATCTTGAAACAACCTTACAAGAATCTACTGCTGCGAGAGAGATGATGGCAAGAGAAATTGAGGACATTCAAACATACCAATCTACTGCGGAAGAGAATTTCCTGCAAGAAATAAAAAATGCAAAGTCAGAAGCAAGTATTTATAAGAATAGTTTGTCAGAAATGGGCAATGAATGTGAACTGTTATCAAAAATGGTATTGGAAATTAAGACCGATAATCAGCTTCTAAAAGAAGAACTAAAAAAAAATAGTCAAGAAACTATAAAATTTGAAAATAGCATCTGTAGACTTGAGGAAGACAAAATACTCTTAGAAAACTATGTAAGGAGTATAGAGAATGAAAGGGACACCTTGGAATTTGAGATGCGGAATCTTCAAAGAGAATATTCAAATCTAAGTGAAAAAATCTGCAGTCACCATACTGACCTCTCAAAAATGGGTCACGTTTCAAGGAAAGATAAATTCCATTTTGACATCTATGATATTTATGAAGACACCTCTAGTCCTGGGAATAGGCCTTTAGCCCTGGGTTTGAAAGGTATGTATATCTTGGTGGATTCATAGAAGTGTGTTTAAGATTTCTTTTGTCTATCAGGTTTAGCCAGAGGACAGTAATAAGAAGGTGAACACTATTTTTCTAAGATTTGTATCCAATTCATTACATAGTGGAATTTCTTAGAGATTTTGGTCCTTTGATGAGATGTGTTATTTTATTTATACTACTTCTATATATTATATATGGCTAAGGCAACTTTGGTAGCAAGCAGGAAATTTTTTTTAATTATTATTTTTCCATGGTACACATAGCAGTCCGATTTTTTCAAAAATTCTTCTCTTTTTTCTCCCAGGAACTCCGAGTAAACTGTATCAACTGCTTCCATCCAAGACATGTAAATAAATTTCTGAAAACATTTCACAATCTTTCATCCGGGTACTTTATTCAACAAAAAGTTTTAAATTGACCTCCACATCTGATCACGATTACCTTATAATTGATTGGGCTAGTTTTTAATTAGAAATTGGAATTAGGTATATATTCTTATGCTGTCAAGAACTATAAACACCTTGAGACTTGATCCAGTTTGTAAGCTAATGAGCTAGTGGGTTCCAGTGTCGTGGGTTCCAGTGGAAGACGTAAGAATCCTGGGTCAGAGACAAAGGAGCTGGTTGCTCACAGCAACAGCAGTAGGCAGAGGAACAGCACTTTCCCACGGGTTCTCCCAGTTCCTACAGGCAACGTGAAAAAAGTCATACAGTGGTTATTGCAAGAGAAAACTCTGAGCTTTTCCTTTAAATACAATAACAGGTCCAATAGCCATTTTAATGTCTTTATTTGCTAATTCCATCTTCTCTACCATTATGGGGTTTATTTCTATTGACTGATTTATCTCCCAGTTGTGAATTACATTTTCCTGCGTCCTGGCACATCTAGTAGCTGTTTTTTGTTTTAAACTGGAAGATGGATTTTTTTAAAAAAATAATTGTATTTGTTTATTTTTGGCCGTGCTTTGTTTATTTTTGGGTCATTGTTGCTTTTCTCTAGCTGCGGTGCGCAGGCAACTCCAGCATGTAGGTTTCAGCAGTTGCTGCTCGCGGGCTCTAGGGCACAGGCTCAGTAGTTGTGACGTACACAGGCTTAGAAGCTCCATGGCATGTGACATCTTCCCGGATCAGAGCACGAAACTGTGTCTCTGTATTGCCAGGTGGATTCTTCACCACTGAGCCACTAGCAAAACCTGGAATTTTGTGAATTTTACATTGTTGAGCGTCTGAATTTGGTGTCTTCCTTTACAGATGGTCGGACCTGGTTGTGCTTACTTCTGTTGGAAGTGGTTGTGCTTGCTTCTCTTTCAGTCAGATCCTCTTGAGCCTGGTTTTTTAGACTTTCATTAGGGTGGGTGCAGAGTAGTCTCTAGCCTACCCTAGAAGCTCTGGAGCCACCGCCGAATGCAGAGAGGTGAGAACACCCCAGCCTTGACTTGTTTGGTGACATTTATCACTATGTAACTAAATGAATTTTTATTCATTTATGTCCATCTGGAAAAACCTCAGCTACTTTGAGACAAACATATTCCCCTTTGAGGCTCATGATACCCCTGATACTGTCTTTGGGATGTTCATTCCACACTGTCCTTTGGATAGGAAGTAAAAATCTTAAATATTCCTTTAGAAAACTTTTTCAGTCTTCTTTAAAAATGTATTCTTTTAGAAAAAAAGTAAACAGTGATGAGGCATGAAATAAAAATATACGTTTGACAACAGGAAAACTTCTCTGTGCCCTCTGAACCCCTTCAAAAGTCACATGTGTATCTGGATTGACCTGGCTTCTCCATCATTGGAAAAAATCGGTCTAGAAGCAGAGCACTGCAGCCTCTACACATTCTGATTTTCAAATCTGGGAGGCCTAGAATGGCAGAGGGACAGGTACTAAGGAAAAAACCAAGAATCAAAAATAACTCCCCCAACACATCATACTAATCAGTTCAGTTCAGCCGCTCAGTCGTGTCTGACTCTTTGTGACCCCATGAACTGCAGCACGCCAGGCTTCCCTGCCCATCACCAACTCCTGGAGCTTAACTCAAACTCACGTTCATCAAGTCAGCGATGCCATCCAACCATCTCATCCTCTCTCCTCCCCTCTCCTCCTGCCTTCAATCTTTCGCAGCATCAGGGTCTTTTCAAATGAGTCAGTTCTTCACATCAAGTGGCCAAAGTATTGGGGCTTCAGCTTCAGCATCAGTCCTTCCAATGAATATTCAGGCCTGATTTCCTTTAGGATTGACTTTGGCCTCTTTGCAGCCCAAGGAACTCTCAAGAGTCTTCTCCAACACCACAGTTTAATTAATAGATACTGTAAACTTCCCTTTTAAAATACCACCACTACCCCACCCCGACTGAATGAGAACTATTGAGAGATACCTCACAATGAATTACGGGAATGTATTTAAGTCATATCTGTTAACAGATTTTTTAAAGTGATAGGGCCAGTGAAGAGGTAACATGGGAAGGAAGAGGATAAGACCTAGAGAGGCAGCTACAGGGGAGAATGAGAGAAGGCCAAAGACAACTTCATCCATCTTGAAACCTGGCCATTTTTTATAAGATACTGAACTGAAAGTGCATTCCCCATTCTTCCATCCCCCCCACACACCCCACACCACCACCAACCCTGCTCAGCCTGGGGCTGCCATTGGCAGATCTGATGCTTTACACAGGCTATAAATAGAAGGCACCATACCACATTAACTGAGCTATCTGCCTCACCATACAACACATGTATACGAGAATCTATTAAATAAGACTGGATCAGTACTTCCCTGATGTTAAGAATGCTTTAATGGACCGAGACACTTGGATAGCTGTCAACTCAACCTCCACATACCTCCAAGAAGGAACAGCAAATTAAGAATTTACTGTAAAGCAACTATACTCCAATAAAAATTAATCTTAAAAAACAAAAACAAAAACGATACCACTTAATAGAAAAATAAGCATTCATTGTGCATGTTCTACCCCTCCAGTCCCCATTTTCATCCCTACCCTCCAACTCGGCAATATTTTTAATGTTAAGAGCAAAATATGTCAAATCAAAGAGTACACTTTGAGATTTTATAACAGTCTCAAGCATTCCTAAACATCTCCTCAGAAACACAGATCAAGAAACATAGCAATTATTAACAAATACTAGTCATTTATTGATGTAATAGTATGAAAAGAAGGAAAAGCATTAGTCACAGCCTTAAATTTCTTTTAAATGTTTGAGCTATTTGTTCCACACATCTTATATATTTTTTCAAATAATGAGCACTTGATAGTGAATTTTTGGAAGTCAGGACCTGTAAGGTTATTTGTCTTCCAGATGCTAGTAGGACTGTACTGAAGCAGTCTTGTAGTTCTTCATATTTAGTGCCCTAAAATTGGAAAATAAATGCACATTTAATTTTATAGGTGCAGGTAATAGATCTGTATGTTCTTGTAAAAAAATATCTTGCAATTAAAAGTTAACAATCCAAACAAAACCAGATTTCCTCACCAAAGAAAAAGCTTCACGTATATCAGATATACTTTTAAAATGTAATTTAAGAGGGAAAAACTGGTTTATGAGACCAATTTTAAATACTACTTTCCAGAGTTTTAAAATTAGGCTAAAAAAGAAGCTAAAACTTGATCTAGGATAATATTTGTGATAATGTAAAAAAAAGATATTTCAATAAACTCAAAATACTAAACAAATGATAAACTTCTGAACAATTGGATACTTTTTTCCTTTGCTTTAAACATGTGTGCTAGAGCATCATAGAATTTTCTCAGATCTGTTCTCTGGATAACCAGAAAACTTGAAACCACACTCCTCCCCACTCCACACAAAATTCCATTTATTTGGGTGTGAGTGTGTTGAGGAATATTCTAACTTAACTGTCAGTTCAGTTGTCAAAGGATAAAGGTCAAAGGACATGGAAAAAAGGCTCCACATCTTTGTTTCCCAAATGAATCCTCTACCAACTAGCCTGCAAAAAAATATTATTCCTATAGATAACAGTTAAACTATATAAATAATGAAGGGCAGCCTTACTTTTGTGATTATAATAATGATGTTTTTACAATCACTATCCACAAGTGATAAAGATGTACTATTGTTTCTACAAAAGGAATATGAATTTGATGTCCTTTTCCTAATCCATTGTATGATTACAATGAACTTACAAATACATAAGTTAGTCAGATTGGCATTAAAACTTTTTCAGTGAATAGGCAGAAAGGGAATCAAATAAATTCTTCAGTATTTATAATCTTTCACACATAACAAAAGAATGACAGACTGTCCTTTTCTAAATTATATTCTGAACTTCTAAGAACTTTTCAGTTCTGAAAGTGCTCAAAATGTAGGAAAGATCATGAATAATATACATACACTTTTCCTCAAAGTATTCTTAATTAATCAGAATATTTCCAGTTCTCATAGAGGATTATTTAAAAGTTAAAGACAGAATAAGTGTCATTAAGAGTCCACACAATTACAGAGTCTGGGGCCTATACAGAGATAATAATTTAATGAGTCAAAAGATCCTTTTAAGAAACAGACAATGTTAATATGTACTGCTAAGTGAAATATATATATATATATATATATGCATGTATGCATGCTAAGTCACTTTAGTCATGTCCAACTCTTTGTGACCCTATGGACTGTAGCTCACCAGGCTCCTCTGTCCATGGGATTCTCCAGGCAAGAATACTGGAGTGGGTTGCCATTTCCTTCTCCAGGGGATCTTCCCAACCCAGGGATAGAACCTGTGTCTGTTTGGTACAGACAAATTAAGCTTTTTCAATTGGGAATTTCAGAAGATGGAAAAGAACTTCTACAGGAGAGGGCAGGTATAAAGAAGAAACTGAGATATCTAAAGTCACCCAGATTTGTCAAATTTTAAAAGTATATATAAATAAAAGATATTACTCTGAAGAAATCTAAAAGCTGGAAATAATTTATGGGCTAATATTGCTACCTTTTGACGTTCAAAGCCATTATGCTTTCAATTGGTCTGCTTTTTGGTCCACCTGGTGGATGGAAAACCTTAGCACTTTTGCCGGATGGGCCTTTCAATTTAACCATGTAAGGGTCAACAGAATGTGAAGGGTAAGGATCAAATGTTCCTGCCTTCATTCCACCAGCCTACAAGTAAAAATGAGACAATTTAATATAGTTTTGTCAAAATGCTTCTAACAAAAATTACATGTGAAAAAGGTCATACATATTTGTGTATTGTACATGAAGCTGATTTTACATTTAAAGAGAACTGTTTATTCTGTTTAATTCAAATACCATCAAAGGGTCTTCCTACCACTAATTTTATGGGTTAAGACACTATAATTCCAAAAGTTCTCTGTTAAAATGCATATAGTTATAAGAAGGTAATATTCTAAACTATTGCCAACAGTTAATATTTTAGTGAGTTTATCAGATCAGGCTATGAACTACACAGGATGTGAGTCCATTCCTGAGGGAGTGAGACCCAGGTCACATGTATTTTGATACAGGAAGAAGTTAGCGTTCAGAACCAGAGGACGAGGGATGAGGACAAAGGTAAAGTTTATCCAAAAGGAAGCCTGGCACAACACGAGTTCAGTAAACATCAGTAAATGATGGGGAAGATACTGAAAAAAATTTTTTTTAAAAAAATAAAGGAATAGCACACAGAAAAAGAAAGTGAGAGGCAAACATAATCCACAGTCAGTCCTCCACACCAGCAAGGTCTGCATCCTCAGATTCATCCAATCTCAGGGTGAAAATACTTTTTAAACAAAGAATTCCAGAAAGTTCCCCCAAAGAAAAGTTGAACTTGACATGCACAGCAAACTATTTACATAGCATTCGCATTGTATTAGATATTGCAAGTAGTCTAGAGGTGATTTACATTATACAGGAGGATGTGCAAAGGTTACACGCAAATACTAAGCCATTTTATATAAGGGACCTGAGCATCCTTGAATTTTGGTATTCTGGGGGTAGGGGACAGTGGTCTCGAAACCAATCCCCCATAGATACTGAGAAGTAACTGGATCATACATTGTACTTTTCTTAAAATCTATTAAGAGAAGTCAATCATTTTTGACCTATATGCAAAACAAACATTTGCTTTGACTTTTTAAACTGATACATATTAACAGGATTTTCCTCATATTATATATGGTCACCAAGAAAACTCTATTCAATCACAATAACCCATTTAATTAGGCATCCTTTCTCTTACAGTGTCTAAGCCAGATATACAAAAAAATGTGATTCATTTGAAAGATATGGTTGTAATTTTTCAAGTTATCAAGATTGAGACACATGGGTTATTTTAAAAGCAACAAATAATAAGGAATCTAAAGAAAATACAATTGATTAGTCAACTGATGTAAAAGCAAAACAGATGAATAGAAAATGGAAAAATGTATGTGGTAAGTAAACCAACTCACCAGATGATGCTTAAAAAATAAACAGGTAAATCTATATTATAAAGATTGAGAAATAGGTGGAAGAAATCTATACATATATGGAATACAAAAAACTGTAAGATAATATTTTTTTACACCTCTACATTGACACATTTGAAAACCTGAATTAAATGAATGGTTCTCAAAGAAAAATATTGTCAAAGTGACTCAAAGAGAGGACACCTACAGAAAATAGATGGACATCATGTAAGAAATTAAGCTGAGAACACTTACTATGAGAAGTCTTTTAAATTTTCAAGGAAAAGATATATTTGATGCTACTAAACTCTTATTTTAAGATGCTAGAATCTACCTATATCAAAATAGAACAAGGAATGTAAAAAATACAGACCAGTCACAACACTTATAATAATTGATGCAAAAATACTTAATAAAATATTAACAAATAAAACAGTATTACACTTAAAGATTAATACAAAACAATACAACACAATACAACACAAGTGAGAATCATTTCAAGAAATATTATTTTTACTCACCTTATAATAAGTTAATAGAGAAAAACAAAGATGATCTAGATAGATTATACCAAAACATTCAACATAATTCTACAAACATTCCTGATTTAGTCTTATTTTTTTTTTTTAAGTCTTATTTTTTTAAACATGAATGCTAGAGGTTATTCCCACGATCCCCATATCATGTCTATGTCTTGGGCACAAGCATGACATGAGAGAGAGAAATACTGGAAAGGAAGGTGCAAAATTATCTGCAGATAATATAATCATATATCTAAAGATCCAAAGAGAATCAATGAAATACCCATTAGAATATAAAATTTAAAAAAGTGCCAGTTACTTTAAAAAAATCAGATGTTTTAATAAGAACAAATAATATAAGGGGACTGATGGGGAAAAGAAACTATTGATCAGGATCTTAAAATAAGAATAAACATGATACATAAATCTACATGAAATAAAATATAAAAATCCACAAGACAAATAAAGGTTTCTGTAAGTAGCTTAATTCTAGATAAGAAGATTCAAAGTATAAAAATCCTAATACAAGCTAAAATCTAAAGATCTCATTTTAGAGCAAAACACCAAAGGTCTTTTTTCCCCACAACTTCACAAAATAATTCCAAAGTTCTACATAATAACTACTGGAAAACAGTCATGTAAACGTATTTAAAGAAGAAGAAGAGACTAGACCACCCAATATTAAAATGCAATAATAATTAAAAGTAGCTTGGTACTGGTAGAAATAAACATCAATTAAACAGAATGAAGATTCAGGGGGAAAAAACACTAAAAATGGGAATTTTGATTTGATAAAGTGGCATTTCAAAACAGGGGTGTTAATTATTCTATCTGTGAGATCAGGAACAACTGGCTCTTTAAAAAACAATTTCACTTAAGTCTAAGTATAATAAGCTGCACCCATTTTAAGTTTACAGATTCTGTGAGTTTTGACAGATGTGGTTTTTCCAGTAGTCATGTACGGCTGTGAGAGTTGGACTATGAAGAAAGCTGAGAACCAAAGAATTGATGCTTTTGAACTGTGGTGTTGGAGAAGACTCTTGAGAGTTCCTTGGACTGCAAGGAGATCCAACCAGTCCATCCTAAAGGAGATCAGTCCTGGGTGTTCATTGGAAGACTGATGTGGAAGCTGAAACTCCAATACTTTGGCCACCTGATTTGAAGAGCTGACTCATTTGAAAAGACCCTGATGTTTGGAAAGATTGAGGGCAGAAGGAGAAGGGGATGACAGAGGATGAGATGGTTGGATGGCATCACTGACTCAATGGACATGAGTCTGGGTAAACTCCGGGAGTTGGTGATGGACAGGAAGGCCTGGCATGCTGCAGTCCATGGGGTCGCAAAGAGTCGGACACGACTGAGCGACTAAACTGACTAACTGATACACCCTTGAAACCACAAAGGCAATCAAGATATGGAACACATCCTCCCCTCAAAGCATCCTTCTGTCCATAAAACTGAATTTTGAAAAAGATAAAAGCTGGATCCTTGCCTTGTTCTTTCCATCAAAATATATTCCAGATGAAAATTTAAATGCAAAAGGATAAGACTAGTTAAAGAAATCAAGAATGCATATTTCACTAACATTGCTGGGAAGGAAAGATATTCTGAGAATGACATAAACTCAGCACAGAGGACTGATAAAATCATTATTTTATATGATTTTATCATTATAAAGCTTATATTAATGATAAATCATTATTGCTATTTCTGAATAGCACAGAATACTATAACCAAAGTCAAAGATTCAACAGACTAGAAAAATTATTTTCAACACAAATGATAAAACAATATCCTTAATATATGAAAAGATCTTACAGATCAATATGAAAAAGACAAATGTCTTAATAGAACATCTGCAAGTAAAAGGAACACACAATTCACAGAAAAAAAAAAAAACCAAGGTATAAACTAAGTCTATAAACTGTAAGAAAGATTTTTATTTTTATTCACACTTGTAAACCTCAGCAGAAGGGAGACAGTTTATTTTAATCACCCTTCAAAAACTAAAGATGGTCTGACTTTTTATGGTTTTGAGAAAAACTATACCTAAGATCTAGACAGGTGCTTAGAAAATTCATTGTAAATTAAAATACTTTAGAGATGAGTAATAATTATTTCATAAGGGCATCATTATTCCTTATGGTATCCACACACTATGACTTTTCATAATTTCATCAAAACAGGTTCCATGATTCATGGCATGAATATAAACAAATGGGAAAAAAAATAACATGACAGCAAGAGGCAACATTTCCTTACGATGCTTAATATTTTTTCATTCTAAAAACTTTAACTTACCTTTTTACCAGGAGAAGAGGGCTTAAAAGGGCTTCCAACTATTTCTTTCTTCTCTACTTTTTTAATTGGTGGTAAAGGTTCCTCAGACATGTAAGGATTGGCATCAAAATATTCCCTTGGGTAAAGATTTAATTTGAAAGCTGTCCCTTTGAGTAAACGATGGTGTTCTTCATTCTCTTTCTGTCAATTAAGGAGTTTGAAATTATAGTAGATAGCAAAACTTACTCAACACTGGAAGTAATGTAAAGTTAATTTAACTTTAAATTTTAATATAAGCATGTAAATTTTTTAAGTATATACTGCTGGGTTCACTTTTTTAAAACATTCCTTTGTTATGTTCTATTTTTATGATACAAAAGATATGCTTGCTTAGGAAAAAGCACAGCTATGATTGTTCATCTTGAATATAAATTTATTTGATGTATATAGATACATCACTTGAGCAAATCTTTATTAACTATCTATAATATGATAAAATGCATTAAAAATAACAGTCAGTTTCTAGCTCAAACCCTAACTCCTTCCCGCTTTCCAGCATTTCCTAGGGACACTGGGAAGGCTACTGACCCTTTAAGTATCACATTTTCTTCAATGATAAATGACGATCATAACATCCCCCAGACCCTTTATGCTATGATAAAGATTAAACGTGATTATGTGTTCAAAGTACCTGGCACATGGTAGGCCTTCAAAAAAATGTCAGCTTTTCTCCTAAGAACAAGGAACACTTACTTTTTACATTGCAACACTTTTATGTTACAATATTATTTTAGGAAATTCAGGGACATAAAATTTCTGACTTATGAATAGTAAGTTCTATTCATAAGAACTATTCTTATGAATAGTTCTAAATGCAGAATGAAAATGTTTTATTCTAAAGAGAGGAAAGTATCTTATATCCATAAACTTAGGATGAAAGACCAATTACTAAGCTATTGATAAAACTGCCTTGTAAAAAAAAAAAAACCGCCTTGTATGTATTTATATATTGGGTATTATCATTCCTATAGAATATTATGTATTATTCTATCCTATGTAAAACGTAGTTTACATAGAATTTTATATGAAGTGAAGAGTTAACACACAGAAACAAGAGATGACTATTTTCAAATGACCAAGGTTTCTGCTCAATTTAGTAGAAAACTTTTCCTGGGTTTGGACATGCCCATTTGCAAAATTGGCAACTATCCTTCTATCTCGCGAGTGCATGCATGCGTGCTAAGTCACTTCAGTCATGTCCGACTCTGTGCGACCCTATGGGTTATAGCCCGCTAGGCTCCTCTATCCATGGGATTGTTCAGGCAAGAATATTGGAGTGGGTTGCCATGCCCTCCTCCATCTATCTCACTGCCATTTAAAGTCACCACAGCCAAAAGTATTGAAGACTGCATGCTGAAAAAAACAAAAATTTAAAAACTTGTATCCTTCTCTAGTCTCCACTTCCTCCCTTCTCCCCAACACTCTTCCATTCTGTTCACTCACCATAATGGCCTGATCAGCCCAAAGGACTACCACTACTTTCTTAGGCACAAAATATTAGGATGTGTTGGGAATATAGTTAAGAATTAGGATACAATGCTTAGAATCAAAATAGAGCAGAGTTAATCAGGCCATGCAGACAGAAGTCTCACAGCTAGTTTAGAGAGATGGAAGATAAACTATAGCAGGAATTAAAGCTCATCCAGGGAATCTAAACTCAAAATGGTAAAATTATCACAATTCCTAAACATCAATCTGCCATTGCCCACATAATACAAATAGGTAAAACAAAATAAACCCTAATTGGATCACAAGTGAATTCTCTAAGTCAACTAAATAAGAGAAAGATTGAAAGAAGTTACAAGAGATTCTTTTACCTTGTTAATTAGTTTTGCCGCATCATAGAGATCAGAAGAGTGTGAAAACTGCTTACCTATGGTAATATTTGCATAGCTAAGGAAGGAAGATAATGATGATGACTTCAGGGTTCAGAAATTAAATTTTTTAAGTTCAAAACAAATGATATGAAAGTACTGAAATATCTTACCCATATCCAGTTCCTTTCTTTCCTGGGTTTGTGTATAAATTCTTTCCAGGTGGCTCATATTTTTCTTTGGGTTTAGACTGTGCACTGAAAAATGGGACTGGTCCACCTATGGTTCCATAGTAACTTCCTAATCCACAGCTTAAATAAGTGTAACAAGAACAAAGAGAAGCAAGGTAAAATAGTGAACTTTGTGTTACATGTATTTTACCAAAATTTATAAAATATCATCAAAAGAGGAGCAAAATATATGCAGTAGATTTGACGTGCCTAACTTTGGTAAGGAAAAAAAAAACTCTTTTGTTATTGTTGTTGTTGTTGTTATTTTTTTAATCTAATTTTCCCTATTATTCAAAGTCAAAAATTCCATTTTAAATGTTCTACATAAACAAAACTGAGCAATCTCTAGGAGGTTAGAAGAGTTTACATTAGTTCAGTTAACCATAAGAATAAATAGACCCTTTGTGTGTTCTTCTACTACGTTTTTCTAAAATTAGTTTTTATTTAAGCATAGTTTATTGACAATATTATATTAGTTCCAGGGGATGGGAAAGTTGAATAGGAAAAAAGTTGTTTAAAGGATAAAATACGTATGTTACATGAAAAAGAAATAAAGTAGCAGCCCCAAAGATACACATGGGAATTTACATCTAAGAAGAAAAGTAAGAAACCCAAAAAAAAGTAGTAGCAATAATAATAAATATATAATAATATAAATTAATATAAATAATAATAAATAGTTCAAACTTCTCCAAAGTATACAAAGGTAGGAAAAGATAAACTATAGTAACAGAAAAGAAGACATTTACCACTCTTAATAAAGACAATTTAACTTGGAAGACTGAACCTTTACTAATCTCAAAATCACAAATAAGCACAAAATTATTTTTCAACCAATCCTCATCTGTCATAAACTCTAGATTAAGAGTCAATGTAACTGAGTGTGAATTAACATTATAAAACTCAGCTATATTATAATCACATAGATTATATCATTTTATCTGTTTAAGGATTTAAAGGTTAAAAAAAAAAGAAACTCTTGACAATTTTTACAACTAAAATACTGTTTCCCTACATGTAACTTCATCATGATTTTTAAACAATGTACCTTTGATAAATTATGCTTTTTACCCAAAAAAGATTAAAAGATTTCTCCTAATTTCACATTTTTTATTTATACTTTTTTAAAGCTTTAAAAAGCAGAAAAAATAGTCAAGGCCACAGACATGATGACCCAAGGCAATTTTTTTTAATAGTCTGACTATTGTAAGATTTTCAACTAAAACTTATTTTCATTATTTAGTTGGCTTTATTAGTATAAACTGATAGAGAATAGTGACATAGATGATTAAAAATTTAATGTGACAATGAGAATCTACTTAATCAATTACCCCGCAACTTAAATCACCCAATATAATGGTCTCCATCTAAGATAAACTCAACTTAAAAGTCACACTTTAAAAAATGAGTCATACATAAGTCAGTCCGACAGAAAAATCAACAACTTAGGCTGGAGGAAAGAGAGTGATGCAGGAGATAGATTTAAGATTTTCTCCTTAATACTTACGGCTTTTTCTCTCCATTGCTAGGGAGGAAGGCTTTGCTTAGATTTTTTTTGGCTTCTTCCATCATGTGCCGTCTCCTCACTTGATTCGGATTGACATAGCCTTCACCTTCAAAAATCCTTACAAAATGGGGATCAAAATAACCTGCCTGGAGATTGGACATTTCTTTGGATCCTCCGGGTAGAATCTGTCTATTTTTGCTTGCAGCTTCATTAAAGGGTCCTTTAAAGATAAAATAGGAATATCACAATTTTGAGCTCACCATTAATAAAAGGACATGAAAAATAACAGAAAACTTTCCTGATCCTTGCCACTAGAACACCAGGGCAACAGAGAAAAGTTTCAAAACGTGATTTGAGCCAATGAGTTTTGAGATCTTAAATGTTGTTTCAAAATGGTCACTGAAAGATCCGTATCAAAGGCTTCACTGACAATAAGAACTAAGGCATTCCCATTAAAACATTTTAATAGTTAGACTGAGATCCTCTTAAACTCTGAATCTGAGAGCTGGAAGAGGCCTTACAGGTCACTGAATCCAATACTTTCCCATAGGAAATTGTTTTGCATCTTGCCTTTTTAATAATTTATCTTAGAGATGTTCCATATCAGTGTATTCTTTTTTATTGTTTTATTTATGACTCTTCTAAAAATCTCTCAGGTATTTATTTGGTACTTCATTTTCAAGAAAGTGATCATGGATGGCCATTTTAGATGTAAATGTAAATGCTATTTGTATAGTAGGGTGTCTCAACTAAGAAAAAAAAAAGCCAATGGTTCAGTCTCTCCGTGGTTGTGATTCCCTTTCTGGGCTTTCCAGGAGGGGCGCCAGTGGTAAAGAATCTGCCTGCCAATGCAGGAGTGACAGGAGATTGGGGCGATTCCTGGGTCCAGAAGATTCCCTGGAGAAGGAAATGGCAACTCACTCCAGTATTCTTGTCTGAGAAATCCCATGGACAGAGGAGCCTGGAGGGCTACAGTCCATGGGCTTTCAAAAGAGTCAAACACAACCTTAGCGACTAGACAACAACAAACAATATAAATATTCTGGGAGAAAACTGCCATGCACCTTGAAAACAAATACAAATACCTATGAAGAGAATATATGAAGGTAGGATAGTGCAAGAAAATGAGCTTCCTGATCTTACAAAAAAAAGCTCTCTCTTAACCGCTGTTGAAATTTCACAGGTGTTTTCAACTTTATACCTAAAGCTTTAAAATACAGACCGTCCAAAAAGATCATTTAACAAACATTAAAATCAAGAGGAAACATCCACTCTTAGGCTGTAAAGAAAACCAAATTATACTTACGATTAAACTGTGACACATATTTATCACCCACAGTAATATATTCCATCTCACTGAAGAGGCCAATCCTCTCCATATCAGTTTTCCCTCCTTCCGCAGGCATGGCTGTTCCTTGGGGGCCGTGTGCTCAATGTTGGTGACTTCAGCGGGCTTCTTAGTGCTACTTCTATAGCAAAATTCTACTCTACGCTGAAAATACAGGAGAAAATTTAGGGAAAAGCTGATTCTAACTTTCAATCCAAAATATTTTCAGTCTGAGAGTTAACATGCACATAGTTCCATCATAAAACAATAGTCCCAACTATATGGGGGAAGAATCTACTTTGTGGGGCCAAGGGGGAATAATGGAGATTATTCCTCCCCTTGAGTCTCCAGCTGAAGTATCCAAAAATTACAAAGAAATGTTTATCTGTGGCACTGCCGTTCATCTGTCACAAATAGTAATATTATGATGGTACAGTGTGGTATAAATACTGTATAAACAACATCCTTCTTTTGAGACGTTCAAAGTTGACTGAAAGATCTTAATTATATAAGGCAGTCATTTTTAGTTTAAACCCTTCTATCTAAACATACTACATTGTCCCTTGTATTAAAAATTACAACTTACTTTTACAGAATGCACAACACACCTAGGCATTACCCTATAGTTCTTGAATTTTTTCAAGTTTAAATGTATATAACAAATGTGCCACTTGGTGAAATCAGTTCACAACAGGGATAGGAAGGGGGGACAACTGACTAAGCAAGATAAACACGAAGAACAGCAAAACAAAAATCCACAAGGAATTCAGAGTATTTGCTAAAGAGCAGACTGCAACTATGAGTTCTTGAAATATCACTCTAAATACGCAACTACGTATTCGGATGTTTCCTTTAATTAGACATGTTCTAAAAAGTTGGACCAAAGAGCTAAGAATACTTGCCTCCATTTCATGGTAATATTTTTGAAGCACCAACTAGATCTAGGTACTGGACACATATGCTGAATAAAACAAACATTGGCTTACACTTCCCAGTTTATAATCCAAGGTAAGAAACTTCTGCCTTGAACTTAGAGCAGGCTGTTTCAATGACAATAACAGGATTGCCTATTCTGAATCTGTGGCTCATCCGCTCCTCTTCCTTGCCATCCTACCTCTGATCACCTATGCTTTAAAACTAAAAGTCAGTCAATTGGAGGGCACTAATTCAATTTGTTCCATGTTTCAAGGCTCCATCTCCACTGCAACCTTAAAGTCTTTCTGTGCTGCTACAGGGGCTCAAATCCTTTAAATGGCTCATAAGGCCACTATCACCCTCATCTGTCACCATGGGAACCCCTCTCCCTGGAACCTAAGCTCCAATTGTCTTTCAGTTCTCAAGTCGGCCTCTCTCCAACCACAGGACACTAGCACACACTGTTTCACTTTCGGCAGGTACTTCACTGTGCCTACCCTTTTCTTTCCTCAATAAATACTGATCCTTCTGATTGTTTAGCTCATTCTTCACTTCCTTAATTCACTCCATCATAGCGCCAAGTACTTCCCTCTCCAAGCCCTGATCATGGATGTTTATTTTATATTGGGTTATTTTACATTCACCTTGTAGGGATCTTGAATTAACTGCTGTTTTCCCTCACTAAACTGTGGGCTCCAGGAAGACAGGAACCACCAAACGAAGTGTGACACAGAGGGAAGAAAGTAAAGGGAACAAAAGGGGAGTTTTTGCCTTGAATTCTTCCACTACTTAACTTTTTTTGCGCAGCACTGGCAAAATATTTGATTCATTTATTTAACGTTTTGCAAAACCCTCCTCTGAGTAGGGCTTGCTGGTAGAAGTTATAAAACTGAGATTTTAAAAGGCATAGATACTGCTGTTAGGGAGCTTATACTCTTAAAGAAGACAATAAAGTATAACACAGTGGAACACGGCAAGTACCCTTCCAAAGTTATGGATAAAGTGCCCTAGGGGATGAAGGAGGGACAGAAAACTTCTGGGGGAAATGATGTCCCATTAAGGAAACGGAGGTTCAGAGTATCCAGGTATCTAAAAGACAGTACCTGATGGCTGCGAGTACCAAGTCACCTCGGAGAAGGGTACAAAGATCAGAGATCAGATTGTCCCAGCTCCAGTCCGAGCCTGGCTGCAGGAGCCACAAGCGCCACGAAGCAGCCGCCGCGCGAGCGATTCCCGTGCTGTACCTCGCCACGCAGCCGGTCCGCACGCTCGCGGAGCCATGGAGACCGTCTGCGGCGCGTTGCCCCGGCTACGGGAGAATCCATTCCGAGAAAGAACGTTGCGGGAGGCTAGGTGGAGGGTTCGCATCCGGATCGAGGAAGACACAGACAGAAAGACGTCAAGAGGGTGCGGAGGACCTGCATCCATCTTTCGTTAGGACTTCCGCTCCCCGCCCCGTTATCCCCCCGCGAGATCTGGCGTGGTGGTACGCCCCGTGACGCACACCGCAGGGCATGTTGGGAACGGTAGTCGGCCTTCCCAAATCCCGCCCTCCGACGGAACCACTTTCGAGCCAGCCTCCTGCGCGGTGGGCGGGCTTTGGTGTTGCCGTCGGCACCGCGTAGCTGATATGGTGAGTATCCCCTCCGCCCGCTCGCCACCGACTCCTGCGTGGTCACCTCCGACCTCACTAGCTGCCTGCGAGTGGGGCTCTGCGGCCATGGAAAGAACTGGGCCTGCCGGGGACCGGTGGTCCGGGCCTTGGTCTGGGCCTTTTCGTCCTCGGCGTGGCCCCTCCCGATAGGGCCGGAGGGAAGCCACCCCCGGACGACCTTCGGCTGCCGGGCTCCACCGCGCTCCCTGCACCGTTCCCTTAGTGTGCGTTTTGACAACGAGGGAATCATGAGGCGTTTTTGAAGGTTTCGAAGAAAGAGTGGACCTGGAAAAGAGAAGAGTAACTTTCCTCATAACTCTTGCTCCCTAGGCTGTGTGGTGGGAACACTTTCCTGGTTTCCCCTCTGATTGCTCAGGCAGGTTCTGCTGCAGTCCGGTATCCCTAGATGTGTGTTCAGTACTTTTCTTTACACCTTTGTGCTTTCTCCAGAATTTGTATCTTTAGCTTAGAGATGTATTCTGAGCTCCAGAGCTTCATATCTATTAACTGTACCGCCACTTGGTTGGCGCATATATATTTAAACTCAGCAAGTTCAAAACTGACTTAACCATCCCCACCTCACCCTGCTCTTCCTCCAGTGACCCCCCCGTTTCAGATCATTGCGCCACCACCCACCCCACCGTTGTTCATGCCAAACACCTGGAAATCATCCTTGACATCGCCCTCTTCGCAGCTCCTGAACATCCATCTGTCTGTTCCGTGACCAAATCCTATGGAATCTACAGGGGCTTCCCTGATGACTCAGTTGGTAAAGACTCCGCCTGCAATGCAGGAGACCCCGGTTCAATCCCTGGGTCGGGAAGATCCCCTGGAGAAGGGATAGGCTACCCACTCCAGTATTCTTGGGCTTCCCTTGTGGCTCAGCTGGTAAAGAATCCGCCTGCAATGCGGGAGACCTGGCTTTGATCCCTGAGTTGGGAAGATCCCCTGGAGAAGGGAACAGCTACTCACTCCAGCATTCTAACCTGACTGTATAGTACATGGGCTCGCGAAGAGTCGGACACGACTGACCTCTAAATGGTTGCCAGTCATCACAGTCTCTAGCTATTCTTGTCCTTGGTGCCATGAGATCTAACCCTCTGCTCTGTTGTCTTAAGTGGTCTTTTAAGCAGGTCTTCACCAGTCAGAGCCCCTGCCTGGGAGAGGCTTGGCCACCTTCACTCCTATCTTTTCCTTAGAATTTGTAATGTTCTTTGGAGTATTTCCTTTGGAATACTCTTATCTACTTACCCCTCAGACCTCAGTTTAAATATTGTTTCTTCAGAGAGAGTCTCAATTTAGAAGTGTAAGGAGATTCTAGTGTGTTCAGATAAGATCTCTTATAGAGCCTTTGGGACAGCCCTGTGATGTATATTTTTCCGGTATTACAGAAAAGACACACTTGAGTGATTAGTTACAAGGTCCTAGGGAAAGTCACAGGTAAGTGTTGCTCTTGCTGACTTTTATCTTCAGTATCTTTCAGTGCCATTAAATATTTTTTATTCAAATAGGTACATAGTATTTAACCGACTTCTTATACTTAACAGATTCTTATTGATAGCTATTTAGGTGGGATTTTTGTTTGTTTGTTTTTTGCTGTGATGAACAACAGTACGATAAGTGGACCACATTCAAGCTAACTTTGTCCTGAACTTTCTTAATTATTTCTGTAGGATAAATTCCAAGAAGTATAACTGGGGCAAAGGGCATGGCCTTTCAATATGTTATAATTTGTGGAAAATAAAAGCAGTCACCGTTGGAACAATGTGACAGGGATTATAAATGCGAAAAATAGTAATGGTAACTATTTTGAGTATCAAAGTTAACATATGTCCAGTCATTTAGCATAGTGCCTTCTACTTTTTAAGAGTTCAGTAAATGTAGTACTTACTGATTTAGTGTTAAATCATAGTTAAAAATAGGGCTCTTACTGTGTAGTATGTTTCTTCATCTTGTTCGAGGCAGGTTTTGAGACTCTGATGAAATCTTTGAAACCTTTTCCCAGAGGTTGCATTCCTCTTTCCCACCCTTCTCCCCATGCAAAATGGTATGTCTTTTGTCATATGTCATCAACTACCTGAAACTCAGCGTATGGACTCAAATTAAGAACTGCTAATAATTTCATTTTACAAGTGCTTTTTCTCCCCCTTTGCAGGCATTTTCCTACAGCATTAAATATTCACATAAAGCATGATTTTTCATTGCTATATAATATTTGTAATTATTAATTGGTCTCCTCTTGTTGACAGGTTAACATCTGTATACACTAGTCTTTGTGTGTTTTGCAGATTTCCTTAGATTAAATTTCTATACGCAGAATTACTAGACCAAGAATGTGAATGTAAAGCTTTGGATTCTTATTGCCACATCACCCTATGATGAATTCTAAGAGTTTATACTTCATACTCCCACCATCAGTGATATATTAGTTTCCTCTCATTGTCTTGCCCACCAGTTGTTATCATAATAGGTTCAGTGTTCCTGTCCTATTCTTAAACCATTTCTTGACCATTGATCTTTTCATGGTGTTTTTAAACCCTATAATTGCAAAGACTATAATTTAGAAATACTGTTTCAGAGCAGTGTGGTCCTCAACCTTTTTCCTTTAGAATCATTGACACAGAAGAGTTTTTAAATATCCTCCCCAGACCAATTTATCAGAATATCTGGGAGTATAGCCCGGGAATGGGTGCTTTAAAATCCTCAGGTAAAAAAAATAAAATAAAATAAAATCCTCAGGTGATTTCAATGTGGAGCAAAGGCTGAGAACCTCTAATACAGAATTGATTGTGTTTTGTTTTTCTCCGTAAAGCAAGGAATTAACTCATGAAATAATTTGAAAAGTCACGGTAATTTATACCTTGACCTAAATTCAGTTGGATTCTAATTTATATGAGGATGAGTTTCTTTTGTTTTACAATGAAATTTTGGTTTTATTTGTCTTAGGTTATTTCAGAGACTATGGATATACTCTTCAGAATAAGAGGTGGCCTTGATCTAGCTTTTCAGCTAGCTACTCCTAATGGTAGGTCTGCCAAGATACTCTCCTTTTTTACTGTAAAAGCAATGGTGAGAATCTCACCATTTTGCAAACAAAACTGAATGAGAGGGTGAATAAACTGTCTAAGGTCAAATAGTAAGTGATATGAATTGGATTTAAACTTAGAAACTGTGTTCCCCACCACTGCTAGCCCTTGGGGCTCCTCTGCACGTTAAGAAAAGGTGCCCCCTTATTTAAGAAACTTTACTGCCCTCTCCAAGAAAATTGTCACAATAAATATAAATATCCACTGTGAGCATAATGTAAATGAGACAGCTAGAGTTATACATTGCACACCTAAGACTCCAGAACCCACTCTCGTGAGGTCGTGTGGTTTAGGAATGGCAGGCAGGTTCTATGGGAGAAAAATCAGCAGTGTTGGTATAAACCAAAGTCTAGGATGTCTTCCTGTTTCTGACTACTGCCACAAACCAAGCTAAACGATATCAGAGGAGGAAGACAAGGAGCTATGTTTGAGATGTGTTTCATTTGAAATGCCACACTACATCAGGTGTAAATTCCCAGCAGGCAATTGGTAACTTGAGTCTGAAACTTGGGGGAGAGTGGTCAGAATTGGAGATAGAGAACTTAATATCTTATGAGGATGATAGTTAATGCCTTGTATTAGATGAAGTCACTCAAGAAAAGTATGATCAAGGGTGTCAGGAGCCACAGAGAAGTTCAGAAAGGTAAGGAATAAACAGTGTCAGAGTTCCTTCAAGGAGATCACCAGCTGATGATTATTTACTGGCCCCTTGGAAAGAGGAAGGGAGAGAATGCAAGATATTCTTTCTGATGCATCCCTTCATATTAAAAAATTATTCGTGTTGGTCCACATTCTGATTCCTACTCCCGGCCAATTAAAGTAAGTTTCCAGGACAGAGACTTCGGCATCTGTAAGTTTTTTCGTTGATTCTCTAATGTGCCATCAGGATGAGAATTGTTTTGCAAGAACTAAATCAAACTCATTTTTAAGCCTATCTTATCAGTAAAGTATTGTTCCTTGGGCTTCCCTGGTGGCTCAGTGGTAAAGAATCCATCTGCCAATGCAGGAGACACAGATTGGATCCCTGAGTCGGGAAGATCCTCTAGAGAAGGAAATGGCAACTCCCTGTGGTATTCTTGTCTGGGAGATCTCATGGACAGAGGAGCCAGAGGAGCCTGGTGAGGCTTAATCCATGGGGTCACACACAATCGGATACAACTTAACAACTGAGCTCCCATGCAGTGTGTGGATAAAGCCTTACATTTTACAACTCGCTATAAATTGAAGTTATCCTTTGTATGAACTTACTACAAAGTATAACTGATCTGTCATTCAGCAGACATAATGATGTAATTTCAAGTATAAATAGGGACTGCAGATAACGTTTTACGCAAATAATTGATGTATTTGAGCTTGTTTTCAGACTTTATAGTATTCCTCCTCCTGCTCCCAAGTCTTTGAAACGCTCCATGAAGGGAATCATTAATGAGGAAATACTGAGAACAGAGGTGCTTAACTTTAAAGACATTGCAGTTATTTAGATATTTCATGGTCTTTAGGGATGGACAGAAGATAATCCAGGAATTATGTTTGTCTTTTGTGGTGAAACTATAAATCTTTAAATTTGGATTTCTGAAACATATCAGGATGCCTTTATATCTGACTTATTATAAGTAATCTTTCTCTCCCACAACCTCAAGGTGTTTATTTATTAAGATATCAATGTGATAGTTATTTTAACCACCGAGTTAAATAGGTTTAGGATTTAGGAGTAGGACAAATATTTAAATATTGTCTTCTTCAAATGTATCTTTTTATATAGTTTTGACTTTGGAACCATGAAAATGTTTTTCATAATCAAAAAATTCTATTGAGTAAAAAGGAAATCACTGAAAATGAAGTCAGACAAATATCAGGTTGATGACATACCACATAGAGCAAAAGAGAACTTAAGAACACAATACTTTGTACAGTCTTAGTGGGATATAGTCTGAAGAAGAAAATTACAAAGAAATTCAAATCTCACTCCAGAGTTTTATTTCTATAAGTAATACGGTATTTTGAGAGTAATTGGAATCCTCACCCATTGCTGATGGGAGCATAAAATGATGCAGCTCCTCTAGAAAGCATTTTGACAGTTCCACAAAAAGAGAGTCACCATATGACCCAGCAGTTCCTTCAGGGTTATTACCTAAAAGAATTAAAGACATATATCCACACAATAACTTGTGCACAAATACTTGTAAAACCATTATTCATGATAGCGAAAAGATAGAAACAACCCAAACATGTATCAGCTTACAAATGAATAAGCAGAGTATGTTCTGGTCATATAATAGAATATTATTCAGCCATAAAAAAGCTAATTCATGCTAGGGATGGAGTCACAGTTGGATGAATCTTGAAGATATTAGGCTGAGTGAAAGAAGCCAGACCCAAAAGGCCACAAAATGTGTGATTTTATTTATATGAAGTGTCGATAATAAACCAATCTATAGAGACCAAAAGTAGGTTAGTGATTGCCATGGGTGAGTGCAGGGGGTGGGGAATGACTGCTGGGAAGTCCAGGGTTTATTTGGGGGTGACGGAATGTTCTGAGATTAAATAGTGATGATTGTAAACCTTGTGGTATACTAAAAGCAACTGAATTGTACACATTAAATGAATTAATTTTCTGGTCTATGGATTTTCTCTCAATTTTTTTAAAGACAAAAGAAACTTTTTTTACATTATTGAATCTGAGGAATGGATGTTTGGGGGCCACTTTTACTGTGCTCTACTTTTGTGTGCTTGGAAGCCTTCATGTTGAAAAGTGTACAGTTTTTCTTACTAACTTCTATTTGTATTCTTTTAATTCAGAAATTTTTATCAAGAACGCACTAAAACATGTACTGAGTGACCTGTCAACCAAGCTTTCTTCAAATGCCCTTGTGTTCAGAATTTGCCAGAGTTCAGTGTACATATGGCCTAACAGTGACATGAACACCATTCCAGGAGAGCTGACCGATAGTTCTGCCTGTAAGAACATAGTGCGCTTTATTCAGTGAGTATGCTTAAAGATTGCTAGAAATGTTTTTACAATATCATTTCACATTATAAACATCTCCGTGTATTAAAAATTTAGATTTGAACCGGAAGAAGGTACGAAACGAAAATTCATGAAGAAGAAAGATAAAAAGTTATCAGACACGGTAAGCAAATCACCTGTCTTCTTAGTGATAAAAATTTTCAATCCTTGAATTTTGAGTTGAGTGAGATCTTAGAAAGTTCTTACTTTTTTTTTTTTTTACAGATCAGATGATTCAAGTCCAGAAAGATTAAGTGACTTGCCCAAGGTTATACCTCTGTGTTATATATCTAAACTTTTGTCCTTGAGTATGTTTACAAATTACTTAAAAAGGAATCATTCTGAAACATTACAGTGACACATTATGCTGTATGAAATAGTAAATGATAAGTGATTTACTTTTCTTCACAGTTTTGGTTCTGTCAATTTTTGAACCAGTACTGTTGAGTATCTGCCACGTGGCACAAACTTTGCCAGGTATTAGAGATGAAAAACGGAGCAGCTACTTCAAGGCAGGAAGTTGTACAAAGTTAATATTTAATATGACTGTAGCATTTTTCTAGACTAGTAAGAATAATAGAGTGGACATGGGGTTGGAGATGTGGACAGAGAGCACTCGGGGGAATCTGAACGAAACCAGTAGCTATAGTAATAAAGAGAAGGGAATGGATACAAGAAATATTTACGTAATGAAAAGGATTGTACTTAGAGCCTAATTGGATGTGGGATGACCAGCTTCTTGCTTGGGTAAAGATGGGAGATGGGGAAGATGTGCGGTCAGTGTTGGTCATACCATGTTTGAGACACCAGTGAGGTGTTGACCTGAGCTGTGAGATTTTTAAATGTGGAGTGTACAAAAAAACTATGGACTTTGGATAAGGATTTGAGAATTACTGGTAGTTGGAGGTTAACATTTTGAGGGTTCAGGTCAGTTATTTTATAGAGTGTTTCTCGGATTGGGTTTGAGTTAGTTCTAGGCTGCCTCATGGTAGGTTCAGGTGGTCATTGTTGATAGGAATACCAAAGAAGTAATGTGTGTCCTCAGCACATCATGTGAAAGAGGCATATACTTAGTTGGTTCTCGTATCAGTGACGTTAACGATGATCACTTAATGTGGTAACTGCCACCTTTCTCCACTGGGAGGGT
Organism: Cervus elaphus; assembly: GCF_910594005.1. Lineage (NCBI taxonomy): Eukaryota > Metazoa > Chordata > Mammalia > Artiodactyla > Cervidae > Cervus > Cervus elaphus. The sequence continues at coordinate 23,556,075 of NC_057846.1, read as the reverse complement.
CCTATTTTTTGCCCTGATAATTAGAAGGTATCTTGTGAGAAGATGCTTTGAGTTTATGTATATATCCTATTCCTCATCAAGTTTTTACCCAACGCTTCTAACATCAATTGATAATTTTTGTCAGAAGCTAGCATTAACCTGATGGTTGCAAAGTGGTGATTTTTTTCCAAGTTTGTTGTTTTCTTTTACATTTACAAGATGACTTTGTACTGTAGGAAGAGCTTTTCCTTTTCCCTGTGTATTAACTGCGTGGAAGTATGGAATCCTGTTTTATGCAATGAGTTGTCTGTTAACTGTCATCAGTTATTTTGATGCTTATGTTTTCTAATTTGGCCAAGAGACACTTCATGCTGGCTCCCGTGTTCTCTTGACACTGTACTTTTGAATACTTCGTAATTTCTTCCAAGGATGTTCCAGGTCCATGTACTTTTGCTATTTCATTTCAGGAATCAGCCATTTCCCCAAAGAAGGCAGACATGTATGCACACATACTATACATATATAATGCACACTTCAATATTTACCCATGTGAATCATATACCTCTAGTTCTACTTCAGCCTCACACAATTCCTAACCTTTTCCCAGTGAGAAACCTGGCTTCCAGTACTCTTAATATTTTGCTAAATTTGTTTAATATACAGAAAGCATTTTCAGAATTGTTTTTCCATACCACTATCAAAATCAAACCTTTCTAAGAGTTCATTATTAGTATGTCTTTAGAGCAGAGGTATATAGTCATAACATATGTTTAAAAGTTGCCTTGATCTGTGGTTATTATATCTTGTTTATTCTTTTTTTTTTTGGAAAATTTTAAATCTATACAAAAATAGGACAATGAACCATAGTGAACTTTTAATGCTTATGGATTCATGATCTGATTTCATCTTCACTTCGCACTCACTCTCTGCCTCTCCTCAGATTATTTTGAAGCAGAGAAGAATTTTTCTTTAAGCTAAGAATTGTGCTTTTAAATAATTTACTGTAATATAGTGTATATGATCCTTAAAAAGTCCTTTTACTTACCTTTTATATTATTGTTCAGTGTGCTTTAAGTTAACTATTACTGTTTATCTTTATAGCATCAAATAGTAAATATAGATCTGATGCTGGAAGTGTCGACCCCTCTGGCAGCCGTAACGCCCATTATTGAAAGAGAAAGCGGAGGACACCACTATGTTAGTATGACTTTACCAGTTGATGCAGTTTTATCTGTTGCTCCAGAAGAAACGTGGGGAAAGTAGGTATTTTCTAATACTACTGCCACCTTTAAATGAGGACCCTCCCCCAAAGTAATCACATCCTATTTTTAAGTGTCGTTGAGGCATATCTAGGGTGGTTATTGTTCTTTTTACTATGATTTACTCCTTGTTTCTTATTAAATTAAGAGTCATCTAGTAATTCAGTGTTTATTGAGGAAGTAGGATAATAGGCCAAACCTATAGAATTTTCCATTTACCTGTACAGAGGAAATTTAGTCTATTTAACATTTAACTTTTTATTATTTAGACTTAATTTAATAAATCCAGTCCTATCAAGGGCATATTAGGAATATATTCACTCAACAGTTTCATGTATCATGACTATTATAACTTTTGTTAATGCACTTGTGTATTTCCCTCCCACAGAGTTCGTAAACTTCTAGTCGATGCAATTCATAATCAACTAACTGATATGGAAAAATGCATTTTGAAATACATGAAAGGAACATCTATTGTGGTTCCTGAACCACTGCACTTTTTATTACCAGGTGAAAAAAATCTTGTAACAATTTCATATCCATCAGGAATTCCAGATGGTCAGCTGCAGGCCTATAGAAAGGTAAAACCAATTCATTCTTAGAAAAATAAAAATATCATTCATTTTGTATTTAATTTTGTGCTTCTAATAAATAGCCAGCGTTTTGTGATTTAATTTTATAAAGTGTGGATGAACACTATTGGCTTTACATCTTAATGTCTATTCTCATGTAACTGTTTAAAGTATTTTTAAGAAAAAATTATTATGCTGAATCATATGTAACATTTTAATTTCATACATTCGGTAAAGTTCATTTGTAATTTTTCTATAGTGAAATTTAAGAACGAAAAGATGCTTACATGCCTAGAGTAGCTGATGAGTGCTATTTAATAACTTCCTTTTCTTTTCCATTACTTGCAAATTTACAAAAGAGACAGGGTTACAGTTAGAGAAGGGAAATTAGAATTTATCCTGTTTCTAATTAGGATTTGTAGTACTAGTCCATCCCCTACCTCTCAGGGTCATTTGGGTTTTATTAGAGGTGTTTTGAAGAAAACATGATCAACATTCAAAGAAATGAGATTTATTGGCAAATGACTGGTTTGATAGTGTGTATATATATGTATTTTTTTGTAGTATATATTTTTGATATTTGGCCTTGCCTAGTACCCATCAAATTATACCATGGAAACATCTTCCCAATCTCTGACCCGAAAAGAGATGTAACACTGTAACCCTCTGTGCCTCTCTGTAAGTGCCAAATGAATTGGTTTGCAGAGGCAACAGTTACACAAGCTAATGATCTCATTCAAACTGCTCCAATACATAGGAGATATCAAAAAGAAGATGTCAGACTTTCAGAGTAACTATTACGTTTTTATACATTAAGGAATATGTTGCCTTTTAAACATATATGTGTATTTTTATTTTGATGCCATATTGGTCTTTAAACCACGAAGTTCCATTCTGTAACCTAATCACTACCCCTTATATTTGTTAAATACTCTAAGCATGATTTTTAAAAATAAAAACCGAAGCATGATTTTTTTGATATAGTTACATCATTGTTAATTATAATTTACTCATTTACAAGACTTTCAAAACTACTCGTTACCCTAGATTTATTTTAGCAGACTGTGTTACAATAAGTAATTTTAAATTATCTCAGTTCTTTCATGCTAATAAATTATTTTCAATTTTCTGTATTCTCTTCCAGTTTCTATCCATATACATAGATAAACAAAAATAAATCCTTTTTGATTTTAGTTTAAATCTCACCCTCTTTGACCTTCATGAATTAAATCATAAGTGTTTGATAACTTAAATTTTCTGTTTTGAATCTAGTTTGGGTTTATTTATTGACTAGGAACCTATATCATTTAACCTTTTTTCTCTTCTTTCCTGTTAATTCTGGTTTTATTTAGGAGTTACACGATGTCTTCAATCTGCCTCATGACAGACCTTATTTCAAAAGGTCTAATGCTTATCATTTTCCAGATGAACCATACAAAGATGGTTACATTAGAAATCCACATACTTATCTCAATCCACCTAACATAGAGACTGGTATGGTGAGTTTAGTAATTATTTATAGGAGTTGGTTGATCATTAGTGTCATTAATTGTTTTTTGCTGGTGCCCAGGGGATGTTTGATTATTATTTTTTTATTCTGAGGGACTTAATATTTTGTTAAGATTTTTGCATTTATGTAATGATATTGTCTTATAATTTTATTTTCTCATACTGTTCTTACTTCACTTTTGTATCAGTAATACACTGATACATTGAAAGAGTTGGAGAGTATTTTTTCTTTTTTAAAAGAATTTTTATAAGGCACTAAAAGTAACAATCTAGCTCTGAAAACAGTAAATGACTCCAGCATGTATATGTATATGATGTTATCTTAAGCGATGATATACATATGTATACGTATAATATATACATCTAAAGTTAATATTTTACTGTGTTTCTTCTTTTTATATAGGTTTATGTGGTCCAGGGCACATACGGTTACCATCATTATATGCAGGATCGAATAGATGACAACGGCTGGGGCTGTGCTTATCGGTCTCTGCAGACTATCTGCTCCTGGTTCAGACACCAGGGATACACAGAGAGATCCATTCCAACACACAGAGAAATCCAGCAGGTACAGAACACACCATTTTGAATTATATGGAAGTTTCATGAACCCTAATATATTATCCATTAAATAATTATGCCTACCTCCTGGTCCAGACTTACTTCTGTTTTGAAGGGAAAAAATATATACTGGTAATCAAGGGAAATGCTCTGTACATAATCTTTAATAGCTGTCTTGTGTATGATTTTTTCTGTATTTTTAAATAAAGGCTCTAGTTGATGCTGGGGACAAACCAGCAACCTTTGTCGGATCACGGCAGTGGATTGGATCTATCGAGGTACAGCTGGTGCTGAACCATTTGATTGGTGTAACTTCAAAAATACTGTTTGTCAGGTAAGGAAACTTTAAGAAATTTGAGAAATCACTTCAAAGAGAGTTTGTCACTTTTATTAAAAAAGTGCATTTTCCCCCCAATTTGTTTTCGCTCTTTTCTCTTCCTCCATATTGCCCCCTTGCTTTATAAATCTCATTTTTTCCAGTCCTAAATTTCTTTGTTGTTATTTTTTAGAAGATGTTTGTGAGTAAACTTTGTGATACGTACTTGTATAGTCTAGGCCTAGTCTTAGTCTGGAAGAGGAAAACTTGGAAATATGCCAACTTTGAGTAGATACAGAAGGTCTGGTTTTTTAATGCAGAAGTCATTGAAGTCTTGGAAGGGAAAAATCAAATATTGATCTATGACTGACCTTTTTGTTTACTTCCCACTCTTTTGCTTCCTGAGATTTTAATAAACTAGTCATGTATCCAAATATAATTTTATCTTTTCCTTATCTATTATAACAGGAAATTTTATATAGGAAATTTATACTATAGGAATATAAAATTTATAAATAAGATATTTATAATAGGAAATTTTCTTTTCCTCTTTAAAAAATAGAATATTATTGGGAATACATGTAAATCCATGGCTGATTCATATCAATGTATGACAAAACCCACTGGAAAAAAAAAAAATAGAATATTACTATTCTAATCACAATTCTAGTATTAAAATATGAGCAAATATTAGAGAAGATTGATTTCTATGACCATCTCTAGCTTACTCCTTATATATGAGCTTATGTTTTTAATACATTTATTATGACAACCTTGATAACTAATGTCATTATCCTTATTGTCCAAGTACTTCAGTGCAGTTGCCTTCACAGTTGCAATTTGAATTGGATGTGGAAATCAGCACTAACAAATAAATAATAGATTAAGTAGTGAAGTAGGTGGTGATTAAAAAGTGAAAGTTTTGACACATGAAAATGTTATTTCATACATTCCTTACAAAGCAAGAGCTAAGGGTTAACACCATCTGGCACCTCCATTCTAAAAAAAAAAAAAAAAAACTTCCATCTATTCATCTTTTCTATTCTCAGAAGTAAAAATTGTATGATATTAAAATATTCCCCCCAAAATATGTTTTACTTGAAAACGTTTTGCAGTTTTCACGTTGGCTACACAGACATTGTCTGTTTTAGTCCTAGAATCTCCTGTCACATAGAAGGGCAGGTATTTTTGGTCCCAGATTAAAGATGAGGAATTACAGGCTCAGAGCTTGATGGTATGAAAACAAAATCCCAGGATTTAAAACCTGTCCTTCTGAAATTAAATCCACCCATAAGAATCCCCTCAGTATCAAAGTGACCACTTTCAATCTTAGGTGGTTAAAAATCCAGAACCTTCTTTATGCAGTTCTAGAAGCAAAGAATCAAGGTCTTCTTTCCTAGCTCATTTAGTGAACTTAAATATTTAGAGGTTGTATTGCTTTAGATTGCTCTCAGTTCCCTACCACTTAATTTTGCCTAAATTTATATCTATATTTTTAGTAACCAAAAAAGAAACCAAAAAGGTAGAAAACATTAGTTCCCAAGCTCATTTGATCTTCAGAATAGTTCATCTGATAGAAACTGGTTTCTTTCTAGCCAAGGTTCTGAAATGGCCTCTCAGGGACGAGAACTGGCTAATCATTTCCAGAGTGAAGGAACTCCAATAATGATTGGTAAGGTGTTTTGCAATCTTATGTTCCTTTGGTAGATGGAGAGTATGTGAAACTTACCATTAATGTAAATACATAATGGCACATAATATCAGTCCTTTGTAAACATATTAAAATTAGCTTTTACATCATGTGTACTGACCTCTAGATATTTTTTAAAATTTCCAAGGTGGGAGGAAAGTTATAAAAAAGATTATAATAACTAGAAGTAGTAAAGGCTAAGTTATTTGATAACTGTGCTCAAATAAAAACTTTATAGCAGAATGGAAAAGAGGCAGTGGTCACTCAGTATAGCATCAGAAGTCATGGCTGTCAGGAACTTGGCTCGCTGTGTGATATTATGCAAATTGCTTAACCTCTTTAGACTTTCTTTGTAAAATTAGAGAATTGGATTAGCTAATCTAAAGATTCCCGATTCTATGAGAAATAAGACTCGTCCTGGATGACAGAAGGCAAGCTAAGGCTGGTGGGTAAGAAATGCAGGTAGGCAGATGTCCGCAAACCACAGGAAGTAGTGACTGAGTAGACGGGCGCACCACTGGAGGCACTCGGAGCAGAGGTAACACGGCTTGTCTGCTGAGAGAGGCACCAGCAGCAACGGTGGGTACCCTGTGTGAGGAGTTCAGACCTTCTGTGGCCCTTCTTAAATCCAGTTTAGGTAATTCCATGAATATTAAAGTGACATAGAAGCCTAATATGATTATAGATGTGATTGTATCTTTTCTGTCTTTAAGATGTAATTTTGTCTTTTCAGAGTATATTTGACATTATGTCTCTTTTCCAGTTTAGGTCAATCAATTTAATATTATGTTAGATCAATTCATAGGCAAAATGATCTTTTTCAACTGAAACTGATTGGGAGGTTGAGACTGACATATGCCCTGTCATTTCTTATTTCCTCTTGTATAGGGGGAGGAGTTTTGGCTCACACAATACTAGGAGTTGCATGGAATGAAATTACAGGACAGATAAAATTTCTGATTTTAGATCCACATTATACAGGTGCTGAAGATCTGCAGGTTATTTTGGAAAAGGTAAGTGTCTGTTTAACAAATAAATACAAGGAAAATAACCCAAAGCCAAAGGAGGGAGAACTGGAAGCTAACAGAAAGATAGATTGTAAACTGAGAGCAGAGATCCTCACTGTAAGGAAGGACTCTAAGCCTGTGATGAGTAACTCTCTCTAGATATGAAGGCCAGGGGGGAACTAAAGTATTAGAGTATGAAACTCATAAATATATTCCTTTGAGACTTTACAGCATTTCATAAATATAGTGAGATTTATCAATGCCTCAAAAAAGAGTGAAATACATAACGTTTATAATTTTCAAATTAACCAAAAATTGGCAGTATGATGGACATTATGGAGACTTGACTGCTTTTATATATATATTATATATTTTTTTTTACATATAACTTAATCTCATTCTATGAAAGATTTGAATTTGAAACAAATTTAAGAATATTTGTTAATGCTTAAACTACCAACTTAAAGGAGGTATAAATTTACGTTAATTTATAGGCAACTAATTCAGATTTAGTACTGAGTTTTAATGAGAAGTTAGTACTAAATTTCCATGAAACTCAGTACTAAATCAGAGGCAAGTGTTATAAGACACAATTAACTTGAGTCCATTAAAAGTTTCATATTTTTTGCCAAATAAGTCATTAGTACCAATAAAAAGATTTCTTAAATCCGAAATCCCACGGAATTCTGGGGAAATGGATGGTTTAACATTGAAATTCACTTATGAGAGATCTTCAAAACTGAATATAGCTGTATGAGATTACTAAAGCCCTGTGAATGAGATGTTTATGAGAGTTTTTACTGTTTTATGTAGCTGAACTCTTATATCCCCACTTTAGTAAAGTCTATTGCCAATTATTGGAGCATCTATAAATACTAACAGGATATAAACACATTCTTAAAATTTTAAACGCCACATACACAAAATTTTCTCTTTCAAGGCATTTGGACTTTTAAGACTATGACATGTTTTTGGCTGGTATACATATCTTCCTAAAAATAGGAGCAATATTGACTGTCTTTCTGTAGCAAGGTGTTCACTCATTGGACATTCATTAAGTACCTAATATTTACCATCCACTGTCCTAAGCACTGGGGTATTAAAATGGATCTTTAAAGAGCTCTTTGTCTAGTATAGAAAGACAAAGAAGGGGAGTCCATAAAGGACTGCTTCCCCCCAAAAATATGGTATCTTTGGTGGCGCTTACAAGACTGCCCCTGCAAAGGGATCAAAGTCAGTGAAAGGAAAGCTGGGCATGTTCTGAGAACGGTGGCATTTTTAACATGACTTGAGCTGGTGGAGAGGGGTGACTGTTGGCTAGAGGGATCTGTAGGAGCTAAGTCAGGATGGCCACTGAGAGCCAGGCTGAGACACACACGTTCAGATTTTATCCTAAAGGCTGTGAGAAGCCTTACAGCTGCTGTAACAGAACACGGTAGAGGGGGTGGCTTATAGTAGCAGAGGTTTATTTCTCAGAGTTCTGGAGGCTGGGAAATCCAGGATGGAGGTGCTGGCTGATTTGGTGGCTGGTGAAGCCCACTTTCTAGTTTAAAGACGGCAGACTTTCTCACTGTCCCCACATGATGTAAGGGATGAGGGAGCTGTCTGGGCACTCTCTAATGATGGCTCTATTGTCATAACCCAGTCAACTTCCAGAAGCCCCACTTCCAGATGCCAGCACATTGGAGATTAGGGTTCATCATACAAGCCTTAGACACATTCAGTCTATGGCAGGGGCCTAGAGGGACAATCCTCCCTCTGCCTGACCTCTCTCTACCCACTTGGGGAGCTTTCCTGTGTAAGTCACCTCAAAAGAAAGATGTCCGGCTCCTCTACTTACTCCCACAGTTTCTGGCTTGGGCACCGTCTCTACCCACTTCTCTTGAAAAAAATTTGAGACCAGTTACCTAGAGATGGCCCACATGTGTGAAAGATCAAAACAGAAAGTATAAACCTTTTTCTGTCATTGAGAAAACAGATTTTAGGACATGAAATTCATTAGAGAAAGTTTTGCTGAAAAAATGAGATGATAAAAAGAATTTTATGTAAAGAAACGACTCTCAACGGAAATAAACCAGACTTAATGGTGGTATCTGTAGGCAGGGGGAGCAGAACTCGTAGAGGATTTTTTAATTTTTACTTTCACCCCATTTGAATTTTTTTATGTGTATCTTATTTTTGCAATCAGAAAAAGAATAAAGACCTAAAGAGCATCTCTACTCAACCCTCTGCCCTCCACACTGAAAAACAGGCTAACACACCATCTTCCTCTGTAGGAACTATGACCTTTGACTTTAGGTCCCTGTCAGAATGCCCAGCAGCCTCCTAGTTAGGTGGGCTTCCCTGATGACTCAAGTGGTAAAGAATTTGCCTGCCAATGCAGGAGACACAGGAGACTCGGGTTCCATCTCTGGGTTGGGAAGATCCTCTGGAGGAGAAAATGGCAACCCACTCCAGTACTCTTGCCTGAAAAATCCCACGGACAGAGGAGCCAGGTACTGGCTGTAGTCCATGGGGTCACAAGAGTAGGTCATGACTGAGCACACACTCCACTCCCAGTTAGGTAGGGTAAAGGAGCAAGACCACTCACTGCCTGTCACTCAACGCAATGGCATTTTGAGTCCTCACTAACCTCTGAACAAGTATGTGTAAGCAAGCGTTTCATTTCAGAATGATGTAACTCAGATAAGTCATTAGCTGGGTCTTTAAGAAAATAAATTAATGGCCCTAGAAGAAATTTGATGAACTTAACTATATTCACAATGAAATGTTGTTTGAAAGAAATTTTCTCTGCTGTAAAAAATACTGACATGAAACTGGGAAGTGGCAGTGATTACGGCCTGAGGAAAAGGAAGAATGTAGAATGCAACTCCCAAGGGCAAGTTCAGATTCCTGGACTACGTCGTATCACTGCGAGATGCCACTGCTGGGAAATCAGTGGCTGGGGAGGCCCACTTTTAATGAAAAGGCCCATAGCCTTTCTCACTGTCTATACAGTCTTCCATGGGACAGATGGCAGTTAAATTATCACATGCCATCGACTACCAGAATGATAAAACCATACATCTTAAAAATCAATAAAATATGACATTGAGTAATAGTACCATAATGAAGCTTTTCTTTTTTTAAATGATTTCTATGATTAAATATCATAGAATTAAAATTTTTAAAATTCTATCTGAAGTGAACCCAAATAAGCTACTTTTCTGTGCTTAATAGGAATTCAGATACTTGCATTGTATAGGTATTTACAGTCTTACTGCAAGATTCAGTTGTAAAATGTTACAATTTCAATTATGTAGTCCTGTAACTTTGTAAAAGGTTTTCCTTTCCCTTCTCCCACATCTAGGGCTGGTGTGGATGGAAGGGCCCAGAGTTTTGGAACAAGGATGCTTACTATAACTTATGTCTCCCTCAGCGACCAAATACTATTTAAAATATCTTGGACTTATAGACTGTAGTAAAGTTGTAACTTTGTTGATAAAGAATAAATTTGATTTCAAATTAAATCCTGGGGGTGGTTTGATGGTTTTTATGAGTTTTTCCAAAGGTGGTAAATATCACAAAGAAAACAATTTATTCTCTAGACATTCTTTTAATAAGTTAAGAGACAAAGCGTGCACAACCAGAACATTATAGGCACGTAAATACATGTATTCTTGAATGTTATCTTCACTTAGAAGAAAGGTTTCCTCCTTCTTAGAAGGAGTTTAGACACACTTGATGAGCCAGAAGCCACAGCTCGTAGCTGAGTGGTAGACCTGCATTAAGTGAAGACCTTCTCCACACCTCTTCATGACCAATACATCTGTTATTGAAATACATATTAACATTAAAACCTTTTTTTAAAAAGGTTTTCTCCCCAATCTTCCACCATGCAGGACAATTTTTGGTCTCTAAAGTCTAGTAGTAGTTACTACATCCAGTATTAAAATGTGTTAATGAGAATGAAAAGATATACAAGACATAAGACTGATGATATTTAAATGAAACAGTAAATTCTGTTTTAAATAAGAGATCCTTAAGGGAGGAAGAATGAAGAAACTGAATTACTTACCAACACTTCCTTTTCCCACTTGTATTTTCTTCACTTCCAAAACTTCGTTTCTGTCTGAGCACTTGAACACAATGATCTTTATTGGGTTGTTCCCTTGATTTTATTGTCTGGATGCATTTCATTGTTGTAAGAAACTTGGCACATTCTGGAAATCCACATGACCAAGCAAGATCTTCAGCTGTTTGCCCATTCTTATTACATAAACTAAGTTTAAGACCAAAAAAAAAAGTGTTCAAGTAAAAGTTGACAGTTGTTTAGCCTTTTTAAAGTGTATTTCTAACAAAGGTGCTTTGGGATCACACAAATGTTGGTTGCAGAATAAAAGAGGTAAAGGAAGCATAGAGGAATTCCATGTTTGCTCACTATTTGTCCTTAATTAGCACAGAGGACAGCACAGAATGAGTACTTCATTTCTGCACAAATAAAAGAGTATTCTGTTTTCAGTACAATGAGTGAGTACACAAAGGAAGTCAGTGAGAACATCTATAGGATGGATTTTTTAAAACAAAACTAAGATGTAATACTGCCATGACACATGAACTGCACCTTGGATTGCTTAGGATCTATTTTTTAATTTACTCAAATAGTATCAGATAATCATTAACAGCCTAACTTAACTTTTAAATGGTTCCACTACATTATCAATTAGGCAAGCATCATGTAATTGAGCTGCAGGAGTCTGATTAATTTAACCCAAGAAAATATAAAATTTGAAGTCACTGATTCCATACTCACTCAATTTGGGCATCACTGGCTACAAGCAGGCTGAGGCATTCCATGCTTCCAACTCTTGCTGCCTTGTGTAGGGGAGCTTCTCCAAAAACATCCTTACATACAAGACAGCATATTTTAATCTCTCCCCAAAACACTCTTGTGGAAATTGATGCTTGAGGAAGTAGGGTTAGAACTGCATTATACTGGACTGAATCTTTTTAATTCTTTTTTAAAATAAAGTTCATTTGGTGCCCTATTAAATATAGAATTGTCATTAATGTGCAGTCACAGCTACATACATACAGTAAATTTTAAGTGATTAAAAGCAAAATAGAATCCTACAGAAGTAAAAATTACAATTTAAAATTTAACATTCAATGGAAGATGCAAACTACCCTAAGAAAGTTCTGTAAGGAATTATATTGATTGTGAGCATGTCTTACAAGTTGTGCTACCCTGAGACTTATTTTTGTAATGGAGCAGTTGTTCCTTTGGAAATGAACAGTAGATCTTGGAAACGTCCGATGTATTAGCCAGCAGCCATCTATCTGGCTAATGAGCAGCTGAAATGTGGCTAGTCTGAATTGAAATGTGCTGTCAATGTAAAATACACAGGGTGAGAAGGCATATCCAAAATATCTATATATATATATAGATATATCAGTTATGTTTTATATTGATTACACATGAAGTGATAATATTTTTGATTAATTGGGTCAGTTTATTAAAATGTTTCACTTCATTAATGTGGCTACTGGAAAATTGTAAAGTTACATAGTGTCTCACACTTCTATGGGCATCGCTGTGCTAGTCATGTTGCTAATAACTGAAACGACTGAATACCCTGGCGTCTAAGAAATGTGTGGATTTGGGGGGAAGGGGAGGTTTGCACACAGCAACAATCAGTTGCCTAGTTACCTGCTGGTTGAGGTCAGCGCCCGTCTGCAGCTGCCAGAGAAGAAAGCAAGCAAGGCCGCCACCTGCAGCCAAGTGGACAGGCGACTGCTCGCAAGGATCCGGCGGTGCGTTGACGGAGGCCCCGGTCTCCAGCAGATGCTTCAGACTATCCACCTGCGAGAAAAGAACAGCTCCAGCACCCCTTCTCGCCTTTGTCCAGGCTCCTCTCCGGGGGTTGAAATCCTCCACCACTCCAAAAACCTTCCAACTCTGAAGAGGCTTGACTTGGCAGCGCCAAGTGGTCAGTACACCCTCACCCTATCTAGCCCTCTCTAGGAGACAGAATCTGGAAGCTTAAGCCTGCCTGGCCAAAGCAGCCTGAGTCTCACCTCTGGGTTGCAATCGAGCAGCAGCATCTCCCGCCTAAAGTAGAGGACAGGAGTCCTTGGGAGAGCTGAGCAGTGCGGCACTCGCTGCAGACGGACAGGTTAAGAGTGGACAGGCCGCCCGAGAGCCAGAGAATTTAAAAGGTCACCAGAGCCATGGGGCCAGCCCCTCCCCGCCGTGCCCCAGCTGCGGCTCGGCCTGAGCAGCCCAACCCTAGGCGGCCCGCCTTTCTCCGCCCAGCGGCAGCTGCACGTACACAAACACTAGCACGTGTAACCTGGAGCCCAGTGAGGCTGGCGGGGGCGGAGAGGAGGAGGAGGCAGCGAGGATGCGCCAGCTGATTGGCCAAGGGGAGGTGTCAGTCCCGCCCACCTCGGGGCGGAGCCCTGCGGCCGTTCCCGCCCAGGCCCCATTGCGCGTGCGCTATGAGGGACCGGCGTCAGGACTGCCGGGTTTCACCCGCCGCCGTGAGGCGCTCAGAGTTCGGCACGTCTCATGCTGCTTGTGCCCAGCTCATTAGTCCCTCTGGGGAAGCAGAAGTCGCGGGTGGAGGTTTTGGTTTCTGCTGGCGCGCACGTAACCAGGAAACGAAGGCGCTACCAGGATCTTGGGCGGCAACACAACCTTTGGAAGCTGCTACTGCACTTGGTGCCGGCCCCCCGCGGCCCCAGCCTCTGGCTCCTGAGGAAAGAAAGTTCCTTCTGAGTCACCGTGTTCAAAGCCGTCCCAGGCTTGCCTCTGTCCCTCAGGCCCTGGACATTTAGGAAAGCTAGAGCTTGAGAGGGTGTGGGGGGTAGGGGTGGTGGTGGAGGGGCGGCTAAGGTGAGCTAAGGGGCTAGGTTTTCCCACAGGACTGTTTCACCCACACCCCAAAATGACACTATGCCCTTTCCGGGAGTGACGTAAAGTGAGCCCGCCATTGTAATGTGGCCCCTGAGAGACCGGTCGGGCACAGTGCTGGACTTGTCGCCTGGGGAAATGGTGGTCCCAGCTCTTAGCTCTGAGCTTGCTGAGACGGGAGCCCCGCACTCGTCGTGAGGAGTTAGTGGATAAACGAAAAGAAAACTGTAGAAACAAGACATTCTGACTTCAAAGCCATAGCCACTGACCCTGTAGATTATCTCTGGACAGTTCCTAAGCACTTTTTTTTTTCTTCTTCCCCAGGTTAATCTAGCTAAAAGCTAAAGTTCCAACCATGTATTTATTTTCCCTAATATCTTAATCTGTACCCCTCTATGTGATGGTACCTTTTGAGAGCAAGACTGAAAGTTTATTCTGTTTTTGGAGAACAAGCTCTGTCCTCTGAATATAGATGGGTGGCCTTTTTGTTCTAATTTTGCTTACAGTTTCTTGTTTATTTTGTAATAAGAGCCATAAACTAATTTTGTAGTAATTTATATTACTAGATTTATACAGTTGATCCAAGATGTCGACTTAGAGAAAAATGTGCAGCATGAGAGGTGTGAGTTAAAGTTTATTCAGGGTTTTACTGAGGACTGTAGCCCCAGAGACAGCTTTCAGATAGCACTGAGGAACTACTCCAAAGAGGTGAGGGTGGGGAAGCTAGTTTATATGTGATTTTTTTTTTGATGTTAGGGAATACATGCAGTCAACATGGATCTTGATAAAAGATCACTGCTAGTTACAAAGAACAAATATTCCAAGTTAATGATTATAGTGCTTTTCTATGTATGGGAAGCAGAGTTCATTAAAATTCTTCGGGAAATGCATTTAACTAAGGGCCTGTTAGTCCAAAGCACAGAGCATCCCCTTTTCATCTTTTATTTCCTCTGTCTGAAGCACTGAGTGCACCTCCTGTTATCACTTTAATCTCTTCATCTGAAGCATCCTGTGCCTTGCTGCCTCAAAGACTTGGTGAGCAAAATTCTCTTTTCTTTTGTTTGCAAAGGGGTAGTTTTAAACATCTTTGTTTATATGTGTATTTAAACATAAGCATATAGATATATACACACACACTTATATTCAAACATGTATAGAATTGTGCTTGTGTTCTTTTTTTTAAATTTAAACTATTCACAGTACTTTTTATGCTGTTTAAAGAATGTCAGAGATATATGAGAACACATGTCCATATTGCCAGTTTTCCTTTTCTTGTGTTTTTCATCTAGATAAGCACTATTTTTCAAAGCATATAATTAAGCTTCAAGTTTGCACAGATGTTCATTTTCAAGAATTCCTAACTAATACAAGGTGTCATTGAAGAAGTTCTTAGTTCTAAAACGTATGTTTTGCAGTTAACATATGAAATGGGATGTTTGTGTGATACATATACCTCCACATTACATCCTTTTTCTTGAAAACAAGATTCTGTTCAGCATGCATTAAATCTGGTAATTATTGTTAACTTCCTGTGACATATTTAAATGTCACAAGGAAAGGGAATTTTGTGAGTAGTTTTTAAAACTTTTGTCCCTTTAATCACTGCATACTTGTCCATTGCTCATAATGTTTCCAAACAACTCTTTATGTCTCAGCTAAGTATCTGATTTACTCTTAGAAATGGGCCTAAAAGCTTTCTGAAAACTGATTGGAGCTGGTGGAGTACAGAAGTATACAGAATAAATACATTCGGAGAACTATATTTTTTCTTTTGTTTTTCTTTTTTGTTGTTGTTTTCTTTATTTTTAAATTTTTATTGGAGTATAGTTTATTCACAATACTGTGTTAGTCTCGGTATACAGTGTTACAACAATATTGTGTTAGGTATACAGCAAAGTAAATCAGTTATACAGATATCCACTTGTTTTTTGTTTCTTTTTCCAAATGGGCCATTAAAAAGTATTGAGTGGAGTTCCCTGTTCTATGCAGTAGGTTCTTCATTATCTATTTTATATATAGTAGTGTGTGTATACGACAAACCCCATCTCCCAATTTATCCCTTCCTCACCTATCCCCTGGTAACCATAAGTCTGTTTTCTAAATCTGTTACTCTACTTCTTTTTTGTCAGTTAAGTTCATTTATACCTTTGTGTGTGTGGGTGTGTGTGGGGGTGTGTGTGTGTGTCACTGAGGGACAGTATCTTACTGGCAAGGGACTGGAGTTTTTACAGAACATATAGCAGGTGGAATCAATTTTCCAAAGTGGTAGATGGTCTAAGAAGCATATGGAATAGTCACTCTTCCAAGCATCGCCAATTCTACTTAATGTGTAATTTGCTGGTAGTTGTCTTTTCAGAAGGGTGCCATTTAGAGTGAGTGTTTTGGTTTTTTTTTTTTTTTAAAAGGTTGAATGATGATTAAGTGACCAAATGAGTGAAAGATGTGTGGACTAAGACTTGAAGGGTAAGAGTTTGCTAGGTCATCCAGAAGAGGAAGAGAATTTATAAGAAGTGTTAAATATCTTCCAGTGTTGAGAACTATGTGTAATCCAGTCTGATTGCAATATATGTTACACATATAGCAGTGATGTGAAATAAAGATAAACAAATGAGAAATTATATTAAATGACCACTAATATCTATTCCAATGTATTATTGTGTTGTGGTACATTGACATTAATTGGGCACTTACTGTGCCCCATGGTTAATACAGATAGGAAAGGAAACTGATACTTAGGGAGATTTCTATAACTTATCTAAGATCACATCATTATTAAGGAGTGGAGCTGGAACTCAGGCAATTTGACCCCAGAGCCCACATTCTTACACCTATATTTTAAAGAATTGTGGTCATCTTTGGTAGTTCAAAGCTACTAAGATTGACTGCTTTGAAGCAAAATGAAGTCCTCAGTGAAGATTACTACAATCCATTGAAAAACACTGTTGATTTAATGATGACTTAATGTAGCCTTGTTTCTAGAACTGAATCTCCCACAGTGCTTAGTCCAATGCCTTCTATTCAAAGAGTTCCTCTTCAATGAATGAATGAATGTGTGCCAATTGGTGAAAATTATTAAATTAAAGTATTTGGTGGACAGGCTAATTAGAATTAGGCTGATTTCATCTATTTCCTGTTTGCCTTTATTGGCCAAAAAGATGACTAGAAAACATTCCCTAAATGCATAGCATTGAAAGGAGGAGTAATTGGGAATACCTTCTAATCCCCATTTATCACTATTATATAATATTTAATTACATTGTATACATTTAGAAATAATGCTATGGAAAACTTTAGCTCTAAAGCAAATGAAGAAATATAAACTAAAACTAAAAATCTCAATAGTTGGCTTGGTTTCACATGTATTATTTAGATCTCTTGAGAATTTTATAACCCACAAACATATTCAAGTAATATTCATCAGACATATCTGAATATGATGTTTCATTTATTTATTGCCAAGTAGGTGCCCTGTTATTTATATTAATGTTGACCAGATTCCAGTGAGCCTTAAAAGTAACTAGCTATTACTTATTAATAAAGATGTATGGAAGATATAATTCTATAGCTCATACACTGAAGATAATATATCACTGCAATAAGAAAACCTTTCAAAGACAGAAGATGATAGCCAAAGCTGGAATTTCAATAAATGGTCTTTGATTTTTAACGGTTTTTTTTTTTTTTAATCCACAGATTGAAAATGACTTGAACTAATCAATATAATTATGACCTTCATTGGCATAGGCAGTCAGGAAATCTATATATGATCCTAGTATGATTGTAAATGGAGAAGGAACTGGCAGCCCACTCCACTGTTCTTGCCTGAAAAATCACATGGACAGAGGAGCCTGGAGAATTAAGAGTCCATGAGGTTGCAAAGAGTCAGACACCACTGAATGACTAGCACATGTAAAAGCAAAAGGATTTCCCACAAAGAAATTCTTGTGCCTAGTTTATACTGTATAAACCCTCCCAGCCTTGCTTACTCAAACTTCTTGGAAAAGATGATAAATTATACAGTTATTCTAAACAACTACTGCTCCAGGATACTGCACAAAGAATAGACACTGGGTTGGTCAGAAAGTTCGTTCAGGTTTTTCTGTAACATCTTATGAAAAAACCCAAATGGATTTTTTGGCCAACCCAATAGATAACTGATAAAGATGGATAGATAGGAAGGAAAGAAGTAAGGAAAAAGACAGCTGTTCTTTACAAAAGCATGCCAAACACATCATTTAGACATTCCTCACTCCAGGAAGTAGAGGTTAATCCTTACCCCACCCCATCCTCCTCTGAGTGTGGGCTCTGCATAATGACTTGCTTCCAAAAAGTACAATATGGGAAGTGAGGAGAAGTAACTTCACAGTGGAGAAACCTGTGAAACACTGCCTTGGTTAGGTGTTTGTTATTATCACCAGCGATAACTCATGCACCCTTGATATGGTCTGCTGAAAAGATATTTCACCTCTGCATCTTCCCAAAAGTCCATAACCCAAGTCTAACCATGCGTAAAATATCAGGTAAACCCTGATTGGGAAACATTCTACAGGATATCTGGCCAGTACAAAACTGTCAAAGTTGTTAAAAACAAGGAAAACCTGAGACTCTGTCATAGACCAGAGGAAGCTAAGGAGACATGATGACGACGGGATCCTGAAACAGAAAGAGGAAATTACAGTAGTCCCCTGTTACCTGCATTTTCAGTTCCTGTGGTTTCAGGCCTGTCATAGTTTGAAAATATTAAATGGAAAATTACATTAAATGGGAAATAAGCAATTCATAAATTTTAAATTGCATGCTGCTCTGAGTAGTGTGATGAAATCTCACTCCATACCTCCTGGGAGGTGAATCACCCCTTTCGTCCAGGTTAGTCACCTAGTAGCCACCTGGGTTATCAAATTTACTTGTGTTCAGGTAACCCTTATTTACTTACTCATGGCCCCAAAGCACAAGAGTCGAGATGCTGACAATTCAGAGATAACAGAGACATGCTGTGAACATCATCGTATTTGGATTGTCTTAGTTCTTCTAAATACTTCACCTAATACTGCTTCACCCTAAAGTTCTCTGGAAACTTCTATATTTACTAGTACAACCATAGGTTTTTTGAATCATATAATCCAAGAAGTTTACATATCTAGGACAGATATTTTGAAATCCTCTAGTTCAAACTATTTATAATCCAAACTACAGATGAGAAAATTAACTCTTAAAAAAATTAAATGCCTCTTCCAAAATCATAGATACTTTGATGATTTTTTCCCCTGATATACTGATTTATCTCCCTTTCTGAACTTCATTCTCATTGTGTGTGTGTTAGTCGCTCAGTCATTTCTGACTCTTTGCGACCCCATGGACTGTAGCTTGCCAGGCTCTTCTCTTCATGGAATTCTCCCGGCAAGCATAGTGGAGTGGGTTGCCATTCCCTTCTCATAAACAAAGCAATTTATTGTCCAAAATAGTATCATAAAATTGTATGATTGTGGCTTTCCAGCCATGCTAAAGGTCTATTGAGTTCTCTTCACCACCAATCAGGAAGCTTTACTGGAAGCTTGTTCCTGATTGGTGAGAGCATGCTGTAACAGTAGAATTCCACGGAGTAAACAAAAAAGCGTAGCAACAACTGAGTTTGCGGTCTCATTACCCCCAGCCTAGGCCAACCTGGACTCCTTCATCCCACATTAGGTGGCCTCTACATTTTATATGAAGGCTCTGATTTTCCATTCAACTGTGATCCACCTTATAACATGGAAACCCACTACAGATGGAAAGATAAAACTGAACAACACAGTTAAAATAAGGTGTATTCCCAGGTAAAATAGACCGGTGCTTTCGTTTAAAATGGATTAGTTTGATGAGCTTCAGTTACGAGGTAATGGGAAGGTACTGATGCACAAGAACTGTATCTCTGGGCAGTGTCACCAATTCCTACTAGTGGCAGCAGCTGTGGTGGGTGACATGATTTGCTAGAGCATGTGATTTCACAGCCAGAGAGGACTTGCAGATAGCTTTGATCAATGACTCCTTGTGGTGGGAACAGACATGGATGAGGGCTGTGCTTCTCATAGCTGTGAAAGGTCCTGGTTTCCTAAGAAGGAATGCTCATATACCAGAGTTGGTAGTTTGGTACCCTATCCTTCAGTGATGAGGGGAGTATGCTCTTTCTGTCAAGTGGAAATGGAATCTCTTGGTGCATTTTCCTAGAGAAAGATATTTCTACCATATTATTATTTTATTCTCTTTTACAGAATACCCACTGTGGAGACAGGATGAAGTTGACCAGTGAAAAGTTGCCCAAGAACCCCTCTTATACTTCTCTATCCCACTTTGCTGCTAAGAATACAAAACTCTTCCAATGGAGAAAGGAAAAGACTGGTACAAGTCCTGATAGTATTTTCACTTAAAGTTAATTATGTACACCAGAGCAAAAGAGACAAGAAACATGAGTCTTATTGCTGGCAAAGAAGTGGTTAATTCTTCCAGTGGAGAAAGGAAGAGACTGGTACAAGTCCTGATAATATTTTTACTAAATGTTAATTACGTACACCAGAGCAAAAGAGACAGGAAATATGGGTCTTCCTGCTGGCAAGGAAGTGGTTAAGTTTACAGTCCTTTCTAGCTTTTCTGTAAAAATCTGTGGAATTGCTACCCAGCTTATCTGGTAGCAGATCATCAGTGAAGAAATTTCATCATGAGATCCTGCTTCTGGTTTTACTCTCAGGACTTTAGAACACCCTTCTTGAAAAAAGAAGCCAGATGTCACTTCTGTTAGAGAGGACAGTACCATACTTTATTTGAAATAGGCATTTAAAGCTACCATTTCTTTTTCTATAGACTAAAAAAAATTAAATTGGGGATGGTTAGCGCATTTAGTTAGAGTATTTCTAATTAAGACTGAAATTAAGAATTTCACACAGAGGCCAGCTTTGTCTAAAGAATTTCACACAGACTACATTGCTAGAGCTCCTGCCTAGTAGGAAAGAGGGTTTAGTGTGACAGCCCACCAATGTACTTAATTACATAAGATACAATGTCTGGTATTGTGATAGTGCTTTCTTTTTTCTAAGGTGATGCTTTTTCCTTGAACTAAGGAGGTCAGTTTTAGGAATGAGAACTAGGAAGGAAACCAGTGTAAACAGTGTCGGATGAATTCTATATACTTTATTACTTTAAGAGAAAAAATTCACATTGTATGGGTAAAGATGGAATTCTCTACTTTTTAAAAAACCAGATCATTACAGCCATGCTGATTTGGTGGATAAGGCTTTGCAGCTCTTGAAGGAAAGGATAAGAAGAGGGGATACTATGGCATATTTCCTACGAGGTCAACTTTATTTTGAAGAGGTATCAGTTTTTGTGGATTTGTTTTCATTTCGTATAAAGCCATTGTTAGATCTCCATAGCAAAGTTTCCTATAGAGTTCCTTACCATTGTTAAGCCAGGGAAGTTCTGTCAAATTCCCTAGATTGTGTTTGTGGCTTTGAGCATGATACGTTGGTCCCAGCTTACAGAGCTATTCGACCTTTCTCCATAAAAGTCATTCTAATGAGTGTCATTTATGGGAGTCATTTTGTTATGAAATCCATTTGCACATAATAAATAAGTCTAATTTTTATATTTTACTAAAATATTCAGTGTCATTTGTAAAATATTTTTATATTATTAACAATTAAAAATCCTGATTCTTATCGATTAATAGTACTTAAAGGTATCTTTAAGTTTCTGTATGGATTAAGGAGAGAATTTCCCTCTTTATCCACATTATGCTGAGATTTACAAAGTAGGTCTAGGTAGACCTGTGCAAGATGTCACTCCAGCTTCAGCAGTATAGCTTCAATTGTTCGTTGAACCCCAAGGGAAGATGCAAAAAAGGACCAGCTGTCCCCAGCCCCTCACTATCTCTTGAATGTTTGGGCAACCCTTCACCTATATCCTACTTACTAATCTTTTTATGGCTCCTTCCTTCATTCTGGCAACAAATATTTGTTGAGGACTCATCACGTACCTGTCACTCTGAGGATCATGTAGCATAATGTTTAAGAGAATGATCTTTCAGCTTGGAGCATAGGTTCAATTGAGGTTCTATTGCTTGTTAACTATACCCTTGGGCACAAAGGCTTAACCTCTTAGTGCCTCAGTTTCCTCATCTCTAAAGGAGGGGTAATAATATGTGTGCCATAGAGCTATTATGAGGATATATTAATTGTAAAAATACTTACTAATAGGGCCTGCCACTTAATAAGTGCTTTATAAGTATTTGCTACTATTAAGCTAGGTACTAACTATACAGCGGTGAGGGAATTAGAATGGTCCCCATTTCATGGAGCTTATAGTCGAGAGGAAGATAACAAGTTAATATATGATTACAAATAAGTTAAAAGTACTATGAAAGCAATTAACTGGCTACTCTGATAGAGATTAACTTAGGGGTAGGGCAGAAAGACCTGTTGTTGAAACTGAAACTTAAGGAAACAGGCAATGCAAACAGCCACAGGGAAGTACATTCCAGGTAGAAGGGAAAAGAAATGCAATGTTTCTGAGATCAAGATTTTGGCGAGCTCTACATTGTGAAAAGAATGCAAAGTCAAGTGGGCCTTAGGAAGCATCACTACAAACAAAGATAGTGGAGGTGATGGAATTCCAGTTGAGCTATTACAAATCCTAAAAGATGATGCTGTGAAAGTGCTGCCCTCAACATGCCAGCAAATTTGAAACACTCAGCACTGGCCACAGGACTGGAAAAGGTCAGTTTTCATTCCAGTCCCAAAGAAAGACAATCCCAAAGAATGCTCAAACTACTGCACAATTGCACTCATCTCACACGCTAGCAAAGTAATGCTCAAAATTCTCCAAGCCAGGCTTCAACAGTACGTGAACCGTGATCTTCCAGATGATCAAGCTGGATTTAGAAAAGGCAGAGGAACCAGATGTCAAATTGCCAACATCCATTGGATCATCGAAAACACAAGAGAGTTCCAGAAAAACATGTGCTTTATTGACTATACCAAAGCCTTTGACTGTGTGGATCACAACAAACTCTGGAAAATTCTTCAAGAGATGGGAATACCAGACCACCCAATCTGCCTCTTGAGAAATCTGTATGCAGGTCAAGAAGCAACAGTTAGAACTGGACATGGAACAACAGACTGGTTCCAAATCGGGAAAGGAGTACGTCAAGGCTATATATTGTCACCCTGTTTATATAACTTATATACAGAGTACACCATGAGAAACACTGGGCTGGAGGAAGCACAAGCTGGAATCAAGATTGCTGGGAGAAATATCAATAACCTCAGATATGCAGATGACACCACCCTTATGGCAGAAAGCAAAGAAGAACTAAAGAGCCTCATGAAAGTGAAAGAGGAGAGTGAAAAATTTGTCTTAAAACTCAACATTCAGAAAATTAAGATCATGGCATCTGGTCCCATCACTTCATGGCCAGTAGATGGGAAAACAGTGAAAACAGGGACAGACTTTATTTTCTTGGGCTCCAAAATCACTGCAGATGTTGACTGCAGCCATAAAATTAAAAGACTCTTGCTCCTTGGAAGAAAACTTATGACCAACCTAGAGAGCATATTAAAAAGCAGAGACATTACTTTGCCAACAAAGGTCCATCTTGTCAAACCTATGGTTTTTCCAGTAGTCATGTATGGATGTGAGAGTTGGACTGTGAAGAAAACTGAGCGCTGAAGAAAACTGAGCACTGAAGAATTGATGCTTTTGAACTGTAGTGTTGGAGAAGACTCTTGAGAGTCCCTTTGGACTGCAAGGAGATCCAACCAGTCCATCCTAAAGGAAATCAGTCCTGAATATTCATTGGAAGGACTGATGCTGAAGCTGAAACTCAAATACTTTGGCCACCTGATACAAAGAACTAACTCATTGGAAAAGACCCTGATGCTGGGAAAGATTGAAGGCAGGAGGAAAGGGGACATCAGAGGATCAGATGGTTGAATGACATCACCGATTCAATGGACATGAGTTTGAGCAGGCTCTGGGAGTGGGTGATAAGACACGGAGGCCTGGCATGCTGCAGTCCATGGAGTCGCAAAGAGTCGGACACGACTGAGCAACTGAACTGAAGGGCTCTAGACGAACTGTGTTTTAAAAGTAGTGAGAAGCTGTTGAAAGTGTTTTGAGACTGATGAATGGACTGGAAGGGAAGCGTAAAACCAAGACCAGTTTAGAGAGAAATTATACTAGTTGGGGCAAGAGAGGTTGGTGGTCTTGACCAGAGTGGTAGCAGTGGAACTGGGTCCTGGATATATTTTGGAGACACAAGTAATGGTGGCATGGACTGAAAAATGGAGAAGTGGGTGAGTTTTGAGGAAACCATCAAGAGTTCAGTTTTTGGACATTTTATGTTTAAGATTCCCCTTCGTCATCCAAGTATAAGGTTTCAAAGTAGAAACTACATGTAATACTCTAGATCTCAAAAGAAAGGTCAGAGTTGAAAGTAAACATATATCTGAGATTTTTCCAGCATGTATATGACATTTAAAATCACAAAAACTGTAAGGTCCTCTCTTCTCTTTCTCTGTATGGAGTATTCTGAGTTTTCCAGCCTTCATATCTTGGCCAAAGATTAGCCAAAAAAGAAAATGAATCTTTACAAGTCATTTACTTATTGTTAGCATTTTGGTGAAGTTTTTATTAATTTCATCAATTTGTTGATTAATTACAGTTTAGGAAAAGAGAAATTCAGTAGTTTCTGTGTTTTCCAAAAGTTGTTTTTGTCAGGCCTTCTCATCTTTGTACTGACCTTTCAACTCAGCGACTGTTTTTCCAGTATTACAAATGATTTATTCTTTAAGGCATTTTCCATGGGGGATTAAGATACAAGCTCCATGTTTGTTCCTTACACTGTAGCATATTTCTTATTATATCCTATGATGCTAAGGAGCCTTAAATGAATGACTCGTGACATGGAGGTTTCTATAGGACATATGGGAGGAAGATAATTTTTGAGAATCACATATTTGCTTTTCTGTGTCTTCTTTAGCTAGAAAATGGCAAAACTGGAAGAGCCATATTAGAGTGGATATTTAATAATAATGGATGTCCTGATGCTTATCTTTTCTCAGAGACTTTGGCCCCAACTCTGAAGTTTCTCAGATTCTGGGAGTGATGGTGATGTGGCAGGCTGGGATGAGCACCAAGCTAGATTATCATTAGAGGGTAGTTCAGCCATAGCCAAGAATAAGAGTGAAAGTCGAAGAAAGTCCCTCCTAGGTTCCTCCTCTTACTTCCCTCAGTTGCCATGTTTAGGTTTATTTTGCTGATTTTTATAGTGTGTTGATTGTTGTCAGTGGCTCACTTGTAAATTCCATAAATTTGTTTGTCTTTTTTTGTTTTATTCAGTGCTGCTAGCTAGATTTAGGTGGGAACTAAGTATCTAAGTATCTGTGATTACTTTAAGATAATAAAAAAAATAATCCAATATTTCCTGGGAGCTTACAGGGATGGTATGAAGAAGCGTTAGAACAGTTTGAAGAAATCAAGGAAAAGGATCATCAGGCAACTTACCAGCTAGGAGTGATGTATTATGATGGCCTGGGGACGGTCGCAGACTCTGTAAGTTATTGTTTTGTTCAGTGTTTAAGATTTCATGGTTTCTGGATTATTTGATACATTTAAAATTGCTTATATTTTAATAATATATATACGTACTCATATTTAAATAATTATCTGTTCTTTCAGCCTTTACATGAAAACAAAATTTCTTTTTGCCCCCTCCTTGCTACCATTAGCCGTCAATAACATTTATGTTTTAAAATGTTTTCCTTTGTTCTTAAAAGTTACTTTAAAGCTACATGAACATGGAGAGATGTTAGAAAATAAGCAAAATTAAGATCACTCCAAATTTTCCTATCAAATATGGAATTATTAATAGTTATTATTTTAGAGTATATTCTTTCATGTATTGCCCTATGCAGAAGAAAATTATGTGTGTGTATACACACCTACATTTTTAAAATATATGACCAAGTATACATACTGTTTTGTAATCTTTTTTTCCACCTTTGTTTTGATTGTCCTTCATTGTCAATAGATATAGTCTACATTTTCATTTAAATACTTGTATAATAATCTGTTGTATCTCAGTAGTATTTTTAGGCCTCATATTTTTGGCATGCTTGAAGATGAAAGAATAAGTTAAATTATGAGATTTGGAGATCAGTAATACAATTTTCTCTATGCTTTATGGTTTTCATTTTTTAATTCTTTCCCCTTTTCTTGCCTCATCTTACAGACAAATTTTCTATGAAATTTATTTTTAAAATTTTCAAAGATATTTAGAATTTAATTTCCCTGTATTCACTTGCAAAGGTGTCCTATCTATTCAGGTCTATGACAGATTCTAAAATGTGAAAGTATACAGGCTTTCAAATTTTGGCTTTACCACTGGTTTCAAATCTCGGTTTCACCACCTATTAGCAGTATAATCTTGGGAAAATTATTTCTAGCTTTAGTGTCCTTATTTGTAAAATGAAGATAAATAACCTCAGAGATACATCTGTCATTTCCCCCTCTCCTTTGGTCATGGCCAACCTTGATGACTGATCATAACCCTCTTTGTTGTAGCTGAGTCCAGACATAGTCTCAGAACTTTTATCAGTACAAAGCTTTAAGGATCCATTACCAGGTTAGTCCATTGGAGGCAGCGTAAAAAATAAAACTCATTAACCTAACTCGCATAGTTGTTAATGAGATTGGATGACAACACGTAAAAATAACTAACACAGGGCACATGGAGTAAGTATCCAAGAAGCATTTTCCTTCCTGACTTTATCTTGTATAAAGCTAATAATGTGGACCATACTCTTAATTCCTGAAATTCTTCTTTTTTCCGTATTTATAATCATTGTACCATATGATGAAATGAATGGTAAAAATAAGTGTTTGCATTAATTGTAAGATACTCATTTTAACCTATGTATAGTTTAATTTTTGAAAGTTTAGTAACCTGCATTATCCATTACTATATTGCCTGCATTTACTCCAAGTTTAATACAGCTGACCACACCCTTCTTGCAACACCCTTCCACCTTAGCATCTGAGAGATCTTTAGTTCATCTGATTCTCCCTCATACTTTGCACACATCATTCTATCATTGTTTGTATGTTTGAAATACAGTTTTTTCTGTTTGCCTCTTCACAGCCACTCCTCAGTCCCTTGTGCTAGCTGCTTCTCTCCCATCTAATGTTGAAATGTGTCAGAACCTAGGCCTCAGCCCTTCCTGCCTCCTTTCACTCTCTCCTTGAGTAGGCTCACACTCAGCCCCATGGCTGACACTATCTATAGATACTTTTTGAAAACTTTCCAATCGTTGTCTTCATACCAGAAACTAATTCTGAGATCCACATAGCCAACTGCCTGTCTCTCCCTAAATGATGAATCAGGTAAATTCATAGATTTGATGTTACTTTTCATTCTTTCTGTTTTCTCAGTGAAATAAAAGTGAAGCCATGTGTTTGCTTTAGTAGCATGTATGCATATCCTATGCAAAGATGACATACAAACTCATGAACTGTTCCATACTTTTTATAAAAACATTTAAAAAATCAAAGCCATTAGTTGAGACTGAGGAGTGGGAGCAGGGAGAGCAGAAGTTTGAAGAGAAAGAAGGTTTTAAATAGTATCCTCTCTTCGAGACAAGTGGGAGAGACTATTGTTGAAACAAACTGATAGTACTTGTGAGGGCTGAAAGCTTGCTGTGAAATTTATAGTCATAAATTTTAAGAAGGACCTGTTAGCATAGTTAATTTTTTTCCAGCCATGTTCAATGGTTTAAGTACAGCAGACTAGGGAGAAATAGGGTATTTGCCTCATGAGTGAGTGTCATGGAGGGAAAGAGGGACAAAGGAATGAGTACAGTGACAGATACAGAATAAGCTGATAATGTGGGAAGACCATGAAGGTGTGGAAAGATTAGGAAAATTGGTAGATTCAATGGGTTGGTATATGGAAACTCCACAAAGTAGAATGACTTCAATGTAATTACATTTGGAGACCAGAGGAGCAAAAAGGAAGATGGCTTCTGTAGGTCTCTTCAGTTAACCCAAGGTAAAGGGGCAAAGGGCAAATTCTTTTAATTTTTATCACTTTATAAATTTACTGAGTTGTTCTTGAGACTAATTTGGCCCAGAGTCTGGTTGAACCGAATGTGCTTTGTGTGGTAGACCTGAAATGTCTTGAAATTTACATTATAAACCCCCGAATACAAAATAGTTATGTTTACTTCAATCATATATCTTTGGAAAGAAATTAAGAGGAAAAAATACATACACACAAGTATGTATGTATGTGCCTGTGTATCTTTTATATTTGTACATATTTACCATTTCTGGGGCTCTTCAGTCCTTCCTATCAAGGTGGGTTGCCGTTTGGCACTATATTCCATTTCTGTTCAACCTGAAAAACTTCCTTTAAAGAGCATTTCTTGTATAATGTGCAGGTGATGAGTTATCTCCAATTGTGATTACCTGAAAATGTCTTCAATCTACCTTCATTTCTAATGAATTAATTTGGGGTTGAGCTCTTTCTTACTCCACTTTAAAAATGCCATTCTAAAATCTCCTGGCTTCTCATGAGAAGTCAGTCTCTGTATTGTGTGTTAGTCATTCAGTCGTCTCTGACTCTTTGTGACTCCATGGACTATAGCCCATCAGGCTCCTCTGTCCATGGAGTTCTCCAGGCAAGAATACTGGAGTGGGTTGCCATTCCCTTCTCTAGGGGATCTTCCCAACCCAGGGATCGAACCCCTGTCTCCTGCATTGCAGGCAGATACCTTACCATCTGAACCACCAGGGAAGTTCTGTATTATGTCCCCTATATGTAATATGGCCTTTTTCTCTGACCGCTTGCAAGGTGTCTATAGCTTTCAGCAGTTTGACTATGATGTGTGCCTAGGAGAGGGTTTTTGTGTATCCTATCTGGGGTTTACTGAATTTCAAGAATCCCTTTTGGTTGCAGTTTTCAAGAGTTATTCCTTTTCCAGTTTATGTTGGCTTTGGTAAACTTCCTAGTGCCTTTAAAAAGTGGTTCTATATGTTTGGTCCCAGTTTAATCACTGCCATCTGTGGGAGGATTTACACAAACACTTCACTCTACTGTGGTTGTACCATAAGTTCTCTCTTACTAACAAGCTGGGGTGCGGGGGGAATGGTAGACACCTACCTCACATACTCACAGAAATAGATCCTTGTGATCTGGGATTCAGTAAAACACCTTTATTTTCTCATCTTTTACTGTGTTGTTTAGCCAACAATAGCATTTTGAGAGAGCAGTGAGGGGTAAAGGTTAGAATGAAGTGTATACAACTGTACATGACTGTTAAATATTTTTTTCTTTGGAGTGACTTTTGAAGGTTTTGAAACTGAGGATTAAGTCCATTTCACCTGCCTTCATTTGTCAAGGTTGTTTTAAAGCTAACATGCCCTCCAGGCAACATGAGCATAAACCATAAACCATTGCCCAAGTGGTTGTCTAGAAACTGGGAGTCAGCTGCATCTAGTTTGAGCAGCTGGTTGAGACTGGATAGGGCCACCCACCCTCCAGCTGGGCATCCTTGGTGATCTTTTGAATGTGCAGAAGCCTGTAGCTTAGTTACGCCTGCGCAGAGCGAAAATTACCCACCAGTCACCACACCTTTCCCCCATGCCCTCCACACTCCCCCCACCTCCAACTGCCATGCTGCATTATTCATTATCCTGTGAATACCTGGAACCACTTGCCTTGGGAAGCTGTTTTGAGATTTGTTCTTCCTGTCTTCTGGTTTGACTGCCTTACAAATAAACCCTCTTTTTGCTGCAGACCTCTGTGTCTCAGCGTTTGGCTTGCAATGTGTCTGGCAAGACAAATCTAGTTTGGTAACAGATGAGGTGAGCCAGCCAAGAGGTAAGTAAAGATGAACCTTTCACCTGTGGCTCATTGGCCCCTTGCAAGTGCTGAGGACCTGGGGACAAGCAGACCCTATGGCCCTCACTCCCCGCTCCTGCTCCTGTCCCAGCCCCACCCCCGCATCCTCTGCCTGCCTTTTGTGTGGAGAAAAACCAGCCAAAGAATGAATTCAGAGAAATGAAAGTGTTGAAGCAAAGGAAAAGAAGACCAAATTACACTACTGCAGTCATTAAATGAAGCCAAGGACCTTTAGTTCTCCTCAGGAGCTATAGGTAATATTCTAAGCCACATCCTTTGAGCTGGTTTGTAGCCACTGAAACCCCTACCAGGTAGAAGAAGTTAAATACATGATGACCAGACTAGCCATGAGAACTGGCCCCAAAGAAATGGGAGCAAACAAACCCTGGAATTGAAGATTAACTGTACTTAAAACAATCAAGATGACGCTGATCAGACCACTTCATGACCAGTTTCAAGATGACTGTCAGAACTGACGGTGCTGTTCTGCATGCAACCCCCTCTCCAACTATAAAAGTTCTTACCCACTGATCGTCAGTGAGGAGTTGGCTTTCGGACTTGAGTCCACCGTTCTCTCCCACTGCTGGCCTCTGGAATAAAAAATACTTTCCTTTCCGCCTGACTTGCCTCTCAAGTATTGGCTTCTGCGCGGTGAGCAGTCGGACCTGATTTTTCGTAACATATTTTGGAGGTTTTGGGCTTTTGGGTTTGGAAGATTTCTTTTGGGTGAGTAACTTTGTTAAAGAAACACAACTATGCCTAAATTGTCTTTGCAACCCTGAATGGATCACGGACCAGAGGCCCACTTGGAGGGATTTTGGCAGACAGTACAGAAGGTTACAGGCTTCTGTATTATGGGTCACAGGCCCAGGGCCATGGTTTTGTTTTAGTCTTGCTTGTCCGTGTATGTCTGTGTCTGACTGTCTAAATGTTAGGAACTGGCTACTGGGGATTGAGATGAGGTGTCCAAAGAAACCTTGAAAATGTCTTTTTTTCCAGGAGCTAGACTGTCAGATGGGGAAAAAGCATAACTTTGTATATATGCCTGAATGTCCCATTTCCCTTCTGAGAGATTTACTAAATATCAGGGTTACCTTTGCACCTGGGCAAATGAGCATTAAAATACCACTAGAGCAGGCTTGCAAATTTCAGGCTGTACCCCAAGGAGAACAGCCAGCAGCTATTCCAGGAGAGATTGCAAAGAGGAGTCCAGAGGCCTGGGTGAACGAGAGATCAGCAAGAGCAGAGAGCTCGGCCTATGTAAGTTAGGGCATCACCTGAAGTCGGCTTATACAGGATTTAAGAGCAATCAGATTGTAAAAGAGGCTCGTGGGGCAGTCCCTGAGCCCTGCACTGTGTCACTGATCTGTCCACAAAATGTGGGTCTACCGTATGAGAGGTTATAGATGCCTTTTCTTGCACGTCCTTGTTTTAAATCCCAAGAGTTGTTTGCTTTCAAGTGGAAAGATCTGATACTAAGAGTTAAACAACAGTACTGCCAGACAGTACTTCCTTGAGGATTTAAAACTTCACCCATCATTTTTGGAGCAATCCTGGCAAAAGATTAAGGGACCCTCAACTAAATGAGGGAGGTAGACTGGTATTCAGATTACCAGTAAGACAAAGGACACTTGAGACCAGAATATGATTTTTCTTTCTTTATTTTTTTTGGCTATGCTGGGTCTTCGTTGCTGTGCAGGCTTTTCACTAGTTGCGGTGAGCAGGGGCTCCTCTTCGTTGTAGTGCTTGGGCTTCTCATTGTGATGGCTTCTCTCGTTGCTGGGCACGGGCTCCAGGTGTGTGCGCTTCAGTAGTTGCAGCTCCCAGGCTCTAGAACACAGGCTGAGTAGTTGTTGGCACATGGGCTTAGTTGCCCCGAGACCAGGGATCCAACCTGTGTGCTCTACATTGGCAGGCAAATTCCTATCCACTGTACCACCAGGGAGGTTGCCAGAACATGATTTTGATTTCAGCTTTTTTGGTTGAACGAGGCTATCAGGTATCCAAGAAAAAGCAGAGTTCTCAGCCCTCTGGTAAATATTTGGGTTTTGAACTCTCACAAGGACAGAGACTTGACCTCTGACAGAAGGGGAGCTCTAGGCAGGGCAGCAGCCCCCACCAAGAGACTGCTGCAGGAATCTCTGGGAATGGCCGGCTTCTGCCACATTTGGGTCCTCAGCTTTGGACTCAGAGCAAAACCCCTTTCAGAAGTTCTTAAAGGAGGAGATAATGAACATTCTGAAGCCCAGCTCCATCTTCAACAAACGGACCTTATGAGGAACCGGCCAGGAGAGGGAAGCCACACTGCAAGAGGAACATCAACACCAGCTTCTCAGTGGGCCAGGGAACCCCCAACAGATCTGAAGTTCCTATTAAGGAAGCAGCCATGAGAAAGACAGGTGAATGGGGTTGCTGTGGTGGTGGGCTTGAGAAAGTAAAATTCAGAGAGCAATTTAAATAACTCATTAGTTATCAGATTTTCTGTTCCGCTTTCTCTGTTTATAACCTCCCAGGCTTGGAAGGACAGTTCAGTGATCAGAATTTTTCAGTCTTTGGCAAAAGTAGATAATTTCTCTACCTTTTGGCTGTCATCCAAAACCTTCTGTATTTGATCATGTTGACCCCTTAGTTGTGCCTGTCATTAATTGTTGACCATCCCTAACTTCACTGTGACTTCAGGCGTGACTATTGAATTAGGCTAATCAGTAAATTTCCTGTCCTTTGTATTTTCTTGACTAACTGGAAAATTTGGTCTTCTCCTCCTGTCCTCAGAATAAAAAACCAAACCAAACCTTTGGCATCTCCCCTTGCCAAGGTTCTGTTTGGTGAGGGTATTTCAGAAACCACACTTAGCTTTCCCAGCCTGTGTCCCTTCCATATTATCTAAATGTTGTCAACTGATAATGATCAAGACACTCCAATAGGTAAAAAGTATTATAAGACAGAGATCCCAGGTAAGACCGTGTCCCAGGTAAAATCCCCAAGGATGAGAGTCTTAACATGTCTGGTATTCTGTGTGCCCTTAAAGGATACATAGTTGTCTCTGCTCCCAACCTGGTACATATTTATCTGCAATTTTTATTATCAGTGTTGGGCCTGTGAATACCCTGACAGCTGGTGCATAAGTGATATTTGTTTGGGATCGCGATGTTAACTTGAGGGACTTGGCTGGTGATCCAGTTGAGATTTCGCCTTCCAGTGTTGGGGGTGTGGGTCTGATTCCTGGTTGGGGAGCTAAGACCCCACATGCCTCCCAGCCAAAAAACCAAAGCATAAAACAGAAGCAGTGTCATAACAAATTCAATAAAGACTTTAAAAATCATCCACATTAAAAAAGATGTTCACCTGAAACCAGGAACGTATTTTCAAATAAGTGTTTAAGAGATTGATTCAAGCCCATGTTAGGGCTTATCAGCAGGACTTAGCCGGCGCTATCCTCGCTCTTTTTCCTCCAGAGTGAGAAATGGTCAAAAGGTAAGGTGGGGACTGAAACCATGTTCAAATCCATTTCGATTGCCTTCACTAATCCAGATGCTTTTAAGACTGGTGTGTCCCCCAGGCAGCATGTAGCCTAAACAAGATGCTTGCCTGAGCTTTTAGGAACCTGGAGTCGGGTATGTCTACTTCGAGCTGAGCCGGTTCAGAGGGGATGGAACTATCGGCCCATCTGGGCATGCACAAATGTCCATTGCTTGGTGACTTGTTGAACATGCAGAGCCCTATAGCTTAGGTACACTTGCACAGAACAAAGACTCCACACCTTTCCCCAGTCACTTTTCCCCACGCTCCCCATGCCTCCAGTGACTGCTTTCTTCATCCCATAAATACCCCAAACCCCTTGCCTTGCAGGGGCTGGAATTTGAGATTTGTTCTCCCATCTACTTGGCTCCTTGCTGCAAACCTCGGTGTCCCAGTGTTTTGGCTTGCTGGGCACTGGGCAGGAGGAGCCTGGGTTGGTAAACAGTTCGTGTCTGGGTTTTCAGAGGCAGGGCAAGCCTTTTATTAGCAGGCAGGATGTCTTCTGTGTTTTGTGACTATGCAGACATCATATGAAGATGAGTGTAGTAGATATAAATTTATCACTGAGCACAGCTAAGGAAAGTGTGCTTAAAGAAAGAAGACAGGGTTTAGGGCTCACATGCATCCGGTAAGGGTTAAAAATGTGAAAGTGTCTGGTTATTCTTACACTTTGACAAGTTCTAAGAACTGTGCTGATTCAAAATAAGGAACATGAGAAGAGACAAAGGAACTCATTGAGACGTGATGCAATTGTGGAAGCTGTAATATGGGAGGCATGCCTTATCTCCCAGAGCTCCTAGGAACAATGACTCGGGAGATGGACTTCTATTTATATCTAGCCCTGCAGACTCCAGGACAACCATACTGTTAGGTACAGACTCGAGACTCTACATCATGTCAGAGCGTGAACGCTTCATGGCATTATCAGAAAACTTAGTTTGGGTAAAACTAAACTGGGATTTGGGTAAAACTAAACTGGGACTTTCTGTCTTGTTCTTTTCCTTTGTGGAAGGAAAAAGGAGTGGAATATATGAAGAAAATTGTTGATTCTCCATGCCCCAAAGCAAGACACTTAAAATTTGCAGCAGCTTACAACCTTGGAAGAGCTTATTACGAAGGAAAAGGTGTTAAACGATCAGACAAGGAAGCTGAAAGGTAATCTGACCTAAGAACAAGATTTTGTTTTAATCAAATGTTCTAAACAAAGAATAACTCACCTCTCCTTCTCTTCTAGACTGTGGCTTTTTGCTGCAGACAGTGGAAACCCAAAAGCTAGTGTGAAGGCTCAGAGTATCCTAGGACTGTATTACTCAACAAAGGAGCCCAAAGAGCTTGAGAAGGTAACTGGTCCATTTGATAAACTGTAGCATCACGTGTAGATTAATATTTAGTTCACTATTCCTTCTGTGAATGGAGGATAGTGAGGAATAAGTATGTAGTCCTGAGTAGCTCATAATTCTTTAAAATGTAAAGAAAGCTTACATATTAGGATCTCCAAGCTCATCTCGCCTCAACTATGAATGCTGCCTTCTTCTGCCAAAGGAGACCACAGATGTGAGCACCTTGTGTGCTGTGGAAAACACACCTACAAAATACTCTACCATCAAAGGTAAAAGAGGAGGGTGAGTTAGTACAGTCTCTTTTAAAATCATCAGTGATGGGAGATGTTTCCAAGAAATCTTACAGGGAGGAGGAAATGAGGCAGTCAAGGCAAGCTTGTAGGAGCCACACAACCACCACCACCCACTCCCTGCGCCCCCACTGCCGCCCCCCGCCCCGCCCCTGCCCTCACCGATCCTTGGCAGATAGCTGAACAGCTGCCTGGAAATCACTGTGAACTCAGATTCACAGGGCAGATGTGCTTGGACCACATGCAGGTTTGTGTCCTTGGTTGTCTTTGATCCTGTCAGAGCTCCAGTGAGTCTGAAAGATGGCTGCCATCTAACATCACCGGCAGGTCTCCTTGCTGTGCCGCTTTACAGAGCCTTTCAGACACTTGCTTCCTGTCTCCCACCTTCTCTGTGCTTCCTCTGGAAAACGTGAAAATCCCAAAACCTGAATAGCTGAGCTCAAGCCAGTGACCTGGCCTGCACTGTGGGGAGACAACAGGGGGGCCTCCCTCAGCACCCTCTCTGAGGCCTGTGAAACTGGTGCCAGCCTGACCTGTGTTCAAGAGGCTGGAGCTGTGTCCTAGAGATGAATTAAATTCCACCTTGT
The DNA here is from genome assembly GCF_910594005.1 of Cervus elaphus. NCBI lineage: Eukaryota > Metazoa > Chordata > Mammalia > Artiodactyla > Cervidae > Cervus > Cervus elaphus. The sequence goes on along the minus strand of NC_057846.1, from coordinate 23,520,623 downwards.
GAATACTATGGAATTGTGCTTTTTCTTAGGCATTTTATTGGCATTCAGAAGCTTGTGGCAATGGAAACCTGGAGTCCCAGGGTGCCTTGGGGCTCATGTACTTCTACGGACAAGGTATCCGCCAGGATACTGAGGCTGCCCTGCACTGCCTAAGGGAAGCCGCGGAGCGTGGCAACGTCTATGCTCAAGGGAATCTCGTGGAGTATTACTATAAGATGAAGTTCTTTACAAAGTGTGTTGCATTTTCCAAAAGGTGAGTAAGCTGGATAAAAGTATTTACAAAAGCTTACTAGATGTTCTGTGCCTGGTCTGTTTAATAGAACTCACTGCAGTATTGGAATTGATGACTGTTGGCACTTGCAAAGTGGCCAGTGCAACTGAGGACTGAACTTGTAACTTTCATTGGATTTTAATTTAAACAGACACACAGAGCCAGTGGCTACCGTATCAGATAGTGATTGATGAAACATCTGTGCCATCAATCTGCATGATTTCAGTGCTCTTTGCTCTATATGCCGGCTAAGTGATCTTAAGCAAATTTTACTTCTGAGGGCATGAATTGTTCTTTTGCAATCTTGCAGAAGTATTTTCTTCTTGATTAAAAACAATAGTGAATATGAAGCATTTAACATAGCTTGGCACATGAGAATTTTTTGAGAAACTTTTTTTCTTCCTACACCCTCAGCCACGGTTCTATAACTGCACAGTTACACTAGCTTGATGAGGACAGCAAAATAAGAATGGTTAAAAGACTCAACACTACGTAAAGGATATGGAAATTTGTTCTGAGGCTGTGTACTTTCCTGCCTTTATCCACAATGCACAAACGCAACACGAGAAAGAGACCATGGTGTCCTCTAGAATGGCTGTAAGGCCATGCTGATATCTCCCTCCCTACACGCCCTTCCACAGAGCCCACAGGCGCCCAGTGTGAGGTGGACATCTACACTGGAGGATGAAGGAATGCCTTTTGCCCTCACCTCCCCAGCATCATGGGCAGAGGTGTGGTCTCCAGTGCCTCAAATCTCCCAAGTGCCCATCTGGGTAAAACTAAGACTTCAAGTAGTCCTTTAAAAATCTTTGGCACTTTTCATTATTGTCCATGTTCCTGTTTCCTACAGTATCACAGCTGACATGGAATGGACTCTTCCATATAATTGTCCATCTCTGTATCTGGGTTACAAAGAATGACTTTTTATTGCCCACTAAACATAGATGTGTAAGTTTCTCAATGTGTTTTCTGGTCCTCTGTGACTGAAGTCCAAATTCAAGGTTGATGTTTAAATACCCAAAGAGATAGAAGACTGCTTTTCTCTCCATTGTTTAAATCTGCAAAATGGTAAGAATTTTTGTAGTAATATTTTAAACTTAATGTTTTCTAGTGGTTATTGAGCCTGACAAGTGTAATCCTAAGGGGGCTGTAAAGTAACCACTGTGGTTAGTTCCTCTTCCACTTGTGTTAGTTGACTGTATTTACCCTTCCCCATACAGCAAACAATTTAGTTCTAAAACTTGTAGAAATGCTAGGGAAACCACTTGGGGCACAAGGATAATTTCTGGATGCGTTTATAAAAATGTAAACCGTAAGTGATAGTGTGTTTAAATTTGACGTCTGGGTGTTCCAGGATCGCCGACTATGATGAGGTTCACGACATCCCCATGATAGCCCAGGTCACAGACTGTCTCCCGGAATTCATCAGCAGAGGCATGGCCATGGCCTCTTTCTACCACGCACGGTGTCTGCAGCTTGGCTTGGGGATCACAAAGGATGAGGCGACAGCTAAACGCTATTATTCTAAAGTAAGCCCTATCGCAAACATAAATGGACTCAATTAGAATTTCTGGGTTTTTAGTTGAGACTTGAACATTTTATAAATTACTGTTTCTTACTATGCAGATAACCTCTGTCTACCCAGAAGTTGTCAGACATGCAGCTTGTTTGCAGACAGTTTTCTCATTCTTTTAAACATAATTAAGCTCAGATGGTAAAATTTCTATTTTTGATGCAAATTATTCTGTTTCACTGTCTGCAGCCTAAGGCTCAACACTAAGACCTTAAAGCCTGCACAAGCATGCCTTAGTTCATCCAGAAAAAGCGTGAATCTCTCTTTTCCTTCTGTATACATTAGAGTACATTTCATTAAGGTTTCTTTATGCATGACATCTACTACAACCAGTTAAAATAAGCCTTTTCATGTTTTAATCCATGTGATCAGTTTATTTATACCAAATAGATTTCACATCTAAACGCAACTGTTAAAAACTGCAGAGGAAGTGAGAAAGGCAGTCATTATGAATAGTAACTGCAAGTTCGTTTTTTTAATAAAAAGAAAGCAAAAAATTGCACACCTTAGGTCCATGACATCCATAACTCCAAATTAGATTATTAAAATTTGCATAATACACAAATTGTTCAGCTGGAGCAGGGGAACAGAGCAAAGAAGAATTTTCTAAGTCCCTTGCCTAAAAATCTGATTATGTTACAGCAGTGGTTCTCAAAATTATTTGCATGTTAAAATCACATGGGGATCTCTTAAGAAGTCCAAAACCTAGGCTTTATTTCAGAACAATTTAATGTCCTAGAATGGACACGGGCAGATTTAAGTTCCCTAGGAGGTTGCATTGTGTCGGCAAGTTTGGAACCCTAAATTATTTTGTTGGAAATTCAAAAACCTAGGCCTTATTTCAGAAAAATTTAATGTCCTAGAATGGACACGGGCAGATTTAAGTTCCCTTGGAGGCTGCATTGTGTCGGCAAGTTTGGAACCCTAAATTATTTTGTTGGAAATTAAAATGTCCACAGTATTAAACCCATATCAACACAAATATCAGAATATGGTACAAAAATAGAACTAACCTTTGAGATATCTACCATTACACCATTCTATTAGTATGAGTAACAGCTGTCTTTTTTAAAATCTAAATATTCTTTTATTATACCAGTTTCCAAACCAAGTCAGTTTTAGATTCTGTACTAGGTATCCTTTACAAGAAGACATAAGCAAAGAGAACTCTGGGTGAAAAATATCCAGAAATGTGGTACATGTTCATCCTAAACAAAACAGCATAATAAACAGGTACGACTGTAAAACTATTTTCCTTAGGTTGGGAGATAATACAAACCCATTACTCAGTTTCGGTCACTGGATTTTATGGGAGATACTTCCTCTAACTTTTCTGCATTTTAAAAGTATACCAGTGAAGGGTCTGGAATCATGTCAGATGAGGCACAATAAGGGAAATTCTAAGTATTTTACTCTGAGAAAAAGGACTTGAGGGGCTTCAGTGGTGGTCTTCAGCAGGCTGCGAGGCTGTCCTAGAAGAGGGGCACAGTGGGCAGAGGCTTACAGCCCAGGCAGTGTTACGGGAAGGGGAGGGCAGCAGGCAAGTGCCCAGTGACCCACTGTTGTGGGAACTAAGGAGACAGTTTCTGCAGGGAGTGAGGTTTGGATGAGATGCCTTCTGTCTTTCAAATTCTTGACATACTATGAAATTATGCACCTTATCACTGATTTAGGCATAACAAAACCATATATTTAAAAATTATCCATGCTGCTATTCACATGAGATAGAAAGTTTGAGGTCAAATAGTAATGCTTTCTATTTTACTTACTTAAATAATTCACATCTTAGAATACTATCAATGTGTAAATTCATTATTTTGGGCACTGAAAATTCTCTCTCCCCCAAATGATAATAGCATGGTTATTTTTAGTATATGATCTATTTTTTATAGGTTAACTTGAATTCCCCTAATTAAGCAATTAGAGTAGAAATGTATCTTAATTACAAAACTCCCTTAAATCACTGTACTCTACTTCTTAAAAACAAAAGGTTCAACAGTCCATAATATGTCTAAATAACTTTCTTTGAATTTGAAGGCTTGTCGTCTGAATCCTGCATTGGCAGATGAACTTCACACTTTACTTATTCATCAAAGAATTTAGACCACAATGCATTTCAACAAAGATCATCGATTGGAACAGCTTAGAATGTATGTATTTTTATAATAGCTGTTTTCTGCCTCACATGTTAGATTAACCTGGGTATTTTAATGGTATCATGATGGCATGATACCTTCATTCTTGAATTTGTGTAATATAACTTGAAACCTAGCTAACAAGATCAAATTGCAGGAAGAGTCCTCAAGAGATCCAGCCTCTTAGTCTAGAGAGTGGCCCAGATTGTGTCAGGTATTGAAAACTATTCTATAAAGCCAGGATTTTTTTCCATTCTTAAATAGTGTCCTGAAATACTTAGTGCAGTCTTAGCTTTAATAGTATAAGTGCTACAAACTTACCAAAAAAATGACAAAGTGTAATTCTTTAAATTTCTTTAATCTTTAGTTATTATCTTTAATCTTTAGTTTTGTGAATTTTTAATAATTTTATTCAGTCATCTAAAATTTTAAAATAGAAAATTCCAAATTGAAAGGGAAAACTTGAAATCTAAATTTGAAAATAAGTGGGTTTAAGAAACTGCTTACAATTTTGCCTCTCTATATCTTCCCTAAAACATCTTAGTGAGTAAAACTACTGTATTGAAACAAGATGTCTCTTTGAACTTCAAGTCCTTGTCTGCATTTTAAAACCCTCAGTGTATTTCAAAGATAAAATCTCAAATCATCTACCAGTATAAGACCTAGAAATTATTAAATCAGCAAGAGGCTTTCCTTATCCATTACATCTACAAAGCTAAAAGCTGACAAATAAAATAGAATCCATACCAAAAGATTTTAAAGGAAATACACATCTGTAAAATAAATTTTAACAGTATTATTTAAGATACCCAAATGACACCTTCTTTGTAAATGTTTTGGCTTTACTTTATAAATCACACCCATCCTTTCTAAAGTGATTTACAAGAACTCATTTTAGCACTGGTAAAATATAATTAATATGTAGGCACTGGTCACTAACGAAGTATTAAGTGGCACAAAACTACCTGCTTTTGTTTCATGTTCTGGTTTGTCTGTATTACTTGAACTTCATTTTGTTTTTATCTAAAGGGAAGAAATTTTAACAAACTTCAGGCCATATACGTCTCCTTTAAATCTCTTAGAGTAGAAACTGAAACCATCCCCCAAAACCAGTCCTTTCCTTTTCAGATCTCTACTGAAGACTCTGTTCTCCCCCAGAAACAACTTTTCCATTTCTCTAGCCCACTACAAGATTTCATAAAAACCTAACTTAAATCATTCTACAATACAAACCTACTTGCTTTGCTCTTATTTTCTTAATAGCATCCATAGAACATTCCTTCAGTTATTTGAAGATCCAGATTCCCAAACGATATTTTCTTCTCCACACTCAGTCCATTTCCTTGAGCCTTTAAGAATCTTAAAACAGAAATGTAATAAAGCCATGTATGAGGACTTTAATAGCACTTTTAATAGCGCACTCTTCAGTCTCCAAAGTGAAGACCACGGCCATGAGAACACAGGTCTGAGAAATCCTAAAGGTAGGAATTTGACATGTCATATTTTGTGATATGCTATGCTTGCATGTCCTAAGTGAATCCAACACAGAAGTTAAAATTTCAGTTTACTGTAGTTACCATAAGGCTGGCACATCTAGCACAAGCGAGCCCCTGAAAACTATTAATACCACTGCCGCCAGCCATGATGCATACCTTGACCTGTGATTGGAGTCAGTCTTTAAGGGAGGTGAAGCTTCAAGATCATTAACTGTTTTCAAAAAAAGAAAAATCAAAACTTCGATTAAGTCCTTATAGTTGATAACTTATGAAAAGGTAAGACTTAAGATTGAGAAGTCATAACAGTTCTGGTGTAATTACAGATGACGGACACTTTGAGTAATTGCTGTGAGGTTCCTGGGGCTTGGTGACCTCACGCTGCTTCTCTTCTCTGAATGTCTTTTCTATGTCGCTGTGAATGATAATTCCGAAGTACAATATCTCGGTTTGAGAAAAGGATCAAAGAGCTGTAGCTAACAGAATCTCAGAGATAAAATTTGCTTTACTAATTTTTAATCATTTCTCTTTCAGAACTTATGTTTTGTATCAAGAACTTGGCAGATATGCTCTAACAATGATATAATCAATACCATTTTAATATACATTTACATAGTATTTTTCTCTCATGGATTTCAAACTGAATTTCTGCTTAATTAGTTTCTGTCAGTATTCCTGGAGGTTAGATAGGGGAAGTGTTTCCTTATCACTGCATAATAAATGGTAAAACCCAGGAAAATTAAGTCACTTGTCCGTGCCCTACTACTGAAAACAAAGCAACGTCTGTACACCTAATGCCCCGCCTAGTCCCCAAGACTTGATGACACAGTCAAGTTGTGAGCAGCATGAAGTAACTTCCCTCCTCTGTTTCCCCATTTCATCCCTGCCTGTCTTTCAAAATTTAGCTCCCATCCCACATCCTGAATACAGCTCTTTGAGCACCCATTTGGCTCTTCTCATGCAACTAAAAATCGTATTTTTCACATTCATTCTGGGAGAATGGCACAACCTTTATACCTCCTTACAGAAGAACTCACATGCACAATGTTTTCTACAAATAAGGCACTTGATATATATCTGAACTGCCTTCAGTGTTTCAATTGTTTTTTGAGAGAAGGATACAAGCATCTTAAACATCAGAGCTCTGATTCATTTTTATAATTTATTGCTTCAAATGCTTCAAACTATGGGAAATCTTTGGTAAAAATAAAGACAGGAAAATTTTCACAATAACTTCACACAAAGCATTGCACAACAATATTCAGTACACACGAACAGAGGAATGTTCAGAGTCCTCAGTGAGGAGATTAACTGTACAATGTTCAGAGTTCTTCATTTAAAACAAAACTTCATAAATATTTAAAATATTTCCTAGGTTCTTATCACATATCAACATTTATATTTCAAACAGTATGTTGTCCTTTAAAGGATTTATATTAAAATAAAAATCATTAACAAGTTTTTTTTTCTTTTTCTGTTGCCTAATATACAGCATCAAGTTTCCTCCCCAATTCTGCTTAATTCACATAAAACTATAGGGAGGTAACTAAAAGTTCAGTATGGTTCTCAGTCAAGCCCTCTGTGGAAAAGAGGAAAATGTTTCATGTCTATTAGTACAGACATTTCTCTGGTAGTTTATTTGTGCAGTCTCAAACCTGACCAGCTTTAAGTTGATCTAAATGAGTTCTCAGCTCAGGACACAATTCAGTTAGCAGCAGTTCCATCAGCACCTGAACCAAGAAAGAAAGAAAGAAAAAGTCTTTTTCTCTAAAGATTTATTCAGATATCTACGTCTAAGACTAAAATCTAATTTTAAGCCTGAGATGATTCTCAGTGAACAAGTTACTCTCCAAAGGAATCCGTATTCTATAAACTCCATTTAGATTGATTTATTTCATGGTCCGTTAACCATCACCAGACCATCAGGGGTATTTAACATTGCTCACTATTATAAGACAGACAGCTAGGAAACAGTTTGCTTTGTTGAAATAAGAAAGCGAAGCAGTCAGGCAGAGATGTTACCACACAAGAGAGAAACTACAGCAGGCTAGGAAGAGGAGGTGGCATCCACTGGGAGTATTTTTTTTTTTTTTTAATCAAATTGAACAGACAAAAATAAAGCAGAGAAAATGGGTTCAGAGTTATAAGTAATAAAAATGATTACGAGCATAAAGAATTAAAATCTACCCCCATATGTGAACAGAAATGAACAACTGAAGAAACGGACTCCTCTGGGAGGCTTTACTCACATATAACAGGTGCTTATTGGCTCTCGTTTCTTGAAGTGCATTGAATATTTTTATTATACCGTAACGGGCATTTTGCTGTCCAACAAGGCTCTGAAGCATATCTGAAAAATTAAGTTTATATTCCGAGCTGCTACTGATAGAAGTGCACTGCGCACAGACCTTCAGTGAGAGGCCACGCCCTGTGCGCACACAGCACATAAAGGCACCGAGGAACGTGAGGGGTGGGTTCTTTCCAGTGTTTCAGGGAAGAATAGTTTTTTGACATAAGACATTTATACATACTATAATTTTAATACCCCAATTAAAACCATAGCTCTCAAAATGGATTTTTAAAGTAGAAAATTTTGTTGTCTAAAACATTGCTCTAGTGCAATTATAACCAGTACTGTTCTTTTGGGGACTCCCAGTATAATTTATTAGCAAGGGACAAGACATGATTTGAAAGGAAAAGGTACAATCACTTTTTTTCACTGTAAATAATGTTTCCTAAGTGACAGATGCCTTAGTGGGGCTGACAACACTCCCTTTCTGTCCGACTTTCAGGAGCAGAACACGGGCCTCACCTGGAATGTTCTCGAGCAGCTTCTGCTGTGCTCTCCGCTTTGTTTCCTGGCTGTGCGCTCGGCTTTGTTCTTGGCGTGGAGTTGTTTTTGGCGGCGCCAGCTTCCCATTGGGCCAAAAAGCATCCCGGAAAAGGTTGATGTAGTAAACCAACATTTGCTCACTGAAAATCCAGTTCACTGTGTCCCGAATTTGTCTTTTAAGAGAAAAATATGTCTTGGATGAGGTTTTTAAAAACTGTATTCTCTGTTTCTCAAAAGGCATTTATCAGTGGGTAGGTTAAGATACAGTGTGATCGAGGCATTTGATGAATAAAGTAGGAATTGGATTTTTAAACGCTGACTCTGAAAGTTATTTTTCATTTTGGTAACACTGATGGCCGTTCTTTCCTGCAGCTCACATTTCCACTGTTACTGATTTCTCTAAATGTTTGCCACATGGTGTCTTTCAATTTTGGAAAGGCAAGAACTGAGAGGAGATGGATTCATTTGAAGTTGGCAACTACTCTAACTGTGCATGGTACTTAATATACTAGTTTCTCCATAAAGTGTCGCAAACTGAAAACATCCATCCATGTAAAGACTGTGAAAAATGGCCTGAAAACCTTCCTGAGCTCTGGCAGTCCTGGGGAGAAGCAAGCTTTTTCACGAGTCGTCCCTTGGGGCTGCTGTGGCAGGGGGTGCTGGGCGGAGTTCTCCCATCCGGGAAGCATCTCACAGGCTCAGTAGGCAGAGGGGAGAAGATACCCCTTTCCCCACAAAGGGGAGCACTCAGAAAACACTGCCATCCAGCCACTCCAACCTCCCACAGGAATAAAGACCGACAGACCCTGACCCGCAGAGTTATAAGTAAGTGGCTTTTATCTGGTCACTCAGGTCTTCCATAAAGCCGACTTCAGCAGTCCAGTTCCAACCACCCACAGGATTGCTGTTGTCAAGAGACCAGCAGAGCTTACAGGGGAGGGAGCAGTCCTGAGGGCGGGAGGGAGGTCTCTGCAGAAAAGGGGAGCAGAATCACCTTTGACTCTTAGCACCAGAAAGGCCTGAGACTTCAAACTTAACTCACAAATAATAAATCAAACAGCCCTTTAAGAATCTGACTTCCCAACCAGATTTTTAAAGGGACGATGTCTGGTTTTCAGGAACAGTATCTGAAATAGCTGTTTCAAGCCCAGCACTGCACACAGTAACCCAGTCACTAGTGAAGTCCAGAGTCCACTATGAGTCAGAACTGTGGTAATCCTGTAACTGCATGTCTCCTAAGACACTTCCCAGTACTGCTTAGAACTGTGCGATTCAGCCCTAGACTAAATAAGATAATTTTATTAATTCAGTGGGACTTCTGCTTTAGGAGAGAACCTGCTGACCTGCCTAATAAAATCTACATCACAACACAGTTTGTCTTGCCTGGAGTCTTTGGCTTACTCACTGGCACTGCATGAAGAAATGAAGAAGGAAAATTTCAATTCACAACTGAGAATTAGATGAGTGGCTTTTACCAAACGCCATCTCCTACATATTTTCTGTCAATTCAAGTCTGACTTTATATTAGCCCAAACCGTAGGAAGCTTCTGCAGCCATTCTGGAACATGAAATGACAGTCAGTACCAGGCAGCAGGCACGTGGAGCTGCTCATGGTGTGGCATCGTCTGCCTGAGGCAGAACAGCAGAGGGCGGGGGGCTCCGCCACTTCTCTACCCGAGGACAAGCCCCCTGAGCCAACATCCTGGAGATGCCTACCCGGTGCCCCTCCCCCGGCCAGGAAAACCACTGCCTAACGTGTTCACCGCTCTCAACCCACAGCTGCTCATCTTAGCATTAACAGCCAACATCATAAATTGGAGCAAGGAACGCATGCGTGACTTTCTGAAACTGGAAAAGAAATGTGCAAGTCTGGAGTTCTCAGAAAAATGGGGCCATTCTGGAAACTTTACCCAAGGCTTGTCAGTACTAAGGTTAAAAGGTTTGCATCAGACTGAAACTGTAAGTTAAACAGGGCGTTTTTCTGTTAAAAGCCCACGATACTAAGCCAACCAAACAACTCACTAACACCATTAAAAAATATCTTAAACAGAAGTAAATTTTGGTTTATCATCAGAAAGGAAATATATTCTATTTGCAAATGAATAAAAATATAAAATGTTCTTTATTATGTTTCCCACAAAAATTTGTAAGATTTGTGTAATAAAACTGTCACTTTAGCCTTGCACATACATTTGACAACTAAAACTTTTACTTGGAAAAATACCTATTAATTTCATCTTAAAACATATTTTGCTGTTAAATTGATTTTCCCCTCAATTTTAGCATTTGAGTCTGTTTTTCCTGTGGGGTGAAGTCATTTTGCTGACAGGCTTGAAGAGTGCTAGGTACAGAATATATATAACCTTTATGTATATGGATAATGTGCTACAGTTTAGAATACACATATGGCTTATATAGCAGTGTAACAGGATACACACATCCCTCATGGATACTCAGGTATCATCTAACAAGAGGAAATACTATTTTTTTTTTTAGAGTTGAGGTGGCATGAAAAAAGAGTCTTTGGCAAAAGGAAAGTTTCCATCCCACGATTGCTTCTCAGCCACGTAGTTACCTTCTCTGGATGCCATTTTCTTGCTTATTTTTCTAGAGTTACTCCACTATAAGCATTGACATATGTATACGTACATATATGTGTATGTGGGTGTGTGTATTTTGCCAGTAACTCCCCTCAGTAGACCTAAAATTGCTTCCAATTTGTTGAAGATATTTATGTTGTTTCCAATCTTTTGCCATTAAAATGGTTTAGGAAGATTTTATAAATCTTCGTAATAAATAGCACTTCGTTATAAATAACACTTATGTTATTTCACACGTGGTTAAATTTCTCTGTAAATTGCTAGAAGAGTAACTACTGGGTCAAAGAATATATGGTGTTTTATTCTAGCCAGATTTTGCTAAACTGCCTTTCATGGAAACTGAGTATTAAGCTAAATTTTTCTAACAATAAACCTTGTATTAAAGGGCAAAAAAAAAAAAAAGTATGGTTTGCAGACCTTTCAAATAAATACCGACCATGCGATGCTCATCCTACTTTCCTTTGGCTCAAGAGTCTAAGCCTTTAAACTGATCCCCATCATGTGACATAAAAACGTTGCACCCAAGGTACTAAAACCAGTCACCACGGTCAACAGAGAACTTTACAGAACAATCTTCCGACCCTCATCAGCCAGCCAGCAGGAGCCTGTGCCAGCTTCTGTCATCAGGGGCACCGTGTGTCTGGGGGGGAGATTCTTGCAGAAATCTGCTTCCCTCTCCAGTCTTAGACTCATATCAGAAATACAAGGAGAAACTAAGAGACCCTCATTTGCGGAGGTAATCTGACTGTTAAGGCAAAAGGTAGGGCATGAATTCAAATACTAATTTCCTGCCACTTACTTGTTGATGGTTCTTCCAAAAGTGACCTGAACGAGAGCAATCAACGTTCTTCTCACCCATTTAAACACTGAAAATACAAATCAGAGGGAACACATCACCACAGGCGATCAGTCGTGACGTCTTCACAGCAGCACAAAGCATTAAGTCTCACCGTGTCATTCAGCCTGAGTCCCGACACCAAGTCAGGGGCGGTATCTCCAGATTTTGGGTCTGGGCAATAAGCTTTCATTTTCTACTTAGCAACTGGTGAAACCTACAATTCTTTTTTTTTTTTTTTTTTTACAGCTTTTCAGTGCCTAGCAACAACTGAGCTAGCAAGCGAAACTAAAAACTTCATGAGTCCTTGGGCTGCTGACGTCTTGTTTTCCACTAGCGGACGGCGCAAACCCAGACAGAATATTTCTGTCTGGCTTCTTGAAGCCAGTGTTCCAACAGTGCTGTGAATGAGTAGCATCTGTAGTCAAATGTTGACGAATATTCTGAAATATTAATGAACTGCTGGGTCTAACCGCTCCCCTTGGAATACTGCTGTGTAGACCAGGGGCTTTGTATATTTTATGCCTGTGGGGGAAGAAAGGGGAACTGGGAAGACCCAGGATCCCGAGAGAGCCATGGACCACTCCACTGCCTGGAGCAGCCGCCATCCCCCCTCCCAGCCTCCGGCACCTCACCTGGGAAAGGGCAGTGTGAACACGGACTCTTTTTTTGTTTTTTTTTTGGCTCAAAGAGTCACATCAATATTTTGTGTCAAAGAGTTTTGTGAAGGGTCCTTCCTATAGACCTAAACTCTTACTATTAGCATTAGATTAGGAGACACATTGCTTTAAGTGTAGAATATGAATATAAACCAAAAGAAGGCAAGGGAATGCTGTGAGGATGTTTTTGATCTGCAAATTAGAATCAAAACCAAATATTCCCTTTATATATTCACCTCCATGCACTGAAATGTTTAGCTCCTGACACATGGCTTGGCTATGATGGAGCCAGGAGTTCAGGTCTCCTGCACCAGTAAGAAAAAAAGGAGTAAATTCACAAACACCTCTGTACAAATATCAACAGCAGTTAACACAGACTTGGAACTAGACTTGAAAACATTTTCAAGTCATTTCTAACTTTGTGTCCAGGTGCAGTAATGTCAGTCCTTCAAGCAAGAGTCCAGTCTTGGAATCAGAACCATGCCTCAGAAATGCCCTATGTGTTTGATGGAATTCAGAGCACCTGGGAGGCGCGTGTCTGTCAGGGAGGATCACTTCAGTGCACCTTCCAGGGCAGCAGAGAGGTGGCCACACCCAGAGAGGGTCTAGGACACGAGCGGCTTCAGGAAGAATGCCTGACAGCTGAGGGCCTGGTCATAAATGCTTAAAACAGCTGTACTTCTGGCCCCTTTTCATAAACTGAACTAGAGCAGGAACACACACACACACACACACACACACACCCATTACTCCTTACACACACACACACCCATTACTCCTTACACACACACACACACACACCCATTACTCCTTACACACACACACACACACACACACATACCCCATTACTCCTTCCAAGGACTCATCCCTTCAAAGCCATGAGGCAACTGCAGCAACACTAGGATTTAGCTGATGGCAAATATATCACATCTCATTATCAATGATGTTCCATTTATTGTCCTCTGAAATGTCACTAGCAAAACCAAAACTTCTGAGCAGGCACGAGGAGAAGTGCACGCCGCGGAGACAGGACTTGGAGCCCGACTCCTGGCCTACTGCCTCTGACACGCCCACCTCTCTCTCAGTCTCCTTGTGTCAGAGAGAACATACTGACCGAAGGTGAGGACGGCACAGTTTAATAGACTCGGGGCGGGGGGGTGGGGAGGCGCGGGCAGGCGGTGGAGGACAGGTTTTTCTCTGCCTATACAAACATTAGCAAACATCTCAAAGTGTCTAAAGTATAGACCAGCTATAGCTTTTTCATTTGAAAGGATCCTTCATACTCAGACAATACTCCATCATGTGGACAGTTATTAGTTTAACTACTACCTGTTTGACTTAGTTCCAAATTTTATTATTAAAATTATGCTCAAATGAACATCCTTACATATAAACCCCTGCCTGGAGTTTAGAATTTAATTGTGTCTATCACTCAATGTGAATTACTTTTTGAGAGCCCTTATACTATAAATTCACTGAAGGAAGACTCTACCTCTGAGGTGTTTTTGTTTCCCCTATGGAGTTATAGCTAAAACATAAGTTGCTATTTTAGATTTGGTTTAGAGGAAGAAAGAAACCACTGAACTTCCCTGGTAGCTCAGTCAGTAAAGAATCTGCCGGCCATGCAGGAGATCCAAGTTCAATCCCTGGGTCAGGAAGATCCCCTGGAGAAGGGCATGACAACCCACTCTAGTATTCTTGCCTGGAGAATTCCATGAACAGAGGAATCTGGTGGGCTACAGTCCATGGGGTCACAAAGAGTCAGACACAACTGAGTGACTGACACACACATTAGAGAAAGAAAAACTTCAATGACCAAAACAATTAATCCCAGCACTAAAAATTTTCTTGCCTATTCATTCATCTACCCAAGCATTTTATTGATCACCTACTATGGATCATGGATGAGGCATTATAACAGACACAGAGGATTAAAAGACAAGATGTTTATAACATCTTATTTATAACAGCTCAAGTTTATAACAGCCCTTGGAAGTTTCTTCATCTGCACAGAAATTCTTTACGTGGCATGTTAAGGGGTATATAAGTAAGAAGCTACACACAGCCTACCTACCGTGTAGGACCAACTCTCAGCACCGTCTTTGCCCCAAGGGAAGAAATGCTCACCCAAGGGGACAGAGGCCAGGACACTCTCAGGGCAGCACGTCCTGGCTGGCGGCATGACTGTGCCCCGTGAAACCCAGCTCCTCCCGTGTGCTTCCTCTTCTAGGCACTCAGGTGTGCCTTTAGGCACCTGTCGCACCTCGAGCTAGTTCCTGAGGCTCCGGGTGTGCCTGAGTACGCGGGCCTCGTGACTCAGCGTGGGGGCTGTGCAAGGTGGGCGTGGGCAGAGGCCCCACTCGGGAATCGGGACACGAGCCGAGCAGTGCAGTCTGACCTTTGACCCAGTGCTGCTCCGGGACAGAGGCGCCCATGCAGGTCTGAGCAGAACAGTCTCCTGGGCCTCTCGAAGTTCATTTCTTTGAAGTCCATCTCCCCTGGGGGCCATCAGGGGAGGATTTCTCAATGTGGCACTGTTACTGGGGTCAGGAGAACCCTGTGTTGTGGGGCTGCCCCGGGCGCTGGGGGTGTAGATGCAGCAGCCCCGGCCTCCACCCAGAAGACGCCCGAGGCACCAGCCCACAGGCTGTGACAGCCAGCAATGTCTCCAGGCACGCCCAATGTCCCCCGGGGACGACACTGCTCTGGGGCGCAGAGGTGGCTGAAAGCGGACTTGGCCATCCCTGCATCCCTGGCCGCACACTCACCTTTAACAAGTGGCTCTTCCTCTGCCGCACAAAATCAATTTCTGTACACCTTTTGGTAATAAAGCCGTGAGGCTATGATAAGCCCCATGAAAAGAAATTCAAAGCGTTTCGGCTTTCTGTATTCAGAGGAACACGGTGCAGGGTAAACCAGGACCCTGCATTCCAGGAGCACAGAGATGATTACCTGTCCTAAGAGCCTATCTTGGTGTCTGGCTGGCCTGGGAAAGTATTCGCTCAATGGATATAAATACATGTCTGCTTCAGGAACAAAGGGACGTTAAATATGCGTGTGTCCATGTGTGTATAACCACTTAACCCGACAACACCACTGAACAGTAACAAAGAGGCTTACTTCCTCGAAGTTCAAAAATCTCCCCAATCAACATGAAACATGGCTCAGCCAACGCGTCCTTCCTTCCATCCACATCGTCACCATAATCGGACAGGTCACTGTCCTCCTCCGCCTCCTCCTGGGGGAAGAGAAAAGTCACAGAAAGCAGGTCACTCACCCAAGAAAGATGGAGGTGCTATCCCTCTTGCAGTGTCAATTCTGAATGATGTCCTCACAGTTCAACCTCACACAGTCCTTCCACTTTCCTACATGCAGAACTCTAGGCATTTTCAAAAAGAGGTCAAAGTGTATCTAACCCCAGGGAAAAGCTTGACCCTAAAGCCTTATTCAAGCTCTAAAACAATTCTGAAAAGTCTCCATCACTGCATTAATGAGGAGTGAATTCGCAGATGACAAAATAGTTGTCTAACCATTTGGGGTTTTAAAAGGCTTTTCAGCTTAAATGATTTTAAGTTCACTGTGTTTTACAGGCATGTATCATTTTAAAGTAATTTATTTTTAGGGCTCTGAATCAAGCTGTTATTCTGTATTTCAGCTAGTCTCATTTCCTGATCTTCATATCAGCAACTTTCAGTTGAAAACTCATTATATGCCAGGCACCAGGCCAGTGCAAACGAGCAAGACGTGGCGCGGGGCTTTGAGAGGCCTGAGCTCTGTGGGCGGTGACCAGGAGACACGCGGCTGTTTCAGGGTGCAGAGTGGAGGCAGGGGTGCAGACGTCAGCCGGAAGGCGACAGCTGAGGCAGTCCATTCCGCTGTCTGCAGAGGGAGCAGCTGGCACTGTGGGACCAGGGCTTCGGGGTTGGACGGCAGAGGAGGGGTCCCCCCACCGTCAGAGGCTGCGGAGAGCAGGGAGGAGCCGCAGCCCGAGCAGGCCTCTCCTTCAGAGGGCAGATTCCTGCAGTGGCTGGGCCACAGGGGACATGGCGAGAGATTCAGGGATAAACGGGAGGTGGCAGAGGTGAGGGCCAAGTCGGGCCGGATACGGCACGTGCGGCCGTGGAGGAGAGAGGCAGGAGATGCTCGCGAGGGACGCGGGCACGGGGACCCCCTGCGGGCTCCGCCCCAGCTCACAATGCAGCAGAAGCTCCTTCCACGGTCATTTCTTTCTGTCCGAACTCACTAAACCAATTCTGGTGAAGAGGCAGAGGGGTCTTTGACTGAACTACAGAGATGCCAGATTTCAGAGATGGGCTTGGGTAACTTGCTGGAGAGCCAGGTAAGGGGCGCAGCCCGAGTAAGGAGCCTGCCGGAGGGAAGCCTGACGCCCGGGAATGAGATCGCCCACGTCCGCAGTCCCTCTATTCACTCCTTCACCCACTCACATCACTGCCAGGGTTGTCTTGCTTCGCAACACGCCACAGCTTTCCATACCCTAAGAATAAAGCTTGAACCCTGCAGCCTGGCACGGCCTTGCCCCTCCTTCTACCCTCTGCCTCATCTTCCATCAGCCCCCTTCCTGGAGCCGTCCCCCAGTCCAAGACCTGCTGACTGTTCCCTAATACAGCCTTGCCTCCTGAACCTCATTATCAGCTCCAACTCCTCCATCGTGAAGGTCCCCATCCTGGGGAATGGCCAGGCTGCCTTCCACAGAGGGGCTCCCCCAGAACTTCGGCCGCATCCCACCTACCTACCTGCTTACCCATCCTGTCCCCCAACACGACCGCAATGGTAACTCAAGGGGGTTGCTTTCTCCCCACGTGCAGCAGGCCTGCCACAAACCCCTGCTACTTCACATAGCCTGCAAGAAGACATTTGCTTAAATATGTTTCAAAGACATACAACCTTCAGACAGCTCACCTCCTGATGGGAGAAGAAGTCGCGAGGGAGTCTTTCCAAAAACGAGGCTAATGAAAAACTGGCTTTTTTCCCCTGCACGTCAATAACCTTGAGGTAGTCAGGAGAAGGGCTCAAAAAGGCATAAAGTGCTTCACTCTGACACAGTCTCTCATCTGAAAGCAGATTCTGTGGGAGAAAGAGGATTAATTCTTCCTACATGGTAGGAACACGTCCCTGCACTGGGAGCCCCCAACATCAAGATGAAGAGCTGGCTGTCTCAGCAAGCGTACTTCCCTCGAAATTCTGAACCTAAAACTATTATCCTTTCCCCCTGAAAGAAGATGCATTAGCCTAATTCTCACTGATCTCAATGGCAAACAACGCTGGGTAAGATGACTGGAGCTCCCTGACCTTTCTGCTGGTGGGAGATACTGGCCCATGAGAGAACTCACGGCTTGGGGCAACAGAAAAGTCTCACTTAGCAGACCACCTGCAGATCCAGGGGCCACCACCTTTCAAAGTCAACTTAACTGTTGCTCATCTGTGTTGGAACAAGGTACGTATTCGCCCAGCACACCAGGATCTCACTCAACCACTGTTTCATGGCTACCTGCAGACTCTGTGCGTCAGCTGAGCAAAGAGCTCTGGGCTGCCACAATAAGGTGGTTGACTGCATGCCAGGCAGCAGCTTCCTGTCCCTCGGCTGCCACATTCCCCAGGTGGTGCGTGCTTACATAATTATGTAACTTTTTATTGGCCCCTAAACCGGAAATTTCCTTCCAGTTCTCTACGTGCCTGTCTGGCCTTAGCAGAAAGGAAAGGAGGACATCGTCAGGTTCGTTTCTGTGCAAAGCAGGTGCTCCTGGTAAGACAGGAAGTCAACGATGTCACCCTAAGGATGTGCAGGTGTCTGGTACTCACAGACACGGGGTTGCAGGATAAATGAACCAATGAGAAATCCTGCCCCACGGATGAGGTGACCCCCTGGGGGATGGAACTTCGGTTTGAGGGGAGAACCCTCTCTGCTGGGAGAGGAGGAGAGAGGAGCTGGCCCATGAGGTTTGCATTATCTTTGTTCAGACCAAGGTTGACTTCTGATAAACCCTATGACCCTCCCTAGAAAAGTCCCTCTGAGCATGCCCAATACTGCCACACTGGGGACTGGGGTCCCAGGGGCATGCCCCCCCGGCCCCCCACATTCCAGTGGTGATCAGCTCCCTATGTCCTGCAGAAGACTGGCCTGAGGCTGGAGGTTCTGCCTCAGGTGTGGGAAGGAGACTGTGGGCACGGGCTGCTGGATTCACTACTGCCTTCCCGGCCCCGGAGAATTTATTCCTTTCACAGAGCCTTAAGTGCTCAGCAGTACGTGAGCGTGGATGAGCGGGAGTGAGGTATTCTTCCACCTTGATCTCCTGGCTAATCTATACTCTGACACTCTTTCATAAAGTCATAGGAAAGGGTAACTAGTGCTAAGCCTCAAATAATACAACCATCATAAACATGGAAATGATTCAGGACGTGTTAAGTCTTTGGACTAAGTTATATTCTATTGAAGGAAAATAACCAAACTGATTATGTATGAAAAGTTAGACATGTTCTCAAAGACTATGTTTGTGGGGGAAGGTATAATTGGGATTTTAACATATTTTAACGCTGAGAACGGAATCCCAGTCCCAACTCCTTCCCTCCCGAGGGCTCAGAGCATGTCGCTGCATGTGGCGGAGTGGAGGAGGGTTGTGGAGAGGAGGGGACGAGTGTACGGGGCATTCCGGGAAGAGCAGACAGCAGGGTCACCCCCAGAAGCAGGCGTGGCATGGTCCGGGGAACATCCGCGTGTGAGGAACAATCAGCTAGATTACTAAATATCTGATATTAGTTTGCTTCGATAGGGGCCCATATATAAATATTCACATAAACACACACTCAATGGAATCCTCTTTTCTAGAAGGTCCTGTGGACCTAATAATATCTGCCTTTCAGACTAAACCTTTTGCATTTTGCTTTTCCCATTTGTGGGATGATATTCTGAAACTTCAGTCAGCTGTGTAACCTATCTAAATATATCAAACAGTGAGCACTTTCAAATAAAGTCTTTGAGGAAATGAAAAACAATTTAAACAGTTACTTCCAGGCCTGATGGAAAGACAAGCTGCTCCTTGGGAAGGTGCTTCACCTGTTCAGGCAGGTGGTTCCCGCCCTCAGCCTCACCCGCGCCGCCTGGTGGCAGCTCAGAGCACATGCTCCTCTTGGCACCAGGATGGGGACCACGAACCTATTTCCATCACCAGCAGCCCAAGAGGGGGAAGAATGGCCCCTCTCCACATCCCCAGAAGTGCAGGGGTGCCCCGGTCTCTGCAGCACAGCCGGAAAGGCGGCTGAAAGGCTGGCAGCACCAAACAACCCTCCCTTCCCCAACAGCAGAGGCTGCAAGGAAACCCAAGTGTCAGCTGGAGGGGCCCAGAGCCACACATGGGGACTTCACAACCTGGGATTGTGAATAATGCATACTCGTTTCACAAATAAGACCTTAAATTCGGCTGAATGATTTAATCAGGTATGATGCTTGAGTGGGTTTAGTATTTCCTGCCCATTCTGAATCAGCAACAAGATGGTAATATTTCTGTAAGATCACTTAAACATAAATGATTCTCTCTCCCACTTCTGCCATAATTAAAGTTGGAAAGCTTTTCAAAGATGCAACTATTTTATTTCCTGATGGACACACACACACAAATTTATATATTTGTAAGAACACATACATGTATCTTTAGAGAGAAATGAATATATGAGAGAAAAGCAGAAACTGATTAACACCTGTAAGGGAACTTGAGCTAAAATTTACCTAATTTAACTATGATCCGTACACCTGATTCAACTGAATATATTTTAATATAGCCTCTACTGAGAATCTGCAACATCTATTAAGTCCCAGGACTTCCAGCTACTTCTTCATTGGCAAACAGTGTTTTATGAGGCAGAGGTTCATGCCCCCTGCCCCTGAGAACTAGGACTCGGGCGTCCACGGTGTGAGTGACTTACTTATAATCTGAAGACAGAGGCCCCAGCTAAGGAAAAAATAAATAGTGGTTGCTACTGGAGACAGCATAGCTTTGTCCAGTCTTATTCTCTAAACATAGACTGAAGGAAAACAAGTATTTAGAGGAAATCAGGAGACTATCTTTAGGACCCTGCAGTAGGCAAAGAGCTCAAAAAGCAATAAGCACAAAAAGGAAAAAAAAAGGATAGATTGGACTAAATTGAGAATTATGCTCATTGAAAGAACTCATTAAGAGACTGAAAAGGCAATCCACAGAAAGGGAGAAATCCACAGCACAGGCTCCGACAAGAGACTTACCTCCAAACCACACACCCAACTCCTGCAAAGTGACATGGAGAAGACAGATGACAGGACAGAAAAACAGACAAAATTTTAACTTCACAAAAGAAAACAGTCCAGTGTGGAGCGACCAGAACCCTGCATGCTGCTGCTGAGAGTGTACAAACTGCTTTGACCACTGAGGAAAATGAAAAGCCCCAATCTCCAGGGACTCCCCAGCAGATATTC
This sequence comes from Cervus elaphus, assembly GCF_910594005.1. Lineage (NCBI taxonomy): Eukaryota > Metazoa > Chordata > Mammalia > Artiodactyla > Cervidae > Cervus > Cervus elaphus. The sequence continues at coordinate 23,499,760 of NC_057846.1, read as the reverse complement.
ACCAAAGACCAGCAGTGGCAGCTTCAGCCTCGCTCCCCAGCACAGCCTCTGGCTGCAAACTCTCTGAATGCCCGTCAGCAAGAGCACGGACGGACTGCGGCGGGGTGCGCACAAGGAGAAGCCCATTCAACAGTGAAAACAAGAAGGAAAAGGAAATCAAAGGTGGTCTGCAACGAACAAGTTCAGGACCACCACCCTGAGTGAAAGGAGTCACACAGAAGCGGGTCCACACCCTGTGACTCCATTCATGTCAAGTTCAAAACCAGCTGTAACCGCGTGGTGAGGCGTCAGGAGCCCGGGCCCCTGTGGTGATGCTGGTGTAACCGCGTGGTGAGGCGTCAGGAGCCCGGGCCCCTGTGGTGATGCTGGTGTAACCGTGTGGTGAGGAGTCAGGAGCCCGGGCTCCTGTGGTGATGCTCGTGTAACCGCGGGGTGAGGCGTCAGGAGCCCGGGCCCCTGTGGTGATGCTGGTGTAACCGCGTGGTGAGGCGTCAGGACCCCGGACCCCGGGCCCCTGTGGTGATGCTGGTGTAACCGCGTGGTGAGGCGTCAGGACCCCGGGCCCCTGTGGTGATGCTGGTGTAACCGCGGGGTGAGGCATCAGGAGCCCGGGCCCCTGTGGTGATGCTGGTGTAACCGCGGGGTGAGGAGTCAGGACCCCGGTCCCCTGTGGTGATGCTGGTGTAACCGCGTGGTGAGGCGTCAGGACCCTGGTCCCCTGTGGTGATGCTGGTGTAACCGCGTGGTGAGGCGTCAGGACCCCAGTCCCCTGTGGTGATGCTGGTGGGACAGGAGACACCCTGTCTCTGGGACCGGATGCCAGTTACAAGGGTGTGTCCAGCTATAAAACCGGAGAAAGCCTTACATATGGTATCTGCATTTTCTATATCTATACATCTGGTCCCATCACTTCATGACCAATAGATGGGGAAAAAGTGGAAACAGTGACAGATTTTATTTTCCTGGGCTCCAAAATCACTGCAGATGGTGACTGCAGCCATGAAATTAAGGACACTTGCTTAATTTAAGGACACATTAAGGACGCTTGCTCCTTGAAAGAAAAGCTGTAACAAACTTAGCGTATTAAAAAAGCAGAGGTATCACTTTACCAACAAAGGTCCGTAGAGCCAAAAGCTATGGTTTTTCCAGAAATCATATATAGATATGAGAGTTGAACTGTAAAGAAGGCCGAGCACCGCCAAAGAATTGCTGCTTTCAAATTGTGCTAGAGAAGACACTTGAGAGTCCCTTGGACTGCAAGGAGATCAAACCAGAAAATCCTAAAGGAAATCAACCCTGAATATTCACTGGAAGGACTGATGCTGAAGCTCCAACACTTTAGCCACCTAATGTGAAGAGCTGACTCACTGGAAAAGACCCTGATGCTGGTAAAGACTGAAGGCAAAAGGAGAAGGGGACAACAGAGGATGAGAAGGTTGGATGGCATCACGGACTCGATGGACATGAGTTTGGGTAAACTCCAGGAGATGAAGGACAGGGAAGCCTGGCGTGCTGCAGTCCATGGGGTCACAAAGAGGTGGACAGGACTTAGCGACTGAACAACAACAACAGTTTAACTACCAAAAAAAAACCCAAAACAAAACCACACACACACAGAAAAACAAAAATAATAAAAACAAAGAAGAAAAAACCCCCAAATACCCCAAACCAAAGATATTTTGAGGATCTGGCATGACGTGTAAGAATAGAAGGCAAACCCTTAGAATGGAATCAGTTTAACCATTAACCAAACATTAACTAATGTTTCCTTCCATATCCAAAAAGTTTTCAGTGGCTTACCTGTAAAAACTTATTTAATTGATTCTTTGACTTTTCCATAAACTTTTGATCTATGGATTTGAAAGGCAGCTTGCTAAGAGAAGGCAACTGGACTTTTTTTAAAGAAGGGAAACACTGTGAGGGAAAAGAAATAAATGTTAGTTATCTCGAAATTACATTTAAATCTTTAAAAATTTATTTTAGATTTTTAATAAGAACAAACCAAGTAACTTCCTCTTGTATTTGTTTCCTCTGAGACTGAAGACCTTGAAAACCTACCTGTTCTAACCAGGCTCAAAGAATATGGAGGAAGAGGATGTGTGACGAGAAAAGCTAAGACTCGTCCCTAGACTGACAAGTGCCTGGAAGCTGGAAATCTTGGAGCCAGGCTGGGAAGACGGGTCTGCACACAGCACAGAGGACAGGGTATGGACAACTGACTCACGACAAGAGCTTTTTTCTTGGAACGTGTTTTGTTTACAACACATCTGTAAAACGTCATCACAGTTGACCCAAGTAGAGCATGGGAAGAACCACTTGGGATGCAGCTTTATTACTGCCTTTCAGGGGCAAAGTGCAGAATGTAAATATATTAATAATAAGGATGGGTGTTAATAAATAATAACAACAGGCTTTTCTTTGTGGATTAAATCCTGTGTCCTGCCAGACACTGCACGAGAAGTCTGGCGTGTGTAACAGCTCTGCACCTGTTTAGTTGCTCAGTCGTGTCTGACTCTTCACGACCCCACAGACTGTAGCCCACCACGCTCCTCTGTCCATAGGATTTCCCAGGCAAGAACACTGGAGTGGGCTGCCATTTCCTCCTCCAGGGACTCTTCCCGACCCAGGGATTGAAGCCAAGTCTTCTACACTGGCAGGTGGATTCTTTACCACTGAGCCCCCAGGAAAGCCCGCTACGAGTGTAATTACTACTAATAAACAAATGATGTTTGCTATGTGCAGCACATTCTTCTAAATGCTTTGTACACATTTCTCCATTCTCACAACAGCTCTAGGAGCTCTAAGAAGGCACACTTAGTATCTGTACCCACTGATGAGGACAGAGAGGCACAGACAGACAGAGTGACAGGCCAGTCACGGGCTGGTGAGCAGTGAAGCGAGGGTCCAAGCTGGAGGCACACTCCGGCAACCTGGCCCCGGAGTCTGCCGTCAAACACCACACTTCACTGACTCCATTCCTTTGAGTGATGAGACGCAGTATGTTCTACTCTGTTGCTGCGACCCCGAACGGATCCCGTTATCCTCTAATGGGTCACGACTGGCAGCTTTGAAACCACTGGCCAGAGACACCCCCAGCCCTCCTCCAGCTCTGGGGTTCTGTTGGGTTCAACGGAAGTCAGACAGTGATCTGTCTTCAAGGACTCAGACTAGACTAGACGGTTGACCTACGAGTAAATTTCCAACCATCAGGCCGAAAATGCCACTTTGCCGGTGTCCACAGCAAACGGGAAAGAGCGACCAGTTTCCCTGTGTGACTACAACTGAAATGGGCCCTGAGTCTCTGCTTGCTCAGTAATGCTAAGCCTGTGCCACAAGCGTGCGTACCTCACTAAGCCTCCGGTGTAAATTCTGAAACTCACTGAGCCTCCTGGGGACCGTCCAGTTCTTGGTTTCAACTCCTCCAACTTCCTGTAAGCTTACCGTGACAAAGTAACAGGGCATTTGTTCGCCGTTCTCTTCTGTGACCTTGGAGAAACAGATAAACACAACAGCAAGAAAGAGCGCGGTGAGCAGACAGGGCAGGCAAGATCTCCAGCACCCCTCCAGGGGCCCCCCTCCCGGGCGTGCCGGTCCCGCACGGTCCCCAGGACCAGAAAAGGACGGGTTCTGCTCTGGCTTCAGGCTACGTTAGAGGGCACAGCCCACCTGAAACCGGGCCTGCCCTAACCTCAGGGGCCCTTGCAGAAGCAGAGGGATTTCTTTGGTGAGTAGAAGAAGAATCAGAGGAAGCACAGGTAGGCTCTGACAGGTGGTGCTGGCAGGAAGATGGACTGGGCCACGCGGAAAGATCTGGAGTATTTCTAGGACCTGAGAACAATGCCACATTGACAGCAGAACAGAGCTCTCAGCCCCACTGGGAACCAGATTCTGCCAAGAACCTGAATGAACTTGGAGGTAGACTTCCCCCAGATTCTCCAGACAGGAACTCAGTCTGGCTAACAACCTGACTTCAGCCTTGCGATATAGCGAGCAGAGAACCCAGCCACACAGTTGGACTCTCAACCTGTAGAATTGTGAGCTAAGAAATGGGTGGTGTTTTGAGCCATGAAATGTGAGAAAATTTGCTCTGCAGCAAAAGAAAAGTAGCCTAGTGGACTCAACATCCTAACTTCGTTTCCTTGAAAACGCAAATTAATAGTAAGCAGTCAGGTGTGAGAGAGCAAAACCTCTCTCAGAGAAGGATGGGCAGCTTCCCCAGTTTAATACAGGATTCCACACATCGTGGTTTCTGTTTTCATGAAATTTCACGTTGGGAGACAAGATTTCCTCTACCTCCCAACTGAAGATAGCTCTTAAGCACTCACACAAACACCCTGTCATAATTCAGAAAAGGCCACTACTGCTCCTAATGTAAATGGATAAGCAAGAAACAAAAAGAAGATACACTGAATTGAAGCTTGAATTAGTGTCATGAACTGAATTAGAGACAAAGAGCAAACAGGAAAGCAAAGCAAAGGGACGCAATTCTGCTGAGCACCAGCTGAGCCCCAGCAGGCGGGAGGACCACCGTCCCTCGAGGAAGGCAGGAGCTGGAGCACAGACAGCCCACGACTGTCCCGGGAGCACACAGCTCACAGCGCCTCAGCCTGGCTCAGAGATCCAGAGGGGAATACACCCTCCACTGTTCCCACGGGGGCTGCTTCGTGGATGCTGGGCGGTCAGACGACCCCTCTGTGTCCATTGCTGTTATCTTTTCAGGGACCAAGGTCACAGCAAGCTCCTGAGTAACAACTGATGACCAGGGCAAAGGGCCTTGTGAGGGTTTTTCCTCCTTCCCTCCCCTCCTCAGTATCTGCCTTTGGAAGACAATTATAAGGAGCTGTGAAATGCCAGAGGCAGCTCTGGGCAAAGCTGAGGAGGTGGCAGAATCTGTTTGTACCCCATCCTGAGGGGCTCCTCTTTTATACCTTTTGACATCACGTCCCCTAAGAGCCCCTTCCTGGACTTCTACACCAAAGGTGATTCCATCAGCAGTGAGTAAGCGTTTCTACACAGTGTTCCAGGCTCTGGGCAACCTCCCCTCACCGGCTTCCCACCCCCCACCCCCAACAAAGGCACCTGGCCCTGCAGCTTAACGGGACAGCAAGCACCAAAGACACACCAAGGGTGCTCACGTGGCACGTGCTTTAAGGCCGGCACCTGGAGAACGCGCACGGTTCTGCTACCTAAACTAGAAGTGAATTTCAGATTGTGAATTCTAAGCCTTTCCCCAAGAACGAGTGTCAGGCCACTGATGATGGGAAAAGCAGGGATAGACACAGGTAAGTTGGGCAGATGGGCCCTTGAAAATCTCAGGAGTACTGGGCCAGACATGATAAGGGGTGTGTGTGTGTGTGTGTGTGTGTGTCTGTGTGTGTGTGTGTGTGTGTCTGTGTGTGTGTGTGTGTCTGTGTGTGTCTGTGTGTGTGTCTGTGTGTGTGTCTGTGTGTGTGTGTAATCCTAACTTCCTATTTATATCCCCACCACCCCGCACCTTTCCCCTATGTGTGTGTGTGTGTGTGTGTAATCCTAACTTCCGTGTGTGTGTGTGTGTGTGTGTGTGTGTGTAATCCTAACTTCCTATTTATATCCCCACCACCCCGCACCTTTCCCCTATGGTAGCAATAAGTTTGATGCTTTTGAACTGTGGTATTGGAGAAGATTCTTGAGAGTCCCTTGGACTGCAAGGAGATCAAACCAGTTAATCCTAAAGGAAATCAGTCCTGAATATTCATTGGAAGGACTGATGCTGAAGCTGAAGCTCCAATACTTTGGCCACCTGATGCGAAGAACTGACTCAATGGAAAAGACCCTGATGCTGGGAAAGATTGAGGGCAGGAGGAGAAGGTGATAACAGACAATGAGATGGTTGGATGGCATCACCGATTCGATGGACCTGAGTTTGAGCAAGCTCTGGGAGTTGGTGATGGACAGGGAAGCCTGGTGTGCTGTGGTCCATGGGGTTGCAAAGAGTCGGACACAACTGAATGACTGAACTGAACAGTAAGTTTGTTTTCAAAATCTGTGAGTCTGTTTCTGTTTTATAAATAAATTCACTGATATCATTTTTTAAACTCAGATTCCATGAGTGATATTATATGATATTGACTTTCTCTGCTTAGCGTGATAATCTCTAGGTAGGGTGGACCTGACTTTCTTCTCCAGGTGTTGATAGTCAGTTAGATGGAAAGGAAGTTTACACTAATGATATAAATGTATATAAGCATTTTTCCATCAAGTGAAATTAGTTTTACATTCAAAAAAAGGGATATGGTGTATTCTGAAAACTACTGTCCCATATCCCTCAGAGAAGAGCAAAATATTTTCTATATTAAAGATCTTAGAGCTGATTGATGCTTGAGTCACTGACATCAGCAGGCTGGATCAACCAGAAATACATTGAAATTTTTTCATCTCCAAATTTCAAGTAGTGTTTTCCATTTTCTTTCAAGCCTTGGTGGAAAAGGAAATTGGTAATTTGAGGATGTCAACTGTTTCTATCTGAAAGTTGCTTACGATTCGTGAACGAGGACAACTTTCTGTCTCAAGGGGAGGGAGATGAGATCTAAACAGGCAACCCAACAAACAGCTCCCGGTCAGGAATCAGAATGGAGATACAGAGCGAGCAAGGCAGGACCAGTGCAGTCCAGAAGGATGAATATAAGCTTCCGATTTCCAACCCTAGTTCTTTGGGACAAAATTTAATCTGTTAAAGTCAAACTTAACACTCTGGGAAGAAATACCTAATCAGCTGGGAAGGGAAGCAGTCAGACCTACCTCCCCACTGGTGATGGAGGCTTTCCACAAGCCCAGGTTCTCACACCACCAGTCTGTTCGTGCCATGTGCAACTGGAGGTCTGTGCGTTCTTTCTCTATTAGAATTATCTCCTCTTTCAATTTAGAAACAATCTGTCACAGGGGGAAACATCCTGGGAGTTACAAAACCATCTAAAACGCTGTGCAGTTCACAAAAGCAGCAGGATACCAAATCAACACACACAAGTCAGCTTTGTTTCTACAAACAATGCATCCTCCAAAAAGGAAATGAAGAAGAGAGTTCCATTTACAATAGCACAAAAAAAAAAAAAAAAAAAAAATCACAAAATACTTAGGAAATTAACTTAAGCAAGGAGGTGAAAGATTCCTATGATGAAAACTACAAAGAAAGAAAGAAAGAAAGACATTACAGGACACACAGATCAAGGGAAAGACACCCCACAAGTTACGCAACTCTATTTTTTGAGGCCAGTAGCTTTGCCTCAAAACTCTCCTGACCGTGCAGTCTACAAGGGCCTGTTCCTTCTCTAGAGAGCCTGTGGCAAGCTTCTCCTGCCCTGTATCATCAGTATGGGCTGTAATTGTCTCATCTTTGATTCCCCAGCAGCATGTTTGCCTGCCCCCTCCAGAGCAGGTTTCTCTGTTTGCTTCTCTGGTCCTTCATCCTGCCCTGCACTTACTCATCACTGAGGCCTCTGAACGCACATACAGAAGGTGCCAGAGGAGATCAGGTTGGCAAAGCAAAGAGCGCCAGCCGTAGCTACATTAAGGAAAACCTCCTTGTCGGACCCAAGAAGCAGGAACACAAAGCAAGAGGCCACAGCACCACCTGGGTGAGATGCTGTTTACATTTTTTAAGCTTTCAAATTCTGTTGATTTCTAGCAAAACAATCCTTCCCCCCCGCCACCACTTTTTTGCCGCACAGCATGGCATATGGGATCTTAGTTCCCTGAGCAGGGATCAAACCTGCGTCCCCTGCACTGGAAGCACAGTCTTAACCGCTAGGCCGCCAGGGAAGTCCCCAAACACTCTATTTCTGGCATAATTCCCTGAGATGATCTAAGTTGTGCTTGCAGTGTTGAAAGAAAAAAAAAAAAAAATTAAGATTGTCCCTGCTTAGTTAACTCACTTCCAGAAACAACTTTGGCACAAGGGGCAGTTCAACCCCTTTCCCAAAGACACTGCAGACAAGTCAGATAAAAGAGAGTTATAGCCGAGGATGGAAAACACAAACCAGACCATAAGGGGTAAAAGACAAATGCCCCCTAATTCTATACTATAAGCAAAAAAACCCCAAACAAACATAAAAACAAAAAAAAAGTGAAACTTACAGAATTTCTATCAAATTAGAAAAACAGAAACTTTTACAGACGACCTTGAAAATGGAAGAGTTACCTTCTTGTCGGGTTTTGGCGCGTTTTGAATAGAATTTAGAGCTTGCCTTTTATACTCAAGTTTCTCATTTAGTTCTCGCAGCTTGTTCACAGCAAAGCTGGCTTGTTCATTAACCCGACTGGAGCCTTCATCCACAGCCTCCTCGCCGACATCACCTCCCGAGTCCTGGGGGAGAACGTCACGTGAACCACCATATCTCATAATGATGGAATATTCCCTCCGTGTTACCTACACTATAGGCTCTAGGTCAGGACAATACACCGCTCCAAATCACGGGATTCCACTAAGGAAAGAACCACAGTAGAAAGCCTAGAAGCAGCCTGCTTTTTCTCAGCAAAGTGAAAAATCACAGTATTTAGAACCAAAGTAACTGGTGTTTGGAATTGCAGTGAAAAAAGAAATATTTGATAACCTAAAAAAATGAGAAAAAAAAATTCTATATTGTTATCTCCCAAATGGGAACCTGCACAGAACAAAGGAAACTGAGTTATCTTTCCAACTAAACCCAGATGTTCTGTGCCTAAACTCTGACCAAAAAATGCTGAGACCTGGCTTGCTTGGTCTCCTAGGATATTATGAAAAATTCATGGGAGTCTCTTTAAAATCAGTTCAGTTCAGTTCAGTGGCTCAGTCATGTCCGATTCTTTGCGACCCCGTGGACTATAGCACGCCAGGCTTCCCTGTCCATCACCAACTCCTGGAGCTTTTAAAACAAAATTTCCAAATTCCCACTAGTGAAGGAATTTTTAGCATATACTTTGCTCAGTCCTTCTTTTAAAGATGCATTTTTACTAACCAAGAGGTAGATTATTTTACAAGTTAGATAGTTAGCACTTGAAAGTGACTTAAGATTCATAAAGAAATACATAATTTGGGAAAAACCTGAATGGATTACCAACAAACAGCATGTCAGTAATTAGATTCATGAGCAGCCAGAGCATGAAAGAACTGCTGCGGACTGTCTTTTGGTTCATTTACTACTTAACTTTCTTCCAGATTTTTTTCTTCCAGTTTTTCTTACTTGTAACAAACAGTAAAGAGAAAAAATGTCAAAGGAAAATATTAATAATCATAGAACACCAAGCTGTTTTCATTTTTGTATATTCTTCCTAATTCTTGTCCATGACTATATATGACATTACTCTATGCCTTATATACATTCAAGAGGGAATTCTGCCTTTCTCATGAAATACATTACTACAATGCTGCATATTTGAGGGTACTGTAATCTTCAAAATTATAATTGCCATGGCTGCAGAGTATTCTATGAATTGATAATAAACTGAGGCATATTCCTATCGCTACTCCTGCTGTGGGCTGATTCTGCTTTTTGGCCATCCCATATGTGCTAAACTCCACAGTGCATAAACCTTTTTCCCCCTACATTTTAATTATTTTCATAGGATAAATTTCTAAAAGTGAGACTACTAGGAACTTTCAAAAGATCAGTGATACATGTCACCCTTCTTTGAATCCTAGGTGATGCTGGACATTTTTCATGTTTGTTTACGATTTATTACCTATCATATCAATGGTCAATTCAAGTCTTTACCCAATTTTTGTGTTGGATATTCATGCTTTTACTAATCTGAATAAACTGTTCACAACATTTACACATCAACCATTTTAATTTTTGAGTTAAAGATCAGTTTGTTTTAGCTGTGCTATTCTAAAAATAAAATGCAATGCATAATGATCAATTAGTTTAGTGGTTTTGTTTACTGAAAATGTAAAGATCCACAATAGAACTTTTAAAAAAAAGTCTGAATGAAGTTCAGAGACATCCACTTCTAAAACTATCATGAACAAGCACTTGATTCCTCAGAGCTTGAGACATAGTGAAGTGGACAGAAAGAGAGAATCCAAGATAAATTACAATCTTTCTATGTAAGGTGACTCTAAAACACTTTTTCTTTGTACTTTCAAAACCTTCAAACTCATATAAATCATTAGTAGTAAAAGGGAGATGGCCATTGGGCTACCCAAAATGATCTAATACACTCTAAGAAAATTAGACGTCAGGTATGGTTGGACAAGGTTTCTTTCAAAACATCTTAATTTCAACTGATTTTGTTTAAACTCCAAAATATTTCCTGCAGGACTTCCTCCATTCTCTACCTCTCATCTTCTCCCCATCCTTTTTGTCTGGTCTTGGGCTAGACTGTCAAGCTACTGATTCTCTTACCTGGCCTAAGTCACAAATGTCTCCCCCGCCCTCCAAGTGTCCTGCCTCACTTTTCAGGCACCACACTCACGTGTGACTCAGGCAGGGCAAGGAGGTCTCTGACTCAGTGCTGGGTAATGGTACCCAGCCGGTCAGAAGGACAAAGAAAGAAGCACCGACCAGAAGCAGTGCGGTACTTCGAAGTCCTATATGTTACAAGATGAAGGCGCACACCCTATCTGACTCCCACAATCTGCGCCCACCTAGTCACGTTCAATGTGTAACCACTCGAAAGGCAGCAGAAAGGTAAATGAGACTCACCACTTCATCCTTGTTGGAAACCAACTGTGAGACATGTTTTTCTTCCTCTTTCATCATCAGTTTCTCATACAGGTCGCTGACAATGAATGAAGGGTAATACCTATCCTTCAGGGTCTCATAAACGTCTCCTTGGATTTTGCAGAACACTTCGATCCCTTTATTGCCCACAAGACACTGCTGGATTTCTTTGTAAAGTGACTTTTCCACTGATATTTCTTTGCTCTCCACAAAGAAATTCTGGTAAATTTCACCAACTAGTTGTGGGATTTCATTCTGAAAAGACGGGAAGATAAGGAGAGTATGAAATACTGTCTCTGAGAAAAACTATTTTCTTCCAAATTCTCTGCATTTTAAAGGTGGAAGGAAGACACGTGGAATGCGGGGTGAGTGTGCAGCATTGTGGGCACATTCAGGGCCAAGGGGTGAGCATCAGACCCTGAAAAAAAACCAGCTGAGTCCTTAAAAGGAACACTTTACACTGAACAGTTAACAAATATAAATTCTTTTTAATGCTGGAAGGAAAAAACAAAGAATGAGAACAGTTCTCTTCTTGCAGTGGATTCCCTTCTCATAAATCTCAGTTTCACAGGAATACAATTCATCAGCTAAATTCAATTTGACCTTTCCATCTAATATAAATAGAGGTGCCAACTTCCCACTCCAGAAGAAAGTCAACAAAATAATTGTGGAAGTAAGAGACATAATCTTCAGAATGATGACTTACTACATTGTAATCAAGCTATGTCTTAAACACTACACTTAGGTCACAGCCATCCTACTTTGAATGTGCAAACATCTCTTACATCTGATTAACAGAACCTTTACATTTCCGCTAGAGACAACTCTAGGAATGATGCAAAGTCTTTAATAGTAGCAAAAAAAATGAAGACAAATGACTTAATGAATACTATGAACATAACTAGCATCATGGAACTTTTACATCCTAATCAGCATTGCTAGATAAAAATATAGTTATTTGAGGAAGCTATACCCTCTTACTGTACTGATATTTTTCAATACTTTAGGAAATTTTTTAGATTGCTCTTTACAGTATTCCTCTGATAGCAGCCAAAGCCAAGTTTGTAGTCAAGTCTGGTAGATAAAATATGTAATAAAGCTGGCTAGTACAATATTGAGTAAAATGAGGTCATTGATGGGTTATAAATTAACACTGAAAGAAATTTCTAAGATTTCAAAATACTGTGAGACTGGATTTAGTTCCTTAACCAACACAGTCTGTGATTTATGATGTATTCTAAGTTGGTGTTAAGCTCCAGCAATATTCATACTAAGTGTAAATAAATAATTTAATGTACATAGTGCTCTTTGGGCTTATTTTAATAAGCCTCTCAAAATGTATGTATTATATATGCTGTATATATAGTTATATGTTTGTTGACATATATTCATAGATATGTATTTCACATTCTTCAACTTAATTCTTAAATATATATTGAGAACTTGCCAAGCACAAAACACAAGGCTCATTATTGGGCTTTCCACTGTAATAGGCATCCGTAATCAAGAATTATTTTTTGTCTTCCTTAATACAATCATTTTAAATAAAATAAAAGGACAGTTAAGTGTGCACATTACAATATTAAAAATAACAAGGTTATGACAACGAGGTACAGGTGATAAGACCAAACTTATAATAGCAAAGTGGGTAGGACGCGCCTTTTTATAATGAATTACAAAATAACTCCCTGAAATTAAATTCAGTGATTGGGTACATTTGTAAATCTTTTCTCCTTGACTACACATTTAAAAGCACTTTCTATAAAAATAAAATCTAATTTCATTTACCATTATGGGCGAGAACATAATGCCAATAATGTCTCTGGTTTACAATATTCTTTTAATGTATAGCTTATCTTACAGCTTTATTGAAAAACACAGATACACTGCCTAAAACACAAGTTTTCATCAGCCAGTGATTAACATTCCTTTGGACCCATACATCATACCTTGTTAGCATTCTTTAAATACTCCACAGACTCCCAAAAACTAATTAGAGCCCTCTTGTCCATCCTTTCCATGTATGTTTGAAACTGCTCCCGGTAGACAGTGTTGGCCAAGATATCTTCAAACTGAAGAATCTATGAAGAGAATTTAATTAAGAGTTTGTAAAAACCCAATTTTAAATATCAGTTCACTTTGACTTCCAAAGGATTCATTTTCACATTCAGGAAAAAAAACGCCTCATTTTCTAAGGTCACAGTTAATGTCACAGACGGCCTGTTTCACCTTCCCAAAATTTAAATTGAAAAAGCTTACTGAATACTCAAAGTGCACATATTCAAAAAAATACCAATTTTTCATTAATTATTAGCTCATTCAGCAAAGGATTTATTTGGCTTCTACTCTGTATCAGGAGCATTTCTAGGAAACAGATAAAAATCCCTGCCTAACATGAGGGACTGCTGAAAGCAACTATGCTCATAGTAGAAAAAGTCAAGAGAGATGTTTAAAATACAAGGTAGCTGGACTCGAATAAATTGGTATTTTTGTTTTCCATCCTATTTTCATATAGGTAAGGAAATCTATGAATGATTTCATACCTTGCCTTTTTGTTTATAATATCACATTCATTAAAAAAAATCTCTATGTATCATATCATTTTAATTGACCCATAAGAGTCCATTATATGTCTAGCATTCTAGTCACACTAGGTCAAACAAGTGGAATCAAAATGTCATAAATTCTTTAGTTAGGGAAAAATTCATAAGTTTTCTAAAACATATATATTGTACACATTATTTATATGTAACAAAAACTTCTCTACTATGCTTGATAAAGGCTTGAGATCTCTAATTTTAAAAAACAGACATGCAACAAGCAACAAAGGTTTACTGTGTAGCACTGGGACCTATCGTCAATATCTTGTAATAATTTATAATGGAAAATAATTTCAAAAATAATATATGTGTATATGTATTCAGTTCAGTTGCTCAGTCGTGTCTGATTCTTTGTGACCCCATGAATCGCAGCACGCCAGGCCTCCCTGTCCATTACCAACTCCCGGAGTTTACTCAAACTCATGTCTATCGAGTCGGTGATGCCATCCAGCCATCTCATCCTCTGTCGTCCCCTTCTCCTCCTGCCCCCAATCCCTCCCAGAATCAGGGTCTTTTCAAATGAGTCAGATCTTCGCATGAGGTGGCCAAAGTATTGGAGTTTCAGCTTCAGCATCAGTCCTTCCAATGAACACCCAGGACTGATCTCATTTAGGATGGACTGGTTGGATCTCCTTGAAGTCCAAGGAACTCTCAAGAGTTCTCCAACACCACAGTTCAAAAGCATCAATTCTTCAGCACTCAGCTTTCTTCACAGTCCAACTCTCGCATCCATAAATGACCACTGGAAAAACCATAGCCTTGACTAGACGGACCTTTGTTGGCAAAGTAATGTCTCTGCTTTTTAATATGCTGTCTAGGTTGGTCATAACTTTCCTTCCAAGGAGTAAGCATCTTCTAATTTCATGGCTGCAATCACCATCTGCAGTGATTTTGGAGCCCAGAAAAATAAAGTCAGCCACTGTTCCCTCATCTATTTGCCATGAAGTGATGGGACTGGATGCCATGATCTTTGTTTTCTGAATGTTGAGCTTTAAGCCAACTATTTCACTCTCCTCTTTCACTTTCATCAAGAGGCTTTTTAGTTCCTCTTCACTTTCTGCCATAAGGGTGGTGTCATCTGCATATCTGAGGTTATTGATATTTCTCCCGGCAATCTTGATTCCTACTTGTGCTTCTTCCAGCCCAGCGTTTCTCATGATGTATTCTGCATATGAGTTAAATAAGCAGGGTGACAGTATACAGCCTTGATGTACTCCTTTTCCTATTTGGAACCAGTCTGTTGTTCCATGTCCAGTTCTAACTGTTGCTTCCTGACCTGCATACAGGTTTCTCAAGAGGCAGGTCAGGTGGTCTGGTATTCCCATCTCTTTCAGAATTTTTCACAGTTTATTGTGATCCACACAGTCAAAGGCTCTGGCAGAGTCAATAAAGCAGAAATAGATGTTTTTCTGGAACCCTCTTGCTTTTTTGATGATCCAGCGGATGTTGGAATTTCATCTCTGGTTCCTCTGCCTTTTCTAAAACCAGCTTGAACATCTGGAAGTTCACGGTTCACGTATTGCTGAAGCCAGGGTATATGTATTACTGAATCACACACACAAAAAAAATTCTACATTTTGAAATTAAAAAAAAAAAAAAGTCCAACGCATGGAAGTTTCATAATTACCCCTTCATTTACTATTTTGAGTGCTTACATTATAAGAAAAACCACTACCTGAAGACACAGTGTGATCAATCTTGAGCATGGACCACTAAAGAAAAAGTGGATGACCTTTATAGTAATTCAGGACTTAACAAGGAGCAATGCCTCAAATTAATTTAGAAGGAGTTTAACTGCTATATCCTTAGTTATCTATTTAGTAATAAAAATGATGTCTAAGTATAATGCAATAAAAGGAAAACTTACATTTAAGATTCTTAAAACTAACATTGTAGCAGATGGAAAAATTTCAGAAATGTTGTCAGTAAGATTTTTCTAAAATCAAGTGCCTATAATCAATGCATGTTCACCTCCTCTGCCACGGACAGTAAGTCTTCAATCTGCTTTGTGGGCAGAAAGGGGCAGGCATTTTTCTAGCAGCTTTTGGTAACTAATTAAAGGAATGACCATCCCTTGCTACAGATCATTAATACTTAGGATGTAGTGTACTAACTTTGGGAAATCACAGAATGTCTCCTCACTTCAGGTAAACCTACCAGGGAAGCATTTTAAAGTACAAATCCTAACTGGACAGGCTCCAAAGAAGTCTGAAGGCTCCCCTATCGATTCTAACAGGAATGACAGATTACTCGGAGAACAACCCATCTGCAACGCTGGGAGGAGCTGAGCAGGAGAGACATCCCACAGTTCTAAGGACGTCTTCCCAGTCTAATCTCACAGATTGAAATGAATTCCAAGTTAGATACAAATTCTTGTATTTGCAAAATTAAGCCCAAAACATCTTCTAAAATATCAGCCGCTTTTATTCTCTCATTGTGTCTTATGAACACTCTTACGTTTAGTTCTAAAAGTGAACACATAAATAAATGACAGTAGACCTATCTCAAGTCTAATTCAACATCTGATACATCTCATATCTTAGCTGGTGAATTAACCTTAAGTTCTCTACTCCAAGTTTTTTGTTTTTAATTTTCTCTTGAAGCCTGCATAAGCCTTTCCCTGAGGAACATGCACACTAACGGTGCAGGTCTGGGTGACCAGGATGAATAGATGGCACACTTTTGAGTCAAATATGTTAACGTGAGATGAACTCAATCTCACTGCATTAATCTGAGATGAGCTGTTCTCAGTAATTCTGAGACTTGGTGCAGAAGTGGAAAAGAGAACATTGGCTAGGTCAAAGTGGACACTACTGATCAATAGATGATTTAAAAATATAAGTATATACACACAACATAATACCAATTACCATTTACTAAGGGCTTCCATATAGCAAACACTATGCTCTTGTGTTAATTTCCTCTGTTGGATTAACACATTTCTTTCTGTCCTAAAACCTCTGGTAATTCTGGGAGGGGTGCTGCCACAAATAATCTCTGGGCAGAAGACAAAAAACTGTCCTGGTGGATGTTTCATGTGCCAGAGGCCATGGAGTGTTTCAGGTTGGAGGGTGCCCTGTGATCATTCTTTATTCCCCGTCAGGGATTTTTATTTACTTCTTTTCACTACGTCCCAGTCCCACTGGATCTGGTTTCAAGATGCGTATGCTATTAACTTAGTTTTATGTTTTGTGTGTCTTGTCTCTTAACCCACAGGCTCATTTTTCTCTAGGAAATACATCCCTCTAGCATTCAAAAGGACCACAAGGCCTAGAATAGTAAGTAAATGTTCTCCTGAAACACACAACGTGTTACCAAGAGGGACCCAGGCCCAAGATTCTCCAGCCGTGGAATATCCACAATATACTCATGAAATTGTCTATAGCAGACTAAAGAGAATGTGGAGAACTAGGATCCTAGGAATGATGTTTTATCCTGAAAAGAGAGTTCACAATTGGATTACTCTTACATTTATGACATCACTAAAACATACCCCGGAATAATTAATGCCAGTTAAAACAGATGTTTATTGAGTGCTCATTATACACCAACTACTGTGCTTATCATTTTATGTGCATTATTTAATTCCATGATTATCATGCCCTGTATGGTCTGTACACTTATTGTTACTTTACAGAGAAGCTAACTGACGTGCCCAAAGTCAATCCCCAGTGAACCTGGGATTAACAGTCAGGCTTTCTGACTCTATAGCATAACTTTTTTTCTTTTGAAACTTTTTATTTTATATGGAGTATAGCTGATTAACAATGTCATCATAGTTTCAGGTGGACAGCAAAGGGACTCGGCCACACATACGCACGTATCCATCCTCCCAGCCGGGCGCCACATCACACTGAGCCGAGTTCCCTGTGCTCCGCGCAGGTCCCTGCTGTTGCCCATTTTAAACACAGCAGTGTGTGCATGTCCATCCCAAACTACCTGTTTCCCCAGCCCAAAATAAAATACTTACTCTTCTTAAGAAATTACCAGCAAACTAAAAACAGTACGGGAGTCAAGAAGGAAAGCTGGGTTGAGAGCTCTGTAAGAACTTCAGGAGAAAGTCAGGGAGACTTTTCCCATTCAAGTGCAGGGTCCTCAGCTACACTCAGGTTTGGGGATCAACTAGATCTGGGTTTTTATGTAGTTCTGTCTCTTCCTATCCACATGGCCTTATTAGGTAATTTACTTACACCAACTGTTTCTTCATCTTTTGTAAAATGGAGACACGGAGTACAGACTCATATAGCATTGTGGCGAGAGCTAAGTAAAATAACCTCTAAGAGGTCTTCTGCTTCACTGCTGGTAATTTCTATCCAATTAGTAGTGAGTAATCTGATTGGGCCCTTGAAAACACAAATATGTTCCTCTGGGATGGTGGGATGACAAAAGGGAGACAGGAAAACACACACAGGCGTGTACATACACATGCATCTCACACCTCCCGATCACACCAATTACCACCTGCGGAAGTCAAGGACACCAAGAAATGTGGCTACTTGACTCCTAAAAGTAAACATGTGAGTTTACGTTAGGGAAAACATGTTTTAGGTTAAATACCAAGAAGTGAAAGCACTGTCTATATGATTACATCAGTGTTCATAACAAACACAAAATGGCAAAACAAGAAACCGCCAAGATCTACCTTCTGGCTTTGAGGCCCTTCCCCCTCATCGAAGGCCCCGTCCTCCTGCTGGTCATAGGCAGGGCCTCCCAGGACTCTGATCCTCTTCTCACACTGCTTCTTCGCCACGGTCAGCTGGTTAATGTACCTTTTCATGTTCCTGGCCCTCAGGAGATCGGCCTTCATGGCAGCGGTTTCTTTACCTTGAATGAGATGGATGGGCGGTAGGCAGTCAGAGGACAAAGTATCAAAGAGGTAAGGAACATGGTGACGCTGGGCCAAATTTGTGAAAACTTGGGGCTGAAAATTTGCCATTTGTGACATAGACAGACCTGGGGGTCATTATATTTAGTGAAGTAAGTCAGAGAGAGAAAAAAAAAAATACTGTATGCTTTCACTTATATGTGGAATCTAAAAAAATAAATGAATAACAAAAAAGAAACAGACTCACAAGTAATAAACTAGTGGTTACCAGAGCGAAGAGGAGTGTGAGGAGGGTTAACACAGGTGAAGGGGATTAAGAGGTACAAACTACCTGGTATAAAATAAGTAAGTTACAAGGACAGAACATATAGAACAGGAAATAGAGCCAATATTTTATAATAACTATATGGTAGATAATCTATAAAAACAGTGAATCATGATGCTACAGGGCTGTCTTTGGATCTGCCTCTCCTGGACACTAATGGTCTCTGGTGACCAACTTCCTGAACACACTGGGTAGCTTCCTGTGGGGCTTTAATATCCATATTAGATATCAGCAGATCCCCCAAGAATCCGTCTGGCTCCGTTCCCTGTCCCCTTCAGGTCACCAGTACAGAGCTCAGCAAAGACATCTCTGGTCATCCTCTTTCTACCTGCAACCTCTACCCTAAAACACCAGTCTTCTCCCGCTCGGCTTTATATTTTTTCTATGGCATGACTGCCATGCCACCTATTTGACTTACTTATCCTCCAAGTATGTCCTCATAAAAGCAGCATTTTGTTTCTTTATACACCACTGTACCACCAGCACCCACAACAGTGCCCGGCAGCACAGTCGGGACTCAGGGAACGCGCTGAGTGGATGCATGATCTGTGTCAAATGTTACCAAGGGTTCAGTATAACAGAGCTAAAGTTCTGCTGAGTCCTCGCTGTGCATTAGGTACTGTGCTCTCTCTCGAGCCCAGGCTGTGAAGGAGACAAGCAGGGTGAGATGCCTCACCTCCCGCTCTTTACCTTACTCCAACACGGCGTCTAGCCCTCCCTGCCGCCAACCTGCTGTGGCCAGGACCACGAGTGGACAAGTCCTGTGGACGGCTGTCAGCAGACTCTGGAATCAGATTAGAATTTGGTCTCTGCCACCATGAGCTCTGTGGTCTCAGGGAGACTTATTTAAAAAATTTACCTTAAAAATATTTACAATGGTTTGCTTCCTTAAGCTGACATTATGTAATTTAAAGCAAAAGCAAAAAATTCACACGAAATTAATTGCTAAAAATGACTAAGCATTGAGCACCTCCTTGTGGAGTAGGTACTAGCTTTGCACACATGACCTGCAGGCACGGAGGGGCAGGGGTTGAGGGCAGGCTTTCTTCGTCTAAATGGGTGAGAGATGAGCTGGTTTTAGTGCTGGTGGAAGGAAGCAGTTATGAAGGAAACAGGCTACAGGTGGGAGGGTGGTACCCAGTGGACAGTGAGGAAGGAGGCTGGCTTTGGGGAAGGCCGCCCCTCCCTGCGGTGACAGGAAAGCACAGGGATGGACGCGGACACCAGCCGGTCTGAACCTGGTGTCGGGAGCTGCAGCAGTTCCCTTCCTAGGGGTCTGCTGTCTGGAAGCAGGGAGTGAGGCTATCCGCTCAGAGAAGTGTTAGCCGTTCAGTCGTGTCTGAGTCTGCGATGTCGTGGACTGTAGCCCACCAGGCTCCTCTGTCCATGGAATTTTTTAGGCACGAACTCTGGAGCGGGTAGCCATTTCCTTCTCCAGGGGATCTTTAGACCCAGGAATTGAACCTGTGTCTCAAGCTAAGCAGGCAGATTCTTTACCATGGAGACACCAGGGAAGCCCTCACACACCTGGGGCGACCTCCAGTTCCCCAGCGTGGTCGTCACCACCCTCAGGTCGCAGAGTCAGGCCGTGCAGATGCTTACACCCACGCCTGGACAGGCTGCACACGTCCGACAGAAGAGCTCAGGCCAGGGCCGCAAGGCACGGCCTCCATCAGGGCAGCCTTTCCCGACAGGCGTCACCAACGGTCAGAGCAGACCTCGGGTCAACAGTCAGCCCCGTTCAAGGGGGTCTATCATGTGTCACACGGTGCTGTCACACGTGCAACTGAGGAGAAGGGGACGACAGAGGGTGAGGTGGTTGGATGGCAGCACGGACTCAATGGACATGAGTTTGGTGATGGACAGGGAGGCCTGGCGTGCTGCATGCAGTCCATGGGGTCGCAAAGAGTCGGACACAACTGAGCGACTGAACTGAACTGAACTGAACTGAGGAGGCATTTTCATCTGACAGCAATGATGGATTCTGTGTGCCCTGTGCTCAGCTGACAGGGAGGCCCTGCTCAAAGAACTGAACTCAGCATCCCAAGAAGAAAAGTAGTATTTCAGAGCCCTCTTAGTGGGAAGGTAAACGTTGGATGTATGGTAGAAACCAACACAATATTGTCAAGAATTATCCTCCAATTAAAAATTTTAAATAAAGTAACTGTTAGTCTGTCTCCAAATTCGCATACTGCAAACTTAAATTATTTGTAGGTGTACCTGAAGAAATACATGCTTAGAATTGTGACTTTTCCAGAAAACTTTTTGTTTTTTTCTGCTTCCAAAACTCAGGTTATTTCCATTATACTTAGATTCTAAGGAGCTTAAACTCCCACAGTTGCATTCCATGATTCTGCACTGATTACATTTATTTTAAAAAGATTTAAAGCATATATGCTTAAACTAGTTTGCACTGGTAACATTTATTTTAAACATGCTACACATATATTCTTAAACTCTAAATTCTGTGCATAATCTTTAAGCTACTTTAAAATGCGAGGACAAAAAGTTGCCTTTTATAAAATAAACCTAGACTGCAATTTTAACTTTGGGTTAAAACAGGCTAATCAAGAGAGACACAGAGGAAGAAACTGATACACACTTAACAACAAACACTTTCTTCTCCTGAGAAGGCTTAAAAGTCTTTCTAAAAGGACAAAAACAGGCAAATTCCAAAGGGAAGGGAGAAAGAGAATAAACCTTCCCCTAAAACCCAGCTGCAGAGCTGAGGAAACATCCCAGAGTCCTGCTGGGGTGTCCCCTGCTCATGAATGTGTTCTGTTTGTTGACAGCCAAAGTCATTGTCCGATCACAAAGCTTGTTGCTAACAAATGCAACGGCAGTTTGTTGCTTAGACACTTCTGTTTATTTTTTACCTCAGAAAACTAATGCCACGTTCAGGACTTAATGCCTAACAGGGCGCTGCTGCAGTGCATGCGACTGTTGTGCAAAAATCCTAGGAAATCCAGCGAGGGAAATGAATACGCTTCTCTGTGACCTGAGGACCCGTCCGGCCGAGAAATCCTCTCATCAAGAGGAGTGCGGGCCAGGGGGTGGACGACACACTGCCCGGTTCACGCCGGCCTCCTGCGGCCGCGTCTGCTGAGCCCTAGGCAACGCCGTGTGCCGTTGAGCCGGGTGAATCACACAACGTTTAATGGAGGTTAAGGAAGAAGGCTGAGGCCACAGACGGTGCCGGGTGATGCACGGGGTGGCAGTGGCTCTTTACGTGGGTGCCAAGAAGAACACGCGGGCGCCGTAAGTGTCTAAACAACGCATTATCAGTGTTCACTGGCTTCCCTCCTAGCGAGTCAATTCTGCTGAGGTGAGAGCAAAAGGGAAGGGGGTCTTTTGCTGGAAGAGAGGTCTGGGTTAGACCTCGGAGGAACCCCCTGGGGACACCACAGGGGACCGGTGACTACATCACAGAGCCCTCTGGGCCATAAACCTTCCGCCCACGATACAGTTCCTCCTCCAGGGAGCAGAGTGACCTGCTGCAAAACAGAAACACCGGGGACAACCGCCGGGCACTACCTCCAGTGTGGCAAAGGGCAGGGAAGTGACAGCGCAAACCAAGGCCCCAGGAGCGGCACCAGCGAAGCTGGAAGAAAACGGCACCCCTCGTCTGCCAAGCACTAAGAAGCACCCACAGCAGAGTGCTTCTCTTCTCACGTCAGACTCCAAGGCGCAGCCTAACTGCGGCGGCCTCGGCGGGCTGCCTGAGGAATCCCACAGAGGACACACGGTCTCTGAATCAGTGACCTTCCGGCGGGACTAAACCTTCCCTGTGGGGCTGTCCCGTGTGTGGCAGAATGTCTCGCAGCATCCCTGGCCTTTACCACTAGATGCCAGAGGCACCCCTTCCCCCGGGCGACAATCAGAAACGTCTGCAGACCTTGTTCAATGCCCCCTGTCCCCTGGGAGGCAAAACTGTACCCCCCACCGCATTGGGAGGATTACCACAGAGGTACAGCTCCTAAGGGGGTGCAGGAGGCAAGGCTGTGCTTGCCCACCCCCCAGGGCTCCCCAGCATGTGGCTCTGCCCCCCACAATGCACAGGTCTCCTCAGGCCCCCCAAGCAGTGGAGGGAAGGGATGTTCGGGGCTCCTCGCTAGCAGAGGTCAGGCCTCCATCCACACTGACAGGCTGACAAGTCTTGGAAATCTTTTGTGTACACTGAAACAGATGTTTCAGTAAAAGGTCCTGAGAAGGGGGTTCAAGAAACAGGTGTGTATTTATTTAGGGACTAGTGAAGTTTCAGAAGGAGAAATGCTTTTTCTTCTGAACGCAGAGCTGACGGCAGTTCTCAGTAGTTACCGATCGTCACAGACTTTCTCAAAGTTATCTGAAGATCACCTCAAAAGCTGCCCAGGAACTAACGCAATATTTACCTTACTTTTCAAGTTAGGGCCGGTAAGCTTTAAAAAAAAAAAAAGAACAAGTGGGATTCTCTTCACAGCAAACACCTGAAGTTTCAGAGTCGAGTGTGCCGCTCCCCCTTCAGTAGGAAGGATACTTGAGGAATGAGTAGAGGCCCCAGCAGGAGCTCTCAGCGGAGCCTCTCCTGTTACAAGGGGAGAGACAGTGAGGGCCGGGCAAGGCCCAGGCCGGGTGCCTGCAGCACACCTTTTATTTGTGTTTCCTTCCTTAAATACATCAAGTGCTGAAACTTCCAGCATTTTCCTCGGTTGAAGGCCCTCCAACACGCTTGCAACAGATTTTTAAAGTAGTAAGGCCCCATCAGTTAAATCCACACGTCAGATTACCAGGAGAGGCCTGCTCCCAGAGTAGAACGTGACTTGAGCAGAGAGGAGTCAGAGACTGAAGCCACAGCTCCGCGCAGACAGCTTCTGAGTTCCGAGTGTGTCTCAGAGCACCCGCCTGCGTGAGTGATCAGGGCAGTGGGAAGAGTGCAGGACACGTGGGTTCAAGCCCCACTAACCACGCACTTGCTGAAAACCTCTGGACCTGACCTTTACCTGAATAAATGCAGGTTCTTAGGACGTACGATGACTGAAGTTTTCTGGGGGGGGAAGGTGGGAGCGGAGTTGGATATATAAATTATGAGACTACAGAGAGCATTCCCTAGTGGCTCAGCCACAATGCGGGAGACCTGGGTTCGACCCCTGGGTTGGGAAGATCCCCTAGAGGAGGGCTTGGCAACCCACTCCAGGAATCTGGCCTGGAGAATTCCATGGACTGTGTATTCCACACGATCACAAACAGTCAGACACGACTCTTTCACTTTCACAAGGAGCATAGGTCTTCCCTGGTGGCTCAGACGGTAAAGAATCTGCCTGCAATGCGGGAGACCTGGGTTTGATCCCTGGGTTGGGAAGATCCCCTGGAGAAGGGCATGGCAACCCATTCCAGTATTCTTGTCTGGAGAATCCCCATGGACAGAGGAACCTGGCGGGCTACAGTCCATGGGGTCGCAAAAGAACTGGACGTGACTTAGCAAGTAAACCACCATCACCAAAGAGAGCGTAATGGAAGAGGCTGAGCCCCTGGCCACAGGGAGAGATGGGACGGGGCTGCGCTGGATGCTGGGGAAGGGACCGCAGGCTCCGGGCACCGCCGCATTCAGGGTGGGAGGGCTGGGCAGACAGAAACCCTAGCAAGGGCCCTGCAGCAACGGCCTGCGGTGTAAGTCTAGGTCATTCATAAGTTAGAAACTGTGTCACATTACTGCAGTGCTAGGAAACCAGAGCATTAGAAAGGGCTCTGAGAAGTCCCCTAGAGTCTATAGAGTAGCTCCTTCCTTTGGGCAGGGATGCTTTTAAATGCAAAATCAGATAAGAAATATGATTCAAAAAATTATTCCTAATGGAAATCATTAATGGTTTTTATCAACAAGTAACTCTGTGTGTATACATATTCAGTATATTCTGAAGTTCTTCTACAGTTCTGCTTGATATACTCAATTCCAAAACTCTCTACTTATACTAAACAAGGTGCACAATGGGCATGTCATCCCTGCGTGTGCAGTATTTATACAGAGCAGTTTCTATTAGATTAACATCCTGTCCTTTGTTGCAGTCAGCTAAGTAAATAGTACTCTTGAATCACTTTATTCTTGCTAACATTTCAGAACCCAGAACAGCAGCAAGGGAAAGAAAAAGCCTTAAAGGGAGCTGAAATAGAAAATAATAATTTAGGGTAACACACAGGATACAGTCAGATGTTCTGGGATTTTTCTTTTAAGTTTCCCACTAAATTGACCCCTCTTTACGGACTGACAGGTTTTGCTCACTACAGATGTGACGGGAACAGGGAAAGATAAACTACGGATACAAAGGGGTCCAGGCATCGGGAAGCTATGGTTTCTCAAGCAGCTGTTCTAGTAATGTCCACTCTCTTAATCACATGTCTGAACTTCCAAAACAGGATTCTGATTCATTCCTGTTGTTACGTGTGCTGACAGGATCCACCCTTCAAAACCACTGACCCAGGGGCCAGGTCTGGGGCGGGGAGGCTCCCACCAACCAGCCCCGTGGAGACCCCCCGCCCCCTCCACTGCCTCGCAGGGTACAGCGACATCAGACTAGACATCCGGACAGTAAATCCCACGGCTTGCTTACGTAGCTGTATGGTGATAACTCGGCTGGCTTACACACCTAAGAGAAGCCCATATAATTTGAAATAAAGTTGCCAGTCAATTAAAAATTAAAAAAAAAAAAAGAGAGAGCTGAAATATTGGGCTTATTCGCCTCCAGCAGCAGAGAAGACGTAGCATATGTCCCATTACTACTAGGATGCCGGCACTTGGCCAGGGTCTTAGTTTGGGCAGCTATAACCATCACCACAGACTGGCTGAGACGGCTGGCTGTAAACAAGCCTGGAGACTAGGGCGCCAGCGTGGGTCCCAGTGAAGCCCCTCACGTCGGCTGCAGACTGCCAGCTTCCTGCTGGGTCCTCACACGCCGGGGGAGGTTGGGAATCTCTCTGCAGCCTCTCTCATAAGACACCAAGCCTATCCATGAGGGCTCCACCCTCCTGACCAAAGCTAACTTCCCAAATTCCGTGACCATCAAGCAGCTGATGGGATTAGTGGGTAAAAGTCAGGCCTCAGTCAATATGTTTGCCCAGAATGAATGATAAAATAAGGTCAGAGGAAAGGAAATTTTGTGAGCGCACTTAAAACTTCTGAGATCAAGTGCTTCAAAAAATTTATAAATTGTGCAGTATTTATAAATTTGCTCTAAGAACCCGTTTCTCCAAATATTCCTAATTTTTCTTGCTCATAGGACAAAGATCTGAGTTAGATGGTCTCAATTTTTTTTCTTATTTCTATGATTATTTACTTTCCCTAGAACAGTACCAGCAATTAAACTAGTTAAGACATTGTAAAGAGTTCAAAAACCACTTGATACCTTATTTCTTAAAAACATCAAAATTCCAAAAGAAAAAAGCCACCAAGAATCAAGTGAAAATTTCTACATTGTTAAAGAAAGTAATTTGGTCTTCCACTATGAACCTGAAACATTCTCAGAATTTTGTGTGGATTTGCTGGAGTTTATTGAAGCCTCAGAAGCCTTATTTGAATGTTCCTGAATATACAAAGTGAAAAAAAAAAAAGACAAAGTAAAGAGGTCCCCCTGCCCTCCTGTGTTATCCTGAGAAAAGTCAATGCAGAGTCAGCTAGTTATTTCCTTAAGGTTTCAGAGGGCACAGAGTTAGGTAATTCTCCCCACCTGTCACACAGCATTTTCTCCATTGAAATCCTCAAAATACTTTCACAATTATATACCAATTCCTAATCAGTGAACAATTATAATTGAAAAAGACTTGCCTGAAACAAACATATTTATATGTAGCAACAAAATTATGTTTTAGCATATTCACTCTACCTTCATAAAAAAAAAAAAGTTCTCATCTCTAGTTTGAATCCCAAGTATTCTTAGGATCTTCCATCTGTCCTTTTTTTTTTTTTTTTTTAACACTTCTTCAGTTTACTATTCACAAAGAGAACACGAAACCAAGGCTAAGGAGAAACAACCCTGGACGTGAAATGTTTAGAACCGCACACACAGCCTGGCAGCATCGTTAGATGGTCACCTCGAGCACAGCCTGACTGTCCAACTTCAAGGGAACAGTGCCGGCAGGTGGGGCGGCGGGGAGAGGTTAACATCCAGAAGAGGTGCTTCCCAGATGCTCAGCCCGCTGAGACGCTGCCTAGATCGCACTCTAAAACAGAGCTCTCCAAAAACTAACAAAACAATTCTATTTGGGGGGAGCCTTTTATTTTTTTTTGGGGGGGGGCTTTTAATATGAGAAAAAACTATGAAACTATGTTTGTATATAAACCAAACAGCAGCATGATTCTACCCACTGATTTCAATATTCTAAAAATTATGAATACAAAGTTTATCAGGGAACACAGAACTACAAAGGTTTTTGTTAGGATGAAATCATACTTACTTTCTCTTTTGCTGATACAGCAATATTTTAACAAATTTGAAATACTTAAGTGCATACTCATACAGGTCAAAACCCTGACAGGAGAGAGAAGGCGGGGACTAGACCCAGGGCCTTCAGGATGTAAAAGCGAAGAAAACGAACTGGTTCTTACCTTTGTGCCTCTTCAGCTGGGGGAAGCTGCTGATTGTTGTTGCCTGGATTATCTCCACTACAATCTGATACCTGAGTATTGAAAAGGGAGAACAATTAAAGACGGAACAGGAAGGAAAGACCATTCTCAGGGAGAATTTCAGACTCTATTTGTACTGATCAACTGTAACACAGTGAATCCTCCCTAAGAATCATGAAAACCATCCAACGTGGATGAAGTCAGCGGGCTGGGTGCTGCGCCATGGGCTACTCATTCCTGAGGCCTGAATGCAAGAGTCGTGAACGCACCCCCACCTGCATCTCCCGTACAGAAGCATTTCCACCTGCCCCCCACTGAAGACGGAAACCTGAGGTCATGATCAACTCCTCCCCCTCTTTCGCCCCACACCAGTGCCCTCCCCCCGACACTGGTAACCGGAACCCTGATTCTACCTCCTGGACCTGCACTGTCCAGGAAGCTGACCATGAGCCACGCGGGCTACTTAAATCACAATTTTAGTTCCTCGCTGCACCACCCACACTTGAAGTGCTAAGCTGCCTCACGGACCTCATAAACCACACTGGACTGTGCAGAGAGACCACTTCCATCTATAACCTTTACTAGAGGTTAACACTCAGGGAATATTCCATCATTATAAGATATGGTGGTTCACGGGACATTTTCCCCAAGGAGCTGGAAGGAAAGGCAGGTGCGGAAGCTGTGGGTGACGGCTCCAGGAATATATATGTGTGACTGAGAACACCTCTGCTTCAGGAAAAAGAGAACCTTACATTTTTAGACCAAGTATAATCCTCGAACGATGGCTATTTTGAGCACATTCAAGTCAGGTGGGTTATAAACCCAAGTTCTCAGGGACTATTCAACTATTATTAAGTATTTTCCTAATGAAACTCATCGATCCTGAGTATTTCTCAGCCCTTAATTATACTAAGAACGTGCCTGTAATAAAACTATGTAACATTAACTCTTTATCAGAACACAATCTTAGCAGCATTTTAAGATTTAATGCTACATCTGGCTGACTTCTATTTTTTTTTTTAACCCTGCCACGTGGCTTGCTGCATCCTCATTCCCCAGGCAGGGGTTGAACTCAGGCCCACAGCAGAGAAAGCCCCGAGCCCTAACCCCTGGACTGGCCCAGGGAGTTCCCTTGGCTGGCTTTTAGGGCCCAAGATATGTTCTTCTGCTTTTCAACTAATACCCAGATGACTACAACTCATCAGTCATGGCTCTTCATGGGTTCAGATTCACATCTTTTTATTTCTTCCTCTGCGTCATATGAACATCGACGCTACCCCACCCCTCAGAGAAGGGGCTGTCGGGAGCACTGGCCGGTGGTCGCCTGTGGCAGACTGCCGGCTGCCAACACCCTTCATCTCCTTCTTCCCCACTAACTGGACCACACTGATCGGGGCGAGCGAGGCGCCCAGCCAAAAACGCTAACCTTCTCCCGAGCAGTTAGGGACGGCCATCTGAAGTAGTTGCAGCCGACGAGCCATGAGCGGAACTGGCCGGGAGGGGGTTCCAGGAAGGCTTCCTAAAGGGGCGGACTCCACGGGAAGGCCCTTCATCTTCTGTCCCTGCTTTTCCTCAGTTCTCCTGCCTGGGACGAGGATGCAGTGGGACGGAGGCACAGCACCTCCGAGGATGAAAGCCACACAGTGACGGGAGAAGACGGGAGGAGCTCAGGCGTCCAGAGAAACCACTAAGCCATGACTGCAGCCCCGGCCTGGCCATCTCAGGACAAGTTGGCATTGAGGGTAAAAAAGCCCTGACTTGTTCAAGTAACCGTGCGTCAATGTGTCTCATGGCCAAAGGCCATGTGACTGGCAGAGAGCTCTCTCAAGTCTCTGTCCATGGAGAAGTGATCTCCAAGCTCAACACACATTCGGGTGATGTCCTCCAAGAGGAAGCCTTGCTAGGACATTAATGACGATTACAGTTGTGTGATAGAGCTGCCTTCATTCCTTTATTAACGGTAAAAAATCAAAATAGTTTTTCATGTGATTTTTCCCGCCAGTTACTGAACAGATGAGGAAACAGCTTATAAGAAACATACACAAACCTGGAATCATCAGTTTAACACTCCCTAACCAAATCTTTATTTTAACCTTAGACTTTGGTTCTGCAAGCAGAAAGCACTGACTTGAATGCATGTCACCAAACTCCAAACATAGACTTGTAGCAACTTCTACAAAGAAAAAGCACGAGAATAATCTATGTGGTCAATATTCTTTCATTAAACAAACACTTGTAAATTGTTTCCTAGGTTCTAGACACACAGGAGTGAGTAACACCAGTATGGTGTCTGCTTTCAGAAAGCTCCAGGGATATATCAGACGGAGAGAACACTCAGCCTATAATATCTGTAAGTGAAGACTACATAATAGATTTTAATGATTCTAAAATGCAAAATGGCAGGTACATTTGTGATTGAAGGTATCTAAATATGTGGGTCTATGAACCAAGGCTACAATGCAAAACAGAGATAAAAAGGAAGGACCACCTGCATTAAAGTGGTAGAATTACAAGTCATCTTAAAACTGTTCCCAAACTACTTCTCTAGCTGAGCCAGTTCACACTTACGTTCCTTCCTGCACAGGAAGCTTGCCTCCCCTCTTCATTTCTGCATGAGCCCCATCATTGCTATCCTTTAGGCTTGAAATATCATCATCTTTGATATCTGCCCTCCCATAAATATGAATCTCCAAGTCCTCTGAATCTTTAAACAAGTTCCTCTCGTCCTCTTCCTCTAGACACCACCCTTCTCACCCGTGGGTCAGCTGCATTAGCTGGACGGCCTGCTTCCTTCATGTCAACCGTTCTATCTCCCACCCAACCCACACTGTGCAGCGCTATCAAAGCCCCTTCCTCGAGGACCACTCCCAGTGCCTCTTCCCTGGCTCAACCCCTCCAGGGGCCTCCCCGGAGAAGGACCCCTCTGCTCCAGCCTCTGGGTCCCTCAGCAACCAGTGCTGGCCCCCTCGCTCAAGCCCCACAGAAACCTGGAGTGAAGTCAGGACGGCTTCCACACAGCTCTCCTCAAACTGTAGCCACTTGCCAGGCTTTGGCCTATGCTGCTTCCTTCTGAAAACAACCTCCCTTTTTGTCCCCCTAATGAGATCTTGCATATATTATTTCTTCCCTCAGGTCATCCTCAATCCCTCTCATTGACATCAACATTTCTCCTCTCTGAAACCTTAAATTACTTCTGCTCTATAACATCACCCATTTATCTACTATTTTCCACAAAGAATGTTGTGAATGAAGAAAACGGTATGTCCGGGGCTTTCAAGGCCTCACCCTTCTTTTTAACATGGTAACACATCTTGTACTTAAAAGCAAGCAGTGGGCCTATGCCATCTGAGGAAGAAGTATGTTCAAACGAATCCATAGAATTCTAAAGTAATACCAGCTAACAGATTCCTTTCATCAGGCACCAGGTACCTAATTAAATACTTCATTTTACATTATCTCATTTAATCCTCACAAGATACTATAATGAACCCCACACTACAGAGGGAGAAACTGGAGTTCAGGGGGATTAAGAAATCTATACAATATTAACACATATATATGGAATTTAGAAAGATGGTAATGATGACCCTATATGTGAGACAGCAAGAGAGACACAGATGTAAAGAACAGACTTTTACACTCTGTGGGAGAGGGTGAGGGTGGGATGATTTGATAGAATAGCATTGAAACATGTATATTATCATATGTGAAACAGATCGCCACTCCAGGTTGGATGCATGAGACAGGGTGCTCAGGGCCAGTGCACTGGGATGACCCTGAGGGATGGGATGGGAGGGAGCTGGGAGGGAGGGTCAGGATGGGGAACACATGTACACCGGTGGCTGATTCATGTCCATGTATGGCAAAAACCACCACAATACTATAAAGTAATTAGCCTCCAATTAAATAAATTAATAAAAAAAGGACATCCATACAAGGTCTCACTGCTTTTAACTATAAGTAAAGCCTAAAACAAAAATGTCAGAGCCTAAAACAAAATTGTAGCTTCGTCTATGAAAAAAGATATGCTGTTTTTATCTCCAACTAGATTAGGAGCCTCTTGAAAATAAGGATTGAGTCTTGAATTCTTCAACCGAGCCTAACTTGGCAGTAAATATTTCAGAATGCCAGGGATGGAGTGTGTGTGTCCCCTGCAAAAGTCACAGGTGAAGCGTAAACCCCAATGTCATGGTATTTGGAGGCAGGACCTCTGAAAAGTCATTAGGTCTCGAGGGTGGTCCATGCCTGTACAAAAGAGACTCCAGAGAGCTCTCTCCACCTCGTGAGGACAGTGAGAAGACTGCTATCTATGACCCAGGAAGCAGGTCCTCACCAGACACCTAGTCTGAATACCAGCAGCTTGATCTCAGACTCTCCAAACTCCAGAACCAGGAGAGAGAAACACTTGTTCTTTGACACGCCACCCATTCTATGGTGTATTTGTGATTGCGGTCCAAACCAAAGAGCTAAATTCCTAAGTGTCAACATCTGTAACAGTTAACAGGTGCACATAACATCCTGAACAATCTGTTCTCTGGATGTTCTCAGTGATTCATGCTCCGGAACAAATAAGTCATCAGTGGTACCAAGAAAATACATGCCATCTGAAGAAGCGGCATGTTCAAACAAGTCCACAGAATTCTACAGTGACATCAGCTAACTGACTCCTTTCATTGGGTACCAGGTACCTAATTAAATACTTTACATTACCTCATTTAATCCTCACAAGGTACTGTAATGAGCCCCACACTACAGGGGGAGAAACAGGAGTTCAGGGGGATTAAGAAATCTATACAAGGTCTCGCTGCTTTTAAGTACAAGAGCCAGAATTACAACCTAGGGCTTGATGATGCTAAAGCTCATGTTCTTAGCCATTTTCCAGCTTCCCTAAAATTCAACAGGTTAGTGTTTATCATGTCTAAGGCCCTTCACAGCTTATCAGCACGGCCAAGGCCAGACCATCTTTCCAGCCAAACTGCCTTCCACATCCCTCTTGGATACCATTTTTCAGGCAAACCAGGCCTCGTGCAATGCTCCAAACACACTCCAGCTCTTCCCTACCTTGTGGCCTCTGCTTCGTTGCTTCTGTCCCCTACACCTCACCTCTCCTCTTTAACCTGCTGAAATCCTACTCACTCCAAAACACTCAGGCCTCGGCCAACTCCCCTCTGAAGCTTCCTAGATCCCGCTCACCTACAGCAGGAAATATTTGCTCCTACCCACTTTAGCTCTTCATATTCTACTTCTGGCCTGAATGTCTTGCTTCACATTTAGCAATTTACATCCACAGGGGTCTCCTGTTTTGAACAGCAAACACCCTGATGACAGGGGAAAGAATGGAGGGTCCAGAGCCAATTCATCTTTACAAATACCAGACCCTCCTCACATGGTGCCCAGCACACAGGAGGCATCTGAAGATCCTGACTCAATCTGCAGAACTCACTTTCACTTGATACCCAAAGGCAAAGCAGGAAAGGAAGGACTTTGCATTCCGAATGCTGGCCAAGGTTGATGGCACAGCCTTCCTGGTTGTCTGAGGAGCTATCGGGGGGTACCTGACGCTCACTTGGCCCTCCTCCTCCAGAGAACGACACAGGCTTGCTGGTGCCAAGTTCAGTTCAGCCCCTGGGAGGACTATTATTTGTAGGCTTACTTTCGATCAGAAGAGCAGAGATTGTTAGTATTTCTTTTTCCAAAATGATGATGTAAACTCAAGTCTTAGGAGGAAGCAGTGTAGTAAGAATTCAGCTCTTTTCCAATCCCTGCAAGGTCCTACCCAGAGCATCTTTGTCTCAAGCATAATGAAAAAGTCATCCAAAGCTTGCTGGTGCCTGCCACTGAGTCTCCACCTCACCTCCCTTCACTTTGTTACACTTAGCTAAATTGATAAAGACTTAGACCAAGATTATTTTTATGAACTCTCCCCAACGATCTTACTCTTGCCTGAATGCTACACAGTCCTTCAAAATGTGTGCTCGGTCGCTCAGTCATGTCTGACTCTTTGCAGCCCCGTGGACTGTAGCCCTCCAGGCTCCTCTGGTCCGTCGGATTTCCCTGGCAAGAACACTGCAGTGGGTTGCCATTTCCTGCTCCAGGAGATCTTCCCAACCCAGGGACTGGACCTGTGTCTCCTGCATCTCCTGCACTGGCAGGCGGATTCTTTACCACTTGTACCACCCAGGAAGCACCAGCCTTCAAAATAATTACCTTGGAAATCAACACTTTCTACTGTCAAACGTTCAGAACAGCTTTGGGATCCTATCAGACCTGATTTTAAAATTATTTAGAAGCCAAACCAAAAAAATTAGTCTCTCCACTTTATTAGGCACGTCCTTGAAATATGACTTCAGAGCTGTCTTGGGAGTGTACATGCTGGAACATCTTAGGAGAGTCAAAGGCTGTGGACAAATTCAGGTGCACAACATGGTAAATGGTTTAAAATACCATCTTATATTAAAATGAGCAAGGATCTACCATATACACCATGTATATATACCATATACATACAAATGTTTAAGAAGAAAATCAGAAATTTAAAAATAGTGTTTCAGAACTGCCACAGGCTACTCTGTACTAGGCTAGGGATA
The DNA here is from genome assembly GCF_910594005.1 of Cervus elaphus. Taxonomy (NCBI): domain Eukaryota; kingdom Metazoa; phylum Chordata; class Mammalia; order Artiodactyla; family Cervidae; genus Cervus; species Cervus elaphus. The sequence continues at coordinate 23,466,157 of NC_057846.1, read as the reverse complement.
ATGTTTCCATTAAAGAGACTTCACGTAAAGTGTTTAAAAAATGAAGCCATGGTGATTTCTGCTAGCTAAGCTGGTGCCGTCTCCCACGTCCACGAACTACTAAGGTCTGCTGGATAATTTAGAAAGTGTATCAGAACAGTTAAGAATGTGAGCTTTGGGGACTTCTCTACTGGTCCAATGGCTAAGACTCTGTGCTCCCAATGCAGGAACCTGGGTTCAATCCCTGGTCAGGGAACTAGATGCCACATGCTGCAACTGAGTCCTGGCACAGCCAAATATTAATTATAAACATAAAATACAAAGCATGTGAGCTCTGGCACCAGATGGGCTTTGTTCAAATGCTGCTTTCAATGCTTACACTGTCACCCTGGGAAAATTTTTCAAGCTTTTAAAACTCAAGAGTCCTCATATGTAAAAAGAGGGAAGCAGCATTTATCCTCATAGGATTTTTATGAAGTTACATGACAGAACTTAAAATATCTGGAACCACATCTGCCTCACAGTCAGAGTTTAACAACTATTACAATTATTGTCCTTTAACACTGCTGCTGAACTCTTTAGATGTATGCTGTTTAGAGGGAGGGTGTGTGTGTGTTTGTAAAATATATATAAAAGCCATTTTATAGTAAGTAACCTTACAACTTTTTTTTTCCTATGAGAGTCTCAGCCTGATCAATCAAAGACCACCAGGGTCATTAGAGTCCCAGAACATCAGGCTTCCTGACCCACTGCCATGAACAAGAGGAACCATGGGGCATCTCCCCAAAGAAAAAGATAAAAGTTACCGCAGGATTCTGGGGAAAGGCATGGTGTGGATGAAATGTAAATGAAGCAGTGCTGTGACAGGCTCAAAGCAGGGCTTGTAAAAGGGTCAATTTCAGATGAATCCAGGGCCCTACTGCCTTGAAAACTACACAGTTAAGGTCAGTGTAGGATGCTGAGTCCAGAAACCCCTACCTGCAACTCTGGGTTAAAATGGGGCTGCTTCTCTGTGTCAAAGTGACTGATACCCTCCAGGCAAGAATAGGATGTGTCGTTCCAACTGATAAAATTTCACACAGCAAAGTTTCTGATAAAATTTAGAGAGCCGTGCTTTTCAGTGAATAAGAAAGCAGGGGGTGCTCAGAAGGGAGAATCATCACGACATTTTACAGCCGTATTTGGAAGAAATACTATTTCCTGTTAACTTGGTAGATGGTTTTAGTGTCTGCTCCCACCAGCCTGAAAAGTGGACAGGCAGATTTTACTTTCTCGGTCTGAGCCAGTTTTTACTTTCTCTGAAGTAACATATGCTCTTTCAAGAAAATGAGAAAACACACAAAGTACGACATTCAAAAGTAACTGCTATTAACGTGTGGTATCTTTATAACCTTTTTTTAATGCAAACATGATTTTCTTTCTGTTTTATACAATGGAATTTTTGCTATAAATACTGGCTTCAAGCCTCTTTTTAAAATTTATTATTTATTTATTTATTGGGCTGCACAGGTCTTATTTGTAGCACGTGGGATCAACTTCCCTGACCTGGGATCAAACTCAGGTCCCCTGCATCAGGAGCCCGGAGTCTAAGCTATTGGACCACCAGGGAAGTTCTCTATAACTTATAAATCAATAGTTCAGTTCAGTTCAGACGCTCAGTCATGTTTGACTCTTTGTGACCCCATAGACACACCAGGCTTCCCTGTCCATCACCAACTCCTGGAGTTTACTCAAACTCTTGTCCATCAAGTCAGTAATGCCATTCAATCATCTCATCCTCTGTCATCCCCTTCTCCTCCCGCCTTCAATTTTTCTCAGCATCAGCGTCTTTTCCAATGAATCTTTGCTTCGCATCAGGTGGCCAAAATATTGGAGTTTCAGCTTTAGCATCAGTCCTTCCAATGAATATTCAGGACTGATTTCCTTTAGGACAGACTCGTTTGATCTCTTTGCAGTACAATAGTTACTGTCTCCCAACAGTATTAAACATTCTGTTTCCACACTATTATTACATGGCAATCCACTGTACAGGTGAGCCAAAACTTTTTTAACTGACTCTTATTGTTAGACGTTTTTAATTATCTCAAGCACTTCTCTATTTTAAATAAAATTACAAGAAACATTCTTGGAGAAATCTTTCCCTATATTCCTGATTATTTTCTTAAAACAAATTCTTATGAATAATGAATCTATCAGAAAGAATGCATATTTTGTGCCCTGTTGTTCAGATTATAAAAGCTGTAACAGAAAGGACATAATTTCGACCCCTACCAGCAGGATACTCTTGATAAGACACTAGGTGTCAAATTTTTAATCTTCACCAATATTATGAACAAAGAGAAGCATCTAATTTTAGCTTTTTGGTCTGAGTACCACTGAGGATGACAACAAGCTCCTGAGCTATCTTTTTAGGAGGCATATTTAATGGTCTTAAGCAGGAAGTACCCAGAGCTATAGCACAAATGGGAAATTTTCAGTTAAGATTCAGGAGTAGAAGGCACTTTTTTCCCCCCACTTTTCCAGTGTGCAGAAGGCGGCTGATTCCACAGAGAGTCTAAGGCACGTTTCCCAGCCTTTTCCCATTCACGGCACACACAGCGAGTGAGAGGATCTGATCAGGAGACGGGGTGACCACCATCCCAGCCACCTCGTGCGCTGAGGACACCTTCATCCCTGCACACCCACACACTGTACTTCAGTCACACTAGCTAGAAAGTTCTGCACCAGAGCAGCCTGAGGAATCCAGAGTGTATGTAAACACACACACACACACACATGCACATTTCATGTTACATATACAGAAAATAATCTGGAAACAGACATGTCAAGTAGTCATAGTTTTTAATCTGTCTGCAATAAGTAATTTCTATTTTCTTAATCTTCTTTGCATCTTTTAATCTTCCTAAAATAACAACTGTATATTTATTTGCTAGTTCCTAGAGTCTACAGAAATTGCATGTTACAGAAGCAGCCAAAGTTCTGTCATGCTGGCCAGCTGGTGCCCTTGAGTTAACCTCAAGAATGCCAAAGTTTTCTTCTACTTCCAGTATCTCATTTCTACTTGTGTTCCTCATATTTTTATGACATTAATATTGTTATAAAGTATTTACAGATGCATTTATAGCACCATGGCTATATGTTCCATTCCCAACTCTTATATAAAGCATTTTCATTGAGAACATCTACCGCGTATCACCTTCAGTTGCCTGGTTTTATCTTCTATACCAAAAATGTCCTAATGACCTTTCATACGTTTTAAACCAAGTTTTTCTGCAATAAGATACACTCGGTCATGTCATCGCCTCCATTAATCGTGTTCAAGTCAGAACCTGACAGCGTTCCTCCTCCTCCTGACAACTGTTATTTTTTCAACTCTTACCGGGAGCCTAGCATGCCCTGCCTTACAAGCGTTAATCTCATTTAATTATCACGACAACCCTATGCAATAGGAAATATTTTCTCTGTTCCAGAGTTAAAACTGAGGCTCAGCATGGAAGCGACTTGCCTCTGGCCATGCACTCGGCAGGCAGTGAAGCCACAGAGCAAACCAGGTCTGTGAAATCCAGGCCTGTTGGACCCTCGAGCCAGTGTTGGTGGCCAGGGTCTGCTTTGATGCTCGATGCTTCATGAGACATTGACCTCTTACGTTGTTAACACTCATCCGCCTTTAGAAGAACTGCATTTCTGTCAAGTGCAGGACATCAAAAGACAGGACATGCGTGGCCACGACTTACTTGGTGTGGGGCTGGAGTCGGTCTGCCAGTCCTGGGTGGGCTCTGGAGAGCCGGCTGCTGCATTTCAGTAATTAAGCCCACCGTTATTAAAATTAAATTACACAAAGTCATGTATGGATGTGAGAGCTGGACTATAAAGAAAGCCGAGCAGTGAAGAATTGATGCTTTTGAACTGCGGTGCTGGAGAAGACTCTTGACAAGTCCCTTGGACTACAAGGAGATCCAACCAGTCCATCCTAAAGGAAATGAGTCCTGAATATTCATTGCAAGGACCGATGCTGAAACTGAAGCTCCAATACTTTGGCCACCTGATGCTAAGAGCTGACTCATTTGAAAAAAACTCTGATGCTGGGAAAGATTGAAGGCGGGAGGAGAAGGGGAAAACAGAGGATGAAATGGTTGGACGGCATCACTGACTCAATGGACATGAGTGTGGGTAAACTCCAGGTGTTGGTGATGGACAGGGAGGCCTGGCGTGCTGCAGTTCATGGGGTCGCAAAGAGTCAGACACGACTGAGTGGCTGCACTGAACTGACCGTTTTTTTAGGATTAAAAGTACTCGAAACTCACTGGTTCCTAATGATTTCATTGATTTCTTATCTCTGCGGGAGGTTCTTTACACCCACTGGGTCAATGTACTGGAAATGCTGCATGAATACATACTCTGTGGGTCTCCTCCCAGGGGCTCCACATGTGCTGACATCACACTGGTGGCTTTCCACGGGCCATGCTGGGAGTGTGGACACCAGAGGAACCACCAGATGCTGCAAGTCAGGGGTAAGAAAAACCCTCCCCCCACAGAAACCAGCTGCTCACAAGGACCAGCAAACCACCTCCACCAGCCTTCACCACTCTTCACTACTCGTAAATCACAAAGGTCTTTTGTTCCCCCAATCATCTGTGAAATTTTTTTGTTTTGTTTTCATTTTTTGCACCACACTGTGTGGCACGTGCGATCCCAGCTCCTCTGACCAGGGGTTGAACCTCCCGCAGGTCTGTGGGCACAATGTTTGTCTCTGTTTTGTTTTTTAAAGAGACAGGCAGTACCCACAGAACTCACCCTACTCTCAAACCCTTCATGTTTCAATTCCAAGGAGCTCCACCCCTGGCCTCTCTCCATCTCTCTCTCCCTCCTCTCCTGCCGAGATGAAGAGGCTTTTCATCTGATCACAGAGGTGGAGGAACTGGACAAGTGCAGTGCAGACCTCCTGTTCCCTTTCCTCTCAGGGGCATGTGTTCTCTGCCTCCGGGGCGGCGGCAAGTGGACCACGCCCACCAGGGAAGAGCAGGCACGAGGAGAGGGATTCCAGTCTGGCAGTGCTGGGCAGGAAAGAACGTCTAATTCTGAAACTCAGTTTTAGCCAGTGCGCTGCCCGCATATGGAAACTACGTTCTCCATGATAAAGGTGACAGAGGTCTTCACTTGCCCTATGCCTTTTCCCTAAGATGGATTAGATTTCAGGATGGACAGGACCATTGCAATTGATGTTGTTGTTCAGTTGCTTAGTCATGTCTGACTCTTTGCAACGCCATGGACTGCAGCACACCAGGCTTCCCTCCACTATCTCCTGGAGTTTGCTCAAACTCATGTCCATCGAGTCAGCTATATCATCCAACCCTCCCATCCTCTGTCGTCCCCTTCTCCTCCCACTTTCAATCTTTCCCAGCATCAGGGTCTTTTCCAGTGAGTCAGCTCTTCACATCAGGTGGCCAAAGTATTGGTGCTTCAGCTTCAACATCTGTCCTTCCAATGAACATTCAGGGTTGATTTCCCTTAGGATTGACTGGTTTGACCTCCATGCTGTCCAAGGGACTCTCAAGAGTCTTCTACAGCACCACAGTTTGAAAGCATCAATTCTTTAGCACTTAGCCTTCTTTATGGTCCAGCTCTCACATCCGTACATGATTACTGGAAAAACCAAAGCATTGACTAGATGGACCTGATCATGAGAGCTCCTCAAACCCTAAGATGAAACGCTGCCTCCCTACAGGGCTTGAGGAGCTGCCCAGTCTTCACAATGATATTAACTCTATCTGCAAGCCTTGGTCTAGTGATTACAAACAATAACAATACTAGTACCAGCTAACGATTAGAAATACGCAGGTCCTGGGCCAAGGGCTTTACAAAAACTGACTCGGGGTTCTGTCATTCATAAAGCAGGGAACACTTACCCACTCCTCACCCAGTGTCAGAGCTGCTCCAAACACAAGCACATAACAGATCCTTTACTTCCAGCGACAGAATAAACTTCACACCAAAATCCCCCTTCTCATATCACATTTTAATTGCTGCCAACACTGAATCATCTTGCCTCCTAAATAAAAATAACTTGTGCCCTTGGGTATGTTTGACCCCCACCTCAGTGCCCTCTGCTATTACTTAGACACTGGAAGGAATTATATTCTCAAGTCAGTGTACTTTTATTTTTCATAAAACTGAAAGATCTTTTAGACACTTTTCATAGGCAGTCTCACATTTTAATGTGTTTTTAAAAATGAAATTTATATTCATTTATTCTTTTCATAAAGATTTGCCAGGCCTCTGTTTTACAGTTTGCATTTCCATCTCCCTGTCCGCCCACACGAGCCTTCCTTAGTGGTTTACACATGCTCACTGATTTCTGACACGCTGCAATGGGTTATCTTAAGTATGCTCAATTTCTTTTTTTCTTGATCCTCTATAACATGACCCTGTTTACTGCTAAAGATTCACATTTTCAGAATCCTGTTCAATACACTAAACATTCAAATAATTTGAATTCTTCTACACAGCAGCATGAGATTTTAAGAATTTTATTATTTTTAATACCTTATCTTCATGTGCAGATGTACCTAAACTGATTCAGAGTTGAAAAATCTAATGCATTATGACAGCCAAAGAAAAAATAATTAGAAACCCCCTCAGTAACCCATGCCAATGTTAGTCACGATCTCTTCAGTTAATCCAGTTAGGCCCACCGCCTCTCGCTTTAGTAAAACTGAAAACACCACACCAGGCTCAGTATGTGCTAGATAAAAGGTTTCCTTCTTTTCTCCAAGCTAAATAATCTTTAATTTTAACCTTTCATTTATTATTAGAATTTTGTCTCTATTTTTAGGTTCTCCACACTGCTCTCTAAATGAGGGTCAGCAATAAACAAATACAGAACTGAAAAATTTAATAAAGATCAGGTTGGCGGTAAATGAGATTATGGCAGTGACAGGCTGCTCTGATTTACTTTATTACTGCTCGTTTCTCTGGCGGTCTGTCACTGTCTTAATAAAAGATGATGGCGCTTCTGCTGGTTAAGCGTGGGTTATACCCAAGCCAGGGTCGGTGCCTGCCAAGCCCCACCAACAGTAGAGTTGTCTCCACACCGGCAGGCAATCCCACAAGACTGGGGCCGTGTCTCACTGTTCTCTGCCTGCCTGGCTGGCAGGTCACCCAGCTCTACAAATGGGGTGTGAAGTCAGACAGACCCGAGTTCAAACCCCAGCTCTGTTCCTGATTAGCTTTGATCCAGGGCAAGTCGCTTTGCTCTCCTCAACCAAGCCATGAGCAACACACACCTACTGTACACGGTGGTTGTAAGGATCAGATGATTATTGTAAAGAACCTTGCACTGTGCTGGATACATATTAGGTTGTCAACAAATGGTAGCTTAAAACAAAAAGAGCCTTCCTTTCTTGAGCATCTGCTTGGCATCTCCTTAACCCTGGCAGACGTCCAGGTCAGGAAAGCACCTCCCCACTGCCTGTGTGGGAAGCAGTGCTGCTCTGCCTTACTCTAACCCACAGCACATAGGACCGGGGCAAACATGCCTACCTGCCTATTCCGTACCCATTTTTTAGTCTTCCTTAGTAATAGAACCCTCCATTTATAACTAAGCCTAAGGGTGCCCAGAAAAAGACTACTTGTTATTTTCTCAATTGTTTTGACCAACCCAACATAAACAAAAATGTCATGTAGCAGCTTCTAGAAATTTCCTTAAAAGACAAGCAGTGCATGTGTGACCTATGCTACCATCTTTCCTGGCCTCCCTCCCACTTCCTGGGATGGGGATATGACGGCTGGCATCCTAGAGAACATCCTGACCATGAGGACTCTGGAATATAGGAGGGCAGAGCTGTGAGCTAGGAGGAGCCTGGGTCCTTGAGAAGGTTGGGGTCCCACTGGGTACTCCAGACTTCTTCTGTGTAAGGAAGAAAACACCCTCTGTTCTTTGACAAGTCCTCATTATTCTGTGGGTTTTCTAATTTTCAGCTGAATCTAAACCTAACTAATATAAGATGGGGCTTCCCAGGTGGCACTAGTGATAAAGAACCTGCCTGCCAATGCAAGAAACATAGATGCAGGTTCAATCCCTGGGTCAGGAAGATCCCCTGGAGAAGGGCATGGCAACCCACTCTAGTATTCTTGTCTGGAGAATTCCACTGACAGAGGAGCCTGGCAGGCTACAGTCCATAGGGTTGCAAAGAATCGGGCATGACTGCAGAGACTAGGCAAGCATGTACAAAATAAGTACAGTATCTCCAAACTGTTCTTGGAGTTAAACCAGTGGCTCTTAAGCAAGAACATTTTTGTCCCCCAGAGGACATATGACAATGTCCAGACACACGTGGGTTGTCACAACTCTGCGGGTGCTGCCGGCATTCAGCGGATGGAGGCCAGAGCAGCTGCTTATGTTCTACAGTAAACTGAACAACCCCACAACAAAGGATCATCCAGCTCCACGTGTCAATTTTGCCAAGGCTGAGAAACCTCGGGTTAAACATGTCTCTCGGGAAGGTCAGGGATAAGATGCCCTTTGCTCACGACAGTAAACCTGGCAGAAGAATGAGGTGCCCGCATCAGTTAGTATTCTCCCCATCAGAGTTACCATGCACCTCATACAGTATGAACAGTTTTCAAAGAATCAGAATAGAATGAATTACATGACAAGACATCTGGCAAAGACTTCCGACTGGCAGCATGTGAGAGGATATTACATTTAAAAGAGATACCACATTCTTGGGGTCTTGATTGCATGTTATGATCCCCTAGGAAGTTGATGCCCAAGTTCCACTCCAGACCAGTTATAACAAAGGTCCCAGGGGTGAAGCCTAGGCATCTGTACTTTCTATGGAGGAGCAGATAATTTTCATTAGAGTAACTTTTCACAAATACCCTTAAGAATTTCAGAACGCAGACAGCCCTGGATACGCCAGATTCCTGGACCACAACCTGCCTACTTGTTTACAAAAGGTTCCATCCGGGCCTTTCACTTCTCCTTTGCTTACTGTTCACTTTGACTCCCATTTTATCTTCAAAATAAAGGAACATGTGGTCTTATCTCTAGTCCGGCTGTGACTGCAGCATTTCACGGGTGGATGCATCTTAGATCTGAACAAGGCTCTCTGCCTTTATTGACGGTGGCCATCACCCTACCAGCCACTCCACCACTGGAATCTAATCAGCTGCCCTTTAACATCCTGCACTAACACGACATTCAGGTTACCGGCTCATGTTTTGTTAGCAGAGCTCTTCACTGCTCCTACTAGAAGACCCAGAAAATTCAAAATATTAACCCAGTCTAGCTCCCATATCCTCAGTTTGACATCTTGGAGGCTAGAGAAGAAGAACGAGGAAGAAGCCTCAAAGGGACAGTGGGATCTCAAGCTGTAATTTTTAAGTCTGGTTGATTCTAATATATAGCCAGGGTTAAAGACCACTAATTCAGTGTGCCCGCTGGATGCATTTCTAGCTCTATAATCCTACCATGAAAGCATCTCCTGCTGACTCAGAAAGAAAGAAAAGTTTTTTTTGTAGTTCTACTGCAGAACTACAAATAGCACATTCAAGGGTTTTTTGCTGTTGTTTGTTTATTTTTAATGCATTCTAGTCTAGCAGAGCTGAGTGACTATTTCCTTTAGAAAACACTCATCTTTCTTCCACGCTCCCCAAGTTATGCAGTGGTAAAGAATCCCCCTGCCAAGCAGGAGATGCGGGTTTGATCCCTGGGTCGGGAAGATCCCAGAGGAAGAAATGGCAACTCATTCCAGTATTCTTGCCTGGGAAATCCCATGGACAGAAGAGCCTGGAGGGCTACAATCCAAGGGGTCGCAAAGAGTCAGACTTGTCTGAGCGACTAAGCATGCACGTGTGCATCTTTTTTCAAATATGTATGAAACAAAGATGGTTTCACTTAGTCTAAATAAGATGCAATTCCTGCTTTAGGCAGCCTATCCCAAAATTTTACTGGGGGCAATCTGAAGACAGGGACCTAAAATGCTAATATAAGTCAGAGAGCAGAGTCCTCTAACTGTACAGGAGAAACAACGGGATAGATGAGATTATGACTGAAGAAAGCAGCTCCATTTGTGCTGATGAGCCTCATCGATGTGGGTTTCAGACGGAAGTCTGATAAAAAGCAATTCTGTCTGTCAATACAAGTGGGCAGAGTTGACTCTTAAATAAGAGGGCATTTTTTTTTTTATCAGATAAACAATAAGTACCTAAGTAACAAGATACTTTATGCAGCATCACCTCCTCTTTGAGCAGAAAGATCAATCCCTGCCGTCATAGACTTGTTCCTGGCAGCCTCTCTAGTACAAGAAGCAGAGAGTAAGAACTGGTCCTCAGGTCTGTGCCTCAGACACAGTGAACAGGGACAACCACCCCGAGGATGAAACATACCCCAGTGCCGCCTCAGAGAGAACTGCCTGAGATGCTACAATGCAGCAAAGCCCAGGGAACTCTCCCAGTCACAGGTCAGGGAAGGAGACTCCTGGGGTGTTATTTCCAATGTGTTTTCTCAAGACAATCAGGCAAGAGCCCCTTTATTCCCCACACTGGGCCTCTGTGTTTTCTAAGATAAAAGAAAAGCAACACAAATGTTCTACACTGTAATTTTAAACACACTTCAGTTCCTTCCACTGCTTTCCCAAAGGAAGCATCTGAGCAGCTACGCAGGTTCTAACAACTGATCCACTTTCTATTATAACCTAATCATTTGAAAAACATGGTACTTTGAACAAACGAACTCCACTACTAAGGGAGAAACTCGATAAATTTTGTTGTTACTGATTAGTGAGATTTATGGACTTTCTTTATTTCTGCTTCCCTGACAACCACTTTTTTTTTTTTTTTTAACTTAACCAGGCAGAGAAGGATAATAAGTAGCATTGTCACGCTATAATTAAAAACCAAATACCTGAGCTGCTTCAGGAACTCAACATCAGAGTTGTTGTTAATGAGCTTGATGAACTCTTCATAGGAAGGTGCGTACGTGTAGGCTCTCTTGTGATGCTCGTTCATGTGCTCCCTGCGCTCCAGTTGGGCGAGCAGCGTCTGGTTAATGTAATCTGGGTTACTGAGCAGCTCCACCATCGGCTTCAAGACTGCAGGACAGAGAAGAAAGCAACACTGAAAAAGCCTTCTCCTTCAGAGGAGCTGTGTTCATGCTTCTATAATTGAAACGGCACCTGGCAAACACTGTAAAACTACCCAAGTGCGCTGCACAAGTGTGCATGGATGTGCACGCATGTGCACACACGCAACACACACACACACACGGATCCATCCCTCTGGGTTTGCTACCAGCTATGACTACAACCAAGTGGTCATTTTAACAAATCAGTAACATGGAAAAGAGTGATGAAAGAAAGTCATTCGGAACCCAAGCGGTTAACAAAGCTATCAAAATTAAGTACATTCATTGTTTTCCTTTTATTTCCATTATAAGGCTCAACATGCTTCATGTGCCAAAAGGTTGAAAGTTAACCTTCTCCCAACTGGTGAAACAGACCTCAGGGAGGAAGTTGTGAGAAAGCCAATGATACCATGAAAGAGTCATCCTACAGACTTCAGGTTAAAAAGGTCACCTTCTCTCTATGGTTGGCTGTATCAGCTAATGGGCAGAGCTGGCTAATCCTGAGATAATAAATGAGACCTTAAATCAATGCATATAAACACAACGTTCTTTGAGATTCTGAGGAAGGAAAAGTTCCTCTTTAGATGATATTTTCTTACACTTTTCTTATCCTAGCTAAGCATTTCCTTGGATACACTTTTTTTTTCTAATAACCACATTGTGTTGTGGTACAGTTCCTTTTTATGTATTCTAAGTCACATATGTTGGTGGTCAGTCGTGTCTGACTTTTTGTGACTCCATGGACTATAGCCCGCCAGGCTCCTCTGTCCATGGAATTCTCCAGGCAAGAACACTGGAGTGGGTTGCCATTTCCGACTCCAGGGGATCTTCCTGACTTAGGGACTGAACCTGCATCTCTTGCATTTCCTGCATTGGCAGGCGGGTTCTTTACCACTGCTCCACCTGTGAAGACCTAAGTCACATATAGGTACTGCCAGTGAGTACTGCAGCAAAGGTATTTTAAGTGAATGCATACTAGACCTTGAGTACAGATATTCCTTTGTTTACACATATAATGGATGCTACATTGGGAAGGGCATAAGGACTGGTTATCTATTATTTAAAAAAACTAAATGGACTATGTATTTGGAAATATATTAAAAAATTCATCACACAGGGCCAAGTGATGTCTTCTTTGAGTGACATTTAAAACTTGATCTTTTGGGGACTTCCCTGGTGGTCCAGTGGCTAAGATTCCACGCTCCGAGTGCAGGGTGCCCTGGGTTTGATCCCTGGGGGAAGAGCTAGATCCTGCATGCCGCAACTATGACTCAGTGGAGCCAGATAAATAAATTAATTAATTAAAAATGTTTAAAAAAAAAACAAAAAAACTTGATCTTTTGAAAATACTTTAATTCCCATACATCCCACAGTATACAAGGTCTGTACAGGTATCATATAAAGTGCTCTCACATTCGTATGGAGCACATTAGTTTGCATTAAGTATCGCATTAGTAATATCAACTAGTTATGAAAGTCTACCTTTTGTTGTCAGAATTTCCGCGAGCATTATGCGTAAGCTGAGAGACTGGACATCCTTTGAAGGGAGGAGACAGAGCACCAGAACCCGAGAACACGTTTGTAGAAATCTTACTTCATCATTTGAGTTCCTCAAGCAAGAATGCAACACAAAAGGCCTCGGTTGCTCTTCATGTCTGAAAAAATAAATACGTGAACAGAGGGAAGAGGAAGGAAAGAAATTTCTAGAGACAATTTGCTCATGTACCATTAGGTTAAAAAAAAAAAAAAAAAGAACTTCAAATGGGCAACACGTCAGTTTTAATGACTATGTTCACTCTTCGACTATCAATAGTCAATAATTTTCTCAACCACAGACTAATCTGGAAAAAATGGCCTTTGGGGATTTCTAACCTTAAGTAGCATGAATCGTTATACAGAACTCCTGAATCATAGCAACAACTATCCAGAAAAGGGTGTGTCTCTTTAACTAGATTTTAAAATCTTCTAGCTCTCTTTTTAAATGTCATCTAGCGTTTCCTTAAAAAAAAAAAAAAAAAAACTAACAAAGCATAAACCAGGGTCACCAGGTCCAGGTCCTGACAACACCCTTCTGTCAGCGTCCTTACTGCAATTCCTAGTACTTACCTCTGGGTTCTCGTGCCCTGAGTAAGCAAAAGGACGTTAACCTTCTATACATTTCATATGTGCAGTATTACTTAATTTTCCCACCTACATCAAGAAGTGTATATTACCATTGCCATTTTACAGATGACAATATTAAGGATCTGAATGATCAAGTGAACAGTCCAAAGTCACAGAGGTAATTAGTGGTAGAAGTAATTCAAGTTCTTCTCTGACTTGCACATCCCCAACTCTTTAACACAATGCCAGAATTACAGATTAAGATGAAAAGGGAAAAAAAAAAATTCAGGGATAAAGAGAAAAATATGTGAAGAAAAGCATTATTTTGTCCCTTAAACAGCATGCCTGTGCTTTATGAGTAAAAAGAATACACAGACTGTAAAAAGGAGGCTATGAAATTAAAGATGCTATTGATTTAATAGCATAAAAACAATCATTTAAAAATTTTCCTGAAACATGCTAGAACAAGACAGATGGGGCAAAGGAAGAGGAAACAGGCAAGAATTAAGTGTGATCTGGATTGACTTAGAGCAGCCAACAGCATGTCGGCTGGGAAATAAACACAGGCTGACCGGAAAGCTGCCTCCACACAATTGCCCAACAGTCAAGCAGAGGATGTGTCGCTTTTATTAATGCAATTTGTTATTCTCTTGCCTGACTGTGGCCAATTCAATTGGGTGCCTCCTGGCTGCCATTGTCATTTTGCAGTCAATGGAAATCTGCACCCCAATGGCGATTTCCAGGGCGAAGGCACAGTTTATCTGGGGCAGGTGAGTGCAGAGATAACCACAGAACCTAGATGCATTTCTGCCCAGTCTCATTGTGTGATGTGTAGAAGGTGATGCACAATCAGATATTAGATCCCCAGCATTCACCTCCAGGGCACCACCATCTATATGCAAAACACCAGTGACCTACTGGCACTTTTTCAAATATCCATAATCTCAGAGAACAGTGATAGAGTTCCTTCCTTTAATAAGACTCATCAACTAGGGCTTCTAGGCACAGCCCAGACACCAATAAATCTATCCTTGGCACAAGAAGACTGGAGGTCCAAACAGAAGGCACTTCTAAAATGCAATCAAGTCTCTGTTTCCATTATTCTGATGCTTACTCATAATATCTTTATATAATTCCACAAAAGCAGTCATTTCACAAGCTGGTAAATAAATGTCTCAATGAAAAATATATTCTCATGTTGAAATCAGATAATCATAAAAACACTCCATTTCTCTAACCACTTGCTCTTCTCCCAAACCTAAATTCATCAGTCTTCTAAGTGGAATAAAACAATGATCTAAAAATACTGTCCTCTATTGAGCCATAATTTAAATACTTTAAAATGAGCTTCCACTGATGACAGTATCCACCAGACAGAACCAGGGAGCGCTTTAAGGAGCAGATGCCATAGCCGATTAGGTGCTGTACGTGGCTCAGAACACTCAGGAGAGGCTGCAGCTTCTGCGACTCCAGGAGGTGACCCTTACAACTTCCTCATTGGTTCGCATACCCCCTCCTTACTGGAAGTTACTTTCTCTAAAAACAGTGGTTTTCAAAGGGTGGTCTGCAGGCTCCCGTGTGTCCCGCAGACATTGTCAGGGGGTCTATGAGGTCCAAACCGCATTCACAGCAACAATTCCATGTGTCTCGCCTGTTCTCTCGAGTTGAGGTGGAGATTCCCAGAGGCTACAGGCTGGGTGGTGACCTTGTCACTATTGACGGTGAGTGGAAAGTGAGCTGTGCATTCTTACACTCAAAAAACAGTCTTAGCTTCATATCTGATATGATAAATATTGACAGATACGATGAGTGCTGAGCTGGTAAATGTTTAACAACTGGCTCTCCAAAGGGGGAAAAAAACCTCCCATTTGGAGCATTTGCCCCATTTCACGGGGTCAGTACTCCCGCTGTGGCCAATTACAAAGTGACGAGCTGGCGATCACTGATCTCAGGGTTGCTCCTACACCAGCACAAGCCGGCCCCGGACCCCACGGCTCTAACCCACACAGACAAAAGCTCTTTCAGGTCCTCGACAGCCTTCAAGAGCACAGGGCTATCCTCAGACCAGGAAAGCTGAAAACCGCTGCTCCACAGTAAGTTTTTCAAACTGTGGACTGGGACTCACAAGAAACAACACAAAATTTAATCTCAGATGCCATTTTTTAACAGTAAAGAACAACAACAAAAATCAAAGTTATCATAAGTAATGAGCATTATTTGATGAAACTGGATCACAACATAAAAAGCATTCCCAACTCTCACAACATTGTTAATCTGCTACATTGTAATACAAAATTAAAAGCTTAATAAAACCAATTTTTTTAACGTATCTCCCATTTTATTTTTAAAATCTGCAAAAAACGTGGACATGTACACCCTGCTCTCTTTAAAATGGATAACCAACAAGGACCTACTGTATAGCACAGGGAATTCTGCTCAATGTATGTGGCAGCCTGGATCGCAGGGGAGTTTGGGGGAGAATGGACACAACATGTATATGCATGGCTGAGTCCCTTCGGTGTCCACCTAAAACTATCATAACATTGTCAACCTTCGGTGTCCACCTAAAACTATCATAACATTGTCAATCAGCTATACTCCAACACAAAATAAGTAGTTAAAAAAAAAAAGTTTGCAAAAAAACACTGGGGGCAGTGAGCTGGAAAAGAATAGGCATATGGTGGCCCTGTGGATTCTGGCCTCATGAACCTGAGCTGGGTGAGCGTGGGGAGAGAGGATGACTCCAGGACAGCTGCTGCCACACGACCCCCCTTAGCAGCCAGGCGCCCCCACAACCTCACAGGCAGGGCAGACAGAGCTCGCAGACCAATCCGCAAGACAGGGCTTCTTAGAAGGAGGAGAGCTACCATCTACCCGAGGAGGATGCCTCTGCTTCTTCATCCCCTTGCATATTTTGCAAATACTTTCTCTTCTCCCCCAAAATATGGGCAGCGCTGTATCAGCGAGAAGGAGCCCCAGGAACTGCAGGGACCCTGCTCCTACTCCAACTGAGTCTAGGCAGAAGGCTACTCACTGCAGTGAGACTGCTCTTTATGTCCAGGTTAGAGGTGCTATGAGTCACCAGGCTCTCATTCAGGCAAGAGTAAGACAGACCTTTAGGATCCTATCGGCAAACCTAAGGGAGTAATGACTTGTTATGAGCCCTGAGGTCTTGTTGAAGTCTTCTTCCAAAGGTAGAGTCACCTCTCGGGCACAAACCTTTCCCAGCTAATAGTACAAAAGGCTGACAAGCCTGAGTATTGGCAATTTTCACATGAAAACACCTTCTCTAATCACAGCCTGCACACTCCAGTACTGAGTTCCTTTTAAAAATCAATTTTTAGGATATTACGATGCAACAGAGCTCTTAACACAGGACTCACAAAAAGAAACGTGAACTTTATTTAAACTTTCTCGAAAACGGAAAACTCACTGACACTCTTCAGAGTGTAAAACAACTATATTTAAATGTTCTGTTTCTAGGCACTTTAATGCTACTAAATAAATTCTTGATAGTGCTGGCTCTGTAAAATTCATCTCACTGCTTCAGCTATTTACGAAATCAAACAGCTCTATACCGTGGTTTTCTATTAAATTTCTTTTTTAATTTGCTCTATCAGAACATTATAATTATTCCCCCCAATGTCAACATTTCCAGCCAAGGGTCAGTAAGAGGATGAATACGCTAGAGTTCTGTCTTGACTCGGACCCCTTTTCTCAACAAGGAAACGACTTTAACGTGAGCAAAGGAGGGAGAGGTTGTTCCCCCTTTAACAGCTACCTGGCGTTCGCCGCCTTCAGGTCACAGAAGTGAGTGAGCAAAGCCCGCACGACGTCGTTGCAGACGACTTTGACGACGTCCACGTGGCCCAGCCGGTGGCGCAGCTGCCTGGCGACCTCCCAGAAGTCCTCGGACAGCAGCTGGTAGAGGCGCCCCTCGTCCCGGCTGAGGTTCCCGTACCAGGACAGGACGTAATCTCGGTAGCTGTAGTCGAACACTACCAGGAAGAGAAAGGGCCACGCGTCAAACGTGGGCGAGGGCCGCAGACACAGAGAGCTCTCCTGCTGCTGCTGCTATCTAACAGTCGCTTTAAAATACAAACAGTGGAAAGCAAAACAAGGGAAGACACACTGTTTCCCGAAAGCTTTCAAAACGAGTGATTCTTATCTAACTCGAATTTTGGGGGTGTGGAGACCCGAGGTCCTGGATTTTCTTGGATGGCCGAGTCTTTAAACAGTCCATCTCGGTACCCAGCCCCCTGAGTGTGTGTTTAATTTCAAAGTGCTCTAGATGGTTTAAATAGGACCAATGGGTGGAAATCACAAGGAAGTTGCTTTTCTCTGTTCAACACAAGGAGGAGCTGAACAAAAACATTAAAACTATTCGAGAGACTGCCATATCAGATGATGGATGCACCATCATAAGAAATTTCAACACAAGCGGAGCATCTAATAGACAAGGATGACATGGAAGAAAGTACTTCTTGAGATGGTAAGCTGGGTTACACGACCTCCAGGCTTTTACATCCTTTTATCCTCCTTCTGGGCATCCCAGTGCCAAGCAGGAAGAGTGTGATGACACATACTTTGCCAATAAAAACACTGGCTAAGTCAGGATGGCTGGTATCCAAAAGTCCACAAGCAATAAATGCTGGAGAGGGTGTGGAGAAAAGGGAACCCTCTTACACTGTTGGTGGGAATGCAAACTAGTACAGCCACTATGGAGAACAATGTGGAGATTCCTTAAAAAACTGGAAATAGAACTGCCATATGACCCAGCAATCCCACTTCTGGGCATACACACTGAGGAAACCAGATCTGAAAGAGACACGTGCACCCCAGTGTTCATCACAGCACTGTTTATAATTGCCAGGACATGGAAGAAACCTAGTTGCCCATCAGTAGACGAATGGATAAGGAAGCTATGGTACATATACACTATGGAATATTACTCAGCCATTAAAAACAATTCATTTGAATCAGTTCTAATGAGATGGATGAAACTGGAGCCCATTATACAGAGTGAAGTAAGCCAGAAATACAGCATACTAACGCATATATATGGAATTTAAAAAGATGGTAATGATAACCCTATATGCAAAACAGAAAAAGAGACACAGATGTACAGAACAGACTTTCAGACTCTGTGGGAGAAGGCGAGGGTGAGATATTCTGAGAGAACAGCATTGAAACAAGTATACTATCAAGGGTGAAACAGATCACCAGCCCAGGTTGGATGCATGAGACAAGTGCTCAGGGCTGGTGCGCTGGGAAGACCCAGAGGGATGGGATGGGGAGGGAGGTGGGAGGGGGGATCGGGATGGGGAACACATGTAAATCCATGGCTGATTCATGCCAATGTGTGGCAAAAACCACTACAATATTGTAAAGTAATTAGCCTCCAACTAATAAAAAAAAATTAAAAAAAAAATTAAAGAATGGGAAGCAAAAAAATAAATAAATAAATAAATAAAAACACTGGCTAAACTCTTCGTGTACAATTCCTTCTCTCTTACTCTTCTAGTAAACTAAAAGTTTTCACGCCACGGAATTTTTAGCTAATAGCGAATAAATCTGCAAACCGAAGCATCTGGAAAATAGAAGCATCTTTTCTTTCATTGAAATTTAACTTCAAATTAAAGCAGGAAATTAAGAGCAATTTTAAGAGACTTAATACTTAAAACAGATCTTTTCAACATGCTAAAGGATTTATATTCATTCACCTATATAATGCTTCATTACGTTTGTTAACCACATTGCATATTCTGATTACTGTAACTCTAAAACAGTCCTCTGATAATACATTTTGGCGAGAGATGGATAAAATTGAATACTGGCAAAAATCTGTACTTAGTAATAGAGCTATGTGCTAGTCATAGGTATATCTTCTTTTAATAATTCATCAGCACCCCTCTTCAAACTAAGTATCATAAAAATATAAAAGTACAAAAGAAAGACACAATACTAAGTATGTGTTACATAACTACATACATTCATTCATACAGGTACAAAAAAACCCAAAATATTTAAAAATATATCATCTGTGTCAATTCAAGGAGACAGAGAAATTCATGATAGTAAAATCATTTTATGTTCTTCATTAAGAAATATGCACGAGTAATGTAACAAACCACAGTAAGAAATGAAAGAACACTTATTCTCACTGCCAAGCAAACAGCTTTTCTTCTAAAGGCATAGCCAGCCAACAAAAAATTCAATGCTGTTATGACTTAAATACATCTATTTTCTAGGACTGCTCTTCAAGAAATAAGCAGGTGAGAGGGGATCACAGAAGATTAGAGAGAATGGAATAACATGATTAGAACTTCAGTTTTAGTTAGATTAATCTGAAAAGACGACTTAGGGTAAACAAGAGAGAAATACTAGAGGTGAGGAGACCAGTTTAAAAGCTACCATTTAGTCTAGAAAATGTGATGCTCGGTAAATCTCTATCTATACATGTTCAGAACAAGGAATGACTCCGTCTAAGTAAACAGTATGAGAGACAGCCATTTTCCACCTCTGCCTTCTCCCCCCCCCCCCCCCCCCCCCCCCGGTAACTCAGGCACAGTCTTCCATGCCCAAGAGGGTAAAGCCCCACAGGTCATAAGCGGTCCATGACCCGAGTCTCTTGGAACAAAGAAACAGTCATTCAACCAGGAACTGCCCTAGTGATGATGACAACAACAATTCCATTGATCATATAGATGTCCCTCTGTGGTTTGCAAAGTTTTCAAAAATCCAATTAGTAATTACTCTCTGTGTGCAGAAGAAAGTCATCTTCTGGGAAGATCTGAGGTTATTAGCTTATGTCACTGGTGGATCTATTGATTTATTCAAGAAAAATGGACACATATTTCACACCACTGGTTAAAGAGACATGAGCTAGATAAGCTGAGCCTATAGGGAGGGGGAAAGCCATGCTTTGAGGTACCAGCTATGCTTCTTTTGTGTCAGCATCTAATCCTTGGACCATCTGAGTTCTACTGAGCAAACAGCAGGTACTCGATAATTGCCGAATTACATTTCCTGCCCACATTAGTGAGATAATTCAGGGCAGTCCAGTGAAAATTGGGCTGCAGATCTAGTGAGATTTAATAGTAAGTCAAAAAGACTTTTAAAAGTCTATCTTCTGTCAGTTTTCCAGGAAATGTAACTTGAGGAGAAAAACTTATAAGGGTATCTGAAATAGAAGAGTAGTTGCCAGTTCTCTCCAAACTTCATACTTAACACCATATATTTTCACATGGAAAACCTCAGACTCTTTTTTTGTATACAATAACCGAAACTGTCAGTTTTTAGAAATTTGATTTTTAAAACAGATTTTTAAAACTTTAATTTGATCAAAATATATTCTCTTTTAAACTTTAATATTTGTAATTATACTTACTCATCCCCATTTCCAGACATACAACACTGTACCCACCACAGTCCCCTTTTCAATCATCTTTAATACAAGTTTCACATCTGTCCTTCATTCTTTTGTCAAGGTTGGCCAAGATCCCTTAATTTGGCTAACTGGTTTGTCCATGAGCGAGCCTGAGTGTATTTATTCCCAATGCACTTTCTCTACGTTATATCTATTAACAAAAGAAAAAAAAAAGGCTTCCTGATACCCACTTCAAGTAACAGTGAACAACAGATTCCTGCTTCCTATCATGGAAGTAACTCCACCAAGCTAGCTAGTTTCATGTGATCTGCAAATTCCTGCTCAGTCAATGTTTATATGCCATTCATTTAACTGAAACATGGATGTATCTGGGGGCTTCCCTGCTGATTCAGTGGTAAAAGAATCTGCCTGCCAATGCAGGAGACACAGGTTTGTTCCCGGAGTTGGGAAGATCCCCAGGAGGAGGGCATGGCAACCCACTCTGGTATTCTTGCCTGGAGAATCCCAAGGACAGAGGAGCCTGGCGGGCTACAGTCCGTGGGGTCACAAAGAGTCAGACACAGTTTGCTGACTAAACAACAACTGGATGTATTTACTATGTTTTCAAGTAAAAATTCATGATCAGAAAAATCCAAATGGCATCAAACAGAGAGAGGATAAATTTGCTAGAAATTACTATTTTCCTTTTAGAACATAATGAATTGCTTACTGTGGTAATTATATACCCTCATTTAATCCTTACCTTCTTTCAGAGCTTTGTCCATATTATGAGAAATGACTACCCTTCTAGACTGAACTGACTCATGTGAGTCTCCATACACAGGACTCTGAAATATAAGAAGAAAAAAAGATACAGATTACTGAATAAATCACATATAAATATAAAACCAAAAGTATGAAAAACCACTGAAACAGACATTAAAATATTGCTTAACAGATTATAAAGTTCTTCTGGAAAAGTAATACAAGCTTAAGGTAAGAAATTTTTGAAAAAGAATTAAGGATTTTCCCTAGCAGATATCAAGACAGTATGATGCCAGTGTAGGAATAAACAAAACAACTGAATGGTAGAAAGTACAAGAACATCTAAATATAAATGAAAATATACGAGAATTAAGAACATAATGAGAAAAATTTGAAATCTGTGAGGAAAACATGGACTATTCAATAAGTGGTGTTGGCATAATTTGATATTCATGTGGGAAGAAAGTTTAGAGTTTTACCCCAAACTTCGTGTATTAATAACTCCAAACTGATTAAAGAGCTAAATATTTTCTTAACTAAAAATGTATTTAAAGGAAACAAAGGAGATGCTGTGTTTAACCCTGGGATGGAGAAGCCCTCTCTAAAATAAGACACAAAGAGAGCTATAAAGGAAAAGAAACCTGAAAAATATGACTACATAAAATAGGAAATTCCTGTTTGACAAAAGATAACTATAAAATATAACTGACAGACTATAACAAAAGACTATTATTTCATATACACAGAGATCCCAAAACAAGAAAAATAACTCAAAAGAAAACCAGGCAAAGAAATTGAAAGAGCAATCATAAAAGATAAACACCAATCAATTTATGAAAAAAAAATGCAACCTCTTTTTCAATGAGAGAAATGCAAATAAGTGCAATGAGACACCATCAGACTGACAAAGCAGGGACAAAGTGTCATCTAACCCAATGTTGGCAAAGATATGTGGAAATAGTCATTTTCATACACCGTGAGGGGAAATGTCCATTTCTAAAAGCTTTTAAGAAAACAACTGAGCACATATCAAAATTCAAATGTACTCTCTTTATTCAGCAATTCTACTTCTAGGAATCTAGCTAAGATAGAATACTTGCACATTAAAAAAAAAAAAAGTACAAATACCAAGACTTTCACTGCTACATTGACTCTAAGGGAAGAAATTGGAAATAAATCAACTATATATTAATAGGCAGAGTTAAATTGTGATTGTACATGTTTTAGAATATAATGCAGCCATGAAGAAGAATGAATTAGGGATACATATGCCTTCATGAAAAGTTTCCCATGATGGAAAATGTTTGGAAACACATATGCTGAACGATTAAAAATGGTTTCTTCCTCCATATATGTCTGTACAACACAATTTAAAATTTTAATTATAAAAAGATACTAGTTGGCAAAAACAGAGAGGCAATGTGCAGGATTTAAACCCCACTATCAGGCAGGTAAGGGTACTTTAAAGAGAAAAGCTTTTTAATTGATCACATTTCAAAGTGATCAAAAGTATATGTATACTGTAAGCATATGTTGGACCATAAAGAAGGCTGAGTGCTGAAGAACTGATGCTATAGAACTGTGGTGTTGGAGAAGACTCTTGAGAGTCCCTTGGACTGCAAGGAGATCCAACCAGTCCATTCTAAAGGAAATCAATCCTGAATATTCATTGGAAGGACTGGTGCTGAAGCTCCAATCCTTTGGCCACCTGACGAGAAGAACTGACTCATTGGAAAAGACTCTGATGCTGGCAAAGACTGAAGGCAGGAAGAGAAGGGGACAACAGAGGATGAGATGGTTGGATGGCATCACCAACTTAATGGACATGAGTTTGAGCAAGCTCCAGGAGATAGTGAAGGACAGGGAAGCCTGGAATACTAGAGTCCATAGAGTCGCAAAGAGTCGGACACGACTGAGCAACTGAACAACAAATACTGCAACGGACCTACTTATTGGTTTCAGGGGCTTCCCTGGTACCTCAGTTGATAAAGAATCCACCTGCAACACAGAAGACCCGGCTTTGATCTCTGGGTGGGGAAGATCCCCTGGAGAAGTAAATGGCAACCTACTCCAGCCTTTTTGCCTGGGAAATCTCATGGACAGAGGAGCCGGGCAGGCTACAGTCCATGGGGTTGCAAGTCTTACACGACTTTGTGACTAAACCACCACCACCACTGGTTTCAGAGCATAAAAAGAAGCTAGTTATTAGTGGACTGTAGAGAACTTTCTTGTGCACGGGAAATATTACAAGTGCTTGACTACACGGCCACCGTCACTCAGAAGGTCAAGGGCCCTATCAGCTTCATCCAATAAATAAGGGTGAGGAAAGCCCTCTGTTCTCAGGCAGCCACCTCAACACAGCTGCAACCAACCCCTGGCCCTGGACCACTCAACCCTGAGAGCAGAATTTCCAATGCTCGGCTTAGTTTCACACTAGCTGTGGGTCAAACGCCAAGACTATCATCCACTTTTGTGATCACTGTTACTAAAAAATAAAAACAAAGCCATAGTGTTAAGATTCCTTAGTTGAAATACTTTAAAAAGCCTTAAGATGTATGTGTTACACTCAGAAAAGAATCCCTTTAGGCTATACAAATTGGGCTTCCTTGGTGGCTCAGTAGGTAAACCGTCTACCTGCAGTGCAGGAGACCCGGGCTCCACCCCTGGGTTGGGAAGATGCCCTGGAAGAGGGAATGGCAACCCACTCCAGTATTCTTGCCTGGGAAATCCCACGGACAGAGAAGCCTGGCAGGCTACGGTCCATGGGGTTGCAAAGAGCTGGACATGACTGAGTGACTAACACATATATACAGTGCTACAAATTAATACATAACATTCAACACTTTCTCAAGGAATCATTAAAAAAAAAGACAAAAATCCTTAATCATAATCCTATAGACAAAGCCATTTTATCCTAAAAGAAATATACTCTCATCTATCAAAAACTACTTTCTAGTTTCTGAGTAACTTGTTATAAAATTAAACGGTCAGGACATTTTACTGTAATTTTTAAAATTTTAGTTCATGAAAGGAAAAGACTGAAGAAATGAGAAGAATTTTTAAATTCTAGTGCTTTTTCGAACATCAGGCAGGTATTTAAACAACGTAACACTGTTAAAGCACTATACTGATAAATAACTTTAACCACAACTTCTCAAGCCTTTGGCGAACACTCTGGTATAGTTTTCCAAATATAGGTACAGCAGTTTCGCGCACAATACTGACGGGATGATGAAACCACAGCCAAATGACGCTTAATTGAGAAGTTCCTGAATTCGGGTTCTTAAAATGGAAACTGTGTTTAAGGGCTGGGAGAGGAGCAGGTGTGAATATGACAACACACGCCTATTTGAGCATATTTTGTACTTATGTGTCTATCTTTACAGCTTCCTTCAGAACAATTTTGTGCTTATTTTTAACCTTTCCTTTCTCTCCCTAGTTACAGCTTTCCCAATTCTTGCCATCTACCTGCACATTTCTTTTCTCTCTCTGCTTCCTGCTTCTGCAATAAACATGTTTGTCCCTACTCACTGTATTTGAATTAGGCGTTTACGCTCTTTAACTTAAAAAGCTTATGAGAATAACATCTTCTATGTTGGTTCTCTACCTAAAAGCATTATCAGTTTTTCAGTCTGGTTCTGGATTGCCCTACACTCTGTCCCCCAGGACCCTTATTAGGAAGAAAATTTAAACAAAGAGTTCTTCAGCCCTGTCACCCCCACAGCCTGATTGAGAGCCTGGAAGTAAGGAGAACAGGAAGATCAAAGAAAACATCACGGGCCCAAAGTAACTGGGTAACCACACATGGCAAGTCCTTTTTTTTAAGGATTTAATATTTCTGGAACCAGAACCTCTTCGTGACTAAACTACAACACTAGAGTAGATTAGTCACTGCACACGCCTTTTCTTTCAGGTCACAGAGGGATGGGACTCACAGTCATCATCCCAGGGTGGAGAGGAGGAGAGGAAGGGGGAGAAGGCCGGCAGGTAAGACTCAGGCACGTGAGCACGGCTGTGGCCCAGAGGGCGGGGAGGTGAAACCTGCCTTCTCTCTCCTTCCATTTATAGGTGTGAAAAGAGGAACTGCTCACTGCAGAGACTTCCCCAAGAGAAGTGTTCCAGCGAACGCTCGCCCCAGCTCTGCACCTCGCAGGCCCTCCCCCTCCTCCGGGAAAGCCTGCCTCAGACAACCACCTTCCCAATAACGCTGGTGCTGGGGAGGGTGAGAGAAACACGTGCGTGCTGTCCTCATCCCCCCGCCACAGAGTGTAAGTGACAGAAGGCTTCACCACTCCATCCAGAACTGCGGACTTCGAGTGTGTCTGAGCGGTCAGCCCCTCGCCTGGAGTCTGGCATCAGTATCCAAATACTGGGCTTCCCTGGTGGCTCAGACGGTAAAGAATCCGCCTGCAATACAGGAGACCTGGGTTCGATCCCTGGGTTGGGAAGATCCGTTGGAGGAGGGCATGGCAACCCACTCCAGCATTCTTGCCTGGAGAATTCCATGGACGGAGGAGTCTGACAGGCTACAGTCCATGGGGTCACAAAGAGTTGGACACGACGGAGCGTGTGCCAATACTAAGACAGAGGAATGTCTGGTGAACCAGAATCCCTGCCATGTAAAAAAAAATACAACTTATTCTCCATTTCATTAAGATAAATGAAACTTATCTTCATTTTAAGATTTAAACCTAGCTTGGACCCTACTTGTTGAGGTCATTTTAATCACTCAGTGAGTCCTCTGGAGAGAGAAGGTGAGACGCCTCAACAAATAACTGCTCATTCTGAAAATGTTCTCCAAAGACAGGGCAAAACCTGAAGGCTTTGCTCCGATATACAAGTCTCAGCATCAGAGAGTATAAGTCATATCAACAAATGCCGTCCTGAGGATGTACGTATTAGCTTTCTGTTTACTTCTGGATGTCAGCTTTTAGTCTACAGCCATAATATGCTCCAACTGTCTTCGTGTCAGAATTAAGACACCCTCTCCTGAGGGAACAACATTTGGAGAGAAAATCTACGCTGAGAGCTGGGAACCCTGACACCATTAGCAACGAGACAGCCAGGGGTGACCTGGAACCCAGCCGAGACACACACCTCATTTTCCATTGTTTACGCGGTCGACACCGCTTACTGTGTTGCTTCCTGTGGGAGCAGAGACGGGGCTGGTAATTCCTTTCACGCCTATTACCTAGACGACTCAAACAAGTATCTTCTCCTTCACTATATGCTTCTACAATAAAAAAATTTTTTTTAATGTATTTTGGTTTATTTTAAAAAAGAAAAAAAAAAAACAACTGTACAGAGTTGATGGCGTGATGGGCATAATTTCCTGTAAAGCTACTGAAATGGCGATTTATCTTAGGAAAACAAACACGAAACCCCAATCATCATTATCCACACGGAGCTGTCACATGGCCCGGTCTTCCCAAGTATTCTCAGCATCAGACAATCTACTGGGATCTCGTGACTAATATTCTCATTCTTAAGCTATGTTATTCTCAAAACCACGGCTCCTTTCAAACCAACCGCATTCTACCTCATCCTCAAAAAATAATGTAATCAGAAGCAAAAACGAAACGACCCACACAGATCCCTTCTCAGGAAGACCGGAAGGGACTGAGGCATGGGAAGGCCACCGGGCTTGACTGAGACCCTGATGAAAGGCCGCGACGTGAGTGACAGAAGCCTGCCGGCAACGGCGTCCAGCCTGTAACTGCCGGCTCGCAGAAAGCATTTAGCAGAGTGCCTGGCATCTAGTGGTAAAGTACAACTATCATCACGAATAAAACTCAAAACAGGGTCAACTTCCAACACACTGAGGCTCATCGGTTGGTTGGTTTTCACAGCTGATTGGATGGTTTTCTGAAGGGAGAAGAATCGTGGAAGTGAAAGCAAGAGAGAAGGATTGAAAGTTAAATCACCAAAGTTAAGACACAACTAAATAGAACATACTGTTCCTGAAGTATATTTGCCTTTGAGGATGTAATTTCCAGACAGGAAAGTGTCCGTTTCCTGGAGGCGTTCTATCGTGTATGGGCCTTTACATTCTCTATCACTGGTGAAGTATTCAAGTGATCAAACAAAACTTGGTTTGATCAGAACCAGTTTCTTGGATTGTGCTTAATGTTTAATTGTGAACTAAAGAAGGTCTGGTTCTCCTTATCGATAAAACAAACTGTATCCAACATACACTGAAAGGTTATCATTTAGGGAGATTGTACTGATAGAAAATACTGTTTTGTCTTTTCCCCTCTCTTAACTGAGTATAATTTCTGTTTTAGATATAAGAAAGAAAAGCTACTCTCTGAAATTCAAACCTACAAATGTTCTCATATGCTTCAATTTCTTTTAAAATTGCTAGTTCTAATATATCAAGAGTAGAGAGAGACACATTCTATAAATGTAAAGAATTAAATCAGCCTATTCACACCATTATCCACAGATAATCCCTACTGGCATTTTGGTCTATTTCCTCTTAGTTGGTGAGTCCATTTCTTACCATGCAACTGTGGACAACTTATTTCTGTACCTCAAGGGCCTCTTCAGTAAAACAAAGATAACAACGGTACCTACCTCTTAGGACTGATACAAGCATTGAATTAATACACATGATGTGTTTCAAACTGTGCCAGGCAACATATTATTAATTATAAATTACTATTGGTACTTTATTTTCGTATACTTCGGAAGAAATTACAACCATCGCATTCACACATTTCTGCACCTGTTTTTTCACACTCAATATTTTATCATGAGCATTTTTTATGTAATAAAGATTTGGAATGTTTTGAGTGACTTAAACTGTATTTTAACTATTTTCTTATTACTGTGTATTTACTTGGTCCTCAATACATTTTTCCTATTTTCCATGAAAAACCTATTTATTTCCATGCTATTGGCTTAAGTGTAGTACTACCAAAAAGGTTCTAAACAATACTGGAAGTGTCTATGAACCATATAGTGGATTTGAACTCTGATTTCAAACAACTATGTGCCTCGAGAATGTTGTTCTTATCTTTAAGGAGAGTCCTCTATCAGCCAAGGAGAAACTGATCGAACAACAGGGCGTGGTGTGTATCAGATTCCGTGAAGCACAAACTACGCCTGTCCAGCCTTTTGAACCAATAGTAAGTAACCTACATGCCTTGAAAGTCCAACACTGCAGGGTGTTTCCAGATGGGAAAACGAGTACTGGCCATAAGAGGTGGTGCAGGTGAGGCCTCCTCTACCCTCGGTGAGCAGTAAAGGAAACCACTGTGGCCTCCAGAAGCATAAATCGCCACCATGATTTCACCTGAAATGAACTTTGACAAGAGATGAGTGGTAGGTTAGACGGTGAGCAGCTTCTATAGCTTAGTACACACCGCTTATCGGAAGTACTGTGTTCAGGCTAAAGGCCTGCGTGCAAATGTAGGAATCAAGGTTCCGCTTCTATTTCTATAAAGAAAGGTAATCAGTCAGGTTAGCTCCTGAGACCAGATCCTACGACTGGGTATGAAATCAATTAGATCTTTTCTCTGGACAAATGTGAAACTCAAGTGTGCTTCAGGCTAGGGCACAATCCCATTATTACTTCCTTGCAAAAGCATATGACATCACGTGACAGTGGCGAGACTTAATTAAGACCCAGAAAAAGTTGGCTGCGTTGGTTCTTTGCCATTTTCTTGCCGTGTTATGATGAATATGTCCATTTCTGAGATTCAGTTTAAATAATGTCTGTCCTATTTATACTAAAGGATTGTTAAGCATCCCAAGAAGATAATGTGTGTGAAAGGGTTTTTTAAAGTTTAAGACTCTTAGTTGCTCAATCATTGTCAGACTCTTTGAGACCCACGGATTGTAGCCCACTAGGCTCCTCTGTCCATGGAATTCTCTAGGCAAGGATACTGGAGTGGGTTGCATTTACAAAGCAGTATTCAAATACAGATCATTATTACAGTGCCAAAAGGCATAGTCCACATTTTTTGCAATGTTAATCAAAGAATGATTATTGTTATATTACATGTGATTAGTGTTATGACATAGCATACTTTCAGATTTGACTATCACAAGCAAATTCCTTTAATGATGTTTCTTGGTTATTAATCTGCTAAGAAAAAATGATTATTAATGCAAAGGAAAAATCTCTATTAACTGAACAGAGGTATTTTCTGAGACAGGTTAACATACTAAGGGTTGGTTTTCCATTCAGTTGGACAAATTAGGCTCGTGGGAGGAAAAAAAATGTGCTTCATTTCTAATGTCAAGGACTCAGATCTGAAGCTCCTTAGAAAACACACTCCACTTGATTACAAGAGAAATGTAAGTGTATTTCAAATCAGGCACAGATTTGGAAACTGAAATTAGAACATGCACTTGAGAGTACACAGGCAGACGGCAGTGTGTCTAAACTGGCAAGTACAGGACAAGAGACTGGGGCTGGGGGAGAAGAATGAGGAAAAAGCAAACTGGCTTAGGAAAGATCACTGATGACTGGCAGCCGCCTTCTGCATTCCTGCAAAGATTTGTGTAAGAAAAATTCTGCAGCCATTTTATCACTGGCTCACACTGTAATTCTGAGCTCATGAGGGAAATCAGAGGTTTTCACATTTCCATCAACTCATTCAATCATCTAACATGCAATGAGGACTCTGTGCGTCTGCCGCTTAGCTGGGTTCCAGAGACAAAGGTAAATACACTCTCTGGGCTCAAGGGGCTTAATCTATCCTTGATGGAACAGAAGCTCATAATCAAATAACTAATGAGCTTGAACACTGTGGGAGGCTCTGCTTAGGAATTCTAGCGTTTTTCCTATTCTGGTCTCTCCTCTACATTTCGCTCTCCAGCCCAGGTCACGGAAGAAAATCTACTCAAATATACAATCAATTCAAGAGATCATTTCATAAGAATTCTGAAGTTCATACACAGTGAAGTAAATTATAAAAATTATTTTCATAAGAATTCTCACTGAAACCACTGAATTGAAATGGAGAAGAAGCCAGAGCAGTTGCCCCTGCTTCAAAGCTATCATGTAACTCAACAACTCGATGAGTCACACAGAACTGCTTTTTTTCACAGAGATGCTTTAATGAAAGCAATCACTTTTTTTTTTTCTTCATTACTATCCCGAATACCCATAATACCACTCTTATTAAATTTGTTGACTGGCTTTTAAATGAAAACTGGTGATAAAATATTCAGGATCTAGCTACAAAAACATCATATCAGTGATTTGATTCAGTGAGATTTCTAATATTTTCATAGCTCCCTTGAAGCAAAAAGCTGAGCTCCAGGCAGCAGCTTGGATAACATACATGTACTAGATACTGATAATGCGTGAGATGGATTACTGCCATAAAAATACTAGTTGCAAAAAAGAAGAAAAGAAAATACAATTCAATGGAATCTACTCAAAGAGACGGACTTTCACATCCCTTATAACTGGAGAGTAAAAATTGTCTATCCCAGCTAGATCTAGATCATAGAAAGTCTTCCGTTTCTATATAAAATAAATGTATAGAAATTCAAAGAATAAAACCTCCTTATGAGAAACATGGTGTTAAAGATAAGCCTCAGTGTAGCAGCCAGTCCACCTCTGAGCAGAGAGGACGGGTGGGGAGTGTGGGTCCATAGGACAGGACCACCGGATACAGCTCCCAGTCTTCTCGGTCCCTGTTCACCTCAGGAAGCCCCCAGCCCCTGCTTGGAAACACATGAACTCATTTTCAAGACTCACTTGGGGAGTTTGTTCTAATGCAGATTTCTAGATCCTAATTCAGCAACTATAAGGCGTGCCTTTGAAACACAGCATTTTTAGCAAGAATTCCTAAATTATGTATGCATCTTTAGACCACATTTGGCAAAACACTGCTAAATGGTGGTGAAGACAAAAGATTATGACCCCTGAGAAAAAGCTAGGAAGTCTTATTTCTGGGAAGATTTATTTTAATACAAGAGTGAAAGTGAAAGAAAGTGAAGTCACACAGTTGTGTCCGACTCTTTGCGACCCCATGGAGTGTAGTCTACCACACTCCACCGTCCATGGGATTTTCCAGGCAAGGGTACTGGAGTGGAGCCATCATTTTACATCACTTGGGACAGAGTCACAAAAGACTCACGGAATCTCTTACCACCTCAATAAAATTACCCGCGACACGTCATCCTCCTAACTATCAGCAATTAATCTGCCTCCCACTCACCAAGAGTGTCAAGGCGACCCAGTGTGAAACGTCTCGATTCCCTGCCAGCCTTGCAGCCTACGAGCTTCTCTCTCTGCTCCTGCTTCTATCTCCTTCCCGTAGTCTCGAGCCTGGCCCCTCCACCTGTGCCCTGGCCTGTCAGCATCCTGTCTCTGGGATCTTCAGGCTCTTCTCTTTAACCCAAAACTGCGGTTAAATCTCTCCACTACAAAACTGCCCAAAGCACACCTAGCACATACACACCTGTGAACGCCGCCTTCTCTCCTTCTCAGCCAAGCTGGTAGGGAGCACCGCGCACCCCATCTCTGCTTCCTCACCTGCCCTTCACCCCTCACCCAAGAGGATCAGTACCGTGTCTGCCCCGTGTCCACCCTGCCCTCCCAGACGCCACCCACACAGTCTCCAGTGACAAATCTGGGCTCACTATCCCCCCCTCTTTCTGGACCACTAGCCAGGGAGAGCCAGGCCCTCCTACGGGGAGGGCAGAGCTCAGACAGACAGAGGGGGTGGTCCTGAGCGGGGTGTGTCCACATGCAGCCTGACCTCCTCCAGGACTTTCCTACCTCTGGGTTATGTATCCTTTTTTAAATTTTTTTTAAGAGCTTCAAGAAATTATTTAACAACCAAAATAACTCTAGGGATATTGAGAGAGGTGGATCCAGGTTTTACAGAGCTTGGAATTTACAGAGTATTGAAGGCTTTCTTAGAAAAAAATACACACACACAATTATGAGCACAAAGTTAGAGACAGAGATAGATGCTTATTGAGAATAAGGGAATAAAGATAAGAAACCGAGCAGCCCCTGCAGTGAACTCAGGCTTCCCAACCTCACCTAAATCCACCCCAAGATGTAGGTGTTCTCCTCAGCCCCCTGTTTACAGATGGCACCACTGAGACCTTGGGTGAGTAAACCAATGTATCACATCTTAAGATAGGAAGTCTCACTGTTTAAAAAAAAGGGGGGGGGGGGGTGTGGGGTTCACAGGTGTAAGTCATGTTTAGAAAACACTGGATTAAAAAAAGTTGAATTACTCGGATTGCTCAGAACGTTATCATAGCAATACACAGTGGAAAGCCTCAAGAACGTACATCTTCAAACTGATGTGACCCGCTCCCCTCGACAAGCCTCTCATCTCGCCTCTTCTGTTTTTGCAGTGTATAATAACTAAAAGCATCTCCGAAATTAAGTGTCTACGGATCACGGTTTAGAAAACTCTGATTTTTCCCAGAACAGAAGAAAAGAACGTGTGACTGACTGACTGATAACAATATAGTGAGGGCAGAGTGGGAACCTGGAGGCTTCACTGTTGTTCCACACGGTTCTCACACAGGATGGCAGATGGGTCTCATGTTATATGCCAACTAGTAATATCTTAGTGGCTGCCTGGAAAGCTACGTTGAAAAGGAATCTAAAAAAAAAAAAATAAAAATAAAAGAAAAAAGAAAAGGAATCTGAGGCTTCATCCGGACTCGGGGGGCGGAGGAGAGAAGCGGCCTTACCTGATCAGCAGTGACTGTCCCGGGCACAGAAGGGGCAGTTGTGATGTCATTCTGAGACCTCTAAAGTGACACTAATTCCTAAACAGATACTAGAACCATCCCAAAGATGCTCAAGTTTTCTAAAACCTGAATCAGGCCAGACTAATCTTTAATAATTAAAACCTTTAATAATTAAATAATTAAAATAACTGTAGAGGCTCCAAAATAAGAAAGACCTGGGTTTAATTTAGTTCTTCCACTTGCTCTGGGCACATGCTTTCGCCTCTCTAAACTTCAGTTTGGCCTTCCCAGGGGGCTTAGTGGTAAAGAATCCACCTGCCAAGCAGGAGACCCGGGTCAGTTCCCTGAGTCAGGAAGATCCCCCGGAGAAAGAAATGGCAACCCACTCCAGTATTCTTGCCTCAGAAATCTCATGGACAGAGGAGCCTGGCGGACTACAGTCCATGGGGTCGAAAAAAGTGATATGACTTAACGACTAAACAGCAGAATGGCAAACCTCAGTTTTCCCATCTGTAACATGAGATTAACTGTTCCTACCTCCCATGAAAGACAAACATTTAACTGGGTAATGCGTATACATACATACATACAGTAAATGCAATAAATATTAAGTTTAGCTATAGCAGTTATTGAGGCATTCACTTTATGACATTCATATTATGACTCCTGTGGTACATGTATTTGTCCACTATACTCAGAGCCATCCGTTACAGTAAAATGAATCAAACGTCAGCCATAGAAACCATTTTCCAGAACCCATTAACAAAGTCAATTTATAGGCTATAATAAGCAAATGGCAAAGCGCTATTCAAAGTAAGTCTTACCTGCCTTGAAGGAGACAGAGAGTATATAAATCTCACTACTGAGTGATTATTCTTTGCAAAAGACAGATCTCATACATATTTTTTCCAACCTCTCCACAGAGAAGGTCAAGGCACAGTAACCAAACCAACAGCAATGAGCCTCCCTAACACCTGGAATGAGCCCCCACCTCCTCAGGACACAGGGTTTTCAATGTGAGAACAAAGACAGCCCTGAGTAAACAGGGACAGCTGGTCACCCCACAAACAAATGATCAGCTAAAGTCTCAATAGTAGGTCTGAGTCTGGCTGTGCTGCTCAAAAGTGAGACAGAGTGAGTTCTTGAAATACTATTTCCCCTTAAAAGATATCAGGGCTCTTTGTGGAGAAATCGCTAGTTCCAGGTGTGAGCAGAAAACACTCAAAACGAACCTGATCTATCTTGCCAAACCAGATAGCAAGAAAACTCTCAGACTTGGTGGGGTCATATCGAAAGGACTAAGGAGCCAACTTGAAAAGACTTCCACTGGCCAGAGATGAGACTGCCTTCAAAAAAGAAATTATGTAATATAATTACAACTAATTGGAACCCATAAAATACATTCTAATTCATGAGTTCACAATACTTTTTTAAACACATAACTAACTGGTCACCTTCAGAGGATGAGGGGGAACCAACACATTATCTTGGAAAACTGATAATGGGAAAGAATCTAGTATTTATCTTGCTTTTTCATATGAACTGTACCACTGTGCAACCAAAGAGTAGATGATTGGAAAATGTCTCTTTCCAAAAAAATTCAAACCAATAAATGAGAGAAATGACAGAATTAAAACACCCCTATTTGTCACCCCCAACAAATCCAAGTAACTGAGCATCAACAGCTACTAATAAAACCAAAAAAAGACAATCAGATATTATGCGCCTCCTAATGCAAGTTCACACACCACCTACAGTCCTGCCAAAGGGGTCAAACACGAGTCTGATCTGGACAACAGGCCGGACATGCAAAGGAAGAAAGAACAAGCTGAGCTGTATCATTCATATGTTGCTGTTTTAGTTGCTAAGTCATGTCAGACTCTTTTGTGACTCCGTGGACTGTAGCCCGCCAGGCTCCTCTGTCCATGACATTCAGGCAAG
The DNA here is from genome assembly GCF_910594005.1 of Cervus elaphus. Taxonomy (NCBI): domain Eukaryota; kingdom Metazoa; phylum Chordata; class Mammalia; order Artiodactyla; family Cervidae; genus Cervus; species Cervus elaphus. Next base: position 23,431,193 of record NC_057846.1, on the reverse strand, counting down.
AATAATGGAGTGGGCTGCCATTCGCTTCTCCAGGGGGATCTTCCCCACCCAGGGATCAAAGCTGTGTCTCCTGCTTGACAAGTAGATTCTTTACCACTGAGCCACCTGGGAAGCATTCATATGCAACCAGCAAAATCCAGATTACAGGATGCTACAAGACAAATGCTCCAGGTTCTTCAATAGATAACCCACAGGGGATAAAAAGTATACAAGGAAGACAATATTTTTTTCAAATGGGCAACACTAAACTATAACATCCACGGATGCCCATTTGACTGATAAAATTATAACAACACACAAGGAAGTGATTATGATGGAGTCAAGATGGCGTTACTTAGGTGGAAGGGAAGGGCCTGCCATTGGGGTGGACAAACAGGGGAGCTTCCAGAAGTTACAAGGGTATTGTCTTTATAATCACTCACCCAACTATACATTTATTTTGTATAGTTTTTTGGAAGCTGCATCTTCAATCTTATTTTAAAAGCGTTTTTTAAAAAAGGTAAAAGTGGGTGATTCCCTGGCAGTCCAGTGGTTAGGGTTGGACACTTTTGCTGCCAGGTCCTGGGTTCAATCTTAAGTTGAGGAACTAAGATCCCACAAGCTGCATGATGAGGCCAAAGATAAGTAAATTAAAAAGGTAAAAGTGTAAAATCCACAATTTAACACCTTCTAATTCAAAGCACTTTCACAAACACCAGTACTTGTGTCTTCAAATACCACCACATTGTTCCAAACAACCTCTGAAGGTATTTATTACATCCACGTTTCAGATTGGGAGACTGAGGCTCAGAAATCTTAAATAAGCTGCCCATTGTCCCACAGTTACCAAGGCAGACTCAGATTCAAACTCAAAGGGCTGGCTGACTCCAAGACCATTCTCTGAATGCCTGTGCTCTGCTGATTCCCAGCCACTCATTCACTCAAGAAATGTTTACTGCCCACCTGCTCAATGATGCTAGATGTTAAAGAGACAGAGAGGAGTTTCTGCCTTCATGGACTTCAGGGGTTAGTGAGAAAGACACAAGGAACCGTGCAAGTATCTACAACTGAGCCAAGTACAGTGAAGGAAAGGTGCGTGGTGCTACGAGAACATATGCAGTTGGCAGACAAGGAGAGTCGCTCTGCAGAAGTGACGTCTTAAGCCCGAGGAGAAGTTAATTAGGCAAGGGGGCATCGGGGGCTAGAGACACAGCAAGCAATACTCAGAGTCAACATCGACAGAGCGGGCTTGGCACTCTGACGGCTGAGGATGGAGCATGAGGGGTAAAGGTAATTATGACAGGAGACCAGGCTGGAGAACTATGAGGACCAGGAAGCTGCTGAGGGCTTTTAATTAAACATGGTGTGAAAGAGGGTTGGGACTGGGCTTGCATCTTTAAGAGAATGAATTGGAGGAGGGACAGGGAGGCAGAGAGATGAACCAAGGGGCTACTGCAGTCACCCGAGGCACATGATGGTAGCTGGGACCAAGCAGGAGCGATGGGAAGAAGCAGGTGGACGTAAGATACTCCAGAGGTAAGGAGATAGGTCTGGAGGATGGGACTGCATGTGGGAAGGAAGGAGGAGACGTCAGGAAGGCCTCAGGCTTCCGGATGGAGGACTTGCAGGGGTGCCAGACACTGACACAGGAGCAGTGTGAGAGGGACGTGGACCTGATCACAGGACACATGGAGACCTGGACTTGACGGTGTCAGGCCCCACTGAGAGCACCAAGGGAAAGGTCAGGGTAAGCAGTTGAATAAGTGAGTCTGAGCCTGAGAAGATGGCGATTTTGGGAGGGGCAGAGGTGGGGCACCCAGGGTAAAACTGCCTGAGAGCCAGATACTTCCACAAATGGGACCTCAAGAATGATCAAAATTCAAATCTAGGAAACAAAGCAACTTCCTGAGGTTATCTAGGGGTTGAAATCTCAGAAAGGTTCAGTGAGGTGCGGAAAAAAAAAATCAGAAGAAACAATACGAGATTAACAGCTGTGCCTCAGGAAAAACCCACTGCAATTTCTGGAATGTTTAGGATGTTAACTTCACATCAAACGAGTTGGCACAATCTGCACAACTATATCTGCATATGAGGAGAGGCCTTCAGAGTAGTGGCTCAAGGTTGGAGACTCGAGAAAGCTCTTGACCCCAGGCGCTGCTCTGAGCCCAGGATGTGCCCAGCCGCTCAGTCGTCTTTTTTTGCAGGGATGGAGGGGAGGTAGACAGAGGTGATGGAGTACCTTCACAGGAGATGCAGACAGAGACGTAAGCTCCTCTCAGCTTCTATTACATGGTAAAAACTAAGTTTAACCATACCCAGTGAGAGAAACAAGGCTATACTCTCAACTTCCTTAAAGCACATAACGTGGCTTTGGCTCAGGGGGAAAAAAAAAAAAAGAAGGACCAAGCCCTCCTGGATCTCCAGTTTGAGGAAACTGAGAGAGCAGGAGGCAAAGAAGAAATGTCATTTTTCACAGACTGGCTCGGGTGACACAGAGGAGCCTCTCTCAAATGTTCTGCAGTCACCAGGAACAGAAGAACGTAAGTGAAGGCACTCATGTGTACATAAATCCTGCCTCTGGGCTGGCAGAAATAAGAGGAGGACTGCAGGATGAAGCCCGGCGTGAGCAGACGGGAGCAAACTCTGTACACTCTGAGTTACTACTATTAATGTAAACTCACTCATACATACAAGGTGGGTGAGAACTACAGCAAGGCAGGTTACTTTAGAAATGAGTACTTGTTAAAAATGCATCCAATTTTCCAAGAGGTGTAGTCTACACTAAAACAGAAAGCTTACTATTAAATAGATCCTAGTGACCTAAACAAGTTCCAATGTCTTATTCTTCTTTCTGGTTTCCCCCTTGGCCTTGGAGCTGTTTCACTTGGAGTTACCATATTCATTTTCCTCTACGTCCAGCTCACGGCTGTTCACACATGCAAGCCCCGGGCTGGCTGACAAATGGACTGGGACCGGCCAGTGCCTAGCATCACTAATAGGCACGGGCCAGCCCTGGGGACAGAGCCCGCACACGTCACCTCCTAACTGCATTCTCACAAAGCATTATTCGAGCTGAGGAGCCCACCAAAATGCAACCCAAACCCACTGGGCTTTCTGGAAAGCTCCACTGTGTTTGGAGAAACTAAATAAGCACACACACCAGGACTAAAGGAGGGTCTAAGAATGACTAACTGAACCCAGCCCCCAGGGTGCCCAGCAGAGTCCCCAGAAAGGGCTATCTACCCCTGTCATCGGTGACTTCCACGCAAACAAGCAGCCCTCATTTAGAAAGTCACCTAACAGTGAAGTTGGTAAAAATACAAGCTCCGAGTTTCCAAGTTTTTCTTTCAAAAGCGAAACTGCAATTTTTTTTTTTTAAAGGCAAGTTTCTATGTCATGATTTTAATACTAACAGGCTTCCACAGACATTTCCTTTTCTAAAACCTAAGCCTTCAGCACCAAACTTGCTGAGTCACCTTTTTTAGTACAAGAATGTGCACTATTCCGACTGTACGAGGGCTCATACCTCCTAAGGAAAGTAGGGCACTTCCTACCCTCAAAATGATAAAGTTGGGAAATGAAACCTAAGATATCTTTAAGAAGGCAACATTTAATTATGAAAGCTGACATCGTAGCATGTTTCCAAAACAAAACTGGCTTAAGATTCAAGAGAATTAGAAATAAATCTCTTGGGAATGAGCAGAATTTAGGCTCCAAGTAGATTGCTCAAGCTTGGAGACTTGGTCTTAACATTTGTGAAGAAATAGTAGGACCCTTTAGTTTGCAGCTGAGTTTATTATTTAAAGAGAATCTTCAGATACTCTTGAAAAGATTCTTGAACCCATCTGTAATAACTACTGATAATTATCATGAAAGAAACGTCTCACAGGAAAGTCACCGGAAATTTCACCCGTCATGACATTAATGTGAAAGAAACATGAAAGTCACTCCTGGCTCCGGTCTCCCTTCACACAGCTTTATTAACTCTCACTTTGTATCACTGCAACTGATTAGGGCTTCTCCTCCAGTCTCCCCCAATCACATTTCCATAACCCAGCTTTGATGCCACACTCCAGAGCTCAGAAGGCACGAGGAGCTGTCCTAACAGCAGACAACAACCCAGCCCTACTCGCTCACAGCTGAGGACTTCCACAACCCCCTCAACCCACCTCTGCTATCCCGCCTCCTGGGATTCATCTGATTACACGCACTGGCAACTCAAACCCGGAACAGTACACATACTCTGTCTCTAAAACAATTTCCTAGGGGTGCTTCCCAGGTGGTTCAGTGGTAAAGAATCTGCCTGCCAAGCAGGAGACGCGGGTTCAATCTCTGGGTCGGGAAGATCCCTTGGAGAAGGACTGGAAACCCTCTCCAGTATTCTTGCCTGGGAAATCCCATGGAGAGAGGAGTCTGGCAGGCTACAGTCCATGGGGTTGCAAACAGACAAGACTTAGCGACTAAACAACAACAGGGAATCATATTCAAAATCTTGTAATAATTTAGGATACAATATGAAAAAATACAATTTTCTGGGTTTGTTTTGAAGTGAAGTGAAAGTCACTCAGTTGTGTCCAACTCTTTGCGACCGCATTCCATACAGTCCATAGAATTCTCCAAGCCAGAATACTGGAGTGAGTAGACTCTCCCTTCTCCAGGGGATCTTCCCAACCCAGCGCTGGAACCCAGGTCTCCCACACTGCAGGCAGATTCTTTTCCAGCTGAGCCACCAGGGAACTCCTTTTGGTTTTGTACAAATTGTGAAAATATATGTAAGCCTCCTTCAGACAGCTTTGCTAAATTCAAAAATACATGTTCATCATTTCTTAGAATACATTTGCTGGTTTCGATGACCATTTTTTTAATGTTCCAGGTTTAATCATGAATTGTAGCTTCCTACTTTGAAGTTACCATTCTTCATATGTAACTTCTGATGTCTACTAACCCTAAGAAATAGTTCCTTCATAATAAAGATACAGAAAATAATTTTCTTTTATGTGTAATCACTGTTTATATTGTTTTTGAGTATGTATTTGTATTTGCTTGTATATACATAATACATATCTGGAAGAACAATCAACTGTTAATAATGGTTGCCTATAGGGGAGTTTTTTTTTTTCAATGCATATCCTTTTATATGTTTTTCTTTTTTCTATTAAAGCCATGTGAATCCATAACCTGCAAAAAAACTTAAATTTAAAAATTATGCATAGAATGAATTTAAGGTAAATAATTCTTACACTACAATTAGATATAAGGGGGTTTCAAAAGCCATCTTGCTCAAAAACATTTTTCCCAGTAGCCACCCTGACTTAAATCCCCCGGTCAAAATACAACCTAATAATCTGAAGACAGTAAGTGTATTACACCACTATCCATTATCAAATTATTTAGGATTAGTTTATCATATTAGCATAATAAAGGAGCGTCACAAAGAGGCTGTGTATAGTCTCCCTACATCTTGGTTCTTTTCTTTTTCCCTTGAGTAACAAAATCGAGTTTGTTTTACTCAAAAGAACTTTTGTATCAGTAAAAGAGCTCATTTAGGGATTCTCGAAGTCCCACCCGAGCCAAGTGGCGCCTTGGGTTGCTGTGTGAATGTTTTTACTGTCTCTATAAACATCTGTCCTCCCCTCCAGTCCTCCCTATCAATCTAATCTACTCAGCCTGAGAGGGCAGGGACAGAGGGCATCTTGTTCATCTCTGAATCTTCCCCAACACTGAATAAACGCTGCCACGCACTTAACGCAAAGCAACTATCGAAATTCTCAGTGACACCTACCTTGAGATATTCTTGCCTGGGAAATCCCATGAACAGAGGAACCTGGCGGGCTAGCCCACGGGGTCCCAAAGAGTCAGACAAGACTGAGCGACTACACACCGGTGAGACTATGATCCCTTCTCTAAGGAACTGTGGCTGAAATTTCAAATTTAAAAATGTCAGTCGGATACTCAAGTCTGTTCTCATCTCAAACAACAATCCATTCATTAGGGACAAAAATCCATCCATAGAGAACCTACTATGTGCCTGGCACTGACATTTAGCAACTAACTAGGCCAAAATGATCTCCAGAGATCAGAAAAGCAATATGCAGTGGATATACAGTAAATGCTTATGAGGTTTGATGAACTTCTTGAACTTTTCTGTCTAAACTTGGAAAAGTCTTTCACTAATATTTTCTTCACACAGCAGTGGACTTTAGTTTCCCATTATGCTACTAAGCACCTTTGTGGACTTTCTTGTATCAGGCCTCCAGTCTTCATTTGTCCAGTGCTTATTTTTAACTTAATGGTGTAAATCAAGCGTAAATCAAGAAACATCTAATAAATTACCATGTAAAAGAGAAAAATTCATAAACTATGTGAACAACTGACATCTTAAAAAGTTATTCCTTATTTTTATCACCAAAATGTATGAAATTATTTTCCTTTTTTCCATTATATGAAGATGCACTTTGTACCGCTAGTCTAGTAACGAAAGTAAGGTTTCTAAACTATTGATTCATTATGCCCATGTTTTCGTTGCTGTTGCTTTGGTCAGATCATGAGCTAGGGTCAGGTAACTGCAGCTAGCGAGTCTGACGCCTTTGGTCCACGTGAGTTGACAGGTCTGGCACAACGCCAAACCTTGGACCAAGGAGCACTACTCTATGGCAGCCTACTCAGCAAAGCAGGGCTAACAACTGTTGCCCCAGAAGCAGGCCAGCCCCAGAGCATCACAGTTCCAGCCAGCTGGCCTGCAACAAAGTTCAAGTTTTTCTAAAGTGGGGCCCAGAGAGCAAATGTCAAGACTTAAGCATCAACCTTCCTGACCTTACACAAAGCATTTTTTTTTTTTTTTTTGCCACCTGAATATACCACTGGATGGTCTTTCTACCCGAGTTGAAAAATCAGTTTTACTAATCAGTAATGATTCCCAGCCAAGTAAAATAAAATTCTTTGCACATAAGTGATGCTCAATAAACACTAGGTTAACTGAAGGGGGAAAGCCCTCAGTTACTGACCACAAACTGACCTAATTTTTTTCATTATCATCAGCAAACATTTTTTTGGAGCTCCTGCAAGGTACAAGGGATAACAAGGATCTCAACTACAAAGAGCTATGACAACCAACAGCTACCTTATAAAGCGTGCAGGAGCATTTGAACACGTCTAGACATGAAAACACCTTCTCCCTTTTAGTTTAGACTTCTCTAGTTGCCTACCTTTAAGAGTGTATGCATTTTTTTCCCCTCTAGAGAAGAAAGTCAAGAAGGGAAAAAAAAAAAAAAAAAAGGATGAACAGATAGGATAGATCCTAGTGTCTGACACGTTCAGCAGACACTAGAAGAATCTGAAATATACAAGAACAAATGAGGATTCTTTTCTTAATGCTGAGTCACAATTTCTGTAGTAAAGTAGTCACTGTATCTTAAGAGACACCATTTGGTTCACTACAAAACAGCCACCCCCTCCACATATGTTAGATGACCCGTGTGGTCCAGCTCCTACCCCCACAGAACTGACAGATATTATACACTACACCACATGCTTATGCTTCCATTCATAAGGAGCATTTTTTAAAAACCTTAAGCATAAGTTATTGGAAATACAGCACAATGAAAGGCTTGAGTAAACTGCACTGGTACTGTAAATATATAAAAATAATTTTAGACGTGGGCTTGATCCCTGGGTTGGGAAGGTCCCCTGCAGAAGGGCATGGCAACCCACTCCAGTATTCTTGCCTGGAAAATCTTATGGACAGAGGAGCCTGGCAGGCTACAGTCCATAAGGTTGCAGAGGTGAACACAACTGAGTAGGCACACACATATGAATAGCATGTGTGCATACACTTTAATTCTAGGTAACAGAAAGTAAACCTCCTAATGTACTTATTTTCCTATTTAATGCTGAGGGAATCTGAATTCAAAAAGAATGACCAATAATCGCCTGTCTTTAACGTACACTTATACCTCTTCCGCTGCCTGAAATCTTCAGATCGTATACATGAGAGGTCACATAAGCTGCTTCCTTTTCTGTCACCTTTAATGTAGTATTTTCTCTGCTTCCTCTACTAAAGCATCTTTCTGGATGATAACCTAAGTTTTATCAGAGGTACAAGTGAGCTGGGAGCTTTGGGGGAATGTATTTTCCAGGAAAAAGGGAGGTAAACCACCCGTGAGGCTTCCAGGCCAGAGGACTGACAATACCAAGGCTTAGACCCTGACCCCGCCATCTAAACTTCCTGCCCCCACAGACCAGGCACTCCTAATCACTTAATTCTTAATTACTTTTGGTTTCAGAAGCATTTAAGCATTTATCACTATGCAAAAGTAACTTATTTCTTTGTTTCATGCCCAATTCCCCCTTAAGAATTATAATCTCCAGAAAGCAGGGCTTTTGTTGGTCTTGTTGATTCAACCCGAGTTTCCAAAATAATACCCGGTTTCTGTAAACGACTCAGTAAATACGATTAAATACACATGGAATAGATCACAACATCTTAAAATACTCCAAAGAACTGTGACATCATTCACAGATCAACAATAAAATCTTGGGGTCTTTTATCATTGTAGGGAAAAAGCAAGAGGGAAAATACACCTACTCACCAACTCTTGCTAAATTAGATATTAAAAAAGGGGGGGGGGGATAGCTCGGTGCAGGTTTTTAAGAGAAATAAACACAGATAGTTTGGAGCTATTTATGAAAACAGACGTTCCTGTTCGTTAACATACTAAACAGCTGCTTAACTTAGCGGGGATGGGCGCCCCTTTACCTACACCTCTTTAGCCATTATTTCAGCTCTGCTTTCTGAACTGATACACTGAGGAAAAGGGTCCTTTTGGCGAAGAGGGTGAGATTAAAAAAAAAAAAAAGCAGCAGCACCAGGTCGTATTATAAACAAACACAAAACCCCGGGAGGAATAATGCTTCTAACAAAATACTCTTACGAAGTTGAGCCACAGCCACTTCCCTTACTCCAGAGTGACTATTTCAGGTTAATGACTGTAGAATTCAGCCAAGAGGTAAGTCCGGCTACGACAGAACCGAGTTTCTTTTCAAGGGTTGTGAAAGGGAAGCTGCTGGGAGGTAGAGAAAAAGCAGCGGTTTGGCACTAAGGAAGCGGAGAGCTCATTTAAAATACTGTCCTTCCCTACATTCCTTAACCACCGTTCTCCACTAGATCGCCACACCCCACTGATGATAACGTTCCTTTCGATGCAAACGACCGTGATTTCGGGCATCCGATTCCTAAATCACTGAAACTGCGATACTTATCCACACGGCGGAAGACAGGAAAGCGTGATTAAAAAAAAAAAAAAAAAAAGCGTACCCGGGCTTTCGGCACGAGGTATACCGGGCAGGGGACTTAAGCCAAGCCAGCCCCTCTGCGCCGTTTCCCGGTCTGTAAAAGGGCATAAAAGTTACCTCCCACGGGGAACGGTTACCAGAACCCAGCGCGATGACCGGCCCCAGGCGCAGCGCCTGCGTACAGCGGCCGCCCCGCTCCCCAGCGGCAGGGCCACAGCCAAGATCTGGAAGGATTATTCAGCTCCCGAGCCTGGGACTGAGGATGGAGTCAGGCAACTAAGTACATCGCCTGCTAGCGTGCATCTCCGCCCGCCCCGCGCCGAGCCCGGAGCCCGCCCCGCGCGGGGGCCCAGAGGACGCGAGCATCTATCTCCCCGCCCGGCCGGCCCGGCCCATCCCACCCCCGCCCCTTCCCCGAGAGAACCGGCCCGCCGCGACCCCCGGCCCTCCCGGAGCGGGCGGGCCGGGCGAGGCCGCGGGCGGCGGGCGGGCGCCCGGTACTCACCTCCGGCCGGCGGCGTGCGGCCAGCCGCCTCCAGGCGGCGGCGAAGTCGGGCGGCGGGGCTCGCGGGCTCCGGCAGACCAGGGAGAACACGGTCCCCAGCAGGAAAGCGGCCGCGGCGCAGCCCAGGTACAGGCTGAGCCTGAGGAGGACCGTGCCCGGCCCCGCGCCTCCCGCCACTGCCGGCCAGCAGCCGGCCAGCAGGCAGGAGGCGCACACAGCGGCGAGGGCGGCCACCGCCACCCACCGACTCCCGCCGCCGGGCGCCCCCGGGGCCGCCGCGTCCCCACGGGGCTCCGGCCGCCGCTCGCCCGGGGCGCCCGCGAGGCCGGCGCCGCCGCTGTCGGAGGCATCGGGGTGCATGCTGTTTGCTGGGCCGCTAAGGACAGGCACATCTCCCGCCCCGCTGTCCCCCGGCGCTGCCCCGGACGGTGGCCTCCGCGCGGCGCCTCCTGCCCTCCCCGCTCCCGCCGCGCCGGAGGCAGGAGTCCGCGCTCATGCTCTAGTCGGCGGCCCCCGCCCGAGGGAACGGCTCTCACTGACGCCGCCGACCGGCGCCGGGCCCGCAGCTGCCCGGCCGGGCGCGCCCCAGGTAGCCGGACCGGGATGGGACTCGCGCTGGCGGAGCCCCGGGGGCGGAGCGGGGACGGGGGCGGGGGCGGCCTGGAGAGCTTGTCGGGAGGGGGCGGGGCGGGGGGCGGGGAGCCACCGCGACCCGCTGAGTGACAGCCGGGGGCGCCCCGCCCCGCCCGGCCCCGCCCTCCCGGGCCCGGGCCCGCCCCGCCCCCACCGCCCCGCTCCCCGCCCACCCGCCGCGGCCGGGGGCTCAGCCAATCACGCGAAAACGGCTCTTTGCTGCGCTCCGGTCCCCGCCGCCCGCCCCCCCCCCCCCACCCCCGGTATACCGTCTGTTGGAAAATTCTGCCGCAGGTGTCAGAAGCGTTTGCAGCTCTCCAGCTCAGGTGATCCCTTAATCCTCGGCCCGCTCATCTCTCGACAAGTAACCTCCCCGTCGGTGGGGGTTTAACAGCCCTTCCTTCAAAATTTCTGCTTCTTTGCACCTGCTGTTTGAATAGGCAACTTCTTGACCCTCACTTTTAACCCAGTTCCCCTGACAACCTTCCCTTTTCCCACCCAGCCGCCTCCGGGACGGGACCAAGACAAACGGGGAGCAGTAAATGCTGCCTGCAAAATCCTAGGTACAGAGAGGTCCCCCCAAAAAGTCTGCCTGGCGCCAGGGGGCGTGCACAGCTGCCTTCCTCACTGTGGCTCCAACTCCCTGTATTTTTGTCGCCAACGATCCAGTACAAATGCCAGTGCCCACACGCAAGTGAAAGTGCTCCAAGTAATTTTGAGAATACATATTTTCTTCTCGTACCACGGCCCCCGCGTTAATATACAGATAATGCTTACTGAGAAGATACCAATATGCTAAACACTAGAAATTACTAAGATCAACAAAACAGCAGATGTATCTTTAATGAATAAAGGAATTCTAAGGGAGATGAAGGAATTGGAAAGAGATTAATGCTTACTTAAAAGGGGGTGATAGAATAGGGCAAATCAAAAATAGAAAGGGGAAGAAAAGGAAAGGGGTAAATAGATGAGGGATGCCATGGAGGATGTGGGAGACACACATCAAAAAGCAAAATCGTTTAAAAGCACTAGCGTTTTCCAATAGATTGAGTTACAGCCTGCTTCCTAGGAAATAGAGTTAAGTAAGCATTAAAATATATTTTCAAATACTGTGACTATACTGTGCTTTTCTATAAGGAATCTCCATCGTTTCAACTGAGAAAAAATACAACATTCATACAAAGTAAACTAGTGGACATTTTATTATTTTATTTTTTAAACTATTAAAATATTTATTTGGCTGTGCCCGGTCTTCATTGCTGCATGTGGGATCTCCAGCTGCGGTATTTGGGATCCAGCTTGCAACCAGGTGATCAAACCCGGGCCCCCTGAATTGGGAAGGCAGTCTTGGTCACTGGACCACCAGGGAACTCCCTGTTTATTCTTTTAAAGCAAAGTATTATCCAAGAGGTTATAATTCAGATGAAAAAATACCAGTGTCCATAGACATACAAAGGTCACCCATGTATTCATGTTTTTGTAATAAATTTCCCTGGAATGGCATGGATTTCAAGTAGAAGATGAAGTAGGAGGCCAAAAAAAAAAAATTATCCCTAATGTTAAGCTCTAATAAAACAGTACAGAAATGAATTATTTTATGTATCTATATAAAAACAAATATGTTCACATTTGTCATTTTTAAAAAGCTGATTGTTTTAAATATTAGTATTCATGGACCACTTTATTCTTATTCCTTGTAAGTCAAAGACAAGGAGATAATGAGTGCCTTAGGCCGGATGTGACTTTGCCATGCCTAGGTGATGACAGGGGATGACTTCAAAAGTAGTTACTACCTTCCTGTCCTCCTTGTCTTCTCTTTTTTATTTTTAAATAAAGCAGTGTAACTGATCTTGATGGAGCCCTTTTGCCCTAAAATAGTTAATGTTCATCCCACTGGGGGCCCTCAAAGTGTACCCTACAATTCCAAATTATTTCAAATAAAGCATGGTAATTTGATATTACTGACAATAAGATCCATATTTTTTGGATCTTTTACATGCAGGGGACAGCATGCTGAGCACTTCACATACCTTATATATATATATATTTAAAATTTTCCAAAATATGGGTTTACTGCAGTTGACAATAATAGTAACTAATTGTGCACTAACTGTGTCAAATACTATTCTAAGCATTAGACATGCTTCATTTGATCTTCACAATCACCCCTGAATGTAATCTCCATCTATCCGTGAGGAAACTGAAGTACAGAAAGCAAGATAACTTGCTTAACTGTTATAGAGTTATCAGACTTTGGATTTATCACCCACCGGCTCTGGCTCTAAGGCTTGTGCATTTAAGCACTAAGTCATGGTACTTTCTAAAAACTATCTCATTTAGTCATCCCATATGACAAATGAGAAAAAACAAGGTTTAAATCCATGAACTTAGTCCCTGTATTCCATGCTTTTATAAGTGTTTAGTTTTGTTGCTTTTTGAGTATGGCTGGTATCTTAGCCAGCCACCTGACAAGTGCAAAGTGATTTATAGTAATCACTAAAGTTGGTAAAATCATATAATCAATAAAGAGGAAACTGTATAACACTTATTGAGTGCCCTGGTCTTTGATCTTTCCAGCACACTATATATTGTTCCCAAGGATGAGATCTGGAGAAATGTACACTGGTAGTCAGAAAACTGCCTTAAAGCAAATGTCATATTGCTGCGAAGTCAGCACTGACAATTCAAACATTTACTTAAAAGTAGTAGTTTGGTTTCTACCCTGTGCAAGGTTTGAGGAACACTGGTGGTAAGATATACAAGGGAGTGCCTGAGATCAGAAGGTATTAAGGGAGATGTCAGGTATTAAATTAGAATCCAGGTGTTCCTTCCTGGAAGTCGGTGCTGAGTCCTACCAGGTCTAAGTTAAGACCACATTAAGTAGAGATGCCTTATTTATTATATTCCTTATGGCCAGCACATTCTGACAGGTTTGTAATTAAACACTCCATGGGCTATCTTCATTATTCTTTTTGGTAAGCTGGGAATGGTGTCTGCCTGAATTCATTGGGATACTATAAATTAAGTGCATATAGCATAAATTAAGTGAAAAATTGACATTTAAAGTATTAGAGTGTAAATAGGTATACAACAGCCAATCTCTGTCGATTATATGTAATGAATCTTCCCCTTCACTGTTTAGTATGTGTGCTAGCTGCTCAGTCATGTCCAACTCTGAAACTCTGTGAACTGTAGCCAGCCAGCTTCCTCTGTCCATGGAATTCTCCAGGCAAGAATACTGGAGTGGGTTGCCATTTCCTTCTCCAGGGGATCTTTCCAACCCAGGGATTGAGCCCAGGTCTCCTGCATTGCAGGCAGATGCTTTACCGTCTGAGCTACTAGGGCAGCCCATTCACTACTTTGTATACTTCTCCTTAAAGCCCCTGGCTCGCCTTAAAGGTAGCCATAGGGTTAGAGAGAAAAGCACTGTATTTGCCTTTGCCCACTTTGGGTAAAATTATGTATAGGTATTAACATGAATCAAAATACCTAGATATCACTATAGTTTCTTCTGTTGATTCTCTCCAAGAACATAACAGGTCTGTTAACCTAACTCTCTTGTAAACTTTCAAGCAGAGTGTAGTTTACAGAAAATACGGTAGTAAGTGTGGCCAAACTTCAAAAGGAGACGTGAAAAAATTATAAAACACTTTAAAAACAAATAGTAGACTGCTAAAGCTTAAAGGAAACATACTACATCATTTGGAAGAGGAAAACTAATCTGTGAACAAAATTGTAGGACATTGATATATAAACTATGCTGAGTGGGCCTCCTCAAGTAAAAATACTCACGTTGGGAAACTTTCAGGCAGAAGTGTCTTTGTATTAATCTTCAAAGAGAACTACAAAGGAAAGTACTGTACACTGAATTAGCTGATATCAAGACAAAGAATTGACAAGGGTAGATCCCCCAAAGAGAATAATTTCAATTTATCCAAGTTTTGACCTGAAACTTAGGGAAACAGAGTATGTCAATTATCTACTGTCATATAACAAACTACCACCAAATAACAACCACTGGATATGCTTATGATTTTGCAGGTCAGCCAGTGGGCTGGGGTCAGTTAAGTCCGTTCTCCTCTTCTTGCCTGAGCCACTAATGATGCTGTGATCTGCTGGTGCACAAGCTAGGACTACTCTGGCTATGGAGCCTCCATTAACATGGCTTGTCTCTGTTCCCTGAGTTCTCATCTTTCAAAAGATTGCTTGGGTCTTTTCACATGACCATGTCAGAGATGTGATATACAAGTTCTTTTTAAGCTTTTGTTTGTGTTACATTTGTTAACATTTCATTGGCCAAAGCAAATCAGATTGGCCCAATCAGGAATTAAATGAGAGGGGGCCTACATACATGTGTGCTCAGCTTTGTCCCTCTTTGGAACCAATGAATTATATCTCTCCATGTTTAAATTCATGTAAAGGCACCCTCCCAGGTGGCACAGCAGTAAAGAATCTGCTTCCAATACAGGAGACTTGGGTGCAGTCCCTGAGTGGGGAAGACCCCCTGGAGGAGGGTATGGCAACCCACTCCAGTATTCCTGCCTGGAGAATCCCACCGCCTGGGGAGGCTCATGGGCCACAGTCCACAGGGTTGCAAAGAATCAGACATGCCTGAAGCGACTGGGCATGCACAATATGGCTTGCCAGGCGTTCCTTTCTCTACACTTCCATGTAAAAAATATTGGGTACCTATTGTATTAATGTCCTGTTGCTGCTATAACAAATTACTACAAACTTAGTGGTTTAAAACAACATGAATTTATTATCTTACCGTTCCGGGGGTCAAAAGTCTAAAATTAAGGTAGGACCTGGGCTGCTTTTCTTCTGGAGGCTTCAAGGGGAGAATCCTTTTTCTTCCCTTGGTCAGTTTCCAGTGCATGACAAGTTGCTTCAGGGGTGGCAGACTCTTGGTGACCCTATGACTGTAGCCTGCCAGGCTCCTCTGTCCATGGGGCACCTCCAGCTTGTATGAAATATACAACAGGGTATTAACTATAGTCAACATGGTGTATATTACAAGCTCTTGCTTCCATGGCCATTTTTTTTTTTTTTTTTTACTATTATTACTGACCCCAAATCTCCTGTCTCCCCTCTTATAAAGACCCTTGGGATTACATTGAGATCACCTGGGATAACCTAGGTTGATGTTCCCACCTGAAGATCCTTCATCACAGAGCAGTCCACGTTGCTTTATATTCACAGGTTTGGGATTAGCAGGCTGGCATCTGTGGGTGCCATTGCTCTGTCGAACCTACTATGTGCTTGCGAGTTCAAACACGAAAAAGGGCTGCATTCAATATAGTGGACAGAGATCATTTTTCCCAGATTGTTTGAACTACCCATCTCATTCACCAGTAGTCAGAGGACTTTCTCACATGTTTACCAGCCCCTGGCCCACAGGGCTGTTTAAACTGAACGTTTCTGATATAAGCATATTTATATCAGCTGCCTCCATATGTATTATTACTGTCGCTGTTTGGTTACAACATTACAAGACCATCAAAGCAGCTTTCCTCGTTAACAGCCGAGGCGGCAGCCGTTAACACCTTGGCGGTGCAGGGCACAGTCGAGGGTCCGAAGGTCACTTTCTTCCCGCGTTCCTTCCCACCCGAAAGGGGGCCCGCTGGCCAGGCCCGGCGCCCCGCGCGCGTCCCGGAGCGGGGCGGGCCCGCCGCGCTCTGTGACGCCCGCCGCGAGGAGCCTCCGGCACCGCCCGCTTCCCGCGGGACCAGCGGCGCGGCCCCAGGCGACCTCCTTTCCAGTTCCGCTCTCTCCGCCTCCGGAAGCTCGGGCGGCCGCCGGGGCGGCGTGGACGGGCTGCGGGAGCGCGCGCGCGGGCGCACGGCAGGGACGCCGGCGGCGCGAGGAGGCTGCGGCGCCGGGTGAGCTGCGCGCGGGCGACCCTTTCTCCGCGCCCCCCGCCCCCCGTTCGGGATCCGTTTCCCCTCTCCGGGGCCCAGGCCGCGGCGAGAGCACAGGGTCGGTATGCGGAAGGCGGACCGGCCGGGCCGCGCCCCTCCAGCCCTCCGGGCCCCGCCCCCTCTGCGGCCCGGGCAGCCCGTTGGCAGGCGGGTCTAACCCACACGGAGGCGTCCGGGGCCGGCGCGATCGCAGGGCCAGCGCCCCTCGTCGGCCGCGCTGGGATGGCCGGGCCTGACCTCGGGGCGCGTTCGCGGGTGGCGTGGAGTCGGGGTCGGCCGTGAACTAAGACGTGATCCCCCGCCCCGGGAGATCCTGGCTCAGGTCTCCCCCGCCCATCTCCGCGGATCTTGACCCTGAACTCAGAGGAGGGAGGGGGATGTCAGTTTTCCGCTGCCTCGTGCGGTCCGGAGGGGGTCGTGTAAGGAACCTCAGATCCTGGAAGACAGGTGTTTCCTTTGGGCTGAGATTTTCGGGTATCCAATAGGTTACCGTCTTTGGACCAAATCATATGTCTTAACTATAGAAACGTCATGTCACAGTATCTAAAATGACAGTTTAAAATGCCGGATTCCTCTTTGTGTGTTTTCCTGATGTAAGGCGAAAGCGTTGGTATTTGTATTGCTGGTTCTGCAAGGATTCTACGAATGATGGGTGTCTAAATGACTCCTGGGCAGCTTTGGCAAGTACTTGTCCTCGTTGAGTACCAGCAGGGTCATTGTAGCCTGATGAACTGTCATTTGATTTTTACGCTTTCCCAATATTTTTTAGAGAAACTTTACTATCTTATTAAGTCCATATTTTTATTACTATTTAATGTAAATTGAATCTCACTAACTGAAGATTGTCAAAAGGATTGCTTAGTGATTGGGACAGTTGGATATTTTTTTCTGTTTGTTAAGTCACCTGACTGTTTCAGTTCAGTCCCTCAGTCATATCCCGACTCTTTGCGACCCGATGGACTGCAGCATGCCGGGCCTCCGTGTCCATCACCAGCTCCCCAAGCTTACTCAAACTCATGTCCATCGAGTTGCTGATGCCATCCAGCCATCTCATTCTCTGTCCTCCCCTTCTCCTCCTGCCTTCAATCTTTCCCTGCATCAGGGTCTTTTCTAATGAGTCAGTTCTTTGCATCAGGTGGCCAAAGGATTGGAGTTTCAGCTTCAGCATCAGTCCTTCCAATGAATATTCAGGATTGATTTCCTTTAGGATGGACTGGTTGGATCTCCTTGCAGTCCAAGGGACTCTCAAAGAGTCTTCTTCAACTGCACAGTTCGAAAGCATCAGTTTTTTGGCACTCAGCTTTCTCTATGGTCCAACTCTCACATCCATACATGACTACTGAAAAAACCTGAATGTTTAGGTCCTTGCAATAACCCATCTGTTGGATGTTAGGAACCTAAATCTAAACCTGAAAAGTCTCCCAGACACTGATCTCTGCACCCCTTGTCATGAACTGTGACCATTTAGGGAGACAGATGCTTACAATTGTTGGGGACTACAGGAACCTTGTGGGGCTTCCCGGTGGTTCAGGTGGCAAAGAATCCATCTGCAAAGCAGGAGACCTGAGTTCGATCCTTGGGTTGGGAAGATCCCCTGGAGAAGGGAACGTCTGCCCACTCCAGTATTCTTGCCTGGAGAATTCCATGGACAGAGGAGCCTGACGGACTTCCGTCTGTGGGGTCACAAAGAGTCGGACACGACTGAGTGACTTTCACACTCACAGGGATCTTGTGAATGCAAATATGGGGATAGTTGCTTCTAGTGTGTGGAGTAGGAAGGGAATGAAGGACAGCTATGGAAAACTATCCAGGAAAAAAAAATCAGGTGAAAGAGGTGATTTTTCTGCTTACATAGCTGGCTGTGCTCAGTCGTGTCCAACTTTGCAACCCCATGGACTGTAGCCTAACAGGCTCCTCCCTCCATGGAATTTTCCAGACAAAAATACTTGAGCAGGTTGCCATTTCCTCCTCCAAGGGGATCTTCCCGACCCAGGGATTGAACCCATGTCTCCAGTGTCCCCTGCATTGACAGGCAGATTCTTTAATACTGTACCACCTGAAAAGCCCTTCATAGCTGGCTCAATCTTAAATCTCCTAATTCCAGACTCCTTCATCAGATAAACATTCTTTGAATATCTAGTATTTTTCAGGTCTGACTTTAGGCGCTAGGATAGAAAGATGAGCAAGGTACCAGGAGTTCCCAGTTTGCTAAGAAGACAGGGAAGGCGGGAAACAGCTATGAAAAACGGATTTCAAAGAAGTATCTGTAGTCATTTGGCTTAGGGATAGACTTTGGGATTTAGACCTAGCTCATATTGGGGTTGGGAAAGGTCATATCCTCCAGACACACAAATTCCCTCTGCAGCACCCCAGCAAATAGCCATCCAGTCTTTGCTTCAACGGTATCTAGTGACTTGTGGCTAGATGACTTATGGCTCATAATCCTTGAAGGGAATGCATTCCATTTTGGAGCAATTCTAATGTTAAACTCAGAACAGCTTTCTTATGCATTCTATCTGCTGATGCAAGTTCTGCCTCTGGAGCTGCAAATAATAGCTCTCAAGTCTGTTTCATATCACCACTCTTCAAGTATCTGAACACACCCTTTCCCTTAGTTATTTCTTTTATTTCTGTGAGCCCTTGGTCGGTAAACCATTAATCATAACTCAGGTTCTAGACTTTTTGCCAAAAGGTGTTTTGACCAAGCAGAATATGATGCAAGTTGTATGTTGCTACACCGGGTTTGTCCCTCACCTTGCCAGAAATACTTGGGAAACTCATTACTGTCTTTGGAATGGTGGTTTGATCACAAGTTCAGTTTGGGATAGAGAGTCACAAGTCAGTTCAAAGTTCTGAATTCTTATTACCTAGGTTAACACTTAAATTTACCTAAGGCTACTGGTTTATTCAGTTTGTGATGCCAGTGAGATTTGTTACAGATTATTTTGTTAGAGGAAAACTGCTGCACAACAAATATATCCAGCAAAATGCGTGGTAAACACTAGCATGTGTATCTAATTTTCAGGCCATCCTTTTTTGCAAAGAACTGTTTCTAAAGCCGTATTGCTAAACAAGTCTCATTTTCTCTTAAAACTCCCTACCACGGGAGGGGTTGTTTTACTATCTTGGCCCCTGTTTACTGTCAAATAAATCATCCATATCACAACAATGTGCTTAAAGTTCAAGGAGGGAAGGTCTCAGTTTTTTTCTTTCCATAAGGCTAGGACCATATTTCTAAAGCAGAGTAGAACAGTGGTTAGTCACGTGATCCTCAAAGCTGCCCACTTTAGAATCCTGGCAGGCCACTTAACTAGCTGTGTGGCTTCAGGCAAGTTCCCACTTACCAGAGGGTGACAGAATATCTTAAAAGTTGTTGTCACGAGTCAGTGAGTTAGTACTTCTTATGTACTTAGAACAATCAATCCTGAATATTCATTAGAAGGACTGATGCTGAAGCTCTCATACTTTGGCCACCTGATGTGAAGAGACTCGTTGGAAAAGATGAGGGCAGGAGGAGAAGGGGACGACAGAGGATGAGATGGTGGGATGACATCACCGACTCAATGCACATGAGTTGAAGCAAACTCTGGGAAATAGTAAAGGACAGGGAAGCCTGGTGTGCTACAGTCCATGGGGTCACAAAGAGTTGGATGTGACTTAGCGACTGGACAACAACAACATATAAGTACTCAATATGTTTTAACTATTAGTAGTAGTAGGATAGCAACACTAATACAAATGAGACTTAGCTTAGTAAGTTTATTTCCTGAAAAATGTAAGCAAGTTTTGCAGAGGGACGGAAGTTGGAATAATTTGGATGATTTGTTTTTTCAAAGATTTGTGTTTTAACCTGGCTAAGAAAATTAGCTCTGGGCTGTGCAATGAAACTGTTTGATTTTAGAATTTGAAGAAACTTATTAAAAACTTTTCAATCCTTAAAGGCATTCTTAACCGTGGGAAAAAACAGCTACCACTGCTCTTTTATTCCTTGACGTTTTAAAGTGTGAATTATCTTACAAAAAGGGATAGCTTTGGGGAGAATTTAATGACTATTAATAAGTGCTGTCCATCATTCAATAGCTTATTTGATTTGCTGTTTTTCTCTTTGAACTCAGGTGGGCAGAATTAGATTGATAACGATCAGTCATGCCTTTTTATATTTGTGATGACCCATGATCACAGAAAACCGGTTCTTAATTCTTCCCCTTCGTCCCCTTTCCCAGCTTCATTCCTCCTCCCTCCCTTTATAGGCTCAAGCTCTTGGATATTTAATGCATGTCCTCCCAGGCCAGGCTGGTAGAATTTTATGTATATGTTTGTCCGCTTGAAGAGTTTAGTGTTGTTTGGTTTGTGTGTGTGTATGTGTGTGAAGCTTTTCATGATTATATTGTCATTCATTTAATTCCGCTGTCTTGGTAGACATGATTTTTGTGGCTGTCAGCTCATCATTTTTGACTGATACACAGTATATAATATAAAACATTTCTCTTCTCTGTTTTCCTCCGACTGGACATTGAGTTTTTCCCTCAGTCAGCACTGTTGCAGACAGGCCTGTGATGCACTTTCTTCTCTATGTGCCCAGGAACACACGACTGAGAAGCAGCAATACCGAGTTTTGGGCCTGAGTATCTGACCCAGTTGGTTCTTTCCCACTGTGCAGACTCCCTGTCAGTCACTTCCTTGCTTAGTTTGTTACATGAACACTATCACAATAACAATAATGAAAATTTTAAAAATGCAGTGGGATCGATGATTTCTCAACTCACTTTTTGTCCAAATGTCTAAATTGTATTATTAATCCAGTATAGATAACAATTTTGTATTAATGCATTTTTCACGCTGATAACAGCCCCAACATCAGGGGGCCACAAAGGGTCCGTTGGTGAACATTTTAGGCTGTGTGGGTGCTGTGGTATCTGTCACAGCTACTTAACTCTGCAGATGCAGTGGGAAAGCTGTCAGAGACAGTTCTTCAACCTGTGAGTGGGGCTGTGTCCCAATAAAACTTTATTTATGAAACAAGTGGTGGGCCAGATTTAGCCCATTCACAGTAGTTTGCTGACCTGTGATTTAAATAGTGATTTTAATGGGCTCAAAATATTCCTCTATTCAAGTTTTTTTTTTTTTCAGTATTAAAAGTAATGCTGTAATTGTACATTCATAGTCACTAACCATCAAGGAAATGATCTCTCCCTAAGACTGAACCTCAGAAAAGTGGAGAAGGGAATGACTGGCTTTAAGACTGTGAGCCTGAAGCTGTGAGCTGTGACTGTCACATGGGTTAAGCAAAAGCGCCATAATCTATGGATGCCACACAAAGGGACAACAAAAGTTTAAGAACTTAAGAGCAGTAGCTGAGACTGTTGCTAGTGCCTTAGATTTTGATCACATCTCTCATCTTTTAAACTGAGTCTGATTGAAAACTGCCCGCTTCCAATGGAGTTCTGACTGCTGGGCCATCCCACCAAACTGGGGCTTTCACAACTAACCCTGAAGCTTCAGCCTGCCCCGGAAATGTGAGTCTTTAACTGGCCAGTCTACCAGAATGATGTCTGTTTGGGCTGGCTTAGCATTCTAAACTCTAGCTGTACTTAATTTACAGAAGTCAGTTTTTCCTTGGCATTCACCTACATATCCACATTTGTGATATGCTTGCCTTGATGATCTCTTATTATTGTTCAGATCATTGGTGCAACTTGATTATTACCCCGGTAGCCCCCATTATCATTTCACTGAGTTACTGTTTTTATGGTAGGGTTTGTTTTTTTTTTCTCATATTTCTCTCTATATATTACCCAGACTTCTCAGTTTGGCAAAGTTTGCAATTACTGTATAAAAATAAAGAGAATAATTTGGAAATTACTCTTAGTCTGATGGTTACACTTTCCTCCTTTTCAGATATATTTTTTGCCGGCATGGATCGGTTTGGCGATATATCGGAAGGTGAAGTGGACCATTCTTTCTTTGACAGTGACTTCGAAGAAGCGAAGAAAGGCGAGAGTAGCTCAGTGTTTGACAAGCAAGAGGATGACACTGAAGAGAGAATAGACAAAGATACAGAAAATGTAAACTTGAAACTTGGACTACAAAGAAAGGAAGATGATGTTACTGAGAAGGGAACTGAGAGCAATGGGAAAGCTCCTCCAGAGGAGCACCCTGCAGAAGATGGTAATGCACAAGCTGGAAATTCTTCGTCCTCGACCACTTCTTCAAGATCAAAACTGGGTGATGCTCGAGTAGAACATAAAATACGCTTGCCCACTCCAAATAGCCTTCCGCAAACTGTAAAAGACAGTGAGCACGACTACTATACAGATGGAGAGGAAAGCACTGATGATGAGAAAAAGCATCATGTCAGGTCCAAGTCAGCTAAGCTGCCGAATAACTTCAAGAAAAGCCTAAGTAAAAAGTATTCCAGAAGCAGTTCCTCTTCCTCTTTGTCCTTCTCGTCTTCAAGTTCCGATACAGGCTGTTCAGATACCGGATCTGATGCAGGCCTGTCTGATTCATCTCCATCACTGAAGAAGCGTCTCCCTGGCGCCACCCACTTGTCACCCAAACTGAAATATAAACCAGGAGAAAAATCACCAGGAGCCCAGGCTTCAGGTACAAAACCCAAGGTTGGTGATGACACTGAAGAATCGGAAGACACTGTGACAGATGTCACTCCTTTATCGACCCCGGACATCAGCCCGGTTCAGTCTTTCGAACTGGGTGCCTCAAGCGACCGAAAAATGAAAGTTAAAAGGCAAGAAAATGTGAGGCAAGAAGTATATGAAACTGTTGAGGATCTGAAAAATAACTCAAAATCTTTGAAATCAGCCAAAAAAGGGAAGGAAAAACATGAACCCAGTCTCACCTCAAAGTCAACAGCGTTGGATTTCAGTTTGGACCACAGATATAAACAAAAAGTCTTACATGACACAATGGACCTGAATCATCTTTTAAAAGGTAATTTTAAACACTGTGTCTGGAATTTATGTATTTTTAAAATCAGTACATCTAGAGATAGGGCCTTTGTTTATTTTATAATTTATTTTTGGCTGCACAGACTTACTCTAGTTGTGGCAAGGGGGGGGCTACCCTCTAGCTGGGGTGCACAGGCTTCTTATTTTGGTGGCTTCTCGTTGCAGAGCACCGGTTCTAGGTGCAGGAACTTCAGTAGTTGCAGCACTTGGGCCCAGTAATTGTGGGATATGGGCTTAGTTACTCCATGGCATGTGGAATCCACCCAGACCAGGGATCGAAACCCTGTCCCCTACATTGGCAGGTGGATCTTATCCACTGTACCCCCAGGAAAGTCCTGTGTATTGAATTTAAATATTAAACCTAATATTATATTGAGCTTAAATATTAAACACTATGAATTTGCCTTGATTTTTCTAGTAGGTGTGTTTTGTTGTTTGAGATCAGGTTATATTATTATAATTTAACCAAATTATTTCATTTAAAGATATCTGGAATATCATTATTTATATTACTACAAAACTAATCAACTGGGACTAGAAACTACCTCACAGTGATTCTTAGAAACTCAAAATGCCTGGAGACCAGATAAAATAAATGCAAGAAGGGGAGCCAGATGTTTTCCTATGTGTGATGGAGACACGGGTGTGAGATATATTTCACTTTCTTTGAGAAAGAAAGCAAGAGCACCAAGTTTAAGGGAAGGTGGCATGAATGCTGACAAATTAAGAGAACTCAGAGTAAAGTGTAGGAGACAATTCCGATTTTAAGTTAAAGGCTAGACAGAATTGCTGGAAAATAATTACCAAGTTGGTGAAATAGCATGATTCAACTTTTAGTTACTTCTAAGATAGAAGGATTTGAGAATTAAGATAATCCTGACTACTGTATTTCTGTCTCTATTTATTTATACCCATTATTTAGTTTGAAAGGAACAATATATTCCAGGTGAAGTAAAAGCAACCTCACACTTCATCTTTGACTAGTTAATATAAAACTAAAAATATTGAGCTTGCAGGTTAGGTTTTAGGGCAACTGAAGATAAAGTTTTTAAGTTGTAAATAGGACTCTCTTGTCTTGCTTTGTTTAAAATGTTAGTTGAAGGAATAAATCGTCAGCTACATAATTTACATAGGGTGGTGATAGAAGGGCATAAATAAGTCCCTTATTTAGTCAAATGAGTCTCATAGATTGATAAAATGTATTTTGGAGCAACTTACACTTGTGAATGTCCCCTCTTTTATAGGTTTTCTTTGATTGTTACTCATTGATTGTTTAATTATTTAAAATATCAATAGTATAAGGAATGTTGGTCCTTTATTGGACTGGAACCTGGAGGTCCATAGTCGAGGATGAGAGAGTGAAAGAAGGAAAGAGGCTAATATTCCCTGGGTTACGCAGCCAGCTTTCGCGCTCTGGGGAATCAGCCAGAAATAGATATAGATATAAGACAGAAAGAAAGACACGGGGACCCAAGCTCTGATGGAGCAAAGGTGTTTTAATCAACATGGTGTGGGCATATATACTGTCTTACAAGGTAGTTACTCTCAGCAAAGATAAAGATTAAAATTCCAGACTTACAAAACATAAGTCGATCCTTATTACCGTATGGTTCATAAAAAGGAAAAGGGTACTTACTTATCACCGTATTGAAAAGCTAACAAAGGACACACGCCTGGATTCCTCAGCCCAGGGAAAGGCGTGCCTCTCCTCTTAATTCCTGAATATTCAGGAATTAATAAGGACAATGGGTTCCTGACAGATCCAAAAAGCACACAGGAAGCCTCCTGTTAAATGCTTCCTGACAAAGGAAGAATACTCATGAAGTAAACTCTTGAAAAAGATATGCCAGGCTGGTAAGAAAGAGAAAATAAAGTATCAATCTTGTTAGTACACAAAGTAGAATTCAAAATCAGGTTCTTGGCATTGCCTATTACTATCTAGTGGCTAAGTCTCCATTCAGCATGCCTTTCCTGATAAATGCTCATTCAATCTCTTAAAACTTTCAAGACTGAGTTTTCTATTCTTGCCCATCTGCTTCTTCCCCTAACAACAGGAATGATCTTTAAAAAAGTAGATCAGACCTACTAGTTTCCTTCTAAACTCTTCAGTGGGCTTACTCTTAGGTTAAAAATAAATATCAAATTTCTTACCATAGGCTAACAGACTGTTTGTTCCGTGACTCTTTATCCCAGGAAGTACGTGAGCATCTCTTGGAGAACTACTCACATTGTTAAAACAAACTGTTAAGTACTGACGCCTGGGCTCTGCCATGGAGAGCCTGGTGCCGTTCTCTCATATGCTGTTAAAGTTGATGAACCATGGCTCCCCATCATCTGTTTACTGCTTCATCTCTCCAGTCACAGTACTTCCTTACTGTCCATAGAATGTTAATACTTTGCACTCGTCGGGTATTTGCACTTGAGGTTGGCCTCTCTCTCTGTAGAGGCTCCTTCCGTCTATTGCTCGGCCCTCAGCTTATCCATCACCTTCTCGGAAATACTCTTCTGAACGTTCTGTGCAGAAGTTTCACACCTACCCCTGCCTCACGGTCACAAAAGCCCATTTCCTTTCAGGAGACTCTGGAGTTAGTGTAAGCAACATGAGGGCAGGATCTTATTCCTTGCTGGAATCCCCGCATTAGACACTATTTGTTACCTAAAGGACGGTGGGACACATCTGTCCACAGCACTAACAGGAAGTATGCATCTTAAGTTTCACTGAAATTGGATTTTGTAAAAGTTACCCACTAGTCTTAGGTTTGCCATCTGAAATACATACGGGAAGTCTTTGCCTCCTGCTTCTGCCTTATAATCTTATCCTGTTTTGACTCGGAAACAGAGCTAAAATGTGGCTCAGTCTCTAGGCACGTGGACTAGAGCTTTATCCAGTCTGCTGCCCCCTGGGGAGCCCTGATTCCCAGGACCTGCCCATACAGTACGTGGTGCTCAGGGCTACTACAGGCCCAGGAACAAAGTGGCGTTTTTGCCCATTGATGCATCTGTTATTGGAGTCACCAATATAACCCACCAAAGATTCTGTATAGCAGTAGAGTGTGTTTTAAATACTAATTATGGCGATCAGTCTATACATATGGTGTTTCTTGAGGTTTCTCAAATTATTATTCCTGCTGAATTTGCCTAGTGAAGTGTTCAGATCCAAGAATATTTTTGTTTTTCTTTTTTTCGTCTTCTCCATAGACCTAAGCCATGGACGTGTGAGATGTGGTGTGTGCGCGGCCAAGCTGTGTCGCTCTGGCTGTCTTCTATGAAGGCAGGCGGTAAAAGATTGCAGAAGTGTTCAACTCTGCTTCTCTCCTCACTGATTTTTTATTTTTATAAAAATGTGATGTTTACACAGCACTGGTTTAGTATTTTCAGACGAATTAACAGATATCTTTCAATTTTTTACCATTAATTTCTAACATGGTAAATATTGATAGATAATACCCACATAAACATTATTTGGGGTCCTCAGTAAACTTTTGGTGTGAGGTCTGTATAAGAACTTCTATTCCTGGAGAATGGATTAATAGTCTATTAGAGAAAAAATAAATTAGCATAGTCAGTCTTCCAAAAGGGGGAAAATGAGGGAAAAAAACAAACAAAAAAATAAGCATTTTTTTTGAAGATATAGAATTGTGAGAAGAGATCAAATAATATAAGTAAATTGTTTTGACTTATCAGAAGGCATTATCAGAGGGGATAAATTTTTTTAACCAAATCCAACCTGTAAAGATGTTTAAAATATCAATAGTATAGGAAGAATGAAAATAAAGGCTTGAAAAAGTTATGCCAGGCAGGTAACAAGGAGAAAATAGAAATATCAATCTTATTAGTACACAAAATAGAATTTGAGATGTGAAAATCACTGAAAGGGACAAAGACGAGCATTTTACATGAACAGACTGACCAAGTACACTAAAAAGATTTAACAGCCATTGATTTGAAGTGTTTGATAAAAGCAAAACAGAGCCAGATGATGAAATTGATAAAGCTGTAATCACTGTGGAAGATTGGTAGATGTTAGACAAAAAAAAAAAGTATGAACTACCCACGTATGGGCTGCACTTGGCCCATGGTTTTGTTTTTTTTTTGTCTATTACATAATATATTTTTTTAAGTGATGAGATCCCATTTTCTATTGCTACATTAACAAATTACCCCAGTACTTAGGGTATAGTCATAGTTGCTCAGTCGTGTCCAACTCTTTGCGATTCCATGGGCTAATGTGGCCCACCAGGCTCCTCTGTCCATGCAATTCTCGAGGCAAGAGTAGTGGAGTGGGTAGCCATTCCCTTTTCCAGGGGATCCTCCTGACCCAGGGATCGAACCCTGGTCTCCCACGTTGGAGGCAGATTCTTTACCATCTGGGCTACCAGGGAAGCCCCTTAGGGTATAGAGAGAGACTCAAAGGTGGGGGTGACTTGACAGGTGGGGCGTGGAATCGTCTGAGTGCTGGCGTACTCACACATCCAGTGTCTGGGCTGGGGGTGGCTTGGGGACGAGGACTGCTGGGCAGGGGGCTCATGCGTGGCCTCTCCCTGTGGTCTGGCTATTTCACATTCCGCAGCCTCAGTGCAGATGGTTCAGAGCCCCAAGGACAGTTCCAGAAAACCAGGCACACACCTCATCACCTTTTATGACCTAGCATCGGAAGCCACACGGCATCATTTCTTCCATGTTCTATTGGTTATAAACCTTCCCAGGTTTAAGAGCAGGGGCATAGACCCTCCTTCTTAATGGGAGGAGTGTCAAATAACACAGACACTCTGCAAAACTTCTTCAGTCCACCCTCTGGCCATATATTGATTTACATTCCTCCCAAATGCAAAACTATGTTCCCCCTTTTCAAAGATCCCTCCCACCTGGTGATCCAGGGTTAAATCAAGTCCCAAGGGCAGCTGTGGCTCTTTGGGTTTGGTTCCTCAATTATAGCTCGAGTACTTTGAGAATCTTATGCCAGGGGAGAGTAGGAAGTCGAAGTAGTAATAATTTTGAACCCCCAAAGTCTCAATATAGATATTCTCTATAAATTATACTTGAAAACTGACCGATTCATTTTGTAGCTCATCTGTTTTCTATCCTGTCTTCTTCTGGTGGTAAAATAAACTATTGATACTTTAAAGATTCTGCCTGGAGATCTGCTTAGCAAAAGCCACCAATGGCAGAAGGTATGTTTTCCATTTTCCTTGTTGTCATAGCCAACAGTGTTGCTAAAATTCTGCCGCTTGATCATCTTCACTAGCAGTCTCCTCCAACCCTTTCGAGCCCTACTTACTATCTGGTCTCAAAGCTAGTGCTCCAGATGTTGGGTTTTTGTTGCAGAAGCACCCAACTCCTGGCACTGTTTTGTGTGTTAGTCCCTATTGCTCTGATGACAGATCACAATCTTAGATGGGTAAAGTGGCAGCCCAGGATGGCCTGAAGGCTGGGGTCACAATACCCACGCCACACACAGCCCCTCTATGTGGTCTTGATGTCCTCACAGCTTCAGGGCAGCCAGACAAGGGTGGCCCAGGCCCCAAGCAGAAGGGTTCCAGAGACACGGCCGGGGCGGGGGGGGGGGGGGGGGAGCTGCATCTGTCTCTATTTTTGCCCAGCCTTGGGCTCTATCGTGTTGGTCCATGCCATCACAGACCTGCCCAGATGCAAAGGGAGGAGACCAGAAGAATGTCTCAGAAGTTCTCATCTGACAAGATGTTCATAAAGAAACTTAGTAAATTTAATTATTACTCCTTGAATCATCACCTCTCAGTTACAAGAGTTGGGATTTAAAAAAAAAAACAACCTTTGAAACATCATTTTAAAAAGCAAATACCATTGGTTTTTTTAATCGGGATTGTGAATATGCCTACAGGGTAGATTTTTTTAAAGAAAAAGTAATATTATGTAAATAAGGACATAATATGGCTTGGGATAAATTTTCCATTAATAGTATTCACATGAAAATTTTAAATGCTGTCTGTATCACAGTTTAGGTGCAAGTTAAGCTGGTACTTCTAGTAAATGGTGTTACTGAGTCAAGAAGTGGCTTTAGTGATAATGGATATATTGAAATACTGTAAAGAGTTTGAGCAAAATTGTTTCATTAAAGAAAATTAGGGAAAAGCAGTATTTCTTAAATGTGTAATTTAAATAATGTACATATTTATGTTAATATATTTTTATCCCTGAAATTTTATTCAAATTAACATTTTTTAGATCTTAATTGGAAAGACGGTGGATCATATATTGGAGGTTGCCTCATACTAAAGCGTATAGTAGCCACTTTAGAAAAATGTGCTAGTGATACCTGGAATCAGCATGTAAACACTCAACATATACTTTTCCCATCAAGGGGGGTTAGAATGCTATTTTGTTTTGTTTTTTTTTAAATGAATTAGTTTGAAATTCTTCCTTTATTTTTAGCTGTTGCCTTATTTTACTTTTAAAAGCTTTTTGTAAATGACATTAGGAAAATAGCTTACTTTTAATTCCCTCTAGAATTTAATTTTAAAGGCTAAATTAATCTAGAAACCTTATTCAATTCTACAAAATGGTTATTTCTTGGAAGCAAGATAATTCAATTATATATCGTCCATATATATCTCTTTCTAAATGTGTTCCTATTCAGGTTTCGTCATTAGTTTGGTGTGGTTTTCAACAAATCACCAGCCATTAATTTCCTAATTTTTCCTATCAGGAAGTCATTGTTAATAATTTTTTTTTTTAAGTTTCCTTAATCTCTGATCATCTTTGGTTTAAGCATGGAGATGTAGATTTACAGTTTTATGACCTTGCTCAAAGGATTTAACTTTTCTGCACCAGTCACATTTTTAAATGGGGTTAAAAATGCTTTTAACAGCATAAAATACTAAGCAAGTAAAAGAGTGTACGTAAAGGTGGTAGTGGTTCAGTGGCTAAATGTGTCTGACTCTCTGCAGCTCCGGGGACTGCAGCACGCCAGGGTCTCTGACCTTCACTGTCTCCCAGAGTTTGCTCAGATTCATGTGCATGGAGCCCATGATGCTATCTTAACTATCTCATGCTCTGTCGTCTTCTCCTTTTGCCCTCAATCTTTCCCATCATCAGGGTCTTTACCAATGAGGAGGGAATGGCAAACAGCACCAGTATTCTTGCCATGAGAACCCCATAAACATAAAGGTACTCTGATATAATGAAAACGAATAATGGGGGGCTTCCAGTGGCTAAGACTCCACCCTTCCAGTGCAGGGGGCCTGGGTTCAATCCCTGGTCAGGGAACTAGATCCTGTATGCCTCAACTAAGACCCAGTGCAGCCAAATAAATGATTAATTTAAAACAAATAATGGTTACTTTAAAAAGATATTGTTAAAACAAATGTATCATACTGTTAATCTGATATAATACATTCATTTTTAGTAGAAGCTTAAGGTGAAACAAGCTTGATATGTTTAGAAGTTTCTGATAACTGTTCAGTAATAGTTGTGATTTGCTGTAAATTGTTCTAATAATATGAAATATTGAGAATTTAGCATGTTGATAAAAATTTCATTTGGTAATCGTAGTATACAAAATATTTTTCTTGGTTAAAAGCTCCTTTTATATAAGATATTCATTTGGCTTATGTCTAGTCAGGAATAAAAGTTTGACTTTTATAGTAGAAGTATTTGTTACAATGCCAATATCAAGACCATAAATCTTGCATAGTAAAATGCTTTCAGGTTAAGTTGAAAGTTTCAGAATATTCTAGCTTTGCTGTTGCCATTTTCTGGCCATTGTATGCATTGCTGAGAACATTTAGTTTTTTAATTATGTGTGTGGGTGTGCTCAGTCGTTCAATTGTATCCAGTTCTTTGCTACCCCATGGACTGTAGCTGGCCAGGTTTCTCTGTCCATAGGATCTTCCAGGCAAGAAGACTGGAGTGGGTTGCCATTTCCTACTCCAGGAGATTTTCCCCACCCAGGGTTCGAACCCACATCTCCTGCATTGCACATGGATTCTTGTGCGCCACTTGGGATCCCTTTCCGACTAATAAAAACCATCTCAACTGATTATTGTGTCAATGCAATCCACCAGAGGTTTCTAACTTTTAAGCTTCCTTTAGGAGAACATATAATAAACACGACAAAAGCATTTTCCATAAATTATACCTGCAGTCTACAACCAGTGCCTTGTACATTTCTTATTAAAATATTTTCATGGTTTTGTGTATAGCATTTATTCCCAATGAACCCAATGAGCATAAACCTCTAAGCTGCCTCTGAATTTTTTCCCTACCCAGTTGTAGTCTGTATGTCGTTGAAGTTACTCCATACACCCCTTATCATGAGTTAATGTAATTTCCGTTTATAAAAGTTAAAGCATGTACCATGATGCCATCATATTGCTGTTTATTTAGCCATTTTTCCTTTTTTTGTTGACTTTTTTGTTGTTCACTTCTGTAGCTTTTCTGCAATTAGATAAAAAGGGACCACAAAAACATCACTTTGATCAGCCTTCAGTAGCACCTAGAAAAAACTACTCTTTCACAAGAGAGGAAGTGAGACAGATTGATCGGGAAAATCAGAGGCTTTTGAAAGAACTGTCGAGACAGGCTGAGAAGCCAGGAAGCAAGAGTATGATTCCAAGAAGATCGACTGGTCCTCCCCCTAAGTTGTATCATAGTGCTCTCAACAGACAGAGGGAACAACAAAGGATTGAAAGAGAAAATTTGGTAAGTGACTGAAACATTTTAGTCATCAAATAAAGTGCATTTGTACTGATTTGTAAGCCCAACTTTCAGCAAACCCAATACAGCCAAATTTTCTAAATGATATAAAAGTAGGAATAGGTTTGTATGGATGAGCCATGAGCCTGGAAAGTAACAATATGTGCTTTTTGTATCCAGAAAACTATATATATTTTAAGGGAGTATTAAATGAAAATACTGCAAGGTCTATTATCTATTTGACTAGATGTGTTAAATTATTATAGCAATACAAGAGATTGTGTCCAAGGATTAGATACATACATCTTCTGCAAAGTATTCAGTCACTAGCTAAATCTATTTTACTTCATTTTATCCTCAAAACCTAAAATAATTTATATATCATTTATTTTAAGTAATACACACTTTTTCAGAGAGGTCAGATTTGGTGCCCTGCTGCTTGAATGTATGAAAGACATTGATTATTAAAAATTGTATAGTAATAGTCCTTTGATATCCTAAGAAATATATATATGGAAACCGTTGAAAATCTTCACATTAAAAACTACTAACATATCATTTTTTATATAAAATGTAATTCATAATTGCTGATATTTACAGAGCTCTTTAATCCTGGGCATTATTCCAAATGTCTTCTAAATATTAGCTTATTGAATCCAGACAATAATTCTTTCAGGGACGTACTTTATTTATATCCACATCTTACAGGTGGAATAATTGAGACCTAAAAGGGTTAAATAATTAACCCATGGACAAAGAGCTGCTAAGCAAGTGACTGAGCCAAGATTTTAAACCCAGGTAGCATCTTCAACTAAAGTTAGACCTTTAATGAACACATACATTCAGAGTTAAAATAAGTGATAAAGCTGTTATTGAAATTACTAGAACAGTTACCCAAATTCACCCTTATTATGTTTCATCATCACTACAGTTCTACTTAACCTGAATTTGCAAGAGTAACTCTTATGAATTTATTACCATCACTAACACCAAGAGTTGGTGAGCTAGGGTAGTATATTTGCGAAAAATAGTAAAATATTGGTCAAGAGAGTTACCCTGAATATGGCAGGGAGTAGATTACAGCAGCAGAAGTTGAAATGAGGGTGATGGGTAGTGAACTACATGCTAACTTTCTACACATCACTCTAGCAAGTTCAGGATTCATTTATATTTTAGGAAAATGGTTAAACAGCTAGAGCAGGTGGTAGAATCATATCCAGGTTTCCTTGCTTTGGGATTACTTTTTTCTTTTTAACATCTTTTTTGAGGTATAATTTACATGCCATACCCATTTCAAGTGTACAGTGGGTTCTGATAAATTACATGATTCATTTTTTTAAGTTAGAGTAATATATAAAAGTAACAAAATTTGCCATTTTAAGTTTTTAAAATTTTCAATGTCTTTATTATTATTTTGATATGCACATGCTGCTGTGTTTATTTTTAATTTACTCCTGGCGGTGCTGTTTTTGTTGCTGCATGCGGACCTCCTCTATTTGGGTGGAGCAGGGGCTCCTGTCTAGTTGTGGTCCATGGGCTTTTCGTTGTGGCAGCTTCTCTCGTTGCAGAGCACGCGGGCTCTAGGGCACAGGGGCTCCTTAGCTGTGGCTCACGGGCCCTAGAGCGTGCAGGCTTCAGTCGTTGGTGGCGCACAAGCCCAGTTGCCCCACGGCCCGTGAAATCCTCCTGGACCAGGGATCGAACCTGTGTCCTCTGCATTGGCAGGCAGGATTCTTATCCATGCGCCACCAGGGGAGTTCCCCGTTTTAACTGTTTTGAGTGATTGGTTCAGTGACATTAATTACACTCACCATGTTGTGAATTGTGAATAAATACTACTTATTTCCAAAATTTTTTTGATCACTCCATACAGAAACACTGTGCCAAACAATAGCGCTCTGTTCTCCCTTCCCCTCAGCCCTTGGTAACCTCTAATCTGCCTTCTGTCTCTATTTGTCTATTCTAGATATTTCATGTTGGTAGAATAATAGACTATTTGGTCATTTTGTCTCTGGCTGATTTCACTCCATAATGTTTTCAAGGTCCATCCATGTTGTAGCCTGTATCAGAACTTCATTCCTTTTTGTGGCTGAATAATATTCCATGTGTGTATATATGCCACATTTTGATTCCCCATTCATCTGATGATGGACACTTGGGTTGTTTGCACATTTTGGCTATTGTGAATAACGCTGCACTGAACACTGGCTATAGGTATCTCTTCAGGTCCCAGCTTGCAGTTCCTTTAGGTGTGTACCTAAGAGTGGAATGACTGGGTCATATAGTAATTCTATATTTATCGTTTTGAGGAACTTGGGTTTGCTTTTGAAAAGTTGAAGCCATTAATGTCTAGGGACTATTCTAGATACAAACGAGATGAAAACTGGTAAGCAGCTTCTGTTTACAGCTTCCGTTATACCCCATATCAATTGTACATCTCAGCTATTTTAATAAGCAGTGGAAAATTACCACTATTTTTTTCTTTTTACTTTGTTACTTAGTAATTTGTATATCTGAGCAATATTTTTCTCCGTTTCATAGTAGGATCTTTTTTGTTATACTTGGGAACAGTAGAACATAAAGTGAACCACATGTATAATTTAAATTTTCCTAACAGTTACATTAGAAATGTCAAAGAAATAGGTGAAATTATTCCACTATAATATTTACCTGACTAAATAAAAAATATTACACTTTAACATGTAATGAATATAAAAAACTGTTGAGAGATATTTTATGTTTTTTGATACTAAGTCTCTGAAGTCTGTTGTATATTTTATACTTAGAGCATATCTCAATTTGAACTAGCCACATTTTAAATGTTCTGTAACAATATGTGGCTTGTGGCCTTGGACAGTGCAGCTCTGGATCAAAAGCTTAATTCACAAGTAGAAAAAGTAGCTTAAAGCTAAATGGTGAAATAAGCATAATTTATTATAAAAATTATGTTATTGTAAGGAATAGGAATTGTCCATATTTATGCTTAACTCTTCTTTATTAAGCAAATATTTGCTTTATTAAGCAAAATAAAACTAATTCTATATATTGTAACATTTTTTTCTTGGCTGGTCCTTTGCATTCTTCATAATAGCTGATTATTTTCCTTTATAAAAAATTTTTGATTAAATTTTTGTTGGAATTGTGTTGAGTTTACATTTTAATTGCAGAGTGTTGGGCACTCTTAAAATATTACCTTTTAATCTAGAAATATGGTATGTCCTTCTGTTTACTCAAGCCTTCTTAACACTCGACCTTGGTAAGGTTTGTAGTTTTCTTTAAAACTATATTTTTCGTTATCGTAACAATAACCCTATATGCAAGACAGAAAAAGAGATATAGATGTATAGAACAGACTTTTGGACTCTATGGGAGAAGGCGAGGGTGGGATGATCTGAGAGAACAGCATCGAAACATATGTGTTATCAAGTGTGAAACAGATCCGCCAGTCCAGGTTGGATGCATGAGACAAGTGTTCGGGGCTGGTGCACTGGGATGACCCAGAGGGATGGGTTGGGGAGGGAGGTGGGAGGGGGTTTCAGGATGGGGAACACATGTAAATCCATGGCTGATTCATGTCAATGTATGGCAAAAACCACTACAATATTGTAAAGTAATTAGCCTCCAACCAATAAAAATAAATGGAAAAAAATAATAATAATAAAAATAATTGGGAAAAAAATCTGAGAGAGGACTCTGAAAAAAAAAACAAGAACTATATTTTTTATGTTATTGCCATGAAATTTTTCATTTTGTTTTCTAATTGGTTATTTTCGTAAACTATCAACTTTTGTGTATTCATTGTATAACCAGCCACCTATGAAACCCTTATATAGAGCTGCATTGGCTCAAATAGTTCTTCAGTGTGAGATGATACACTTTTTAACCTGTTTGCCGGATTGTTTGTAGTCAAAACACACATGCAAGGGTGCGCGTGTACACACACACGACACTTTTGTGTCCAATGTACTGCACAACCAGGGTCCATTACTTTGTAATTTTCGTGATTCATAATCCTTCATTTGCTCCATCTCCAGTGATAGAGACCAGTTCGCATGGCTCACAGGCATGATGACTAAAGCAATTCTGTTCCAGTTCCCTAACATCAGCTCCTTAGCAATCCAGAGGCTGCAGGCCTCCAGGGAAAAGGTGTGCAGAACAGGTGAAGAGGACAGCCCTCTCCAGTAGAGGGCGCACTTGCTGCATATAGACCCAACTGTATTAGAACTTGGTTACTTCAAAAGGGTACAACTTTTTTAAAATTTGGAACTGTTCTTATTAAACCATGTTTACATATATTCATTTGGAGACAAGATGAATTCTGTTTTTAAGAAAAATTGCAAGAATAATCTTAGCAGAAGGAGAAGGGAAGGGGTCAATGGGGGTACTTTATAATAGTTTCCTATAGTATAGTTTATAGTTTCACTTTACTTGCTGAAAGAAATGACATTATTTCCTGCTCTTAAATGTATATATGTCAGTTCCTCTCTAAGCACATGTTCACCGTTGTTTCTAGCATTATTATTAAGAGCACGGGCTCTTAGCATTATTACTCCCATAATGTCATTTCTGTGAGAAAATAAGGTTTAGTGTATTGCAACTTACAGCATCTTTTCTAAGATGGTAACCTGACAAAGAAGAGAGCTGTGCCCACAATCAGTTGTTAAAATCATAGTGGTTTTGGTTAGCTATAGGACAGGTAGAAACTTTTAGATTTTCCACATTATTATTGAAATATTTTTTTCCGCAGTGACTTGAAGTCTTTTCTACTTTATTTTGTGAATTTCAGTTTCTGGAAAGTGTTTGCCTTTTTTAAAAACTACTGCTGTTTATCTAACGTTAGCTTTTAAATGGTTCATTTAAATGAAGGCTTTTCTGAAAAGGCTTGAAGCTGTGAAGCCAACAGTTGGCATGAAACGCTCAGAACAGCTGATGGACTATCACCGCAACATGGGTTATCTCAGCTCATCCCCAGTCTCCAGACGAGTGAGGTCGACGCTCAGCCAGTACAGCTCACTAAGTAAGCACACGCACACGTATTTTGTACTTGTTTGTACCCTTTTCCCTTTTAAAAGTTTATGACTTAGGCTCTTATGATAGAGCTTTAAAATGCTGACTTCTGGAATGCAGTCTATGTGTGTTTCACTGGCATGCCTTGTTTTGTGTTTGTTCACTTAACTTCAGGTTTCATTTTTTACAGCATATAATGGCCACATAGGAAGGCAACCAGTTAATTTTCAGTTAAATAACTGAAAATATCAGTAGTCTCTTAGGTAATGGAGGAGAGACTTTTAATTTCAGTGTGTTTATTAAAGGAAGAAATGAACAGATAAGACTGTTTAAAAGTTGCTGAAGCAGTCTCTTTAGCCGGTGAAGAATTTTCAGTAGTATCTTCCAGCCCTAATGCATGCTTCTTCTTCACTGGTAACTAAGACAAAAATTAGCAATCTGTAGTCATCAGATTAATCCCTCTTAATGCTCAGTATTTGATCTGTTACACACCCAGAGAACAGAGAACAGAGGTGGGAGTGACCGCTGAGTGCTGGATTGTACAACACTCGGAAAGGCCAGACCATTCCCTGCAGAAGTCTGTGCTGTTACTACTTGTATATGCTCTAAGCTATAAAGTCTGTAAAAGCTAGTCTGGTTTTAGAAAAGGCAGAGGAACCAGAGATCAAATTGCCAACATCCGCTGGATCTTCGAAAAAGCAAGAGAGTTCCAGAAAAACATCGATTTCTGCTTTATTGACTACGCCAAAGCCTTTGACTGTGTGGATCACAATAAACTGTGGAAAATTCTGGAAGAGATGGGAATACCAGACCAGCTGACCTGCCTCTTGAGAAACCTGTATGCAGGTCAGGAAGCAACAGTTATAACCAGACATGGAACAACAGACTGGTTCCAGATAGGAAAAGGAGTACATCAAGGCTATATATAGCCACCCTGCTTATTTAACTTATATGCAGAGTACATCATGAGAAATGCTGCTGGAGGAAGCACAAGCTGGACTCAAGATTGCCAGGAGAAATATCAATAACCTCAGATATGCAGATGACACCACCCTTATGTCAGAAAGTGAAGAAGAATTAAAGAGCCTCTTGATGAAAGTGAAAGAGGAGAGTGAAAAAGTTGGCTTAAAGCTCAACATTCAGAAAACTAAGATTGGGGAGGAGCTAAGACAGCGGAGGAAGAGGATGGGGAGACCACTTTCTCCCCCACAAAGTCATCGAAAGAACATTTGGACACTGAGCAAACCCCACAAAACAACTTCTGATTGCTAACAGAGGACATCAGGTGCCCAGAAAAGCAGCCCATTGTCTTCAAAAGGAGGTAGGACAAAATATAAAAGATAAAAAGAGAGACAAAACAGCTAGGGACAGAGACCTGTCCCAGGAAGGGAGTCATAATAGAGGAAGTTTCCAGAAAACTAAGATCATGGCAACTGGTCCCATCACTTCATGGGAAATAGATGGGGAAACAGTGGCTGACTTTATGTTTTTGGGCTCCAAAATCGCTGCAGATGGTGATTGCAGCCATGAAATTAAAAGACGCTTACTCCTTGGAAGGAAAGTTATGACCAACCTAGATAGCATGTTAAAAAGCAGAGACATTACTTTGCCAACAAAGGTCTGTCTAGTCAAGGCTATGGTTTCTCCAGTGGTCATGTATGGATGTGAGAGTTGGACCATGAAGAAAGCTGAGCGCTGAAAAATTGATGCTTTTGAACCGTGGTGTTGGAGAAGACTCTTGAGAGTCCCTTGGACTGCAAGGAGATCCAACCAGTCCATCCTGAAGATCAGTCCTGGGTGTTCACCGGAAGGACTGATGTTGAAGCTGAAACTCCAATACTTTGGCCACCTCATGCGAAGAATTGACTCATTGGAAAAGACCCTGATGCTAAGAGGGATTGGGGGCAGGAGGAGAAGGGGACAACAGAGGATGAGATGGCTGGACGGCGTCACCGACTCGATGGACATGAGTTTGAGTAAACTCTGGGAGTTGGTGATGGACAGGGAGGCCTGGCGTGCTGTGATTCATGGGGTCGCAGGGAGTCGGACATAACTGAGCGACTGAACTGAACTGAACAGAAAGTTGGAACCACTTGTAGTCTTAAACACTCAGATAACTAGTTTAATTCCATTCATTCATCCTCCACGCATCACTTCCTTGGTAGAATTAGTGACTAAGAGAGGGTCTTATTCCAGTAACTCAAAACTTAATATCATGCCGTGGATGTGATAAATTATTTGTTGAATAAATGTATAAATGGTTATACAAAGAGACTTTATTTTTCCCACTAGAATCTTTTGAGAGGCTTTTAAAAATACTTATTCCCACCCCAAATCTATTGCATCAAAATGCCCTTGTATAGAGTTTGGTTATGTTTGTGATTTTAAGTTCCACAGGGAATTCTGAAGAACATTCCTGGTTGGGAATAGAATTGGACTATTAAAAACACATGTGAGATAGAGAAGACAGTTTTATTTTAATCTGGGCTTCAAATTAGGAAAGGAAGAGTATCAGATGATGGTTTATGTGTTTACTTAGTTCAGATAATTTCTTGCTCTTCATTTATTTTCAGAAGGAGCTTCCAGGACATCCAGTGCTACCAGCGGCCTCAGCTGTAAGAGTGAGCCGTCTGCTTTTGACACAACAGGCGGTGGCCTGTTGCTAAGACCCAAGCCCCAGAATGTCCGTACAGCTTGGTTATAAAACCTCTTTTTACTTTAAACATTGTTCATCCAATTCTTAGTTGAAGTGCTCTTGTATAATGCTGTCATTGTCTGTGTAGACCTCTAAACACTGGTTTAAGCAATTTAAGGTGTACTAGCAGTGACTTGTATTGTAATTGGATGCAAAATTGTTTTCAAAAAGACAACTTAATATAAAAATCAGTGTTTCCTGGGAGGAGGTGTTTATATGAGACATGTATATATTTCGTAGAGAAATGGTGGTATAGCTGTGTCTTTTCTCAACATAGAAATTGGTTCAACTATTGGACTGATGAAGCGGTTGTGATAGCATCCTGCATGTTGGACCAAAATGTTCGCTATATAGTTCTCATTTATGTGTTGTTTTGTTTTCATTTTCTGTAAGTTTTATACAGTGAGCGCAGCTCCTGACTGACTTGGTTTTCTCTTTGCTTCAGAACCTGGGTGGTGTGACTTATAACTTGATTGTAAGATAGTTATTATGAAACTAATCTTGAAATTTGTTCCGATTGGCGGCGCTGATTTAGATTTGAGGAGAAGACAGAAGCTTGCACTAGGGCAGTCCTTGTGATTCACCAGAGGTGCCTACTACCTCTATAGAAGTGTGCTCTTAGTTAGATCTTAAAAATGTTATCAACCGTTCCAGACCATTTCAAATTGTGAGTCTTAGAAAGCTCAATTTAGAAGCTCCTCTTTTGTGTTTTTCAGGGGAAGTAGGTAAGGATTCTGTTAGGTTTCTTTAGAGCTCCTGCATTGTGAATAGTTTGTCCAAGGTCCAGATCCTCATAAGCAAAAGCAAGTATTTGTTGAATTAGCAGACGAGCACCTCCAGCTTGAGGATCCAAGAAGCAGATCCCAAGTTGTGTCAGGACAGTGTTTTAAGGGGTGTTGTTAATGGGTTGTGCTGTATTCAGCGTTTATTGTTTTAAGTGAGAGGAAGCGTGAAACAAATGCATTGTTCTCACCCCTTTAGAAGTTCCAGCTACTGTTTTTAAGGGCTGACAAAGAAAACTAAAAATATGAATGATAAAGGAGGAAAAAATCCCATATTTGTTGAGGCTACTTTATAAATGTCAGCCAATTTTTTGGTTTTGTTTTGGCCTTTTGTATTGAATCCTGGAAGTACCATTTTTGCCAGTTTCACTTTCTAAGACCTTTTGAAATTAGTGATGTGTGAGTAGGGTGTAATATAGTTGACTCTTAAAATCAGTACTTTCTCTGTCAATCTGTAGGCTCTTGTACAACAAAGTATATCTTGGTCATGTTGCTTCTGCTGTTCTAGTTATCACTGTTTTCATTACTGGCCTTTTGTATACCTTAAAATGTATTGCTAAGTTTCTATACTAAATGCCAAATCTGTCCTTTTTTTTTTAGTGTGAATTTTTGATCTGTAAACACAGTAATATTTGTTTTTTGTTTTTCTGAGTTGCTCAAGCTCTGTAGCGTGTACACCAAACTTAACTTTTCTTAAACACCTTCAGCGGTAAGCCAAACTGCATTTTGCTAAATATCAATTCAGAATGTCTTGGTCTTAGTTTGTATTGATAGATTTTGTTTCAGGTAGGGCTTGAGAAGGATGGGGAGAATGGGGTTAAAAAATTCATGGGAAAACAACCTGACCATGAGATTTTTCTGCTGCTTTCTTTGAGTTATAATGTTCATTTGTTGTTATTTGATAT
The DNA here is from genome assembly GCF_910594005.1 of Cervus elaphus. NCBI lineage: Eukaryota > Metazoa > Chordata > Mammalia > Artiodactyla > Cervidae > Cervus > Cervus elaphus. The sequence continues at coordinate 23,389,837 of NC_057846.1, read as the reverse complement.
TCTGGTGTATCGGTTTTTACATCACTTAGTGCTTTACTTTATAAACTTTAGCTGTACTAAACCAAGGTTTTGTTTTCTAACTTATTGCACTTTTTGATGTTTGTGTAACAACCTGTCTTTAAGGAGAGATAAGATAATGCTGAATTTAAAATTCAGCATTTGAATATATTCCCAGTAGTGAGTTAGCCAATTTTTTTAAATTCGTTTTTAAGTTGTTAGGGGGAAAAAGAAACCTTTTATGTAATAGCATTAGTCTCTGAATACATTGTATATAGTCTTTGCTGCCATATGTCATATGCCATCTGGTACAATTTTAATTTGATAGATAAAAGCTGTACTTTTTTTTTCTTTGATCTTTAAATTTTTTTTTTTCCTCTGTACTTTGATTTTAAATACTAAATTAACACCTTCAGTTTTTACTACTTAGGCAGGGGAGTTTCGTCTAAGTATTACTGTTAACAGAGATTCGGCTTGAAGCAAAAGTCAGAAAGAACAACAGTACTCCTCTTTTCAGAGAGAAATTTACAACTGTTGCCATGGTTAGTTTACATTGAAAAGTATAAGTAGAGGGGTAGGAGTTGAAAAATGTGATCTTCTCCGATGTAAGTCAAGACGCCTTTTAAGTTGTTAGGATTTAAGGGGTATTTTTATGAAGAAATCAGAAGTATATTATTTTCATTTTCAAAACATAAAAAATGTGAAGGACTATCTAGCATTACTTTATATTTGGTTCCCTTGTACCTAAGATACATATTTTGAAGATTTACGTGTGCAACTAGAAACGATACTCATCTAAGGTCAGCAATTACTAGGCAAGGTTCTTATTGATAGTTACTTTCATATCTGTTAAATGTTACACTGGTACTGCATCCTTCTTAATAAGATCGTATGAAAAATTTTGAATTATTAAAGTTATTTCCTAAGGATAGCAATTACCGTCATACTTCCCCTGCTTCCTTTTTTTCCAGTCTCCGTAAAAAGCTGCTTTCTTAGCTACTACCCCAAATAAACGTTTTCTTGTTTGCTTGTAAATGTAGAGTATTGTAGTTGTTTTCAGCCCATTAACCCAAATGTCCAAAATGGATATCTAGGTAACTTCAAAAAGAGGTCACTGGGATGGATATGTGTGTGTACTTTGATCTTCAAATTCAAATACAGCACAGTATGAAAAGTATTATGACCAATGTAAAGTTGGGGACACAAGTTTAAGTTACTCTCTTATTTTAATAATTAAATTCATAAAATGTTTAATATCTTAAATGCCAAAGTTGGAACCTATATAAATGATTGTAAACCATCCAAGAAAATGTGCTTAATGCTCATGACTACTTTATTTGTATGAATAAAGATAGTAAGAAACTTAAAAATCAACATTCTTTTTTAATTTCCCAGTCTACTATAATGCCTTTTAGGCATGAAGAACTCACCCTTGGCACAGTGAAGGAAAAAAGAAAAGAATCAAAGATAACTGAGTTTTGATCCTATGTCTGTCTCTCAAAGGCACTGTCTTCTTGTTCCCATTGTAAAAATTAGAATAATAACTTTTACATGCCTCCATGACTAAGAATTAGTGAGAATGAAATTGGAAAGAGGATATTAGTTATTTATATCTTTGGAAGTATGAAGTTTATGTGGGAAAATGCTTTAAATTACATTCTTGATCATCTCTTTAAACCACATCATAATCGTTATGTTGCTACAACGTTGTTGTCAGTCGATAAGTCGTGTCCAGCCCTTGGTGACCCCATGGACGGCAGCGCACCAGGCTCGGCTGTCCTGCACCATCTCCCGGAGTTCGCTCAGGTCTATGTCCCATTGAGTTGGTGATGCTGTCTAACCATCTCATCCTCTGCCAGCCCCGTTTCCTTTTGCATTCAGTCTTTCCCAGCATCAAGGTCTTTTCCAGTGAGTGGGCTCTTTGTATCAGGTGGCCAAAGGATTGGAGCTTCAGCATCAGTCCTTCCAATGAATACACAGGGTTGATTTCCTTTAGGAAATCACTCTTTTATAGCTTGAATACAATAGACACTCTTTTATAGCTTGAAGGAGTGTTTTTTTTAAGTTCACATCAACATTTCATATGTATAATGGGTATTATGAATGATAAGAAATACTCTTTTTAAAACTTGCTGCTAAAACATTATGAATTTTTTTAATAAGGGTTAAATAACAATAGTGCCATTGGAGTAAATCACTGAGTAGTTCCTGCTGGTAGTATATTTGAGCTCTAGCAAATAAGACTACATTATAGCAGAAATTTGTACTTGGTTTTAAAATTCTGGTGACTGTTTTAATCCCTTAGAGATATTTCTGGAACCACCATAATACAGTCTTAATGTTCTGTGTCTCTATTTCAGAATCCAATTTGTCGGTCTTTTCTTACATGATTAGTCCTTTTTTAAATGTTGGATTTTATAAATTTTCATTCACCTGAGGACTTGAAATAATGCTGTTTTGTTACCTTCTGGAAATTTTACCTTTCACACTTAGACATGCAGTTCATCTGCCATTGTTGTTTGTCTCTTTTTCACTAATTCTGTTATCTGAGTTATTTAGTTCCAGTTTTATTCTCTGGGCTTAATTTGCTGTCATTTTTTAAAACTTGGAATGGATGTATAGTTCACTGATTTTCAGTCCTTTTCTAATGCTGTTGTTGTCTTTTCTAATAAATGCATCAAAGGCTATAAATTTCTTCCGAGCATAGCTTTAGCTGTTTCCCACAAGTTTTGCTAACATGGTATTTTTGTTGTTTTGTTGTTTAGTCATTCAGTCATGTCTGACTTTTGCAATCCCATGGACTGCAGCCTGCCAGGCTCCTCTCTGCCCATGGGATTTCCCAGGCAAGAATACCACAGGATTGGGTTGCCATTTCCTCCTCCAGGGGATCTTCCCAACTCAGCAATCGAATCCAGAGTCTCCTGCAATGGCAGGCAGATTCTTTACCACTGAACCACCAGGGAAGAGCCCATTAAAATTAAAAAATACTTTGTGACATGTCAGTACTCTAAGAAGTGCACAGTTCAGTGTCCGCACACAAAGTCTTGCAGACCAGCCACCCTGGGTTCGTGTCTAGTCCAGGGCGCTGTTGCAATAGGGCAGAGCTGCCCTATCAAAGACCATCTGGTCAACACAGCCTGAACTATTTACTACCTTGCCCTTCAGAGAAAAAGTTTGTTGACCCCTGCTCTAGGTGGTATTTTCTTCCAGAGGTTTACTTTTGCTTTTGACAGCAGGCAGCAGGGGGTCTCACAATCTCGTCTCCCATATCTAGCTAAAGGGATGAGATAGCTGAAAGCCAGCCTCCGGGACTGCAGGGGCCGCCCTGTCCCTGGTTCCCTCTTCCTGCTGTGGGAGGCCTCCCAGAGGTGTGACCCTTCCCCTCCCACCCCCCCACCCCACCCCCCCACCCAGACACTCTCAGAATCACTCTCCAATTCTCAACCTTCCAGCTGCATTTCTACAACTTTCACACACCTCCGGGGGCCATGGACCCACCCTGCGGGAATTGTCAAGACAGGGCAGTCCAGGGAGGTGCTGCCCATCCAAGGTTGAGGGACCTGGGGGCTCCGGGTCCTTAAGGAGCTGGGGTGAGGGCTGATGCCACAGGCTCCTTATACATCCATTCCTGAGGCCACAGGGGTTAACACTCGCAGGAGGTGGGGAGGCTGCCTTGTGGGTCACATGCAGAAGGGAGATAATCACACTGTTAAGTAAATGTTGAATCCCCTTCTCCACTTCCTGTTCCTGCCAGAGAGGGCCCCCGGGTCTTTCACTGCCGGCACTGCCCACCTCCTTCCACACTGCACCCCCCAACGCCCCCACCTTCCCTCCCCCTGCGCTAACTCTGAGGGCTGGCCTTCTCTGGAGAGCCACTCCACAGAAGCATTTGTCCTACTAGCCTGCCCTCTTTTCTCTCCATCAGCAACAGAGCTTGGACTTTTCAGATCACCTTTAGGAGAGAAAGCCAATGAGACACATAGGCCCCAAAGGCCCCTAATGACCTGTACCTGCGACCTGGCCTTGAGATGGGCTTGAGAGACTGTCAGCAGAGACAGCTGCTAGGTTAAGATGGATGTAACCTTGGACGTGGCAAAACTCAGACCTTAGCTACCAGAGTAGAACAGGGCAGCCATTTTTTTCACCAGGGAGGCGGGAGTGAAGAGGCGGAAGCGCTTGGGAAGGAGGCAGGTCCAGAACGCGGCGTGCAGAGATGCCCATCAGCCACCTGTCGGAGCCGTGAAGACACGTGCCTGCCGTCCAGGCTTCACCCCGCACGCAGGGGCACGTGTCCGCACGTCACTCCCAGCAAGCGTGGACCCTATGAACCGTGTGGTCTTCTGGACCCAAAACGTTTACTTTCCCATGTGGAATTGTCCTTGTTTTCCTCTTGCTCACAGACTTAAGAGTCAAGTCCCAAACTGACTTCCTCCAGGTCTTGATAAATTGTTGCAGAAAAGAAGTGCTGGCAGATATTCTCTATACCCCTGTATCTAAGTCTAGTTATTTTCTTTCAAGGCCTATCTTCTATCCTTCCCCCCCCCCCCCCCAGTTCCCTCTGGCTTCTAGTTCTCCTCAGCCAAGATTCACTGTATTGATATTAAATGTTACACTATTTAACAATGCCATGTCACTCCTCTCTCCTAACCCCACTTAAGCTTTTTTTTCCCAACGGGCTTCTGCCTTTTTGCATCTTCCACAGGATCCAACAGGATTTCAGTGCTAGCTTGCTAACTGATTTCAATGACTACTGTCCACCTGTCATAAAATTCCAAGTATCACAGTTCTCTAAAGGCACTGATAGCACTTCCTAACCATGCAGAGCTCCTGAAACTGTGCTTTAAAGCTTTTAGTGGAATCTCACAATTCCTGAAGACTGTGTGAAAAGTGCGTAAAATACGGTGAGATTATGGAAGCCACTATCCATGTTACCACTGAGGCTACAGCACTATGGTGTAAGGTGAAGAGAGAACATAACCTATTTCAGTTTGAAAACTGTAACTCTGAAGTATGCTAAGTGTTCACGTGATAACACAGTGTAATATCTGATATTTAGAAGCTTGTCCCCTGAGTTATATAAATGAGTCATGCTAAAAAATAAGATTTATGGTCTTATGATTTTAATCCATTTGGCAGTTAATAAGAATTCGGTAAAATAGAGAACATGCATTAAGTGGTCTTTATTGACATTTCACATTAAGTTATTCATGATCAGTTCTTCAGTTAATTATATAAGTATGATAAGTTATTTTCTATTGGCTGTGGAAATTTAAATGTAAAATAAATACAAAATACATTTGTGGTTTAATGAATACTCAAGCTTTTTTCCCCCCCTCTGAGGTATTCCTTTCAATCTGGTTTCATCCCAGATCTTTCTTTTTTACTTCCCCTTAGGAAGAGTCTATTAAACCACACAATGGATCTGGAACCAATGAACTCGAGTTTTAATCACATTAGACAAACTTTTTGATCTCATCATACAATACCAATACAAAAGCACCGCCCATGCCTCTCAATACGTTGGACCAGGCACCTTTGAAGAAAGCCTTGGGTCCTTCATCTTTTGCAATCTTCCTCCAGCAGTCCACTGTCCCAGTGTACATGATATCCGCTGTGGAAACAAACATCGTTGGTGAGGGCTCCATAATCCTGGAGGAAAGAGACTTTTCCTCTGAAAGACAGCTGCAGTTTGTTCTCAGTGTTATAAAAGGTCACTTTGAGTCTTCTGCCCACCTCTAAGCACATTCAGTGGGACAGCCCCGCCCCTTGCATAGCCGCTGGGTGGGGTCTCTAGATTCCTAGTTCAACTCAAGATCAAGTGAAGAACGGGGGTGATGAACCAGCTAATTCACATAAGTCAACCAGAAACAGGAAGGGAGCAGGGGGGAGCAGAAGTATTAATCTGGGGGGTCCTGTTTATTACTGATGAGAAAACTGAGACCCAATCTCAGATTATACTCTTACAAAGCAAGAGATACAATTATTAGGTTGAAGCAGATGAAACTAATTATATATTCAGTGTTTCTTACTGTTAAAATGGAATTTCTTATGTTTCAACCTATTGAAGCCAAAACTTTTCCTATTGCCACAAACTGCTGGAGGCCATCTCTCCCCCAGCTAAATCACTCTTCCCAATAATGCTTGTAAAACTAGGTAAGAAGCACTTTTAAATAAACTAGCTGATTACTTCTTTTCCCTATTTCTGCACCCAGGCTCCTAACGGAAAAAGGCCTAAGGCCTCTATGATGCTAGCTACCTAGTTAAGTTCACAAACCAGATGAACCAAACCACATCCCATTTTCGGTGTTCTTACTTCTTTGATTAAAATCAAACCAAATCTTTAAAGGAATAGTTTAGAACATCGGGGAGGATTCATCACAGTCTTTCTTAAATTTTTATCTCGGTTCTAACAACTTAGGAGAATGCAGGCTGTACAGAGCACTGACTGGTGGTCTCCTTGAGCAGAAAAGTAAGATTCTCGTGGGTCTTGGGCTTACCCCCTTTCCGGCCAGACTGCATCATCATCCTACGCCGGACGGTGTCAAAGGGATAGGACACCAACCCTGCGACCGCCGTCACAGTCTGGGCGATCATCCAGCTCACGATAATGTGCACATTCTTGGGGTCAGGCAGCATCCCTGTGGGCAGAGCCAAGAAGCCAAATGGCCATGACGTGATTCCTCCTCCGAGCAGCTGAGCAAAAAGCAGGTGGGGCCGGAGAGCAGGGCACCGCAACTTTCACGCCCCACCCTTCCAGAAGAGCCCGCCCCGCGAGGGGTGCCTCAGGAGTAACCAAGCAGCCAACACAAGTTGGGGCTGCCAACCCCCCCTGGACCCACAAAACCCGAGCCGTGCCCCCATGCACAGGGCATGTTGAAATGGCTCCAAGTTAAACTTGGTAACTGATAAAAGGAGCCAGGCACCCCCTTCGCCCTCTCTGAGTAACTCAAGGCCAGGGTAGTTCAGGAGAGGACAAGGAGAGTCCTCCAGCTATTGACCCCCACCTCACCACCTCCGCAGTTTAGCCCAGGGGCTAGGCGAAAGTGAGATTAACAAGACAAAGTCCTTTATGAGTTAGACACCCCTCAGGATCCTCTCCACACACCCTCCTCCGCTCTGCGCCCCCTGACGCCCTTCTCTCACCCTTGGCTGTATCATAGACTCCAAAGTAGGCGGCTCTGTAGATAATGATGCCCTGGACCGATACATTGAAACCCTGGTAGAGGCCCCTCAGGCCATCAGACTTGAAGATCTTGGTGATACAGTTGCCCAGACCAGTGAACTCCCGCTGGGCGGCACCCTTGCCCACGTCAGCAGCCAGCCTGGTCCTAGCGAAGTCCAGCGGGTAGACGAAGCAGAGGGAGGTGGCCCCAGCTGCCCCACCGGAGGCCAGGTTACCGGCAAAGTAGCGCCAGAACTGCTTATGCCGGTCCACACCCCCCAGGAAGATCTGCTTGTACTTGTCCTTGAAGGCGAAGTTGAGAGCTTGGGTGGGGAAGTAACGGATGACGTTGGCCAGGTTACCCCTCCAGAAGGAGAGAAAGCCCTGCTCTTTGGGGATTCTCACCACGCAGTCAATGATCCCTTTGTACTGCTTCTCGGCACTGATCTGTTTGCTGGCATGCTGGACCTGCAGTGGGGAGAGGGGTGGGGGAGGAGGGAGATGAGGGGGACAGGGAGGGCCGAGAGAGGAGGGCAGGAGAACAAGGAGGTTTGAGCTTCCTGACTTCCTTGTTTAAAAAGTATGGGGAAATCAAATGAACACTGAGTAAACTGAAGTCTTAGCTACTTGGACACTAAGTCCCCTAAACCCAGTTCTGCCTCAATTACCAGGGCATTTGAGAGAAACAGTTCTGCTCCAAAATACACTGAAAGGGATGATTTGATTACGTAAAGGGAGACATTGATTTGTTGCATTTTCCCGAGGTGCCAGAACTGTACTAGGGCTTTATTACTGGGAGACAGAAATAATTAAAGATCCCTGGCCCAAAGGACACCTGCTCTGATCTGACAGATAGGATGGGAAGGAGGTGAGGATTCCTCAGTCTCTCTTTAGTCTCTCTGGAGACGCAGTCTCTGAGTAGTAGGTGTTCTAACGGAAGAAGGAATCCACTCAGCATTGGAGCCTGACATTTTCCAAGCATATCCAAATAATCAATTATTGAGGGGTTTGTTGCTGTGGGCCATTGGGGTTTTTTTCTTGTTATTGATCATTTTGACTCCCAAATTGAGAATGCCCAATTCCTCATGGAGGGGTCCTTGCTTTTTGGGCAAGTGAAAAAAAAGGGGGGGAGGGTGAGATAATGAGAACAAGCCATTCAGAGATCAGGGCTGGGGAGGAAAAGATTTGGGGAAAGGATGAATAAGGCCATCTGAGTTTATTCTTTAAAGTGCTGGTCTCTCAAGACCTGTTTCTTTATGTGCAAAATGGGGGAAACAGTATCTGTCTTACAGAGGTCATACAAAGATGAATGAATAATAGAATAATGTTGGCTATAGCACGGCGCACTGGACACCGTAATAATCTTGAGTAATAATTATTTCGATGTTGTTAATCGTAAAAGGTGGATGCTGAGAAGAGGGTGCAAGGGGCTCTGAAAATCAAGAGGTGAGGCCGACCCAAGAGGCCTGAGTGCCTGCGCTGTCCCCGGAGCAGGATCTGGCTGGCTGCAACCTACTCTGGGTGGGTTTCCATATATAGACACCCGCACGCGGGGCGCCACCCGACACCAGGAATCCGCTACTGACGCTGGACCTGTCTCTGCGCAGAGGGCACCTTCCCCTTCGCGCAGGCCGTGCGCCGGGCCCGGGGCCTAGCGCGGATTTGGGGGACGGCCCCGCGGCCCGCCGGGGCGCCGCGCGCCCGGTCCCGCGCGCCAGCGCCCCGCTCGCCGCGCCCGCGCCCGCAAGGTCCTCACCTGCAGCAGCAGTTTGACCCTCTCGATGGGCGCGACAGCGGTCTTGGAGATGGCAGCGGCCACGCCGCCGGCCAAGAAGTCCTTCAGGAAGCTCAGAGCCTGATCGCTCATGGTGACAGCCGGGCGCACACCGCCTCCGCGAGACGCGCTCTCGCTCTCTCCGCCCGGGCAGCCCCGACTTCCCCTACTCCAGACCCTGCGCGACGCGAAGGGGCCACTCACCTCGCCCCGCTGCCCGCTTTATATACCCCGCCCAGGCTCTCGCGAGAGGAGGCGGGGCCCCGGGGCCCCGCGCGCCCCTCTCATTGGCTGGACGGGAGCGCGGAGCCCCGCCTCCTGGCCCGCCCCCTCTTCTGCAGAGGGCAACGGGGGCGAAGGCGCTTCCGGGGGGCAGGGGTGGGCTGGGGGCTGTGCCTTTACTTGGGACGTTTAAAGGGCAAATTCATGTTATCTGTCCCGCGAGCGCAGGGAACACCGTGTCTCTGCAGCATGTGGACCGCTGTATTTATAGCACAGGAGGCCTAGGCCGACCTGGACGCGGACATGGGACCCGCGACCTCCAGCTCCGCTCACCTTAACCCCGGGTCTGCACGCGACCCGCCCCCGGCCGAGGCGTGGAAGGCTCTCTTTTCCTCTTCTTCTTTGTAACTGTGTCGCTCCCCAGAGCTCCCTGCCTGTATGCGGGCCCTTAAAGAGTGGTGTGCGCTCACAGATAAATTAAGATCCGCCAGAATAAATACACTAACGTCACTTGATGCTGTGATTGCTTCATCTAATGTGGCAACCTGCTGAATCCCCTCTTCTGTCCATTCAAATCGTTCAATCATTCATTCCGCTAAAGTGTTTCTGTGCCCGGCACTCAGCGCCACCAGGACAGGCCGAGTATAGGGGGGCCACTAGGCGAACACTTATTTAGCAAGTATTTAGTATGTGTGTGTGTCGTTTGTCTGTTGGATCTGCCTGTCACCCCATGATACACAGCCCCTGATAACTCAAATAACGAGGACCTTATAGGTTTCTCTCTCTCTTTTTTAAATCCCTTAAGGGTTTAATGTTCCACTCTGCTCTCCATAGAATCTCAGCAAATGTTCTGGGCAGAATGTTCACAGGCAGCTGGCAGCTTCTTGAGAGTCGATGCTGTTCCCTTCCCATCAGAGTAGCTGGATGACTGGGGAATGTTAAGTAAGAGAAGGTCGAATGCTTAAGTGCTTTTGCCTCTTTTTTAATAGACACCTGGCTTTGGGGAGGTATATTCTATCTAGTCCTAGGAATTGATTGCAATTAGAGTTTGTATTTAAGAAAATACATTAGTATGAGCTTTGATTTCTCTTATTTTTTGACAGTTCATAGAATCATACAGCTTTTCAAATACAGCTCTTCCTTCCCCTAGAATGATTGATCTAAACTCTTTTCACTATCCAATCTCTTGCCATGTTTGTTAATGTTCCTTTGTACACTGGACAAAGTTTATTCATTTCTTTTTTTTTTTTTTCATGAGCTTGGTGCAGACAGACATCATGCTAGGCAGTGAGTGAGCTGCAGCCGTGTGTCATCCTGGGTTTGGAAGCTTCAGTAGAGCAGAGGTCACTTAGCTGGGTGCCAGCACCATAAAGGGTACACATTTATTTGAGGATGGAGCAGGCTAGAGTTCAGAAACCCAGGTGAGCTGTATGAAAGTGCACATTTACCAAGGTCAGGCAGAAGGTCAAGAATTCAGCATAAACAGAAAAGTCATTTATGCATCTATTCAACAAATACTTGAGCACTTACTGAGTACCAGGAACTAAGTTTGTCCCTGTGGATTCAATATGGCTCAGTCCCCAAGAACCCCAAAATACGTCCATGGCTGAAATAAGTTCAGCCAAGAACATATTTGTTACTTGTTCAGATTTATCACAGCTTCACATATAGATTTCCATGGATCAACATTATCCACATATTAGTCACTTTTAATTAAATAGTGTACTTAATTACCTTCTGTTAATATAGAGCAGTTGCCTAAACCATTTTCTTTTAACTATGCATTAGAGATGTTTCTTGTTTTTAATTATGAAAAGTAATGCTTCTATACAGATACTTCTGCACAGATTTTATTTTCCCCTTCAATTTTTTTTCCTTTTCATGTATCCCCAAAATGAAATTAATAGATTGAACATTTTAAAAGTTTTTTTAGCTTCGGCTACAGATTGAGAAATTGTTCTTCAGAAAAACTGTACGATAGGACTTTTATGTAGAATCTAAAAGTTACAACAAACTAGTGAAAGTAGCACAAAAGAAACAAGCTCACAGATACAGAGAACAAACCAGTAGGGAGAAGGAAGGGAGGAGAGGCAAGATAGGGGTAAGGGATTAAAAGGTACAAATTATTATATATAAAATAAGCTACAAAATATTGTACAACATGGGGAACATAGCCAATATTTTATAATAACTGTAACTGGAGTATAACTTTTAAAAACTATGAATCACTATGTTGTACATCTGAAACTTATATAATGTTGTACATCAAGTACATTGCTCTTCAGTCACCCAGTCGTGTCTGACTATGACTCCATGGGCTGCAGCATGCCAGGCCTCCCTATAATTCATTTTAAAAAAAAGAGGAAGAAGAAATGTGGAGTCCACCAGCTATGTAAACAGGCTCATTTCCCACAGATCCTCCACCAACAATGACTTAAAAAAAAAAAAAAGGGATCTTTTTGCTATTTGTGACATTTTATGAGTTCTAATTTGCACCTCTTTAATTACTATGAACCTATACATATTCCACATGATTCAACTTAGTTTGCTAGCATCTGTCTTTTGTTTAAACTCTTAATCTTCCTTGACCACTTATGGCATGAAAGCAGAGTATTTATACTTACAACTATTCTTTATAGATTTGGGACAATAAATATGTTTTGAGCATTTTTCATTTTTTAAAATATTTATTTTCTTGCATTATTTTAATCATGTCATTTATTTAAATAGGAGCAGATCCAGAATAAGATGATATACTTCCTGTTCTGGTGTAAATGGATCTCTTTTGTAAATATACTAGTCTGAGCTAAATCATAATTAGCCGGTCTTCTTCTACTTCTTTTGGTAGTCATTTTTTAAAAATATAACACTACATTACATATTATAAAGTGGTATAATCCAACTTCATTTTTCTCCATACCATGCTTGGGTTACCCAGCACTGATTTTCAGGTAGGTATTTTCTCCTCCCCAATATTTGTCTTATATTACTAATTCTAGTTTGTTGTATAAGTGCTTATAATAGCTTTAATTTAGGAAATCGCCATACAGTCACTTATTTATTTGATCATCAGTCTTTAAAAACAACTATTTTTTTTTAACATCAGCCTATTAAGAACAACTTAATAGGTGATTCCACAGGCACTTAAAACACAAAAAGTTTTATCTGCCTATATGCCTGGATTTATTTTTTCCTGTCAAGGTGTTCAGTTATTTAAACATAACAGACATTTATAGGTGATTCCACAGCCACTGAAAACACAAAAAGTTTTATCTGCCTATATGCCTGGATTGATTTTTTACTGTCAAGGTGTTCAATTATTTAAACATAACAGACATTTAAGTTAAATTAGCATATTAATTCAGGAAGTTTTATCATCTTCGTTACACTTCATTTTACCAATCAGAATTTTTAGTATTTTCTATGTGGGAGATATCATATTTCTCCTTGGCTTCTGTCAGATTCTCCTGTCACCTCAGCGGAGCTGTAGCTAGAATCCTTGACAGGGGCTTTTCCTTGGAAATCCATATACTGTCCTTTCCCTCCACGGACTTTCTCAGAAAAGAGAAGCCTCAGATGCCCCCAGGAGCATGAGCTGTCTGTGGTCACAAGGTCTGGGGATCACTTTACACAGGCAGGGGAGAGAATGGTGCTCAGCAGAACACGTGTCTGCCCGCCAGTCCCAGTACGTGGTGGCTTTCTGCCAGCCTGAGGATGGACACGGCATCTGAGATAAGAGAGAAAAGTCTGCCTTCAAATGTGGCGTGGTATCCTGGAGATTTGGGTGGGGTGGGGGAACAATTGCATAGAAAAGAGAGTAGGGTATTGAGAGAGTCTTTTGGATTTTAGTGGCAGCTTATACACACACACACACACACACATATATTTTATATATATAATATAAAAATACAATATATAACATAAATATATATAATATATATTTTTTAATTTTCTGGCCGCACCATGTAGCACATGGGATCTTCGTTTCCTGACCCGGGATCGAAACCCAGCGCCCCCGCTTTGGAAGCACTGGAGTCTTAACTACTGGACCACCAGGGAAATCCCAGTGGCAGCTTTGAAAGAATTAGTCTTTTCTTTTTACCAAATTGGAGCTGGAGTCTGGGAGCTACTAAAGAGGAAAAGGACACTAGAAACAAAAACAGTTAAGGACTTGCTGACGATGGGGCTAATGAATTGCTTGTGTGTAGGTATATCTCTAAAACCGCTAGGGATTAAAACCCACTATTACTATTTGTTCACGTGGTAAACTTCAGCCCTAAGCAAAGAGGAATGAATTCTGAAAATTTATTTTTTGACCATATAAGACCGTACATGAATTGCTGAATTTCAATTGAAAGTATTTAGTAGAATTTCATAGTCATGCATTGATGCATTGTTTCAAAAAGACCAAACAAAACAAATGCAATATTTCTCTACCATTCTCACTTAGGGTAGCTCCATTAATCCAAACAATACCTTAATTAACAAACTCTTTATAAGAATCTTAATAGTCAAGCCCTTAATGAAGAGCACACACACATCACATGCCTTCAGAAATCATGTGTATTCATGCAAAACACTCCAACTACCAGTTCCTAGTTAGCCCCTGCCAGGAAAATTATGCAACTGCAAAATGTGTCTTTTTTTTTTTTTAACCCATTCATTCATTGTAGAAACTTCTAACACTTTAATGATAAACTCCCTTGGGTATCTACTCTCCTCCTACCTTCATCCGTCAAAACAGAAATTACCTGAACTATTCACACACCATTCATTCAAATTCACTTCCTTTTCATCTTTCGGCAATCATTTTTGCATGCCTAGTCTAGACATCAAATACTGTTGGGCACTGGTGATACAAAAATCAGAAAGGTAATATTGTTGCCCTGGAGAAGCTCACCTGGCAGACACAAATAAATGGACATGTGCTGCCTGCAAGGCTGTTCCGACGTCATGGGACAAGATCCAAGTAGGATTTCTGAGTGAATGACTTTCATGTGCTACCCCAATCAGACTTGTGTTCTTAACATTTTAGGAATGCTTATGACACAAAAGTTTTGTTTATAAAGATATTAGGCATTGTTATTTTTTTCCTAATCCATTCTAACTTGAAAACAATTATTGATTTACTTGTTTTGGCTGTACTAGGTCTTCATTGTTGCACATGGGCTTTCTCTAGTTGCAATGAGTGACGGCTAAGCTTTGTGGCAGCGCACAGGCTTCTTGTGATTGCTTCTCTTGTTGCAAAGCACACGGGCTCTAGGCGTGCAAGCTTCAGTAGTTGCAGCACCCGGGCTCAGTAATTGTGGCTTGCATTCTTAGTTGCTCTGAGGCATGTGGAATCCTCCCAGACCAAGGAGTGACCCTGCGTGCCCTGCACTGGCAGGCGGATTCTTAACCACTGGATCACCAGGGAAGTACCAGGCACTGTTACTTAAAGGAGGTGATTTTGGAGGCAGAGGAGCCCCTGAATCATCAAAAAAGATGTTTAGAGGGATTTCTTCTCCAGAAGGCCCTCCACCCTGGGGAAGCTGGCTTAGCAGTTGCTGAAGGCAGGGAACCTGCATGCTTTTGGTCCCGGCAGCCTGTCCCGCACTAGCAGGGGTGGATATCCCCTTGCTAAAGAGATCCATAATTTCTTTTCACCCACCCAATCGTAGTACCCCTCCTTTGCTTTATCCATGACCCCAGTAAGCATTTTCAGTCTTCTGTAGTACAGTTAAACTTATTTCTATGATTGTGTAATAGTGTCTTCCAACCATGACCATCCACACTTCATTTTTCACTGACTTCTGGTTTCACCGAATTATGGCTTCTATGAATAAAGCCGCTACTCACCTGGAGTTGACTTGATGGTTTTCTAAGTACATTTTGAGCAGGTTTCCCCAGTATTTAGTGTTACTTATCCTAGGATTTTTTTTTCATTAACAGTTGCTTTATTCCTGTTATTACTTAAATCAGTATTTAATAAATGTTATCCAAGAGACCTTTTTTTGTTCATCTGTGCTATTGAATAGCAATATGTTGCTATTTTAATATAGGAAGTTTTTTTCTCCATATGCTTGCTTTTACCCCCGACCCCTTCCTTTTTCAGTCAGCAAGACATTCTGCGTCGTTACCTCCAAAAAAGAAAACATTCAGAAAGCAAATAAGGAGTCTATTGTTAGCATTCAGATTTCCCAAGGAAGACAAAGAAATCGCATCCACATGGGAGATTTGGTAGACTATCCAAGGGAAAGCAGAACTTCCTGCCCATCCCACACCTTTCCAAAAATTATATCAAGTTCCCAAACCTGGGGAGAAAGGAGGCGCTAGAGAGAAGGCAAGGAGTGAGATATTCATCTGGGTCTTGAAAAGACCCGGCCCTGTACACTTCCCAGTCCAGGGAGGCAGTGAACAGCCAGGGAGACGTGGCCGGGTGGAGTTTTAGGACACAGGTCTGAGACAGCCTTGCAGAGTTCATCCAGCATGAAGCGGAACAGGAGAACACATTCCAGGCCCCTGCAGGTTAGCCTGCATGCATGAAGGACTCTAGAAAACCCCAGTGTGTTCCTCCTGCCCCTGCGTGCTGTGGGAGCAGCCCCAGAACATTCTGTAACCAAGGACACCAAAGTCAGCGGAGGCCGGGCCAGACCCGAACAGCCCCGAGGCTGGAAATGCGAGTGTCGGGCGTGACCTTGATGGGGCAATGACAGGAGACCAGAAGGGAATAAGGAAGGGCCTGGCAGCTGGGGCCAGCGCCGGGAGATCCAGGCCACATGCCCTTCCTCCCCAGCGTTGGCGCTACCGTCAGACATCCCTGGAATGTAGATGGAATCCATCCAAAGACGGTGGAGAAATAAACGGGGGCCCAAACTTCTTCCACCGCTTGGCAGAACGGAATTCGCTGAGTTTCTGGGCAACGTTTATACTGACAATAGTATTTTCTTAGTTTTAAAAAACAATATACTAAAGGCATATCATGATTTGGGAAACCACTGTGGCTCATCCCATCAAACACATTTCTTTAAGAAGGAGATGCAGAAGACTTAGTCGGGGGAGGGAGGGCCTTCAGGGTGGTTTATTCCATAAATCTCTGGGAAACTCCAGCTTATGCATTCCTTGTTCTTGTTGTTGTTTAATCTCTAACTCGTGTCTGACCTTTTTTGACACCATGGACTGTAGCCCACCAGGCTCCTCTCTGTCCATGGAATTTTCCAGCAAGAATAGTGGAGTAGGTTGCCATTTCCATCTCAGGGGATCTTCCCGACCCAGGGATGGAACCCACATCTCCTGCACTGGCAAGCAGATTCTTCGCCACTGAGCTGTCAGGGAAGACCTTATGCATTTCCATTATATGGCTAAACTAAGTAAGCACAGTAACGGACTCTTTTTAACATATAAGCTCCATGATGTGTTAAACATAATAATTGTTCAATAAATGTTAAATGAATAGGGAAATAGCGCACTTCAGTTTCTAATCCACTAGTTTTTATTTTTTTTACAATGAACCTGTGTGACATTCTATTTATTTATTTTTATTGAAGTATAATTGATTTACAGTGTTGTGTTAATTTCTGCTATACAACAAAGTGCTTTATATATATATGAATCACTTATGTGTGTATATATATATATATATATATGTATATATAAGAATGCATATTCTTTTTGACGTTCTTTATATATTCTTTTCCGTTATGGTTTATCACAGGGTATTGGACATAGGTCCCTGTGCTATACGGTAACACCTTGATGTTTATCCATTCCGTATGTAATAGCTTGCATATGTGTGTGTATGTGCTTAGTCGCTCAGTTGTGTCCGATTCTTTGTGACCCCATGGACTGCAGCCCTCCAGGCTCCTCTGTCCATGGGGATTCTCCAGGCCAAAATGCTGGAGTGGGTTGCATATTCTAACCCCAGACTCCCAACCCATCCCTCCCCCATTTCCCCCTCCTTCTTGGCAACCACAAGTCTGTTTTCTCTGTCTGTGAGTCTGTTTCCATTTTGTAAATAAGGTAATCTGGGTCTTATTTTAGATCCCATGTATAAGTGATGGTATTAATCTTTCTTTTTCTGTCTAGTGCACTAGCTCTTAAACTTGTCAATAATGGAGCACCTAAAACCCACCCTAACTTCTGTGGAGCACTATGAAATGCAGGTAGTTGAAATTTCATCATATAAAGTAGGAGTAAATATACTAGCAGAAACACAATTGTCTATAATTGTGTGTCTGCCATGCAAAATCATTGCCACTTCAGTGGTTGATTTGTCAGTTTCTCCTTGTAGTTCTGTCAACTTTTCCTTTATATGTTTCAAGGCTTTGTTCTTAAAGACATACAAATTTGAATTGTTATATCTTCTCAGTGAATCTAGCTTTTACCATTAAGTTTTAGTCCTCTTTATCTGTAGTGATATTTGTACCCTAAATTCTTTATTTCCTAAAGGAACAGAGCAATAGCTGATTTTCTTTGGTTTGCATTTGTCTAGTTTCTCTTTTTCTACTCCATGCTGTATGTTTGAGGTATATTTTCTTTTTCCTTTTTATAAAAAAGTCTACATTGATACTTTTATCTTTTGGCTGGAGAGCCTGGATCCATTTCCATTTGTTGTTACCACTGGTATTTTTGAAATTTTATTTTGAATAGTTATAGGCTCGAAGGAAGTTGCAAAGGAATCACTACACATACTTTAGATTTTAATTTCTGCCATTTTATTTTATAATGTCTATTTGTCCTCCTTGTTCATGTCCTTGAAAGTTACAATTTACATTACTTTTTACCATGAATATTCTATGTCCACCATGATATATGTATCTGAGTTACATATCAAGGTGCTAATAACACTATACTGGTGATTATTTTAGGTGGCTACGGTTTTGCCAGGTTCTGAGAGTGCCAAGTTTCCCCTCTTGGTCTATTTAGGCACTGAGTATCTCTCTGGACTGTGATGCCAATTTATTCTCAGCTGCAGAAAACAATAAGCAAAATGAATAAGGAATTGACACAGCGATCAAATATGTGTAGCTTACCATGTGTAAGATGCGCTCAGGGAAAATTGTTGGAATGTCACAGCATTACTCAATGTGGCCACTAGAGGGCGACCTCATACAGCTATTACACCGTTCTTAAAAAATTCTTAACGCCACAGACTGCGTGGCTTAAATAATGGATTTTCTCACAGTTCTAGAGGGTAGGAGTCCCAAATCCAATATGTCAGCAGCTTTGGTTTCTGATGGCTGCCTTCTGGCTGTGTCCTGACCACATCTCCTTGGGGGAGGGAGTGGGGTGCACTCGGGCCCGGGGCGGCAAATTTTTAGCCAGGGGTTCCCCGAGCCGACCGCCTGCACGCTAGGCTCCTCTCCGCCTCGCCAGGCCTCTGCCTCCGGCTTCTGGAGAGGCGATCCGCGAGGGGATGCTGGGGCTGGAACGTTGCCATGGCAACCCGATCCCTGCAGGGATCGGCGCCCAGCGCCTCCCGGCTCGTCCGAACAGGAAAGGGGACTCCGGGGGACCTGCGGCCGGGCCGCGCGGCTGAGGGTGTGTGCTCTAGGGGCGCGGCGCGGACCGAAGGGAGGCCGGGAAGAAGCCCGGTGAGAGAGATCAGCGCCTCCTGCTTTCTCGGCTCCTGGAATTCAGCCCCAGGAGTCGGGAGCGCGCGGACTCCCGGCGGCGCCGGCAGGCCGCTGGGGAGCGCGGGTCAGCCTGGAACGCTGGTCCAGGATGCGCGCGTCCCCTTCCGCTCCCTGAGTGCGGTCTGCGCGCCAGACCCGAGCCGGAGAAGACTGTGCCCAGAGAGCCTCGTAGTGGCCCCAGCCCTCCCTGGGGCGGAGGAGGCCCCCGGTGGCCCCGGCCCGTAGGTACTGGCGTGCAACAGGCATCCCAGGGTCAGCGCCGCTGAGCTTCCGCGGCCCCGCACAGGATGCTTGTCTTGCATCCGTGAGACGCGGAAATACCCGCATCACGAACTTGCTAAATCCAGCCTCCTACCCACTCCAGGATTCTTGCCTAGAGTGTCCCATGGACAGAGGAGAGGATCCTGGCAGGCTACAGTCCATGGGGTCGCACAGAGTCGGACACGACTGAGTCGGTCGCACTGAGTCGGATACACACACACACACACACTGGCCCCTCACCCGTCCCCAGAGGTTCCTTGATTCGGTTGTCCCGCCTGCCACCCTGCAGGCCACTGATCTCCTCCTAAACGTGACTTAGCCCTGGCTTTGTCCTGCACACTGTACTTAAGCCTTTACAGACATCATGGCATTTAATTCTTTCAACAAAATCCAGGTAGGCGTTTCAGTTCAGTTCAGTCGCTCAGTTGTGTCAGACTCTTTGCGACCCCATGGACTGCGTCACGCCAGGCTTCCCTGTACATCACCAACTCCCGGAGTTTACTCAAACTCATGTCCATTGAATCCGTGATGCCATCCAACCATCTCATCCTCTGTCGCCCCCTTCTCCTCCTGCCTTCGATCTTTCCCAACATCACGGTCTTTTCAAATGAGTCAGTTCTTCGCATCAGGTGGCCAAAGGATTGGAGTTTCAGCTTCAGCATCAGTCCTTCCAATGAATATTCAGGACTGATTATCCTTTAGGATGGACTGGTTGGATCTCCTTGCAGTCCAAGGGACTTCAAGGGTCTTCTCCAACACCACAGTCCAAAAACATCAACTCTTCCGCTCTCAGCTCTCTTTATGGCCCAACTCTCACATCCATACATGACCACTGGAAAAATCATAGCCTTGACAAAACAGACCTTGTTGGCAAAGTAATGTCTCTGCTTTTTAATATGCTGTCTAGGTTGTAAGGAGTAAGGGTCTTTTACTTTCTTCCAAGGAGTAAGCGTTTTTTAATTTCATGGCTGCAATCCACCATCTGCGTGATTTTGGAGCCCAGAAAAATAAAGTCAGCCACTGTTTCCACTGTTTCCCCATCTATTTCCCATGAAGTGATGGGACCGGATGCCATGATCTTAGTTTTCTGAATGTTGAGCTTTAAGCCAACTTTTTCACTCTCCTCTTTCATGTTCATCAAGAGGTTCTTTAGTTCTTCTTCCCTTTCTGCCATAAGAGTGGTGTCATCTGTATATCTGATATTATCGATATTTCTCCCTGCAATCTTGATTCCAGCTTGTGCTTCATCCACAAGTTGATGTACTCTGCATGTAAGTTAAATAAGCAGGGTGACAATATGCAGCCTTGAAGTACTCCTTTTCCTAATTGGAACCAGTCTGTTGTTCCATGTTGTTTTAACTGTTGTTTCCTGTCCTGCATACAGGTTTCTCAAGAGGCAGTTCAGGTGGTCTGATATTCCCATCTCTTTCAGAATTTTCCACAGTTTATTGTCATCCACACAGTCAAAAGCTTTGGTATAGTCAATAAAGCAGAAATCGATGTTTTTCTGGAACTCTCTTGCTTTTTTGATGATCCAACGGATGTTGGCAATTGATCTCTGGCTCCTCTGCCTTTTCTAAAACCAGCTTGAACATCTGGAAGTTCACGGTTCACGTATTGCTGAAGCCTGGCTTGGAGAATTTTAAGCATCACTTTACTAGCGTGTGAGATGAGTGCAATTGTGCAGTAGTTTGAGCACTCTTTGGCACTGCCTTTCTTTGGGATTGGAATGAAAAGTATTTTCATTCCAAAGGATACATGGTGTTACCTCTATTTTGAGAGGGAGATGCTGCAGGCTGGGAAGAGAACCCTGCCCTTCATGACCTCTCTAGGCCTGGCGGAAGTACCAAGCCCCTCCAGCCTTGGCCTGGTCTCCGTGGCCACATGAGTGCAGTTTGTAAAAAAACACAACCACTCATCCTCAGAGAGAATTTCATTCAGTTCAGCAGTTGAGACCAAGCAGAAGCCTGTCTTTGTAGGTGGCTCTCTCCTTACCCTCCAAGAGGGGCCGGAAACAATCTATCTAAGCTCTGTTCAAACCAGAGATATAATGTGTCATGGATCTATGGCATTACACTTTATTGACATATAATAACCAATTTTTAATAACACTTTATCATTGGAAGGGTCGCTCCCTACTTTATTATATTTCATGTCATAATCAGAGTTTACACCATGAAGTGAGTGATTGTCTTTATTTTACGTGGATGTAAACGGAAGCCCAGAGAGGGTCAGCAGTTTTGCCCAGGGTCACTCACCTATTAGGCAGTTGGTTCCTTATTTCATGCCCCCATACCTGCAGTAATATAGATATTCCTCTAAAGTAGCCCACATTCCAGCCGTCACAACGTACGCAAATGTCCCGCTGATCATGCAGTAGGGAGGGTCCAGGGATGGGGAACCATCTGCCCTCTGGTATCCTTCCTCCCTTCTCCTTTCTGACCCCAGCACCCAGTATGGTGCCTGGCATATGGTGGACCCTCACTGAATGCTTGTTGAATGGATGAATCCTAGCCTTACTTTGTAATATCCTCTCAGCTTTCCCCTCTGTTGGCCATGCCCTGTGTTAGATTCCTCTTCCAGCTCTAGTAAGCTTCAATACAGATTTTTATAAAAGCCATTTGTTGAGCTGCTGTCCCAGGCTTTTTATACAACATACCATTTACTCCTTGGCTTCCTTGGTGGCTCAGATTGTAAAGAATCCGCTTGCAATGCAGGAGACCTGGGTTCGATTCCTGGGTTGGGAAGATCCCCTGGAGGAGGACATAGCAACCCACTCCAGCATTCTTTCCTGGAGAATCTCCATGGACAGAGGAGCCTGGCAGGCTACAGCCCATGGGGTTGCAAAGAGTTGGACACGACTGAGCGACTAAGCACATAGCATTTACTCCTTAACAACCCTGTGAGGTGAGAGTTATTTCTTCCATTTTATAAGAGAAGAGACAGACTCAGAGAGAGAATTAGAAGTTACAAATTGTAGAGTCACAGAGTCTATTCAGTGTCAAACCCCAGGCCTGTACTATTGAACCACCGTGTTGGCATGACTTTTTTGGATATTGCATTTCTGATCTTGACCTTGAGCCAAGAATAAATCACATACACACACACACAGACACACACACACACACACACATATATATATGATTGCTCTAAGGGCAAGGAAGGAGCAGTCTGATGTATTTCTCCATAATTGTGTGTTAGTTACTCAGTCATGTCTGATTCTTTGCGACCCCATGGACCGCAGCCAGCCAAATTCCTTTGTCCGTGAGATTCTCCAGGCAAGAATACTGGAGTGGGTTGCCAGTATATATGGGTATATGTGGTCCTACCACAGAAATAATATTTTTTTCAAGCCCCACATCAAGACACACGGTCTGTTAAAGAATTTTAAAATAAGTATTCATCTTCTAACTTTTTTATTTTATTTTTTAAAATTTTATTCATCTTTTTAAATGAAATGAAGAGAGAAATCTATTACACTTTTGTTTTCTACTCAGTAGGTATCTGTTTAAAAAGAGTTGTGTCTTCTAATATTCCATTTCATCTTTGAAACAAGATCACCCTTCCAGGTTATTTCTTTGTTCAGAAGGTACCCAGTACTTTGTGAGGGATTATACTTCTGCAATTTCGTTTGGAAGATGCATTCCACACGTGGTCAAGACTTTCCATTCTGGGCATGGGGCTCCTATTAGCAGGATGAAAGGATTCTTTAGGTTAGTGGGAATTTGATTCCTGGGCCACACAGATCCAATAAGGTGGAGTCACCAGCAAAGCACCAGCGAGATTTTAGTTCAGCTCCTGGCTGTTATGTAGCCTTCTCATCTCCTAGTCTGAAAGAGGAAGATGTCATTAGTTTACAACTCAGCAAATAACCACTAAGGAAGAACCTCTTATTCTTAATGCCCAAATTAATTAATTAGCTCAAGGAACATATATTATGAGTTTACCATGTACCCTATTGTTATTTAGAGACATTTTTAATACACATAGCTCCTGAGCTGGTGAAAAAAGGAAAAAGAATCAGTGATTTTTAGAGCTAAGGGCAAGGGGCCTGAGTAATCATGTAGTAATTTTTTTTTTTTTTTTTTACTTTTTATTTATGAGAAACTGAAGCCCAGAAGGGGAATCAGAGTCAAAAAACTAGGTAGTAGTTGCTAGAACTGATATTCCCGGAACTTCCCTGGTGGTCCAGTGGTTAAGACTCTGCACTTTCAATGCAGGGGACACAGGTTTGACCCCTGGGCAGGGAACAAAGATCCTGCATGCCGCAAGACACAGCCAAAAACAAAAAAACAAACAAAAAAAAACATATATATAGAATTGAGATGCCAGCTTCTGACCTCCTGACTCAGGGCTCTGGAGCAGTAGTCCAAACAACAGAAATGTTTATCAAGGAGTGTACCACACAGTCTTGGATTATATGTGGGTTTCGTTTGAAGAGGGACACAGAGCATCTCCCTCAACTTGCTTTTTATTCATATTTCATTTTCCCTAATTTACTTGTCAGCATGATTTTCAGTCTTCATACCTGCACTGGTTTTGAATCATGGGGAGAAAAGTCCAGAGATTTCCAGCCCAAAGTGATGTCAAGCTTGACAGTGTGTTCGACCCTGAGGGATTATTTTTTTGGTCTCCAAGAGCTAGAACCAGGAAAGGAAATTCCAAACCTCACTTGAGACTGGGCCCTGTGATATATCATGCACGTCCCTTGGTTGATGTGAAAAGATGACTGAAACCTGCTCTGGGAGGGAGCTCTTGCTTGATGCTTTCGGTTTTGTTTATGACTGGAAGGTAGGAGTTCTTCTCTAAGTGTGAGGTTACAGTACATTCTGGCATTTTCTTTCTAACATAAACACAGCATTTCGCATGTTAGGATTTGAGGATAAAACATTATCCCCAATGTTTTACTGTGATTTCCTCACAGAGGCCTCTAAGGCATGGTGAAAATGACTTCAGAAATTCTTGTTAAATGGGAGACTGGTTCACACTTCGTACTACTTTATGACCTTGTCAGTTTACATTACTGATATGGAAGTTGGTTCCTATGTGTACAAATTAATGATCACAGTTTTCTAAAATGTAGGAAAGTATTATGTCTTTATAATACCTTGTTCTGTGAGGTTCCGAAAGACCAAATAACATTCTTTGGACAAAAAAGTATCCCAAACTGGACTGCAGAATATCTGTACTAAGGAGGAATATGTATACATTTATGTAAGTTAATTTATGGAATCATGCACAGTAACATTTGTAAAATATTGTTCTGTAACTAGTACTGTAGATTTAGATGCTCAGCAAAGTAATTCAAGCCATCGAGAGGGCTTAGCACTGCTGAGTCCCTGTCACCTTTGACAAGAAGGTCCCTGTCCCTGTCACCAGAATCACCCAGAAGGTTCTTTTCCACTGGGATCAGCACCCTCCCCTGCCCCTCAGTCCAGCCCCAGTCAATATAGAGAAGGACTCGGGTTAAGAAATAAGTGCAGTGTCCACAATGAGGGTCATCCCCATCACCCCATCTCACCTGTTGTGTCCATGAATGGCCAAAGAAATAACATGTAGAGCTTTGGGGGCCCAGGAGCAGGGGGACCCCAATATTTCATTTCCTGGGGAGGCAGTAGCTTGGCCAAGAGAAGGGAGGAGATGGCCTGGTGTGACACAGAGGGGACAGTGAAGCCAGGCAGCTCCTGGCTCTGAGAAGTTGGGAGGGGATCCTGCTCCTGCCTCCAGGCCCCTTACCTGGAGCAATAGAAGGCAGGTGCAGTTGGGGGCACAATCACCCTGAGCTCTAGATGAATATGCTCAATTAATTGGAAAAATAAAATAAAATTTGCAAATCCAATATAAATAGACCAAGCCAAAAATGCATTCAGTGTTTAAGCAATTTACAATTTAGACACAATTATAATAGAGCATATAATGGGCTTTATGAAAGAGTTACAGGAACACAGAGGAGGGCATCTAAATCAGATGGGATGATCCAAGAAGGCTTCCTGGACGAGGTGACACAAACTGAATTCAGAGGATGAGAATGCACTAACTAGAAAAAGAAGGGGCTGGGGAGAGTATTTCAGGAACAGCACGTGAAGAGAAGTGGAGGTAGGAAAACACACACCGCATTTTAGAACTGACATCTGGTTTGGGGTGGCTGAGACAGAGGGTGAAGGTGGGAGTGACAGGAGAGGAGGCTAGTGAGGAACCCACACCCAGATAATGCAAGACCCGGCGTGCTCAGCCAAAAGGTTTTAAATTTACTCTGAAATCAGTGGGGAGGGGACTTCCCTGGTGGTCCAGCGATTAAGAAACCATCTGCTAGCGCAAGGCACACAGGTTTGATCCCTGGTCCAGGAAGATTCTACCCGCCTCGGGGCAACTAAGCTTGTGTACTACAACTAGAGATGAGCCCCCACTTGCTGCAACAAGAGAAAACCTGCTCGCAGCAATGAAGAACCCAGAGCAGCCATAAATAAATAAGTAAATAAATCAGTGGGACGTGACTGATTTTGAACAGGGAAGTGAGATCACATTTGCAGTTTAGAAGCATCATACACCCAACAGCATGTAGGCGTCCAGGGCGGAGGTGGGCAGACTGGAGGCAGGAAGGCCAGCTAGGAGGCTGCTGCTTGAGGGTGATGGCAGACCCCAAGATCCGGTACTTCTATGAGCTTAGAAAGTGGAAGACTGAGCGCCTTCCACCCCAACCCCCAATCAGTTCCAGAAGCAGCCGTGACAGCAGATGTTAACTTCATGCCAAGAACAATTCTGAGTGGTTTACCCTGAATCCTTCAGCAACCCTACGGTGACTGTATTAGTCTTATTATTCTCAATTGACATATGAGGATATTGAGGCAAAGAAACGTTAAGTAACTCGCCCAGAGTTACCAGCTAGTAAGTGGTTGCCCTGATCAAGCCAAAAGAGAGTGGTGTCCAAGTTCACTGATGCTGCTGACACTGCTATCTCTCCTCCACCCGAGTCTGTGAGGTTAGAGGTACCCACTCCCGCCGGTGAGTGTCCAGCTTCGTTAGTGAGTGGCAAACAGGAGTCCCTCCCTACACTGGTGACTCGATGAGGGTTTATAGTGCCCTCCTTCACCTCTAGTTTAGTTTTACCTGCTAGGTGTGGTTTTCAAGTTATATAATCTCTTGGCAGGTTCACTATGGCTTTTAAAAAAATATTTCTATGAGAAAGAATGATGCGTCATCTACTATCTATTTACAGTTTCATGCCATTTACTTCTTTGGTGGGGGCCACGCTGCATAGCACGTGGGATCTTAGTTTCTCGATCAGGGATCAAACCCATGTCCTCTGCAGTGGGAACATGGAGTCTTAACCCCTGGACCACCAGGGAAGTCCCATACCATTTACTTTCCCTGGTTTTTCACTGAGCACTCTTTTAGTTTTTAACTGAAAAAGTAACATAGCCACAGAAAGATATTCAGACTGCAAAAAGTATTCAGAGGAAAGTAAGCCGCCTCCTTTACACTCCCAGACTCCCAGCTCCTCTCCCCCAGGGCCACTTTTCTAGGTCTTTTAATGAAATACTGTGTGTAGCAAGGTCATACATTTAGCTTGTGTTAATGAAACGAACGCTTTTTTTTTTTTGCCTGTAATGAATCAGGCCTTCCTCTGTTCCTGCCCTGGCCCCTCCTCTCCACCACCCCTACCCCGTGGGATGATGGCAAAAAAAAAAAAAAAAAATCCAGGATCCAATTTCATTTAAGCCCTAGTCTACCTGCTAATTTAAGCTGCTCCTTTAGAAGAGGTTTCAGGCTGGCTTCATTGAGAACGATCAGTCTCCCTAGAGCCTGTCCTTTGCCCTGCCCCTTTCAGGATCAGGGTCAAGCAGCTTGTGAGGCCTTCAGCCGATACGCTGGGGTCCACTTCGTGTGCGTCTACTGGCCTCTGAGTCCCTGCCTCTGGGTCACGCGCTTCACTCCTCTGAGCAGGGCTAACCTTCAGACGTCAGTGGAGGGTCGGGGGTCTGCTGCTGGGGCCCGGCTCCCGGTGGCTCCCCTGGGCCGAGGTGAGCGCCGTCCAGCCTCTGATGGCCGCGTGGCCCCTCTGGGTTTGGCTGGCAGGCCCGTGGACCCCGCTCAGCCTCCTCTCCGCAGCCTTCCCCGCAGCAGGTCGCCCTTGCCTGGCAGCTGCTTCCGCGTGGCTGCCCAGCCGGGTTCTCAGTTACCTCTGGAGCCTGTCAGCACGTGAGATCCAAGGACAGGTTGGCAAAGCTAAGCCTGGCGTCAGACCTTCCACCTGACCACGAGCACGGTGACGTTTGTCGTGGTGTGGCTCTGCCAGGTTGGAACGGGGCACCCGGTGAGCTGGCACCTCCCAGAGTCCAGGCAGAGAACTGTGGAAGGGGTGCAGCTCCGCCTCCTGCCCTCCCTGTCGCCGGAGCTTGTCTAACCTCCTCCCCACCCCGCAGAAGCCATTTATTAAAAGACAAGCACATGGTCCAACTGCCGCGACAGACACATCTTCTTCACTGTGTGGGGACTCACTATACATGCGTGGGTCCTCTGGCCTTGGGTGCTTATATATTTGAGGAACAGGTAAGGGAGTTTGAATCACCCTTCTCTCAACAAAATTCTGCTTTTTATTATCAGTAATGGCACACTACCTCAATCATTCTGTAGACATTCTCTTCCATAACATAGATGTTAGGATGATTTTGGCCACAAGTGACAATATCCAGCTAAATGAGACTTTAACAGTGAAGGCATTTAATAAACTTACAAGACAAAAATTTTGAGGGTTAAGGGGTCCAGAGTGGGTTTGGCAACTCTATAATGTCACTCAGGGCCCAGACCTCATGCTCTGCCATTCTCAGTGTGCTGATGTCTCATCCTCAGGTTTCTCACCTCAAGGTGGCAGGGTAGCTGCAGCTGCTCCAGACATCACTTCGGATAGCCCTGTTGAAAGGCAAGAGAAGGGAGGGCTTTCACAGTGGAGAAACATCTCTCCATGTCTGTATCCTTTTTATCATGTTCAAAAAAAAAATCTTTCCAGAAGCAGTTTCAATAGATTTCTCTGTATTTCATATTATCTATAACCATGTCACATGGATACCCACAACTGAAAGGAAGACTAGGAAAGAAAGTGTCAGACATTTTCACAGCATCTATAATGGGAATATCTGCTCCTTTGGAAGAAGAGGAAGATAAAGTGTAATTGGTTAAGTCACAAAAGCATCTACCCCTGGAAGGAGATCCTGGGCAAGTAGATACCTTAGGTGTCCTAGGCCTGTACTCAGAAGGACAAAAGAGAAGAACCTACTAAAATTTTAGAAATATCATTCCCTTTATATAGCAACACATACACAAATGGCTATGTGCCAATATATTTTTTATGCTTTGCTTTTTTCACTCAACAATGCCAGTGCTATCATGCACTAATTTCCACATGCCCTGCAGTACTTTGCTAATACTGTTAAGGTGTCTAGTCGTGTGTAGCGTGACTCTTTTACTTACAGTACCTTTATGTTTTAGTATCTGGTAGGACTGGTCATCTTCATTCCTCTCCCTCAGAATTTGCTCAGTCACTTTTGCAGGTGTATTTTTGTAATGTTAGCTCCATCTAATGCTGAGCTATACCTTCAAAATTTGTTTACATTCACACACTCTATGTATCACTGTATATATACACATATATTAAGATACCATTTTATTAACATAATATGTCTAAATAAATTGAGCTTTTTCTTTTAAGAATCATCCATAATGCAAGCCCCAAACACAAAGCAAATAAACCAAAAAACCACCACCAACTTCTAGAATAGAGTTCTTGTTTTCACTAAGAAATCCAAACAATGGAAAAATTAACCAAGGTAAAGCAAGGAACTGAAAGAAAAAAGAATCATTTTAAATTAGTGAAACAGAGAAAAAAGTTTCTGCTGGATTTCTGACTTTCTGATTTCATATCCTCCTTTCGTCCTGAGACATGAAGTGATCATTTTAGATTTCGTAACAAGAGAAGATCAGCCCCACTTCCACTTTAACTGGAATAGAAGTCAGGTTGGCAAATGTGTTTCAATCTGATATTCCCTCACTCTTGACCACTTACAAGTATCCAGTGAAGGTGGATATCCTACTTGCTTATACAGTTCCTTTCTTCTCTAAGGGAATTACAAAAACCACTCATTATTTACAGAATTAAAGTAGAAATATTTTTGGACAGAGACATCATAGAAATACATGTCAACAGGCACTTTTGTTAATGTGATGGTGAGTTCCGAAGTCATCTGTGGTTCGGTCTGAATATTGAAGATTGTAAAGCTACTTCTTGAAGACATACAATTTTCCTTCTGCTTATTCTAAGTCATCTAGAGACTATGGTAGGAGAAAACAGATAAATTCACATGATATATCCTATAAATTTGAAGTTCTATTATGTTATAATTTTGAGAATGATTTTCCAGAAGTAAGAAATATAGTTACTTGATTTACTGTGACAAAGTCCATATTTCTTTGTTTTCACTTATTTTTTACAGAAACATTTGCAATTAAAACAGCATTAGTCAACAGGCATTGGAAGCAGGTGATAAGAATTATATATATACTTTTTCAATATAGTAGGGAATCTTTGGTAATTTTAATTTTCCACAGTGCACAGAAATGGATAAAATTTTTTTCTGTTTCTCCACAATAAAACAACAGAGAAAAGTTGTTTTAATCAAGTTCACAAAAGAAAACTATATGAACCATCATTTTAAGTATCTCTGATATTAGTTGATCTTAGATGAGAGATTTTACAAATTTTCCCACCTCATAAAAAACTACCAATGATAATTTTCTGGCTTTCTCCTCTGTATAATATTTTGCCATCAAGTAATTCATCTCCCTGATTCTGTGTATTATGAATCAGTTCTTGGTCGTGCCTGACCTAAGGAGAGGTTTTTATTCCTGTCTAGTAACATCTCAAAGCCCAGCTGGCTCAGAGAGTAAAGAATCCGCCTGCAATGCGGGAGAGGCAGGAGGCTCGGGGGATACGCGGGTTTGATCCCTGGGTCTGGAAGATCCCCTGGAGGAGGGCGTGGCAAACTACTCCAATATTCTTGCCTGGAGAATCCCATGGACGGAAGAGCCTGGCAGGCTACAGTCCATGGAGTGGCAAAGAAAAGCACTCGACTGAGCATAAAATTTCTAAACCACTAGGTGGCAGAGTATCCTTGGCTTAGATTAAATAGTATTGCATTTTCCCTCTGATCCCGGAATGTGAGTGGCCTTCAATATATTTTTTAAAAATACTTTTTAAATCATATACACCCTCCACAAACTTTTAAGTTTATGTATAAAATTATTCAACAAAAGTTTAAATAATTAAAGAGGTGTACTTCTGCCATACTGTAATACTGAAATTTTAAAATAAAATTTATATCATTCTTTTAAATAAATATAATTAAATACAAAATATCGTAGGGGTTTGGTAGCCATCATCATTTAAAAATTCCAAAATGAGCTTGTCTTTTACTGTGGGATACTTAATATCACTCCTTTTTCTCCTTGGCATCTTATTTTTCATTATATTTCCTTCACAGGATTTTATACTGATAGAAAAGTTTTTATGCTCAAAAGATTTGATCACTCTGTTTTTCTTCTCTGTTACAAGACCATGTGTATAAATGAAATAAATTGTTTTCTGTTTCTTGTGGCCATAAAATAATAAGTGTGAAATTCTTATATTTCTAAATTCCTAAAATACATACATTTTTCATACACATATATATTTCTAAATTTGCCTAGAATATGCTTATTCATTAATTTGAAAAATTCAGAAAAACATAAAAATGACTCTTAATCATACCACTTAACAGATATTTATAGAGAATAAATGGCAATGCTCTCATCATTTCTCGCCCCACTTCACCAAGATTACTTCTGTTAAGTAGTTGATGTTCATTTTCCCATATTTTTCTAAGTTTATAAAGATCTACTTTCAAAATTTGGAGTACAAAATATTAGGATGCTTCCAAAATTTCCTTTTTTAAGAGATTCTCTCCCAGCATTGAAAGCACTGTATTCCATTGAGGAGGGAATATGTGTGTGTTAACTGGATTACATACACAGACACGCAAATGTATACTCTCACATGCATACATAGTAGATGAGGGGAAAGTACCACTTTAAAAAAAAAATCACATTTATGGTATTGCTGAAGTTTAGAGCTAACTCCTTGGGAGTTTGGGAAACTGCAGAGTTAGCAGGAACACAGTTCTCCTCAGGTTTGATGATTTGCGGCTGCTGCTGCTAAGTCGCTTCAGTCGTGTCTGACTCTGTGTGACCCCATAGACGGCAGCCCACCAGGCTCCCCCGTCCCTGGGCTTCTCCAGGCAAGAACACAGGAGTGGGTTGCCATTTCCTTCTCCAATGCAGGAAAGTGAAAAGTGAAAGTGAAGTCGCTCAGTCGTGTCTGACTCTTAGCGACCCCATGGACTGCAGCCTACCAGGCTCCTCCATCCATGGGATTTTCCAGGCAAGAGCACTGGAGTGGGGTGCCATTGATAATATGCTAGCAGGACTCAAAAAGCAAACTGAAAAGAGGTTACACTCATGGTTATAGCTTATTTGGGGGAAAATATACAGGTCAAAATAAGCCAAGGAAAGAAGAGCATAGGGCAGAATCCAGGAAATCACTAAATATGGAGCTCCCAAGGTCCTCTCTCCCCAGAGTCTTCTATGCGTTATTTCCCTGGTTCCTGGGTGTAACACATGTAATATTGTCACCAGGGAAGCCCACCAGAGCCTCATCGGTTCAGAGTACTTACTGAAGTTCCGTTATGTAGGCGTGACTGGTTGCCTGTGTGGCAACTATGTGTGTATGTGTAGGAGAGTAGACATATAAAGGCTGATCAGGAAACTTGACAATAATAATACTGGTAACATTCTCCTGGAGGCTATATTCCAGGCACTGAGCTAAAATAAATGCTCTTTGTGATGACTCTGTGAAGTAGACATTATTGTCCTTCTTATTCAGATACTCAGATAAGGAAAAATGATCTTCAGAAAAATTAAATGTCTTGACTGAGATCACACAACTGGTGAGTAGCTGAGCTGGAATTCCAAGCGAGGTTTGTCTAACTCCCAATCTCACGCTCTTCATGAAGGCTCTGTACATGTTCTGGAGTTATTTGATTTTTAGATATGCTAAATATAGATTTTGGCAGGTCGTGGAGAAAGCAGGGGCTGGGGGAATGGGAGAGGCAAGAGATCATTTTGGCAGGTCATGTCCTTGCCTCTGGTTTCTAATTCCTAGACACACTGGGTAACATTATGGAGGGTCCCGGGTGACTAAGCCATATTAGACCAATGTAAATACAAAGGCAGAAGCATCACTGCCTCAGATGACCTAACCAGTTAGCAGGCCATTCAGCTTACCCCATGACTCTGCCAACATTTCATAAGATCTTCCTTTCATTAAAGAATATCAGAGGGTGACTTTCTCAACCCTTCCTTCTGTGAAGGCTTGATGTGTAATTTCACATGTAATCAATTGTTTTGTTGGTACCACTCATTTCAGATCTCCTCCTTAAAGCCATGTAGTTATTTGGAACCTTATCCTAGTGATTAGTACCGTTTACACTCAACTCCCTTCTGGAATCTTCAATGCTCTGTTGTCTTCCAGTTCAGCAGATGGGAGGTTTCCATAGTTTACTGGAGCTGTAAGCTTGGGACACTACCAGTCTCATGATACTGGTCACAGATCCTAAGGTCCTCTCTTCCACTTGATGGTCTGAGTCTCTGTAGTTTGTACGGCAAACATGAAATGCTCATTGGGAATATTGAATTATAATCACTTTAATCAGCAATATAATATTCACTACTTTAGAGTTCTGCATGTTGAGTCACTGGGCTCTCTTTTACTACAGTAATGTGTTACATTTGAAAACTCAGATAATCTTGATTATTCAGACTGAGATGAATTATGAGATTGTGTATAATTTATTAGAAGTTATACACTTATAAATAAAAGACAACTTTGCCTTTTCCCCCTTCCATAAGAATCAAAGGCCAAAATAATAATTTATTGTTGGAATATGTTGACATGGTATTAAAATGTATTCGGGAAGAAAGAACTAAATTAGAGAGGAAGTGATAGTAATATAAGCTTAGAAACGGGCTATTTTTAACAAAGGGGAAAAAAGAACACATACATAGCCAAGGTTGTTTTTCTACAATTGAAAAAAATTTTTTCATGACAGTTAAAACAGAATTTCTCATCCCTTTCTTTTGCCATAAACTATGACAGGAGATGAGAGCTGCAATTTTCTGAAATTTTGTCCCATTTAAACTCCTAAAATGTTTATTTTAAATCTGGAAAGCATTAAGACAACTTTCTCCAAAGGTGTCTTCAGTGTCATTTAGATTTAGACCATCCCACAATCTGTCATCTGATAGTTAGAAGGCAATTGGCTTTGGCATCAAAGTTCCACCAATGTTATAGTTGGAAGGTTCAGATACAGAGAGATTAAGACATTGGCCCAGAGTCACTCAAACACCGAGTTGGTTTAGGGTTTTGTTTTTTTCTGACCAACTTATCTATGGCTTAGAAGAATTAGTCTAATTTTCTAAGTACTTAACTTACTATCAGACAGGAGTTTAGTCTCCCTATAAAGCTTTTATGCTTGTTTGAATGTTGCCACTTAAAATTAAGGCCTCAATAATCATATAAAAACTCCAGAGAATGTTTCAAATATAAAAGTAATAGGAGGAACAAAAAAAAATTTTAGCTTAAAAAAATTACAATAGCCATGACTTTCTCCCTCTCTGAACCCACCCCGTACTCCCTCAAAAACACAAAACACAAAAACCTCTGCTGAAAGGAGGTCACATTGGAAATATAAATATACCGTTTGTGTTTCATAAATAAGAACAAATTCATGGGAAGGAATAGGTGTGAATTATAGGAAAAACCAAAAATGAGTTGCAGATATAAACAAAGGAAGTCAATTAAAATATATGTACAGAAAAAAGAAGAGACATAAAATAATAAATTATTTCTCTGGAATCTTATTTTCAAAGTGCTTTATATATTTCCATTTTTATAGTATTCTGTGAGTTGAGTGGATAGTTAATATTCTTAACTGGTATTTGATAACCAAGATCACAAAAAGATAAAATATACTAACTTTCTGCACAGCTGAAGCAGCAAGAGAACCTGTGTCCTAAGACTGAACCTTGTACTTTGTCCTGTGGCCGTCTGCCTAGGGGATGGAGAGAGCCATCCCACCCTATAGGGGTTAGCTAGGCCAACTGAGCAAGGGCCATGATAAAGAATAGCATAGGCCTCACTCCACGTCAGGCATAGAAAGAGAACAACTAATGGGCAAGAAGAGTCAAGTGATATTGATCCGTGGCTCGCCAGGGTTGAATTCAGTACATGTTCTGCTGTCTCCTGGGTGCCAAGATTTGACAGAAAGGGCAAAGGACAACTTGAACAATGTAGGGTGGGCGGGTGAAACCTCCATTCATTGTCCTTCATGTGGGAATGGAGTGCTCAGAATGAGGGAAATCTTGACAAGGCTCCCTGCTGGTAACAGCCCCTGGTTTCTTATCAGAAACCCGATATTCAGCGCTTTTTTCTCTTCACCACTGGGGTTGGAAAGAGTGTGAGGAGAGCACACTGGTACCAGAGAAGAGAGATTTTTTTGTATAAGATCTTTGTTCCTAATGGAAAAAAAGAATAAAAAGACAAAATTCAAAAGGAAAGGACAAGAACTAAAGTCAGAAAAACATTTTGGAAAATAGGCTAAGTGAAAAAGGAATTAAGTAGTCCTGGGTCACTAGAAAACACCAAATTCGGGTTAGTGGTGATTTTCAATGGAAAGGAAAAAGGACACAGTTCAAGAGACTAAATTGTAAAGAGAAATCAGACACAGCCAATGTATCCATGACCAAGGGGTTGGCTTTATAAATTATGGTACATCCACACAAGGAATACTATATAGGCTTTCAAAAAGAATCAAGTATACAAATGTTAATACAGCTACTTAAGACTGATATAGTAGAAAAATAAAATGACAGAATAACTTTTGAAGTATAATTTTATTTTAAAAGAATAACATATTTTAGTATACATATGATAAAAAAATCTGGAGGAAGAAGCATCAAGAAGTCAAGGGGAGTTATTTCTGAGTGAGGGAGGGAAACTTTATTGTGGGAGTGTGTTATGTTTTATATTACACATTTTTGTGCTTTTCAAAACATTTTTCTATAAAATTCATATAATTTTCACTGCACATTAAGAAAAAATCAATAACAAATATAGAAATAAGTTGCATTGCAAAGAAGAAATAAGACATCAGTCGAGATATATTGCAGTAAAACTTAATACTGAAGTAATTTATACTCTATATCTATATTTTCATCCATGAAATGGTGATTCCAAAGTAAAGGTTTTAATTTCATTTAAAAATGTTTGTTAGCTTAAAATGACAGAGGTGATAGACTTTTAATAGATGATGATTATGATTATAAAGATGTTCTTTATTATACTGTATTTACAGTATAGTATTAGACATAATCCATAATTTACCTGTAGATGTACTTAATACTTTTTTAACAATTGAGTATTCTGACTAACTTGAATTATTCCCTTCAACTCTTCTATGTTTTGTAATTTTCAAAAAGCAACTCTAATTGCTTCTAACTTAAAGACAATCCTCACAAATCACAAAGAGGAAAGGGAAAGCAAGAAACATTTTATAAGTATACCAAACTACACTTAACAGAATATTTTAAATCAGGTTTTAAGAAAACAGCAGAAGAGAAAGAAAATGCTAACTGGATTGCAATGGTCAATCTGCTCAGATGGACCTAATTGTCTTAAATTTTGAACTAACTAGATTGAGTTACATATGAAAAAAAGAGTAGTGATAATTTCACCCAAGAGTTAGGAGGGAACAAACACTAGAAAGAACAAGTTAAATCCTTTAGCTTTTGTCATGTTCAAAATGACCTAGAAGTCGTATTCCAATTTGTTTGCATATTGCAGTCAGGTCCAATAGAGTTCTATTTAACAGGATTTCATCTATAATCTACTCAAATAGCATAGGGGCTCTGTCTCAAATTAATGCAAGCATAAAATGAATTTGTCTAAAACAAAAAAACCACTGGGATCTAAAGTATGATTTGGGGAGCTTTTGAGGGCCCCTACTATCTATTTCAGGTGGAAAAGTAAAACTTCACAGACATTTCTCCCCGCAGTATTGAAAAAAATTAGAGTCCAAGGCAGAGAAGGCTTTAAACAGCCAGAATGAGGATGTCAGTACAGGTGGGGATCGTTAACACTTGGAACAATGGGAAGAGGCCAAGGGAAACAGTCCCTTTTGGCCCATCTGGACCAAACAGAGGTACTAGAGTAGGGAAACCCAAAAGAAGAGACACATCTTTGGAGAAGAGAGGCTAGTTAGAAAGAATCCAAGCTGTCTTGTCTGGTGAGAACAGCTCTAAAATGGACACTACTAGAGTGACTTCACTTCTGAGATAAATGAACACTGCTCCTCCTGGGCCATCTCTATTCCGGAACAGTCCCACGGCCCTCCATTCCGTCCTTCCTCTCAAGATCAGCGTGGCAACTTCCCAACACGCCCCCACCTTTCCCAGAATGCACTACACCTTCCCTTCCCGGCATACCCCGCACCTTCCCAGCGGTCCTATTTTCCCAGCATGCCCTGCGGCAAGGGCTCTTGCAGAACCCCAGGGCGTCTCTGCACGTTTTTATATTCCTCCAACATGTTGGGCATTGACTGGAGTCGTCCTGTTGTTACTTCAGGCAAAGGGCTTGTGTGTGGTAACAAGACTTCTTCAAGGTAAGATTTCCACCCAGGCCCTTAATACTTGGAAAATCTTCCTGACCCCGTCCCACAGGGCCTTCCTGAGGCCTTCCCAATCTCGAAAAGCTAAGACCCCAAGGTTTCCTCACTTGGGAACAAGCCATATTTTCCGAATTTAATCAACTGCAGGTTAGATAATCTAGGGAGAACACCTGCTCACGATCAAGTATCTCATCATTCTTTCGCACAAATCTTCAGCTGTATCCTGTCTGGGCTAATTGCTTTGTTTCCCAGTAACTCAAATTAAGTCATATTCTGCAGAAACCAGGCTTTACTATGTCTGGAGGAACGGGGAATGCAAAGGGAGTGTGAGGAAACTAGCTACCCACTGTCACTCATTGTGTTGAAGTGAATGCAGACTTCACCCAATGGTATTGTTAACATTATGAATGTCTGACATCAAGAAACTGCTTTAGAATTTATTAGAGTAGCTTTATTATATGTTTATTAACTAGTTTGGCCCTACAAAAATCCTGTAGGTTGGTAGGTTAAGTGTGATTATCTTGCTTATTTCACAAATGAAAATGCAATCTGTCAGAGACAAAGAGACTTGCTAAAATCCCACATCTAATAAGTTTCAAAACTGGTAACTGAAACCCGGGACTTTCCACTTTATTACCCATGCTGAGATTCCTTTTTGAAAAAAATCATTATTCAGAGTGCTTCACTGGTGTTCCTTTTGGTTAGTAAAAGTAAAGAACTGCCTTACAACATCAAATATCTTTCTTTTTGAGGGTTGTTTTGTTCAGTTGCTAAGTCCTGTCCGACTCTTTGTGACTTCATGGGCTCTGGCACACCAGGCTTCTCTGTCCTTCACTGTCTCCTGGAGTTTGCTCACATTCATGTCCATTGAGTCGGTAATGCCATCCAACCAACTCATCAGCCATCTCATCCTCTATTGCCTCCCCCTTCTCCTCCTTCCCTCAGTCGAATGAGTCAGCTCTTCGTGTCAGGTGGCCAAAGTATTGAAGCTTCAGTGTCAGTCCTTTGAGGGTAGCTTGATTTAAAAAACAAAACAACAATCCCATCAGATACATATAGATCGATCTATCTATTAATCTAATCTAATCTAATCTAATCTATCTATCTATCTAATCTATGTAATATGGCACAAAAAGCAGCCAGGAGATCCTCTGAAGACTTGGAGTGACCTTGACCACTTGTGGCTGATAATACGAGAATTACAAAGTCTCATATTTTAGGCTTAGTTCTGCCAGGTCCCAAGAACCCTTCAAGCTCAATCCCTTGGATCTCCTAGGGTAGTTCAGCTTGACTTTGAAGCACAAGATGGAGAAAAGACAATATATATTATTCAGGACAGGTAGCAGGTATGTCATGTGCCAGGAGATCTGGGTTAATAGGTTTTCCAGTGTTTAAAAAAACACTTTTTAAAAAAATATATTAATGCTTTTGTTTTAGCATCTAATAATGTTAGAAAAGTATATTCCTGGAACATTAGCTTTTATTATTTCTTCATTTTGAGATAAAGGCTAGAGATAATTTTTCCAGAGCCCAAGAACTTACTTTATAATAGTACACAGATGTTTTCTTAGAGAACATGGTATTAAAGATTTTGACAGTAATGAGGGGAACAGGGATGATGAAGAACACTTTTTTCCTGCACTATATATCCTTGCCTGTGTTTTAAAGATGAGATGTTCTAGTTTGAAAAAAAGCTTGATGTAAGAATTTAAAGTCATAAAAACCATCATATCACCAAATACTTCTTCAAAGAAAAGAGTATTGTTCTTAGGTACTTTTTGAATATTAAGTGTGATTTAATCACACTGAAATAATTTAAGTATCCAGTTAAACATAATTAGGAAAATAAATGGTCACATCCCCAGGTATTTGGTTGAAGAATAAATGCAGATTACAATGAAACAAACCTAAATTTATGATGAAAGTGTTAGTTTCTCAGTCAGGTCTGACTCTTGCGACCCCATGGACTGTAGCCCGGCAGGCTCTTCTGTCCATGGGAATTCTCCAGGCAAGAATACTGGAGTAGGTAACTATTCCCCAGAAGAGAACAATAGTAGACATAATATTATCTCTACTCTAAATATATTTAGCTAACATAGAATCTATTTTTTTTTTTTTAGTTTCTGAAGAATGTCTTTTAGTGAATATTACAAAGTCCTTACTGAAGAGCTCAAAAATAATTGGTATATAAACACTTCAATTTTAAGTTTTCCTATTGTAGTTACCTTCATGAAGTGTGAGGCCTCATACCATACTTCTGTGTAAGCCCTTTAGTTTCCCTGGACATGCCACTCACTTGAAGTCTGATTGCTAAATCACCATTAGATAGTTAGAATCCAAATGTGGTTTGTTTTTTGCCTATTCTTTACTTTTTATTACTTCTTGCATTCTATACACAGATAACAGTAGTCCCTGTTTATCCACAGTTTCACTTTACATGGTTTCAGTTACCAAAAGTCAACCCCAGTCTGAAAATATTAAATGGGACATTTCAGAAGTAAACTATTAATTTTAAGTTGCTCATTGGTCTGAGGGGTGTGATGGCATCTCTTGCCATCTCTTTCTGCTCTGACCAGACGAGAATCATCCCTTTGTCCAGTGTAGTCCATTTCTTAGTCCCTCAGTAGCTGTCTTAGTTATCAGATTGACTGTCGAGGTATCACTGTGCTTGTATTCAAGTAACCCTGACTTTATGTGATAATGGCCCAAAGCACAAAGAGTAGTGATGCTGGCAGTTCTGATATGCCTAAGAGATGTCATGAAGTGCTTCCTTTAAATGAAAAGATGAAAATCCTTGACATTAGGAGGAAATAAAAGACATTGTACGCTGAGGTTTCTAAGATCTATGGTAAGAGTGTATCTTGTATACATGGAATTGTGAAGAAGGAAGAATAAACTTGTGCTGGTTTTGCAGGCACACCTCAGATTGCAAAAATTATGGCCAGTAATCAGTGCACAATTTAAATGTTTAGTTAAGATGGAAAAGGCATTAAATTTGAACAGTAAGGTATTTTGAGAGAGAGATTACATTCACATAAGTTTTATTACAGAATATTGTTGTAATTGCTCTATATTATTAGTTATTGTTAATATCTTACTGTGCTTAATTTATAAATTATACTTTAAGGTGAGCATGTACGATAGGAAAAAAATATAGCATATATAGGGTTCTGTGGTTTCAGGCATCCACTGGGGTTCTTGGAACATATCCCCCTTGGAGAACAGAAAACGCTGTACTGTGCTTTGCTATTTTAAAACTGCTAAATAACAGAAAAGGAGGATTTTGATAATGGGATTTCTGCTTATTTTTCAAGTATGTGTGCATGCACACTCAATCATGTCTGACTCTTTGCAATCCCGCATACTGTAGCCCATCAGGCTCCTCTGTCCATGGAATTCTCCAGGCAAGAATACTGGACTGGGTTGCCATTTCCTTCTCCAGGAGATCTTCCTGACCCCAGGATTGAACCTGTGTCTCTTGTGTCACCTGCATTCGAAGGCAGGTTCTTTATCAGCTGAGCCACCGGGGAAGCCCTTTTATAAGTATGAAAGATACTTTGGGGAACTTCCCTGGTGATCCAGTGGCTAAGACTCCACACTCTCAATGCTGGCAGCCCGGTTTCAATTCCTGGTCAGAGAACTGGATCCTGCATACCTCAACTAAGAGTTTACATGCTGCAACTAAAGATCCTGCCTACCACAACTAAAAAAACAGCAACAGCAACAAAAAACCCATCCCACATACCATAATGAAGATTGAAGATCCTGTGTGCTGCAACTAAGACCTGGTGCAGCAAGATAAATAAATATAAATAAG
This sequence comes from Cervus elaphus, assembly GCF_910594005.1. NCBI lineage: Eukaryota > Metazoa > Chordata > Mammalia > Artiodactyla > Cervidae > Cervus > Cervus elaphus. The sequence continues at coordinate 23,349,180 of NC_057846.1, read as the reverse complement.
TATTAAAAGAAAAGCTACTTTGTTGTTGTTATATGCATTAAAATGTATGGAGCCAAAACAAAACCCAAGACATTGTCTGTTACAGAATTTAAAATGTCAAGACTGACAGTAACTTATTTTTTTGTCCTCAGGAAAAAATATCAGAGTCTAGTTTCCACCCTGAGGACAGAATAAAGTTATTGTGTGACAGATGATTTTTTAAACACACCGGATCTGTGCTAAAATGCTATCTTTGGGCTATCCCCTGAAGAAGGGAATGGCTACCTACTCCAATATTCTGGCCTGGAGAACTCCATGGACTGTATAGTGATTGGGGTTGCAAAGAGTCGGACATGACTGAGTGACTTTCACTTTCGTACTTTCATGAGTAAGGAGTATCTTTAGGTACTGAAGAATGTAAGCTCTCTTGAATGAAGTCCAAGATGAGCTGTCTTTATTTCAAAATCTACTTATACAGTTTATTGTTAGAAGTTTAGGTTTGGATGTATTGATACTGTTATAATCTGTCATACAGTAACCTTTAAGAGAAACTTATACGTTAAAAGTATGGAGAGACCGTCTTCTGCTAGAGAAAGTGTACAATTTAGGAAAGAACTGTAGAGAAATGACAGCCCTGCTCAAGCGGAAAGAATAACGACATGGTAAGCTTTGGGGCTCCAGAGTCAGTGAGCAGGGCTCAAGTTAAAGCTCTACCAGGAACGCGTGAGGCCTCCACTGCTGCATCATGGCCTACTGTCGGCAGGAAGAGAAGGATCGAATCATATTTATGGCCAAAGAAGACAATGAAACTCAAGCAACGTGCAACTGGCGGCTGACGACCCCAGGCATCCATACAAGGAGCATGGACTGATTCTGCTGAATGAAGACATCAACCGAAATTGCCTGTGCCTTGAGGGGATGGCCAGAGGCCCTTGTGGGGAGCCGTTGAAGGCAGCCTTTTCCTGCTTCCACTACAGCAAGGAGGATGTCAGGGGGTCGGACTGTGCAGACCAGTCCTGGGCCGTGCAGGAGTGCATGCAGAAGTATCTAGCCCTCTCTCCCCAGTAGGAGGTGGAGGAAGGGGAGAAGCCAGCAGATCACTTACAGGAAGCAGCTGCCTCTGAGGCCAGTGCAGCCAGAGAGGAGCGGGTGGAGCTAATGATGGCCCTGGGCGCTGGGCTCCAGCCTCCTTCAGAGCTCAGATGAACCTTTCAAAGAAAGTGTCTTTCCCTCCATTGTTCTATACACTGTAATGTACAAAATAAGTTATTGTGCTGATCGGGGGGTCTTGGCCCCTTCCTGTATACACTGAAAAACGGGGGGATTGTAGGTGTGTGTGTCTCACATGAGCCTATCAGCGAATGTAGCTGCTGCTTTTGAATTCTCAGATTGTTCTGAACTTTGCCACTTTGAAATAAATTGGGCTGAATAATCTCAGCAACCGGAAATCATTATCTGGGAAAGTTTCTTGTGAGTGAGCTTATGTATTTTGATTCTTTGTATTCCTTTTAGTAGATTTTATACCCACTTGGAAAGTGAAGTAGAAGCAAAACGTTTTCTCTTAAAAATGCTGGAGTGAGGCCATTCCTTGTAGCATAGGCGGGCCGATCAGACCCTGAGCATTTGAGGAAGCGCTGTGTTTCATTGCCGGTTCCTTCTGGCTTCCAGTTTTGTGTTGAGCTCCGGTTTTTCTGTTGTTGGAAAGCAGGTTGGACCCTCTGAGTGAATCCCTTTGTAAATGAAAAGACAGGCTGGTTTTTGCTGGGCTTGTTACCCCAAAAGCTCTGGCTGGGTCCATGTTCACACTGGCTCTGTCTCAGCCTCTGCAGATGCAATTCTCCCAAGAGGTGGGGACCTAATCATTACCAGAGTAGGAGCCAGGAGAGGAAATGGTGTCAGTTAAAAGGAAAACATGATTTAAAAAAGAAAAACTCTACCAGGTACTAGAGATTTAAGGTTTCTCTGTATGATGATGATCCACACCTCACAGTGTTGTTGTAAGGATTAAATAAATTAATACATCAGTTCAGTTCAGTCGCTCAGTCGTGTCCGACTCTTTGTGACTCCATGAACTGCAGCACGCCAGGCCTCCCTGTCCATCACCAACTCCCGGAGTCCACCCAAACTCATGTCCATTGAATCAGTGATGCCATCCAACCATCTCATCCTCTGTCATCTCCTTCTCCTCCTGCCCTCAATCTTTCCCAGCATCAGGGTCTTTTCAAATGAGTCAGCTCTTCGCATCAGGTGGCCAAAGTATTGGAGTTTCAGCTTCAGCATCAGTCCTTCCAATGAACACCCAGGACTGATCTCCTTTAGGATGGACTGGTTGGATCTCCTTGCAGCCCAAGGGACTCTCAAGAGTCTTCTTCAACACCACAGTTCGAAAGCATCAGTTCTTTGGTGCTCAGCTTTCCTTATAGTCCAACTCTCACATCCATGCATGACTACTGGAAAAACCATAGCCTTGACTAGATGGACATTTGTTGGCAAAGTAATGTCTCTGCTTTTTAATATGCTGTCTAGGTTGGTCATAACTTTTCTTCCAAGGAGTAAACGTCTTTTAATTCCATGGCTGCAGTCACCATCTGCAGTGATTTTGGAGCCCCCAAAAATAAAGTCTGCCACCGTTTCCACGATTTGTCGATCTATTTGCTATGAAGTGATGGGACTGGATGCTATGATCTTAGTTTTCTGAATGTTGAGCTTTAAGCCAACTTTTCCAGTCTCCTCTTTCACTTTCATCAAAAGACTCTTTAGTTCTTCCTCACTTTCTGCCATAAGGGTGGGTCATCTGCGTATCTTAGGTTATTGATATTTCTCCCGGCAGTCTTGATTCCAGCTTGTGCTTCCTCCAGCCCAGTGTTTCTCATGATGTCCTCTGCATATAAATTAAATAAACAGGGTGACAATATACAGCCTTGACGTACTCCTTTTCCTAATTGAAACCAGTCTATTGGTCCATGTCCAGTTCTAACTTTTGCTTCCTGACCTGCATACAGATTTCTCAAGAGGCAGGTCAGGTGGTCAGGTATTCCCATCTCTTTCAGAATTAATGCATGCCATGTGTCTAACATGTAGTAAACAGTCAATCAATCTTGACTGTTATTACAGTCTGAGAATTTAAGTTACTTAAATTGTTGCCTGTAGAGAATGAGAGAGTAGCTGAAAACAGGGGCTGGATGGTTTTGTTTGAAGGTTTCTTCTAAATTCTAAATCCATGTGGCCTCATGTCCTTTTTCCTTGTCACACTACCCACGATGTAACTCCCTCACTTGTCTAGCCTGTATGCCTTCGCAGTATTCTCTTATCCTAATGTTCCTCTGGGCTTCTCATTCCCAACTCTTTCTTCTAAAATCCTCCCACTGTGCCTGTCAGAACAACCAGTCCACAGGGAATAAACTATATCCTCAACCTCTTAAAAATGTTACAGTCTAGTTTACCAAAATCTGTTCCCCCACTAAGGAGACTGCTTCCTCAGAAGCCATTCAATAGGACGCTGTTCATTGTCCTCACTGGTCTTCTGTCCTCTCTAGACGTCCCACTGACTCTACCAGGATAATGTTGGGGACAATAACAATACTTAATTGATAGTTGTAGGAACTGTGTGGGGACAATGCATGCCAAATGCTTAGCACAGTGCTAAGAATTTATTAAATTCTAAGTAAAGAGTAGTTTTTAATCCTTGTGTCTGTTTGCTTCTCCTCACATCATCCAACAGAGCTACAACTATGAAATCATACTGTTATTAGCTTATTCCTGGCTAATAGCTTCTATTTTTCTAGTCCTTTGACCTTTCTGCTTTTCCCCAAGCCTGTTGCTATCCACTGGTTCCCATTTCCATCTCTAAGCTGGAACACCACTTAGATTTTATTTTTTCACGTGATATTCATTTTCTTGTCAATATTACAAACTCTCTTGCTTTGCTGCCTTTCATTCACATCTATCTGGCAGATTCCCAGGCCCGGGTGATTTTACCTGTCCATCTTGTCTTCAGGTGTATCAAGATTTCTGGGGAAAGTCACATTACGGAGTAGATTTATATCACTATAAATTCAGTGTCGCCAACCTCACCTGCACTGTCAGCATTTTGTCACTGCCTACTGTGCTCTTTCTGACCTCTGTATCCCATTCTCCACTGTGCTTATTTCAGACCTTTTCAAATTTTCTTTAAAATACATACCCTCTCACTTTCTTTCCCCGCCTCATTTTCAGTAAATAAACTTGCACCTTACTTCACAGTAAAAAGGGAAGAGAAAGGTAAGCTGATATTTAAAAGCTTATAAACCCATTATTTCCTCATCTCCTCTGTCTACCTGTATTGCTGATCTTTCTTTCCCTGGTCTATCAGTAATTCCCTGTCTTCTCACTTTTTCACCTCTGCATTGGTACTGCCTCTGTCAACAGTGAACAGTTTAAAGTTGCTCCTACTAAGTGAAAGTGAAGTCGCTCAGTTGTGTCTGACTCTTTGAGACCCCGTGGACTGTAGCCCACCAGGCTCCTCCGTCCATGGGGTTCTCCAGGCAAGAATACTGGAGTGGGTTGCCATTTGCTCTTACTACTCATCTTTAAAAAAAGACTCCCTTGACTCCACCTCTTCTTCCTGTCTGTCTTCTCTTTTCCCCTTCATATCTAAACTTCTTGAAAAAGTTCTGCTGTCTCTCTGCCTCTATCCCTCAAGTTCCACTCACCCCTTAGCCCACTGCAGTTTGGTTTTGGACTCCATCACTCTACTAGAACTGCTCTCACCAGTCATAGGCTCCTTATGTCCAAGTTCAATAAAAATTTGTAGTTTGCATAACCTTTTGACTAGTTTTGAAATGACTGACCACTGCCTCCTTCCGGAAGCTTCTGTGTTCTTGGTGTCCATTACCATTTCTCTAAGCTTCCTTTCTGTCATTTGCTACTTCTTAGATTCTCTTTCTCTGTTCGTCCCTTAAATAAGGTCTCTGTGCCAAGTCCTCAACTCCACCCATTCTCCTTTACCATCTCATCTAATCCTGTAGCCTCAGATCACCTTTACATAAAGGTGACTCCCAAATTTATAGCTACAGCCAAAGGCTCTCTTGAGCTTCAGACTCATATCTCTAAGTGCTTCTTGGACACCACCTCTTGGATGTATCAGTGTCCAAACTCAGTATGTCTAAAATTCAACTTGTGATCCCCACTAGGACCAGCACAACCTGTTCCTATTTCAGCGCTCCTTCATCTCAGTTAATGACACCCCCAGCTACCTAGTCACCCTAGCCAGAAACCTAGGAATTATCCTTGACGACTTCTCCCTCACTTTCTACATCAAACCAAAAATTGAGTCTTGTGTATTTTACTTCCAAAATGTCCTAAATCTGTTGCTTCTCTCATCTGTACTTTTATTATCTTGATCAAGGCACCGTTTTCTTTAACCTGGACTGTTTCAAAAGCCTCCTTCTGAAGTTTCTATTTGGCTTAAGTACTACTCCCTTTCAGATCCCTTACATTCAGATACAGTACTTTTAAAATCACAAGTTTGATGGTCACTGCATGTTTTAATCCTTTAATGATATATTAGGGTTCACCCAGAGCAACAGAACTGGTAGGAGATAATATTAAGATTTATTGTAAGGAATTGGTTTACATGGGTTGAGGCCAGCTGGACAGGTCCAAACTCCGCAGGGCAGGCTGTTATAAAGTGCAGGGTAGAATTCTCAGGTGTAGCCTGAAGCTACTGTCTGTAAGCAGAATTTCTTCTTCAAAGACTTGGTTCTGCTTCTGTGGCCTTCAACTGAACCAAGCCCACTCAGATGGTCTAGGGTAATCTCCCTTACTTAAATCAACTGATTATGAACTTTAATCTCATTTACAAAATACCTTCACAGTCTAATCTAGCAACACCTGGGCTATGTTTGAGTGAATAACTGGGGACAATTAGCCTTGCCAAGTTGACACATCAAAAAGACCATCACAAAAGACTTCCTGTGCCATTCAGATAAACTCCATATTTCTTTAAAATACCTGTTCGTAATGCCTGTCCATCCTGGCATTCATCTTTCTCTCCAAGTGTGGTCTCGCTGCCTTCCCTCACTGGAAGGTTTAGTAAAGTTGAGATCCTTTCATTTCCAGAAATGTGCCTATTCTCTACCTAAAATGCTCCTTCTGTCTGGTTCTCTACTTTACCTAGCTAACTCTCAGCTCATCCATTCTTTAGGAACCTCTCCTCACCGTTCTTCTGAATTAGGACATGTTGTTCAAAGTTCCCTCAATATCCTGTATTTCTTTTATCATAACATTCATCACATTTTATTGCAGTTTATTGTCAGTCTTCTTTGCTACAGAGTAAAATAGCTCATCTCTGTATTCCAAGCATTTAACAGAAGGGCCTAACATATAGTAGGCGGTTCCCAAATATTTGTTGAATAACCAGAAGAATGAATAAATATGGCTTATTACTTTATTAGAAATCTGGTTAAATTTATGAATATAAGATATCCATACACTAATTAGGAGTGTAAAATGTATTCTAAATCAAACGTATCTTGACTTTAATTTTTCACTATTATCAGTCATCCAGATACCTTCTGTTAGACTGGGTAAAAGAAGGGTAGTTTCTAAAAGTTCCTCTTTTTATAAGTACATATACCCTTATAAGAGACATGAGCTATTCATTTGTTCATTTATTCAAAGTTTATTGAGTACTTTCCAGTCATTGTTACAGGTTCTAAGGATACGGTGGTGAGCAAGACAAATATGTAGCATACGTAAGAAGTGGAGGCAAGTAGTAAACCAGGTAACCAAGTGGTAAACCAATAAGCTACTTTTAGGCAGTGATAAAGAAAGTAGTAAAAACAGTGTAATATGGCAGTGACTAGGACACAGAGGTGGCATTGAGGTTGAGTGTTAGGGAAAGCCTCATTTTATCCATCAGTAAAATGAAGGTAGTATAGCTGTTAAGAAAACACATTTCCCGTTAAAGTGAGTACGTGCGTATTATGTACATGTATATTCACTTGTTCAGTTTTAAAAGTAACCTTTCTTTCTATGGATACAGAAACTGAGGCTCAGGGAATTGAGTAAATCAAATGAGGTCACATACAGCTACTAAGGGCAGAGCTGGAATTCAGCTGTTGGCCCAGTTAATCTGAAACCCATGCTGTCTCCACTGTGTCATACCACCATCCAGAAAGAAGGCCTCATGAGGAAAAGGACTGCTTGTGTCGCTGTTAGGTTTAAGTAATCTATTCTAATATTTTTTGAGGATTTTTAAAACCTTTATACCATATCAATAATAAAAATACACGACACATAATGTAATATAATACATATAATACATACAAGAAATTATATATGATGCTTTCTGTTTTTCAGGACTCTCTTGTTTTTATTATCTTATTATCCTGTGACCACTACTGATTAAGATAGAGTCCATGTAGATCATTTGGGAGTTGAGAAAATTTACATATGAAATTTAAATGATTTTGCCATGATTACACAGCTCTTTAATGGTGGATATAGACAAGATTCAGTTCTCTTGATTTTTAGTCTGATATTGTCTGGTATTTTTTTTTTCCAGTATGTCTATGAAAAACTTATTTTCTTTTTAAGTACTGAATTTAAGAGGTTAAGTATTGAGTTTAAGTCCAAATCAAACCTGAGAAATAATTTTAATTTCTCAGGCAAAGTGCCAAAGGTTTGTTCATTAGTACTGGCAGCTTCACTGTTAAGAAACAAACAAAGAAAAGAGAATAACAGGGAATAAGATAAAAAAAGTTATGTATCTCATTAAATACTTGAGTCTGTCCTTTTTTCCCCTCATTTTATGCAAGTGAAAAAAGGACACCCAACTGCAAAGTCTCTGAGATGCTATTCAAATTCAAGTACTTCTGAAATACAAGTATGTGATAACTTATTATCTTCAGCCTATGAGAAAGTCATTTTTGCTTGTTGCATTATTCTTGATGACATATATGTTTTGTTTTATAATTATCAAGGGATTAATAATAAAAATGGGAAAAAACTTTCCATGTTTTTGCCAAAAGAGACTATATTCCCGTCTTTTCCAAAAGTCAGCTGGGCCTTATCAGCTTTGCAAAATGATAAATGAACGCCTTGTTCATTATTATTGCTTAAGTCATTCTTATTTATGCCAGTAATTCAAGGATTATGTTTTGATTGTTCTTGAGAGATGAAAACACTTTCTTGCTGATGAATAAACACTGCCACTTTTAAAATATGTGTATGCAAACTGTCTTTAAAGCCTTTATGAAATGCTTTGCAAAAGCACTAGGAAGCTGTTTTTTGAAAGGCACTTTTTTTCCACTACCTTTTCTTTCATGCTAAGCAGTCCAGTTGAAAGGCCTTTCAGAGTTAACTTGTTTAAGCAATACCAGTGTTTTAGTGTAATGAATAACTTCTTACAGAAGACAATCACACAGAATTCAGCGTGCCGGTATTTCTATTTCTGTGCACCACCAATGCAGGGATTCTGTGGTAGACTCTCTTTCTTTGAGAAAGCTGAAGCGATCAAAACCCTGATTAACCTCTGATATTCACGTGGTGCTCTTGATCTTGAGGACTGCCGCAGTAACAAAGCGTTAATGGCAGCCATATGCTTAGGGTATTGTGGGTATGGGTGACCCAGATGTGAACTTGGGGGTGACTGATGCTAGCAGCTATTTGTTTCAGGTTTGGTGTGGAGATTACTGATGAAGAGTTTGAGTTGCTACTTGACAGGATCCCCCTTGATGAAGATGGAAATGTCAGATACCTCCAGTTCGTGGCCATGTTTGATTTGTGATACTCTTTCACATTTTATAATTCCTTAGTAGTTTTCTATTCTTGACATATTTAACTCAGAGAATGGACCCCCAAAAGGATTAAGATTATTTAAAAATTCTCTTGATGGATTTGTATCTCATTTATTAATATTTTACAAGTGAAAAAGTTTTTCAAAATAGTGATGTTAACAAAAAAAGAATCTTTTAACATTGATTCATGGCAATTCATTTAAAAATATTTAATGCCTCAACATCTGAAAAATGGACATTGAGAAGGGATAGTGTGACTCAGATGACTAAGAAAGAGGAATGTAAACTTTGGAGTTGGGAAGAGAATTGTAAGTGGCAAAAGTCAAGTCCTGGAGAGGGTCTTTTTCAAATTGCACTAAAGAGCTTCCCACCCCCTGCACTGACTGACCTTTTGCCGCCTCTCTTGCCTCCCAAATATTGTCCATTTGCAAGACTTCTTACCATTTCCTTCCACTGGGGTACAGCTTGGACAGTAAAGTACGAGGCTATTATCAGTGACTGTGTTAAAAGCAGAACAAGGATGCTTTCTAAAATATTCCCAGTCTTGGAACTTCCCTGGTGGTCCAGTGGTTAAGAATTCCTCTTCTAATGCAGGGGATGGGGTTTGGTCCCTGGCTGGGGAGCTAAGATCCCAGATACCTTGTAGCCAAAAAATCAAAACATAAAACAGAAGTACTATTGTAACAAATTCAATGAAGACTTTTTAAATGGCCCACATCAAAACAAAACAAAACAAAACAAAAAAAACCCACACAGAATTCTTTAGAAAAATAAAATAAAATATGCACAATCTAAATTCCCCATCTTGGAACCCAAGGTTTTACTGTTTTCTAAAATCTTATTATTTCACAGAGTAGTTGAAGGCTAAAGTATTAAAAGTCCTGATTAGTATTGACCATTATTTCTCAAATACCATAGGGATATTGCAATCCCAGGCATCTGCCATTTTTGGCTAAGGTCATTGAATGGTGATCTCCTTCTTCCTAAAGATAATTCTTTTCTCTAAGGCAGTTTCAGGAAATAACTATCTTCACCCCATACATCTCCTACACGGTCCTCCAAATCACAAAACCACACTCTTTAACCATGAAACCCATTTGTCATTTCCTGTTAGTTCTTGATATCAGAGTAGACTTGATTTGACTTGAAGGGCACAATGAGACACATCCCTCCAAAATTATTTTCCATCATACCTCACATAGAGCCTTTAATTTTCACCTTTAAGGGATCTAGTTCTTGGAGTCAAAAGGTACTGATCTGCAGAAGAAGCTGTTAAGATACTAATATCTCTGAGAGAGGTGACACTGTCAGTTTTTAATGTTTAGCATTTCCCAACGTGTATCAGGGGAACTCTAGTTTCATAGGATGGTCAAAGCTCTCACCCTTAGAAAGGTTCTCATGGCCAAATAAGTTTGAGAAACTTACTAAATGAAGTTTCTAATTAAAGTTGAATGAATTCGTTTCCTGAAATAAAATGAAGGCTTCATATAACTCTTAATATTGCCAGTGAGCATCATGAATCTCCAAGAGAGGAAAAGACAGATCTGAGACAAGTCGTTTATGTCAGTGATGAGCCCAGGAAATACTAATAAGATATCAGGGAAGTGAGATGGGAAGGGAAGAAAGCCCATATAGGATTCATGAATGAGCAAGTTATTGGTGTGGGTGTCTGGGGCTTTGTCCTGCCAAAGACGTCTGGGAAACTATATAGAACTGCCTCAGAGCTGTGCCAGCTTAGGACTAGCAGACTGGAGTAGATCTCTGTCAACTACCACTTGCCATTGCTTGAGGCCTGCTTTTGGCAGCATAAATACCCTGGCTTCACCCAGATTCTGGCAGACCTTGTTGCCTGTCAGAGAATATCCTAAGCTGAGTCCTAGGTGCTTTTCAGGAAAAAGCCCTCAGTGTCAAAGGGCACTGGGCTGGGAGGAGATACCAGTAGGTCTTATCTAAAGGCAGCATCTGCTACAATGTGATTTTAGTATACAGCATTTCCCAAACAAACTTGACCTGCTTTCATGGAGCATCTTAGAGGCTAGTTTTTCACATAGCATAATATGGGTGAGCTACCTTAGTTAGATAAGTTAATCTGCTAAGTAGTCTTTACCTTAGAAAGTTAAGATCAGGTGCCTGAGAAAATGAAGTGAAGAAGGCAGAGCATTTTTAAAAGTTCAGAGCCTATAGAGAAAGACTCCAGCAGGGTGTTCCGGGCAGAGGGTGGGGGTGGGGTTCCTGAATACGCAGAGGCCAAAGGAATGGTGGGAGGTGGCGAAGGAGTGAAGTAGAAGGTAATAAAGATATAGCTGATGTCAGCCTGGCCTGTTCCCTTCACTTTTAAGTGGATCAGTCAGTTCAGTCACTCAGTTGTGTCCGACTCTTTGCAACCTCATGGACTGCAGCACACCAGGCTTCCCTGTCCATCACCAACTCCTGGAGCTTGCTCAAACTCATCTCCGTCAAACTGGTGATGCCATCCAACCATCTCATTCTCTGTCGTCCCCTTCTCCTCCTGCCTTTAATCTTTCCCAGCATCAGGGTCTTTTCAAATGAGTCAGTTCTTTGCATTGGGTGGCCAAAGTATTGGAGTTTCAGCTTCAGCATCAGTCCTTCCAATGAATATTCAGGGCTGATTTCCTTTAGGATGGACTGGTTGGATCTCCTTATTGTACACAGGACTCTTAAGGGTCTTCTCCAACACCACAGTTAAGAAGCATCAATTCATCAGCACTCAGCTTTCTTTTATTATAGTCCAGCTCTCACAACCATACACGACTACTGGAAAAACCATAGCTTTGACTAGACAGACCTTTTTTGGCAAAGTAGTGTCTCTGCTTTTTAATATGCTGTCTAGGTTGGTTATAGCTTTTCTTCCAAGGAGCAAGTGTCTTTTAATTTCATGGCAGCAGTCACCATCTGCAGTGATATTGGAGCAAGTCTCTCACTCTTTCCATTGTTTCCCCTTCTGTTTGCCATGAAGTGATGGGACAGGATGCCGTGATCTTTGTTTTTTGAATGTTGAGTTTGAAGCCAGCTTTTTCAGTCTCCTCTTTCACTTTCACCAAGAGGCTCTTTAGTTCCTCTTCACTTTCTGCCATAAGTGTGGTATCATCTGCGTATCTGAGGTTATTGATATTTCTCCCAGCAGTCTTGATTCCAGCTTGTGCTTCATCCAGCCCTGCATTTCTCATGATGTACTCTGCACATAAGTTAAATAAGCAGAATGACAATATACAGCCTTGATAGACTCCTTCCCAGTTTTGAATCAGTTCATTGTTCCATGTCTGGTTCTAACTGTTGCTTCTTGACCTGCATACAGATTTCTCAGGAGGCAGGTCAGGTAGTCTGGTATTCCCATCTCTTTAAGAATTTTCCACAGTTTGTTGTGATCTACACAGTCAAAGGCTTTGGTGTATTCAATAAAGCAGAAGTATATGTTTTTCTGAAATTCTCTTGCTTTTTGTATGATCCAGTGGATGTTGCCAATTTGATCTCTGGTTCCTCTGCCTTTTCTAAATCCAGCTTGAACATTTGGAAGTTCATGGTTCATGTATTGTTGAAGCCTGGCTTTGAAGAATTTTGCACGTTACTTTGTTAGCGTGTGACATGAGTGCAATTGTGCGGTTGTTTGAACATTCTTTGGAATTGCCTTTCTTTGGGATTGGAATGAAAACTGACCTTTTCCAATCCTGTGGCCACTGCTGAGTTTTCTGAATTTGCTGGCATATTGAGTGCAGCACTTTCACAACATCATCTTTTAGGATTTGAAATAGCTGGAATTCCAGCTGTAACTGGATTTCCATCACCTCCACTAGCTTTGTCTGTAGTGATGCTTCCTTCCTAAGGCCCACTTGACTTCTCATTCCAGGATGTCTGGCTCTGAGCAAGTGATCACACCATCGTGATTATCTGGGACATGAAGGTCTTTTTTGTACAGTTCTTCTGTGTATTCTTGCCACCTCTTCTTGATATCTTCTGCTTCTGTTAGGTCCATACCATTTCTGTGCTTTATTGTGCCCATCTTTGCATGAAATGTTCCCTTGGTATCTTTAATTTTCTTGAGGAGGTCTCTAGTCTTTCCCATTCTATTGTTTTCCTCTATTTCTCTGCATTGATCCCTGAGGAAGGCTTTCTTATCTCTCCTTGCTCTTCTTTGGAACTCTGAATTCAAATGGGTATCTTTTCTTTTCTCCTATCCTTTTCATTTCTCTTCTTTTCACAGCTATTTGTAAGGCCTCCTCAGACAGCCATTTTGCTTTTTTGCATTTCTTTTTCTTGGGGATGGTCTTGATTCCTGTCTCCTGTAAAATGTCATGAACCACCATCGATAGTTCATCAGGCACTCTATCAGATCTAGTCCCTTAAGTTTATTTCTCACTTCCACTGTATAGTCATAAGGGATTTGATTTAGGTCATACCTGAATGGTCTAGTGGTTTTCCCCAGTTTCTTCAATTTTAGTCTGAATTTGGCAATAAGGAGTTCATGATCTGAGCCACAGTCAGCTCCCGGTCTTGTTTTTGCTGACTATATAGAGCTTCTCCATCTTTGGCTGCAAAGAATATAATCAATCTGATTTTGGTGTTGACCATCTGGTGATGTCCATGTGTAGAGTCTTCTCTTGTGTTGTTAGAAGAGGGTGTTTGCTATGACCAGTGCGTTCTCTTGGCAGAACTCTGTTAGCCTTTGCCCTGCTTCATTCTGTTTGCCTGTTACTCGCGGCAAGGCCAAATTTGCCTGTTACTCGCGGCATTTCTTTACTTCCTACTTTTGCATTCCAGTCCCCTGTTATGAAAAGGACATCTTTTGGGGGTGTTAGTTTTAAAAGGTCTTGTAGGTCTTCATAGAACTGTTCAACTTCAGCTTCTTCAGCGTTAGTCGGGGCATAGGCTTGGACTACCGTGATAATGAATGGTTTGTGTTGGAAACGCTTTGGTTTACCCTACCTTTAGTGCCCCAGTTTTTAAGGGCATACAGAAATACTCAAACGTCTTAAACAACCCAAATAAAATTAATACGTTTCGGTCAAAATAGACTGGAAAAAATGTGGCCAAAAAATAACCAAGTCCATTAAAAACCAACAGTAGACTTTGTGATGTGCTCATACCAGTGTAGTTTCCAAGGAACCAATGGAGTTGTTTCTCTAGTTTGTGACTTAACTCATTCGTTTTACAGGCAGCTGTCCCACTAAGATACCATCTCCAAGGGCAGGATTCTCCTTCCAAAGTATATATATATATATATATATATAGAATTAGGGACCAGCCTAAGAGCCCTGTGGAAGATAGGGCTGTTCAGACTTTATCAAAGCCTCCATTCATTCTGGGAGACTTTGCAATTGCCATGTTGTCACTCATCCAAACCTTGGCTGTAAGACAAATTGCTTCCTTTTGGGTTAAGAAAAACCCTGTATTAGCTTCCTGTAGCTTCCCTAACAAAGTACCACAAACTGGGTGGCTTTAAATAATAGAAATTTATTCTCTCATCATTCTGAAGGCTAGATTTCTGAAATCAAGGTTTCAGCAGGGCCCTGCTCTCTGTGAGACTCTAGATAGACTCCAACTTTGCCTCTTTCTAGTTTCTGGTGCTGACTGGCTCTCCTTGACATTCCTTGTCTTGCAACTGCATTTTTCTAGTCTCTGCCTCTATCATGTGATGCTTTCCCTGCGTGCCTCTGTCTCTTAATTTTTCCTCTTATAAGCCAGTCGTAGTCTATTAAGGGCCAGCCCTATTCCTGTATGACCTCACTGTAACTAATTATATCTCCAACTATTATATTTCCAAATAAAGCTCCATCTGAGGTGCTAGTGGTAAGGACTTCAGCATCTTTCTGGTGACGATTGAGCATGTGACAAATCCTGTTATAGACCTAATGTGCTTGGTGTCCTGCAAATTTTGCTGGGGAAGGCACAAATGAGGCTCAGTTCCCATGTGTTCTGTTAGATGGCAACAGCTATAGCTATCATTTAATGCCTACTACTTGTCAGGCACTAAATATTAATTTATTTTAGACTTCCCTGGTGGTCCAGTGCAGGGGGCACTGGTTCGATCCCTCACCAGAGAACTAAGATCCCACATGTCTTGTGGCCAAAAAAAGAAAACTCATTTCATTCTTATAATAACTGTATTAGGTATTTTACATATAAGAAGCCTGGGGCATAGGAAGTCCGTTGCCCATTGTCACCCAGTTAGCAGTGGTGGAGCCAGTGTACAAACCCAGCCTGACTGATTTCTAATACTACCCTGCCTCTGCGGACAATAAGTAGGAGTGATTATATTTGCGCTAACCAGCAAGGCTATATGTAGCTGTCGAGTACATAAAATAAAAGATTTGAGATTGCAGAGAAATAATGTTTTCTGGCCACTCATTATCATGACTTCTTAGATCCAAACTGAAATTTTCTGTAACTGTAAAATATCAGATTTCGAAGACTTAGCATTAAAAAAGGATGTTAAAATATCTCATTAATGATTTTTATATTAGTTGTATGTTGAAATGATAATTACTTGGATACATTTAGTTACACAAACTAAATTTACCTGGGAAACCCAGTTAAAATAAATTATTAAAATTAAGTATACTTTTTAAAACACTTTAAAATGTACAGTTAGAAATGTTACTCTTTGTAAAATTTAAGTCTCTAAATAAAATAACTTGGCAACTCCCTCCCCTAAAAAAGAGAAATGTTTAACTTACTTATGTGGCTTGCAATATATTCCTATTGGACAGTACTGAATTAGACAGCATAGGTTTCCAATTAGAGTAGGCAGCATAATGAGAAGAAGGAGTTATTTTAGTCATTGTTTGACTTAAACCAGTTCTTAACATCTCTGTGCGTTAGTTTCTCTATCTGTAAAATGTGATAGAAAACTTAAACTTTTCTCACATATTTAATGAACAAATTGAGCAAAAGTTACTATGTATCATTTTTGCTTGATGTTTACAGACAGTAAATGTCTGGGAAGGCAGGAATGATCTGAATAAATAGCTCATCTTGGGTAAATATGAATTTGATTTATTTATTATTTTCTTTTAACAAATTGATATGCAGCTTTAACTCCACATATACAAAATATCTTTGTGGTGGAGCATCACTGTCGTTTCTGGTTTTACAATTTTATTTTAATGATAATCATTTACTTTAGCACATAGGTCTGTGAGGTGGCAAGGGCAGGTATTGTTATTTCCATTTTACAGGTTTAATAAGAGATTCAGGGAGGTTAAGATACAGGGCTGTCACTCTTAGCTCTGAGGCTAATACTTTTCTCATTAACGCTCCAGATAATAAAAATTATACTTAAATTTTAGGGGTGGTAGTGTTCAGCTATGATTCCTCTCAGGAATGGAAGAGGGAAATAGGTAAATCAGATGAGGTTAAAGCTTTTATGCTTTTATATGACATGATGTATTAATTAGTGTGACCAATTTTAACATAAATCAGAATACCAGAACTTTCACTCTGAAGTTTGCTGTGACTAAATTTGCCACAATGGCACCTTCACATGAATACATTAAAAAATATAACGACTTAAGGAGAATAAGTTCACACATTCCAAGTAACCTATGGTTTTTGGCCTCTTATTGTTATTATTTTAGTTAGAAAAGCAATACATTCTTATTATAAATATCCAAATATTATAGAAGAGTATTATATAAAGTCAAAAGAAGATTTGGAGATGCCCTCACCATCTTCCCCCAAATCTAGCTTCAAAAATAACGGGCTGATTATAAATTTTAACATAAAAGAAAGCAACACGTTAAATAGGCTGATGGTTCTAAAATTTTTCATAAATTGTCATAGTGTTCAATGTAAACCTTTATATTGAAGAGATAATATTCTTAAAAAATTGTCTATGTATACAGTTTGTGGTTTGTCCTTTATAGCCATGTATTGGTTAAATACATATATCTCGTATTCATCAAAG